>NC_138760.1:118752241-119352241 GCF_965113315.1 Podarcis vaucheri
TTTCCCTATGGGCTTTCGTCTTGCGAAGCAAGCCCATAGGGAAATTCGTCTTGCGAAGCGCCTCCAAAACAGAAAACCCTTTCGTCTTGCGGGTTTTCCGTCTTGCGAGGCATTCGTCTTGCGGGGTACCACTGTAGTTCCTTTAAATCTTCCTGTTGTTTTCAGAACAACGGCAGCTTAATGTGATAAATCATTATGATTTCCAGTCATGAAATCTGGACAGAGCACCATATTTTTCGCTCTATAAGACGCACCAGACCACAAGACGCACCTAGTTTTTGGAGGAGGAAAACAAGGGAGGAAAAAATTCTGAATCTCAGAAGCCAGAACAGCAAGAGGGATCGCTGCGCAGTGAAAGCAGCAATCCCTCTTGCTGTTCTGGCTTCTGGGATAGCTGCGCAGCCTGCATTCACTCCATAAGACACATTTCCCCTTACTTTTTAGGAGGGGAAAAAGTGAGTCCTACAGAGCAATAAATATGGCAAGTCAGGGTTCAGAACCATAGAACTGTGGGGTTAGCAAGGACCCTATGTCTAGCCCGACCCCCTTTCGATACTGGATATATTTGGGTGCCTTTTCTCTTTTCTTTTTCTCTACACAGTCGCCATGGCATCGCTCCTGTCCTCAGACCGCGAATACTTCCTCATCCAGGACCCGCAAACCATGCTCGGAGCCCATTGCTACTGCCTTCGACAGGGCACCCGGCTGGCAGGTTTCCGGGATGACAGGGATATGGAGCAGGCTGCCTCCCTCTGCCCCAATTGCTCGTTCTGGATCGGGCTGTACCGCCAGGGCCTCTCCTGGGTCTGGCTTAATGGCGACCCCTATAAGTTTACGCAGTGGAGCCCAGCGTCCAGGACTTCGGAGAGCTGTGCGGTTATGAACGAGAGCCTGTGGTATCAAGAGAAATGCCTACAGAAACATCCTTTTGTGTGCTGCAAAGGTGAGTGGCGAGTGGCAACGCAAAAATACGAGATGAAAAACACAAAAACGCATAATAAGAACAAGAACTAAACAACACACCTCCACACCTGAGCATGCTGTTACCTCCCTCTTGTGTCACATACAGTGGTACCTCGGGTTACATACGCTTCAGGTTACAGACTCCGCTAACCCAGAAATAGTGCTTCAGGTTAAGAACTTTGCTTCAGGATGAGAACAGAATTTGTGCTCCTGAGACGCGGCAGCAGCAGGAGGCCCCATTAGCTAAAGTGGTGCTTCAGGTTAAGAACAGTTTCAAGTTAAGAACAGACCTCCGGAACGAATTAAGTACTTAACCCGAGGTACCACTGTACCCCTGTTTTGGCTACGTTACTCGAAAAGCTCAGCTCCTAAATCCACACCACATGTTCAAAGAACGTTTGACACGCATTTAAAGCACATGACCCTCCCATTCAGAATACAGTGGTACCTCGGGTTTAAGAACTTAATTCGTTCTGGAGGTCCGTTCTTAACCTGAAACTGTTCTTAACCTGAGGTACCACTTTAGCTAATGGGGCCTCCCGCTGCCGCCACGCAATTTCTGTTCTCATCCTGAAGCAAAGTTCTTAACCCGAGGTACTATTTCTGGATTAGTGGAGTCTGTAACCTGAAGCGTCTGTAACCCGAGGTACCACTGCAATGGCAGCTGTAATTTGTTTAAGGGTGCTGGGAGTCCTGAGAGGGGGGAAATTATAGTTCCTAGTAATAAGAGAAGCAAAGTGTAGGTAAAGAATCACTTCGAAAAAGGGTCTCCTATATTCTGCCTTTCAGGGCCTACAGGTGCTCTTCCTTTTCTTCTCCAACTCCTGCTAAACTGCCGCTCCATTCCTGACCAGAAGGACGGGTTGACTCCTGCCCCAAAGTCGACCATCGCTGGTAGGTATCCTAAACCTCCGGGGATCTCCAACTTTTTTTGGGCGGGGGGGTTGGGTCCTGCAAGCGTATTGCTGGTGGCAGAAACGGCTGTGGGAGCCGCACATCCCAGCACCCGCTTCTGTTGGCTGCAGTAGTAGACTTTTTCCCAAGCCTGATTTCAGCAAGTGGTGGAGGGGATGGAGAACAGGACCCTGAAGGTGCCAGGGAAAGATTCGTGGGTGCAGGGGCACACAGGTGGGTGAAAACCTGGTGGTTCCTCTGTTTGCCTCTAGGGGGAGCAATTGAGCATTGTTGTTGTTTAGTCATTTAGACGTGTCCGACTCTTCGTGACCCCATGGACCAGAGCATGCCAGGCACTGGTCTTCCACTGCCTCCCGCAGTTTGGTCAAACTCACGCTGGTAGCTTCGAGAACACTGTCCAACCATCTCGTCCTCTGTCTTCCTCTTCTCCTTGTGCCCTCTATCTTTCCCAACATCAGGGTCTTTTCCGGGGAGTCTTCTCTTCTCATGAGGTGGCCAAATTATTGGAGCCTCAGCTTCAGGATCTGTCCTTCCAGTGAGCACTCAGGGGCTGATTTCCTTAAGAATGGAGAGGTTTGATCTTCTTGCAGTCCATGGGACTCTCAAGAGTCTCCTCCAGCACCATAATTCAAAAGCATCAATTCTTTGGCGATCAGCCTTCTTTATGGTCCAGATCTCACTTCCATACATCACTACTGGGAAAACTATAGCTTTAACTATACGGACCTTTGTTGGCAAGGTGACATCTCTTGATTTTTAAGATTCTGTCTAGGTTTGTCATTGCTTTTCTCCCAAGAAGCAGGCATCAGACTGAAATGTTCATCCTGTGATTGAAGAGTGGACATATCTATCAGCAACGGTCAGAATCAGAGCTGCGTACAAGATTGCCACACACCTTGGTATCAATGGAATCTTAGAAAATCTCAGATTGCAGGCCGGTGAAACATCCTCCGTTTCAACACTGAGGGAAACGGTATCTGCGCCTCATATGGCTTCCTGGAGTGAGGAGGGCACAAGTAGGAAGCCATATCCCTTACTCCAGGGATGGCGAACCTGCAGCCTGGCAGATATTGTTGGATCCCAACACCCACCATCCCTGTCACAAGTTAGGGATGATGGGAGTTGTAGTCCAACAACATGGGAAGGTTCATAGGTTTCCCACCCCTGATGTGTACACAGAGCAAGAACCATGGTTGACAGTATTAATATTACAGATAGGTAGCCGTGTTGGTCTGCCATAGTCAAAATAAAAAAATTCCTTCCAGTAGCACCTTAAAGACCAACTAAGTTAGTTCTTGGTATGAGCTTTCGTGTGCATGCACACTTCTTCAGATACCTGCATGCACACGAAAGCTCATACCAAGAACTGGTCTTTAAGGTGCTACTGGAAGGAATTTTAGTATTAATATTGTGGCTCAGGGTGCTTCCGCATTATGGGCGGTATTCAACTGCTCTGTCCCCTCGGTGCTACGATTTCTGCTTGCCCAACAGGTATTTCCCCCCCTTCTCCACCCCTTGCACCCTTCCCAAATCTGCTCCATGGGGTTGTGGTAAACAGCCAGAACAAATTTAGGGGGGGTCACACAGGGAGAGAATAGGGAGAGAACATCTTGCTGTGCGAGAATAATCATGAGAGACTTAGCATTAAGCCTAGATTACAGCCATGGTTTCTTGCGGCCAGGGGATTATCCCCTGAACGCCAGAAGCCAAACAAATTCTGCAAAACCGGTCGATGCAAATCCAGCTCCTTTGCATAATTTACACAGGTCCCAGGATGTGGCTTTCTAAAGTCAAGAATTCAACTTGACTTCCCCCACAACGCAAATACTCACAAAGCTGTTTGTGTCTAAGTTACGACCCTATAATATTTTGGGGATGGGTGGGGAGGAAGGTAGTGAATGGCGGTGGGACTAATTCTTAAAATCTTTCCTCTTAGTGACTTCCCCTCCCACAGCAAGTGGTGCAGCTTCAGATTCCTGGATACCTGTGACAAGTAAACGGTTCTCAGCCGGATCCAGCGATGGTGAGTTTTTTTCCAGACAGCCTGGAGGAGTGAAGAAGGGAAATGGAAAAGAGTGATGTTATAAGAAAAAAAGATAAAGGACTGGTCATGTTGTGCGGATGACTGATGATCGTCTTCCAAAGCAACTACTCTGTTCCGAACTTAAAAATGAAAAGCGTAATGCTGGTGGTTAACAAAAGAGGTTTAAAGACTGTCTCAAGGCAAATCTAAAAAAATGTAGTATAAACACTGACAACTGGGAAACACTGGCCTGCAAGCGCTCCAGTTGGAGAACAGCCTTTACCAAAGGTGTCATGGGCTTTGAAGACGCTCGAACTCAGGACGCAAGGGAGAAACATGCTAGGAGGAAGGCACGCTTGGCAAATTCACACAGTGATCAGCTCCTGCCCGGAAACCAATGTCCCCACTGTGGAAGGACGTGTGGGTCCAGAATTGGCCTATACAGTCACTTACAGACTCATTGTTAAAACTGTGTTTTTATGGAAGACAATCTTACTCGGCTACGAGTGATCGCCAAAGAAGAAGAAGATAAGAAAAAAACTGCTCCTTTTCCCTTATGGGTTACCAAAGAGCCTGAATTGAGTCCTTATGTAGGTTCTCTATCGGTAGGAGAAAATAACAGAGGCCAGCCAGAGAATATTGAGAAAACCAAAGCAGCTAGTAAGCTTGATCTTTATTAAAGCTATTGCAACAGGGTCGCCCCCCCCCCCACATGCAGGAGGGAGGAGGAGACCCAGAACATTGGTGTGCAAACTCTTAAATAGACATTTGAAATTGTCTCCCCTGTAGCTCAAGACCACCCCCAATACATCATACATACATCACAGAAGGGGCGGTCTACAGCAGAAATATGAGTGTGTTGTTTTTCTCCTGTCTGCCAGGATACCTGATAATGGATCAGTTATTGCATTACCTGGGCCATTTGGCCACTCTTTTGTGATGATAACTACCTACTTAATTCCTGAGTCCAGGTCCCAGGCTCACCTTGTTCATACACAGACACACCCTTAAGACAGGATTTGTGAACAAAGAGACAATGGGGAGGCTTTTCCATTTCTTTCCTCCTTGCAGAGAAATATTTGAGGTCACTGGAAGAGTCACAAGGACTGTTTTCCTGTACTATTTCCAGACATGTAGTTTACTTACATATGTATGTATGTATGTATGTATGTATGTATGTATGTATGTGTTTGCCTTGTACAGTTATGAACAATTATCTTAAAATTCCTATAACAGTGACAACACACAAGAGAGCAGAATGGGGAGAACCAGAGTCCTGGTTCTTGATATTTGGTTAAGGTCACATATTGCCTGCCTATCAGTAATCCAGTTACAGTGGTACCTCGGGTTAAGAACTTAATTCGTTCTGGAGATCCGTTCTTACTGAAACTGTTCTTAACCTGAGGTACCACTTTAGCTAATGGAGCCTCCCGCTGTTGCCACGCCGCTATCACGCGAGTTCTGTTCTCATCCTGAGGTAAAGTTATTAACCCAAGGTACTATTTCTGGGTTAGTGGAGTCTGTTACCTGAAGCGTCTCTAGCCCGTGGTACCACTGTACAGTCCTGGAACTGAAGAAGGCTCAAGAGTCCTACTCGCCAGTAATACCATATGCTTCCCTTTGGGCATCTGGTTGGCCACTGTGAAAACATGGTTCTGGACCAGACGGGCTCTTCTTAATCCCCAAAAAACTATGCTTACCTAAGCTCTGGGCTCAGTCTCCCAGTTCCAGCTTTTCACGAGGAAATTGTGGAACTCCAGATGTAGCCAGACTACAAGTCCCATCGCCTCCGACCGTCATGCCTGATGGCTGGGGCTGGTCTGAGTCCAAATGCAAAATAATTGGGTATCTTGTCTCCTTAGGGTACGACCCTGCAACTACTGATGGAAACAAGCTGCCTTATCCCACTGCAGTTCAGGATCTCTCCTCAACACAACACAGGCCTGAGCAAGAGACCAGAAACATGGAGCTGGCAACTTTCTCTGCTTCCAGTTTAACAAAAGGTACATCCTGGAGACAGGTCACCGTTTGGTTGCCTTTGTGGCAGGATGGGGGGGAGGGCAATTTTCACTCTGACGGCCACATTTTCTTCTGGGAAAAAAGTGTATGAAGCGACATTTTTCCTTTGTGTAATAAGCTACAAACACACACCCCCTCAAAAATGTCCCAGGAAAAAATGGGACACCCTGTTTTTCCCATGCGAGAGCATGGCGGTCATTTTAGGCACCATATTGTCATGCTGAAATCTCGCCCCCGCCCCCAAGTGATTTTTTGGAAGGGCCACAATCTCGCACGATACGGCACAATGTGCATTTTTGGCCACAGTGAGAGCATAACCCTGAAAAAAATGTGTCTTTTGGGCTCCATGACTTGTGCTGGCGCACGGACAAGAGGATGCATGTCCCAGTTTTGGGACTCAACATGCTGGAAGCTATGCAAACACACACTAAACTGTTGGGATCTCCGCTCGGCCAAACTGATAAAGCTCATTTTCCTCTGGCCGAGTCCTTTGGAATCGCCTCCGACGATAATTAACGACCTGAGCCTTTGATGAGGCCTCAGGCACATTCCCGTTCAGCAGAGTTTCCAGCACAGGGAAGTGATGAGATTTATGGCTATATAGCTATGCTTTATTTCTTGCTACGCAGACAGCAAAGAAATATACATCCTCTCTCTGTGAAAGCAGAGAGCAACTGAAACAAAGGAACAGGAAAACTGTACGTCACATCCGTCTCCCGTGAGACTTCCAACAGTATGGAATGTGCGGAATGTAAACAGAGTCCTGTGACTCCAAAGCACTGCTCAGTGGCAAACAGAAACTAACATAAACATCTCCCCTTAGCCTATCCATCTCTCCCTCCCTCCCTGGTCAAAGCCATTCATGCAGCTGAGGGCCCACTTGGCTACCATGCAGATTCTGGAGAAATGTCAACACCTCAATATCCTGTGCATTGTAGTGTATCAAGGAAGACCCGCCCGAGACTGTAGCCATGTGAGGCTTCACTGGTTATGACCTACCTAGTCCTGGAGGCATTGGCTGGGTATGGGAAGCAAGTTCGCCATCTTAATTTCCCAGAATCCCCGGTTCCAGCACTGCATTGGGGCATCTGGGATATTGTGGGGGATTTTAAAAGGAAGCAACTTCTGAGCTCTGGGAGCTGCTGCCAAGTCAGCTGTTGGCCAGAGGGGAATTGGGGTGGGAGGGCCAAAGAAGGGGAACCAAGGTGGGCTTCCATGGCGGTGAGCCCCGGTCACTGCCCAAGGGTGGTGGGCGTTCACATTGGCATCCTCACAAGGGATCCTCTCTGATTTTGAAGAGCAGCCTCATGGCTAAGCATCCGTAGGGCTTTTGGAAACAATCACACCCACAGCTGAGGAAGGGAAATACAGTGGTACCTCAGGTTAAGTACTTAATTCGTTCCGGAGGTATGTTCTTAACCTAAAACCGTTCTTAACCTGAAGCAACACTGTAGCTAATGGGGCCTCCCGCTGCCACCACGTGATTTCTGTTCTCATCTTGAGGTAAAGTTCTTAACCTGAGGTACTATTTCTGGGTTAGCGGAGTCTGTAACCTGAAGTGCCTGTAACCTGAGGTACCAATGTAAAGGGGTGGGGAAAGGGTGTCTCTAATACATGGGTAGGCAAACTAAGGCCTTGGGGCCGGATCCGGCCCAATCGCCTTGTCAATCTGGCCCGCAGACGGTCCGGGAATCACTGTGTTTTTACATGAGTAGAATGCGTGCTTTGATTTAAAATGCATCTCTGGGTTATTTGTGGGGCACTGGAATTTGTTCATTTTTATTTTTATTTTCAAAATATAGACCGGCCCCCTGCTGAAAAAGTTTGCTGACCCGTGCTCTAATACCTCTTCTCTCTTTCTGTTTGCTGTTAGCAGGACCACTGCAGGATCAGAGCCCTGTCGTCATTCAGGAAAACCGCACCTGGTTCGAAGCTCTGGCTGCCTGCCACGCCAGAGGCCAGATCCTGGCCGGGAGGGTCGTGCTCCAGCCAGGTCTGAAGGCTTGGCTGGGGCTGCACCGCCACGGGCTGTGGGGCTACTGGGTTTGGGCCAATGGGAGCACCGTGGAGGAGCCTCAGAGCTGGCAGGAAGGGGAACCGAGTGATCCCCTATGGGGAAACTGTGGGGCAGGGACAGGCACGGAGGAAGGAGTCCTATGGGAAGACGAGTGTTGCGAGCAGGAGTTGTACTATGTGTGTGAATAGCACTCCGAAGGCCAAACGATGCATGGCATGACAGCAGGGATAGCTTAGCCGGTGTAGACACTCAGTCTCAAGGTCGTGGGTTTGAGCCCCATGTTGGGCAAAAGATTCTTGCATTACAGGGGGTTGGACTAGATGGCCCTTGGCGTCCCTTTCGACTGTGATTAATTGTGTTGATTGATGGGTTGAGCCCATCGCTTCCCATTAAAAGGGCTTCATTGTAAAGACATCGACAGTAGGCAAAATAAACATGTTAAAAAAAAACCCACCCCCGATTCCTTGTATAAAGACAAGTGCATGTAAAAATCTCCCCAAAGTAATACATGTATAAAAATATTAAAAGCATTATCGCATGCAAAAACAAGTGACAAGACAAGTCCATATATAAATGCAATTCCACAGTGGAAAAACTACTTCCTTGGCAAAAGCAACTTCAAATCCAATAGGTATACACACAGGCTGGGATACTGACTTTGGGGCCAGGCACAGTCTCTCGGCCTGGTCCTACCTCAAAGGGTTGTGAGGATCAGTGGCGTAGCGTGGGTGGTGCAGGGGGGGCCGGCTGCACCGGGCGCAACATCTGGGGGTTAGGGTTAGGGGGCGCAAATCCACGGGGTAGGGGGCGCAAATTACTTGCCTTGCCCCGGGTGCTGACAACCCACGCTACGCCACTGGTGAGGATAAAACGGACAGAGGGAGCAGGCCATGTACCTGAGCTCCTTGGACGAAAGGCATTGAAAATAAGGGACCAGCAGCCAAAATAAGGGATTTGGGCTTAGTTTATACAGAAATCCGGCACTGATGGAGCCATGCTGCTTTGGCTGCCACTGACTGTGTTTTGCAGGGAGTTGGACTAGATGATCCTAAGGGTCTACAACTCCCACCAAAGAAGAGGGGCAGACAAAACTGATGAACGACGTCCAGATGGCAAAGCTTACAGGCAGAATTAGAAACCAGGAAGAGGACCTCTTTCATAAAGAATGGGGAAAGTTTATCATTTAGTTGAAAAGCTGTTGTAAAGAGTGACATACATTGGTAGGGTTGACAGAAAACTTGTAGTAAAAATTTGAACTATGGCTGGACAAATGATTTATAAAAATGGAGTTATGAAAGGGCTGCAGAGAGGAAAATCACGACATTAAGATGCTGCACTGGTTGGAGGGGATGCTAAGCAGCACGTCAGGGCTGCCGTCTTCTTGGAGTGAGGAGTTCCATCGGCCCTTCCCCGCCTGAGAGGGAGGGAGGGAGGGAGAGAGACTCTTTCCCACGGCACCCGTGAGCCCGGCATGAGGCGGTTGCAGCGCCTTCTGTGTCCCTCCCCATCCCCTCCTCTTCCTCCTCCCTCAGGCCGCCTCCTCAGCTGCTGCTGCCACTGCCACCTCCCTCTTCCTCCTCCCTCAGGCCGCCTCCTCAGCTGCTGCTGCCACTGCCACCTCCGGCTTCCCCTGGCAGTGCAGCGGAAGTCTCACAAGAGAGGGGCTGCCTGCCCGCCCATCGCCACCTGTCTCCTCATGACGCACCTCTGAGGGGGAAAAGGGAGAGACGGAGACGTGGCAGCTCATGTGCACGCTCTCTTTCGCTCTCTTGAGGCAGAGGACCCCGAGCGACTGCTTCCCTCCCAAACCGGGCGAGCATTAAACCCGGGAAATTTAAGGGACATCATCAATGAGGGACAGCAGCAGGACACAGCGCTGGGATAAGGGAGTCTCCCGCCAAATAAGGGGCGGTTGACAGCTATGACGAAAGGTGGGTTATACAGTAAATGTAATAAATCCAAACTCTACAGTTCTGTGATTCCATACCCTCCTGGACCCTCTTCCAGAGTCATCAGTTGGCAACTTCTTGAGCTCCTTCTGTCAACTCTTGTCCTGCCCCTCCATAACTTATTGGGACTTATGATATTGATTATCTTCATAACCACGAGAACTAAAAATTCGCTTTCATAGAAACGGGTATTCTCAAGAAGGTAAATTCTGCACCCAATTAAACCACACACAGACCTTTCTTAAAAGCTGGCCCAGAAGGGTCACAGAATAGGCACAAAACCGGCTGACTCATCTCGCAGGGCTGTGTGTGGTTTACGCAGCTGGCTACAAGCGCCGTGAGTTTACTTTAAAATCTCTGTGTGGAGAAAGGATGGTGTGAACTGAAAGCAGTTGTGCAGCTTAGCGCAGGAGTTCCCCAACTGTAGTCTGCAGACCGTAAGTGGTAATTTGCAAACCTCATTCGGGTGGTCCTTAGCGTGTCTGCAGACATACAATTCAAAACCACACATTGTCTAGCACGGTACATTTCAGTTGCTACAACAGGAAGAAAAACCATTAAGTGGTCTGTCAAGACCCTCAGAAATTTTCAAGTGGTCCATGGCAGAAAAGGTTTGTGAACCACGGCCCTAGTATATACAATTTGACTGATAAAAGGACATAAGCAATGTACTCCTTTTTCATTATTATTATTTTAATGAGAAGTGCCTGAGAACTTACTCTTCCACAGAAAATTGATGTAGCAAACCACAATTACATAACTGCGATATCCTCAGAATTAGGATGTTGCATAATAGTAACATCCCCCACCTTCCCAGTTATTAGTGTTTCCTATTTTTTTCTCCCCTCCTTGCTGGTAATATGCAGCCGCTGTACAATTGTGGACAGGGTTTTCCAGGCTGCTGCTTCGAGCTCCAGCGCTTCTTTGGGGCTAAGGTTGTGCCCCGCGTGCAGGAACTCCTTGACTCAATCACAGCGGTATTTTCTTTGGGAAAGGGTTGGTTAATTAAAATAAGATAGTGGGGGAAACGTCCTCCCAAGAACCTGGAAGCAATGCCAGTCATCTCATCTGTCCTCCCAGTTGAACGACGTGGCCCAGGGAGAGAGGGAAAAATAGTGGAAGTGAACAGCTGGCTTCGCAAATGGTGTAAACAGGAATGGTTTGGATTCTTAGATCACGGACTGCAGTTTCTTGAAGATGGACTTCTGGCAAGTGATGGGCTGCACCTCACAACGGTTGGGAGGAATGTTTTTGCCAAAAATCTCAGAAACCTCATCAGGAGGGCTTTAAACTGACTAATGTGGGGGAGGGAGACAGTGCTCCTGAAGGTAGGAGTCTATCAATTGATGAAGATGATCATCCAAATGTCATAGACCAAATGGAGCAAACAGCACGCAGACCTAGTGGTGGGAGGAAAAAATTCTTTAAAAAGAGACACGGGGGAATGATTAATGGACCTCAATGTCTGTACACTAATGCGCAAAGCATGGGAAATAAACAAGATGAGCTTGAGCTCTTGGTACAGCAAACTAAATATGACATAATAGGCATCACTGAAACCTGGTGGGATAAGTCCCATGATTGGAATGTAATAATGGAGGGATACAATCTATTTCAGAGAAACAGACCAGACAAGAAAGGAGGAGGAGTGGCGTTATATGTCAGGGATGTGTATACCTGTGAAGAGATCCAAGATTTAGAACCTCAAAGCCAAAGTGAGAGCATTTGGGTCAAAATTAAGGGAGAGAAGAATAACAGAGACCTCATTGTTGGAATTTACTATAGTTCCCCAAGCCAAACGGAGGACATAGATGATGCCTTCCTGGAACAGATGGCCAAGCATGCAAAAGGAAGGGAGATAGTAGTAATGGAAAGCAGAGGAAACACAGCCCAGAATAACTAAGGAGATAGTACAAGAATAATTGGCTAGTTTAGATGTATTCAAGTTTCCAGGGCCAGATGAACTGCATCCAAGAGTATTAAAAGAACTGGCAGATGTGATCTCAGAACCACTGGCAGTCACCTTTGAGAATTCCTGGAGAACAGGCGAAGTCCCGGCAGACTGGAGGAGGGCAAATGTTGTCCCTATTTTCAAAAAGGGGAAAAGAGAGGACCCAAATAATTATCGCCCAGTCAGTCTGACATCAATAGCAGGGAAGATTCTAGAGCAGATCATTAAGCAAACAGTCTGTGAGCACCTAAAAAGGAATGCTGTGATCACCAATAGTCAGCATGGATTTCTGAAAAATAAGTCATGTCAGACTAACCTGATCTCGTTTTTTGACAGAATTACAAGCCTGGTAGATGAAGGGAACGCAGTGGATGTAGCCTACCTTGATTTCAGCAAGGCATTTGACAAGGTGCCCCATGATATTCTTGTAAAGAAGCTGGTAAAATGTAGTCTTGACTCTGCTACCACTCAGTGGATTTGTAACTGGCTGACTGACCGAACCCAAAGGGTGCTCATCAATGGTTCCTCTTCATCCTGGAGAAGAGTGACTAGTGGGGTGCCACAGGGTTCTGTCTTGGGCCCGGTCTTATTCAACATCTTTATCAACGACTTGGATGATGGACTCAAGGGCATCCTGACCAAATTTGCAGATGACACTAAACTGGGAGGGGCGGTGAACACCCCAGAGGACAAGATCACACTTCAAAACGACCTTGACAGATTAGAGAACTGGGCCAAAACAAACAAGATGAATTTTAACAGGGAGAAATGTAAAGTATTGCACTTGGGCAAAAAAAATGAGAGGCACAAATACAATATGGGTGACACATGGCTTGAGAGCAGTACATGTGAAAAGGATCTAGGAGTCTTGGTTGACCACAAACTTGACATGAGCCAACAGTGTGACGCGGCAGCTAAAAAAGCCAATGCAATTCTGGGCTGCGTCAATAGTAGTATAGCATCTAGATCAAGGGAAGTAATAGTGCCACTGTATTCTGTATTCTGCTCTGGTCAGACCTCACCTGGAGTACTGTGTCCAGTTCTGGGCACCACAATTCAAGAAGGACACTGACAAACTGGAACGTGTCCAGAGGAGGGCAACCAAAATGGTCAAAGGCCTGGAAACGATATAGAGGAGGGAGAAAGGTTGTTTTCTGCTGCTCCAGAGAAGCGGACACGGAGCAATGGATCCAAACAACAAGAAAGAAGATTCCACCTAAACATTAGGAAGAACTTCCTGACAGTAAGAGCTGTTCGACAGTGGAATTTGCTGCCAAGGAGTGTGGTGGAGTCTCCTACTTTGGAGGTCTTTAAGCAGAGGCTTGACAACCATATGTCAG
The DNA here is from genome assembly GCF_965113315.1 of Podarcis vaucheri. Taxonomy (NCBI): domain Eukaryota; kingdom Metazoa; phylum Chordata; class Lepidosauria; order Squamata; family Lacertidae; genus Podarcis; species Podarcis vaucheri. The sequence goes on from NC_138760.1 coordinate 118,765,419, forward strand.
GAGTGCTCTGATGGTGTTTCCTGCTTGGCAGGGGGTTGGACTCGATGGCCCTTGTGGTCTATTCCAACTCTATGATTCTATGATTCTATGAGTAGGCAATATGTACAAATGCCATAAATGGAGGTTCATGAGCCTTTGTTGTTGTTTAGTCGTTTAAAGGAAAAGGAACCCCTGACCATTAGGTCCAGTTGTGACCAACTCTGGGGTTGCGGCGCTCATCTCACTTTATTGGCCGAGGGAGCCACAGCGTACAGCTTCCGGGTCATGTGGCCAGCATAACAAAGCCGCTTCTGGTGAACCAGATCAGCGCATGGAAACGCTGTTTGCCTTCCCGCCGGAGTGGTACCTATTTATCTACTTGCACTTTGATGTGCTTTCAAACTGCTAGGTTGGCAGGAGCAGGGACCGAGCAACGAGCGCTCACCCCATCACGGGGATTCAAACCGCCGACCTTCTGATCGGCAAGTCCTAGGTTCTGTGGTTTAACCCACAGCGCCACCCCCGTTCCCGTTTAGTTGTTTAGTCGTGTCCAACTCTTTGTGACCCCATGGACTAGAGCATGCCAGGCACTCCTGTCTTCCCACAGTTTGTCCTTTGTCAGCTTTGGACCTTTGTCAGCAAGGTGATGTCTCTGCTTTTTAAGATGTCTCTGCTTTTTAGGATGCTGTCTAGATTTGTCACTGCTTTTCTTCCAAGAAGCAGGCATCTTTTAATTTCATGACTGCTGTCACCATCTGCAGTGATCATGGAACCCAAGAAAGTAAAATCTCTCACTGCCTCCATTTCTTCCTCTTCTACTTGCTAGGAGGTGATGGGACCAGTGGCCATGATCTTAGTTTCTTTTGATGTTGAGCTTCAGACCATATTTAGCGCTCTCCTGTTTCACCCTCATTAAAAGGTTCTTTAATTCCTCCTCACTTTCTGCCATTAAGTTTGTGTCGTCTCAAGGTTGTTGATATTTCTTCCAGCAATCTTAATTCCGGCTTGGGATTCATCCAGCCCAGCCTTTCGCATGATGAATTCTGCATATAAGTTAAATAAGCAGGGAGACAATATACAGCCTTGCCGTACTCCTTTCCCAGTTTTGAACCAATCAGTTGTTCCATATCCAGTTCTAACTGTAGCTTCTTGTCCCACGTAGATATTTCTCAGGAGACAGGTGAGGTGATCAGGCACTCCCATTTCTTTAAGAACTTGCCATAGTTTGCTGTGATCGACACAATCAAATGCTTTTGCGTAGTCAATGAAACAGAAGTAGATGTTTTTCTGGAACTCTCTAGCTTTCTCCATAATCCAGCGCATGTTTGCAATTTAGCCAGCCATCAAAAGCTAAAGGGGAAATTGGGTCGAATTGCTGTTATAAAGATGAATGTATTGCCAAGAATGTTGTTTTTGTTCCAATCACTACAAATTTTAGACAAAATGGACTGTTTCAAGAAGTGGCAGAGAGACATTTCTAGATTTGTCTGGCAGGGCAAGAAGCCTAGGATAAAATTTAAAATATTAACGGATGCAAAGGATAGAGGTGGATTTGCCCTGCCAGACTTTAAACTTTACTATGAATCGGCAGCATTCTGCTGGTTGAAAGATTGGCTGCTTCTTGAGAACACAGACATTTTGGATTTAGAAGGTTTTAACAATGTTTTTGGGTGGCATGCATACTTGTGGTACGACAAAGGTTAAAGCACATAAAGCATTAAAAACCATATTGTCAGGAAAGCATTGTTTAATGTCTGGACAAGATATAAAGACTTACTTGAAAACAAAACCCCAAGGTGGTTGTCACCGATGGAGGCAAAGGCCCAGAAAAAGCTCAATATGGAGGCCAAGTGGCCGAAATATTGGGAAATTTTGGAGCAGGAAGGAGATAAACTGAAATTGCAGAGTTTTGAGAAACTAAAAGATAAAGTGCGAGACTGGCTTCACTATTACCAAATAAGAGAGGTCTATAATTTAGACAAAAAAATTGGCTTCCAGGTGGAAAAATCAAAGTTGGAAACAGAATTGTTAGATCCTAAAACAAAGATACTTTCAAGAATGTATAACTTGCTGTTAAAATGGAATACTCAAGACGAGACGGTTAAATCTGTTATGATTAAATGGGCACAAGATGTTGGACATAACATTATGTTTGCTGACTGGGAACAGTTGTGGACCACAAGTATGAAGTTTACGACATGTAATGCCTTGAGAGAGAATATTATGAAAATGATTTACAGGTGGTACATGACCCCAGTCAAGCTTGCAAAAATTTATCATTTGCCTGATAATAAATGTTGGAAATGTAAAGAGACAGAAGGTACATTCTTTCACCTTTGGTGGACTTGCCCAAGGATTAAGGCTTTCTGGGAAATGATCTATAATGAAATGAAAAAGGTATTTAAATATACTTTCCTGAAGAAACCAGAGGCCTTTCTTCTAGGCATTGTCGGCCAATTGGTGCCAAAGAAGGATAGAACTTTTTTTATGTATGCTACAACAGCAGCAAGATTACTTATTGCAAAGTATTGGAAGACACAAGATTTACCCACTCTGGAAGAATGGCAACTGAAGATGATGGATTATATGGAATTGAGAGAAATGACTGGCAGAATCCAAGACCAGGGAGAATAAATGGTGGAAGAAGACTGGAAGAAATTTAAAGACTATTTGCAGAAATACTGTAAAATTAATGAATGTTAATATGATGTTGGACTGAAAATAAGTGGTTTTGGTATTAAGGTTAACAAGAATATGTAAATATAGATAGTTATATGGATGAAAATTTATAGTTATAATAGGTTAAGAATATAGAGTAAAGATAAATGAAAGAGGGTAAGGATTTGCTGAAAGGATTTAATAAATGGGAATACAAAAAGGGGAGGTGTGAGGAGGTCAAGGAAATAAGCAAATGAGCCTAAAGATATTGAAAAATGGATTATTTCTTTTTTCCCTTTCCCCCCTTTTCTTTTTCTACTTGTTTAAATGTCTGTTTTTTCTGTATTTTTTACCATACTGTTTTTCTTTTTTGTAAAATCTGAATAAATATTAAAAAAACAAAAACAAAAGCTAAAGGGGAAAAAATGGGTATGAAATTCAGTATCCTCCTGGCTCACATCCATCTGTCTGAGGTCAGTCTTTTGGGTGATGCAGGAGAGACGTGTTTGGTTGCAGCTGAGGCAGTTGGAGGCATCCAGCTTTGCTGCTACAGGTGCACCATGGCACTTATCTTCCTATATACATAAAAATGTAAGGCTGTCATCACGCAGCCCCCACTGGAGGGCTTACAGTACCACATCACAATCCTGGGTTTGCCTGAAGAAATGGGTTGGGAAGGTGAAAAGGAAGCTTCATAGTTGCACAGGCTGGGAAGGGGAACCTCTATGTAGGGAGAATGGCGGTGGGGGTGGGGGTGAGCAAAGTGAACAGGGGCACAGCCCCTAGAAAACTGTATGAACGAATCCTACCCTAATCTTGCAAAATACGAAGTAATGCAATTCGTCCTTCTTAATGCATGAATCAAGGGACGCGGGTGGCACTGTGGGTAAAACCTCAGTGCCTAGGACTTGCTGATCGTATGGTCGGCGGTTCGAATCCCTGCGGCGGGGTGAGCTCCCGTCATTCGGTCCCAGCTCCTGCCCACCTAGCAGTTCGAAAGCACTCTTAAGTGCAAGTAGATAAATAGGTACCGCTTAATAGCGGGAAGGTAAACGGCGTTTCTGTGTGCTGCGCTGGTGCTGGCTCGCCAGAGTAGCTTCGTCACGCTGGCCATGTGACCCGGAAGTGTCTTCGGACAGCGCCTATGGAGCAAGATAAGCACACAACCCTAGAGTCGGACACGACTGGCCCATACGGACAGGGGTACCTTTACCTTTACCTTTAATGCATGAATATCAATTACCTCAAGCAGCGATTCCTTGTGAACATGGCATGCTGCTGCTGATTCTGGCCGGGTTTCACAACAAATCTTTTTTGGTTTCTGTAGGCCGGCTCCTGAGTAAATCATCTTCCACGTTGCTGGGAAGGCCTTTCTGATGTGGGCCCAGCGTAACCTACGGGGAAATCTGTCATTGCTCATTTGTTTAGACTTGAGTCTGGCTGATTTCCGTGGTAGAACTTGGACTTCCTCTGCGTGATGTCAAGTCCAGCTAACGGCTGGGTGGGCTGGCTCTGTGTGTGGGTGTGTGAGCTTGGGCGGGAGATCATGCAATGCTCGCTTCCCACTACCACTCTCCACTCCAAGGCCACCCTGAAGTTCCTCAGCCGCTTGCTCAACGTACTTTCACAGTCTGCAGCAGGGAAGTTTCTGTGGGAATCGCTCTTTCAGTCGCCGCCGGCCTGAATAACGCAACGACCATTGGCTAATACTAGAGCTGGGGTTGCCAAGTTGGTGCCCACGGTTGCCCACAGAAGGCCTCCACAAATCACCCCTCAAAAACCTACAGTGCTCCTCCCGCCTGCTTCCTATTTGCACTGGCTCAGCCTCTCCTACATTAAAGACACCTCCTAAACATGCACAGGGATGTGGGTGGCGCTGTGGTTTAAACCACAGAGCCATGGGCTTGCCGATCAGAAGGTTTGGCAGTTCGAATCCCCGCGACGGGGTGAGCTCCCGTTGCTCGGTCCCTGCTCCTGCCAACCTAGCAGTTCGAAAGCACGTCAAAGTGCAAGTAGCTAAATAGGTACCGCTCTGGCGGGAAGGTAAACGGCGTTTCTGTGTGCTGCTCTGGTTCGCCAGAAGCAGCTTAGTCATGCTGGCCACATGACCCGGAAGCTGTATGCTGGCTCCCTCGGCAAATAAAGTGAGATAAGCGCCGCAACCCCAGAGTCGGCCACGACTGGACCTAATGGTCAGGGGTCCCTTTACCTTTAAACATGCACACATTTCTTTATTTCCTTTTTTTTTAAAAAAATAATTCAATGCAAAATTGAAACAGAAATTACAAACATTGAATCCAAAATAAAATAGTACAAACAGGCAAAAAACCAACAACACCACAAAAGAAAAAAGAACACAAAACCAAAAACCAAAAACACACATCTACAAATAAAATGATATCACCTTTCTAATCTAGTCATTACATACATATACACATATTGACTTCCTTCCTTTGTTCTAAGACCTCAATTTTTCTCTCTCTTTCTAAGTGGTTGTGTCTAATGTAGATTACCTCTATCTTTATACTTTTTACACCATTTTTCTCTTTCTTTAACCCTGCAAAGCATCATTCATTACATACCGATATGCTTACTCCAGAACAATGTTTTTTCATATACACTTTAGCACACATTTCAATGGATGCCAGGATTAGATGCCCACCCTCTTAGGCCTGTCCTGAGACATTTGGCCACTGTGGGCAAAATGCCCTATGTCCCCACCCCCAAATATCTGGTTCCCCGTCCCGCCACATCCCTGCCCCCGCCGTTGCACCCCAGCTGCTGCCACCCCGTCACTGCAACCCTCAACTGTGGTTGCGACCACACTGCCGCCACAATGCCACAGTTGTGGTAAGGGCACATTGGCAAGGGCAGTGTGTTGGTGGTGCAGAAAGCCACAGTGGGACTGGCAGTGGCACAATGGCGGGCGTGAGACAGTGGGCTGATCCGCTGCCTGAGGCTTTGCCTTGCCTCACACATGGGCCACCCCTGCCATCCTTTCTGTTAAGTTGTGGGAGAACATATCAGATGACACAGTGATTCTTCAAACAGCTCTTGTTTATTCACAAGCCAGAACAGAACTGAACTGAAGGGTTCAGCCAGCCTGCTTATATAGAGCTCCACTACAACGCAACAGTAACCACTTTCTGTAACTATCCAATCACTGGACGTCACTTTCAATCCCTTATTTGCATATGTGGACCTGAGTGAAAACTATCTACAGTATCCCCTGCTGGCCCAGGGTAAAAACTTCAGTATATAACACTTTCCACTTGTTAGGAGCACATGAGAGGGTGCAAAGAGCTTCTCTCTATCAATGGCGGCTGATGTTGGTGCCTTTCCCTGCACCATTTGTGGTTCCAGTCTCTTCAGCTCTTTTGGAGGTGGCAACCATTTTCTGTTACGCCCTGCCCCCCGAGGCAGCCATTTTTTAAAATTAAAAAAATAATAATCTTTATTAAAATTACACACATATACAAAGAATTTACAATCTCATACTACAAAAAGAAAATTAAAAAAAAACAATTAAGAAAAAAGAAAAGAAGAAAATACAGAAAGAAGAAAGAAGAAAAAGCAGATTTACGTGCATAAAAAAACTTAATCTTCCTAATTAATACTTAAATAAGCACTTAAATAAAAAAGACTTCTGACAAAATGAGTTTTCCAATCATTCTCATTGTACTGTTTATACTGTCATCAATTTTCCCGCACAGTTTTATATTCTTTAATATTGTTCCCGTCCACTCCACAAATGGTATTTGTTGTGTTTACAAGTATCACTCAGGTTCTGCTAATATGGTGTGGTTGGTACAATATGATCTTATATAAGCCTTAAATATTCTCCATTCTCCAAATATTTTCTGGTTCAATACTCCTCTAACTCTTCCCGTCAGTTTTGCTAGTTTTGCTGGAAAGAGACAGCTTAGCCACCATGATTCACGAGTTGGGAACTGTAACTTCACAGTGGAGCTACTGTGCCTATGGCTTTTTGGAGTTTCCTTTGTGAGCCAACAGCTCCTTATCTTATCTGGCGCATAAATCACTTGGAACTTTCTTCTGAGCTGGCATGTACCGGTTTGCACTGAGCAGGGTTTTAGTTCACCAGAGGTCAACGTGAGTCAAGCAGTTGGAACCTCAGGGTTCTCCCACAGGCAGCAGGGCTTTTGCACTCACCACCATGCTTTTCCTCACAAAAACCTGCTGTTTACTGCTGAATTGGAACAAACATCAATTGTTTGTTCCGATTCAGTGGGAAACAGTGGGCTTTCCTGGTGAAAGCAGTGGGACAAATGTAAAAACCCACCAGGCCCATGCCTAAAAGAAATACCGTATTTTTCACTCTATAGGGCACACTTTTTCCCCTCCAAAAATTAAGGCGAAATGTGTGTGCGTCCTATGGTGCAAATGCAGGCTCCTTGGCTTCAGCGATAGCAACGCGAAGCCCCCAAAGCGCAGAGGGAACGCTCCCTCCACGCTCCGGAGGCTACGCGTTGCTTTCGCTGAAGCCTGGAGACCGAGAGGGGTCGGTGCGCACCGACCCCTCTCGCTGTCCAGGCTTCAGGGATAGCCGCCTGAAGCCTTTGGAGCGCAGTGGGAACTCACGCTGCGCTCTGCAGGCTTCAGGTTCCTTTTGCTGAAGCCAGGAGAGCAAGACTCTCCCGGCTTCAGCAGAGAGGGAGAGCTGCGCGGTGCCTCTTCAGCGAAGAGGGAGGAGAAATGGAAGGGGCTCCGTTTCTCCTGCCGCTTCGCTGAAGGAGCGCTGAGCAGAGAGGGGGAGATTTTTTTTCTTGTTTCCCCCCTCTAAAACAAGGTGTGTCCTATGGTCGGGTGCGTCCTATAGAGCGAAAAATACGTTACCTCTTGGTCCTGTGCTTTCTACAAATGGGACAGTTGGGAGTGTGCACAAACCCAGAGGCCTGGCCGTGCAAAACCCACAGTCCCCATCCGTGCTACTCATTTTACTCATAAATGACCCGTGACAGTCATTCAGCAAGAATGTGTGGACTGAAACTCCCTGGAATTCCTTGCCTTGCGCTGAAAGCAGTGACTGGTTCCGAGTAACAGTCCTGAGGTAACAGCCCCAAGTACCCTTTACTGTGCTGTGTATGTGTGTTTTAAATGAACCCATATCCTGGACTGTAAATCTTGCTGCTGCGATGGCAGGACTCCTACCGCAGCCACCTCCCTCTCTCTTTAACTCTGTGTGACACTCCTGTTGCGTCACAGTTGGTATTCTTGCGTGACTCCATGGTGCGTTGTTGGCAAACACAAACTCTGTTCCCTAGGAAGTATTGCAAAAGTTCGTGCCGTTGTTCTCCCCGCCCACTTCCCCCTTGGCGTAATGAAGACACACACACGAGTGCATTGTCTCTGGGACAACCGAGGAGGCTAATCTTTTGGACCTGAACAGTTGCATTCTTCTGAGGGCCACATGACAGTGGTGGGTGTGGCTAAAGTAAGAAATGGGCGTGAGCAACGTCTGCAGGGTCACAGTTTTATTATTTGTACCCCGCCCATCTGACTGGGTTGCCCTAGCAACTCTGGGCAGCTTCCAACATATATAAAAACAGAATAAAACATGAAACATGAAAAAACTTCCCTATGCAGGGATGCCTTCATTTGTCTTCTAAAGGTTTTATAGCTACTGTACTTATCTTCTTGGCTCGAGGTTGTATAGTTACTTATTCCTTGGCATGATCTTTTTAGAGAGGTGTTTAACAGTCAGGCATTTTTGTTGTTGTTTAGTCATTTAGTCATGTCTGACTCTTTGTGACCCCATGGACCAGAGCACGCCAGGCACTCCTGTCTTCCACTGCCTCCCGCAGTTTGGTCAAACTCATGCTGGTAGCTTCGAAAACACTGTCCAACCATCTCATCCTCTATCGTCCCCTTCTCCTTGTGCCCTCCATCTTTCCCAACATCAGGGTCTTTTCCAGGGAGTCTTCTCTTCTCACGAAGTGGCCAAAGTATTGGAGCCTCAACTTCAGGATCTGTCCTTCCAGTGAGCACTCATGGCTGATTTCCTTAAGAATAGATAGGTTTGATCTTCTTGCAGTCCCTGGGAGTCTCAAGAGTCTCCTCCAGCACCAGAATTCAAAAGCATCAATTCTTCGGCGATCGGCCTTCTTTATGTTCCAGCTCTCACTTCCATCCATCACTACTGGGAAAACCATAGCTTTAATATACGGACCTTTGTCGGCAAGGTGTATCCCTGCCAAGAAAACTCCATGGACAAAGTCAGGCATAAAACCATACAATAAAAACACTATTAAAAAATTGAAACTAGGAGACTCCCCCCTCCCCCAATTCCCCTCAGAGTTCTACAATTCCCAGGGCTCACTAGGAAGAGGGACTGATGGTTAGACTGCTTTGGAAACTGTCGCTCTGTAAGGGGTTTCCAAAGAACTCTGTGCACCTTTAACAAGCCGCAGCTCCCAGGTTTCTGGAGTAAGCCATGATTGTTTGCAGCGGCATGGTACTGTGTCAAATGTATGGTGTGGGTAAGGCCTTGGTCTACTCTGAGTAGGACTTGGTTGGTTACAACCCCTTTGCAATAAAATAAAATTACCGTATTTTTTGCTCTATAAGACTCACTTTTCCCTCCTAAAAAGTAAGGGGAAATGTGTGTGCGTCTTATGGAGCGAATGCAGGCTGCACAGCTATCCCAGAAGCCAGAGCAGCAAGAGGGATTGCTGCTTTCACTGCGCAGCGATCCCTCTTGCTGTTCTGGCTTCTGAGATTCAGATTCCTCCCCCCCTTGTTTTCCTCCTCCAAAAACTTGTGGTCTGGTGCTTCTTATAGAGCGAAAAATACGGTGCGTGTTGAAATTGCATGCCTGTTAGTCTCGCACCAGATTTTTCCATAACAATGCCCGAGTAGGCTTGGGTAAGATACGGTGAAGGCGCTTGTTTCATATAAATGACACCCATGTCTTTCTTGTAGGGTTCCCTCAGGTTGGACACTGAAAATATGAATGCTGAACCAAACGAGCGTTTAAACTGATCCAGCATATGTTCTCTTCATATGTTCTCTCTTTCTCTCTCTCTTTCCCCCCTAAGCTGAAACAAATTTGATTGGGGAAGTGGCACAGGAGCTGGGGGTATTTTAAGACACACACACTCACTCGAGGGCTGGCTCCCCCAACTCAGGGCCAATCCATGACATTTTTCTGCCAGGTGTAAAAGCAACAATTGTAGGAACAACTGAACTGGCAGCTCATCCTTATTTCCATTCGGGTGACAGCTAGGGCTGGCACTGCAGAGAATTCAGCTCCGAGCAGACATGGAAGTAGAAATTGCCTCAGTTTGCTCGTTCATTTGTGGTCAGGAATGGAAGTGAGACAAGCAAATACGACCCGTATTGGCTGTTGATGTTTCCCAGCCTGCAGATTATATGTAATGGAGGACTTCCTTCTTCCTCATCCCACCCCCACCCCCAATGTTTCCTTTGCACCAAAGGGAATGGTGTGGAATCACACGGAGGCAACATAACTTATTGTGTTAAATTTGGCCACATCGGACAGCGAGATACAGTGGTACCTCGGGTTACATACGCTTCAGGTTACATACACTTCAGGTTACAGACTCCGCTAACCCAGAAATAGTGCTTCAGGTTAAGAACTTTGCTTCAGGATAAAAACAGAAATCGTGCAACTGTATGCAACAAAAAAATTGGGAAAATTTTGGGGAAACAATACGCAGGGTGAACAATATGGAAATAAAACAAAACGGGAGTATGAGGGAAGTCCAGGGGAGGAGGGTGGAAATATGAAAAATTGTTAAAGATATATTGTTGGAAGAAGTATACATGGAAAAATCAATTAAAAATATTTTTTAAAAGAGGTTGAAGATTGTAGATTTCATTAATGGCACACACCCCACCCCCCAAAAGAAATTCAAGTACAGTGGTACCTCGGGTTAAGTACTTAATTCGTTCCGGAGGTCCGTTCTTAACCTGAAACTGTTCTTAACCTGAAGCACCACTTTAGCTAATGGAGCCTCCTGCTGCTGCCGCGCTGCTGGAGCACAATTTCTGTTCTCATCCTGAAGCAAAGTTCTTAACTCGAGGTACTATTTCTGGGTTAGCGGAGTCTGTAACCTGAAGCGTCTGTAACCTGAAGCGTCTGTAACCTGAAGCGTATGTAACCCAAGGTACTCAGAAACCCAGCCAGACAGGCGGGGTATGAATATATTATTATTATTATTATTATTATTATTATTATTATTATTATTATTAAGAGAGGAGCTCCCCAGCTTTGAGATAGTAGCTAAGTAACCAGAAGGGAAGGAGCAGCTGGGCGATACATCAATTGAGCATGTGGGGAACCCCTCCCTCCCCCAAACTCGGAGATCCGAGCGTGTCAGAGTTTGCTGCAGAAATCGCAAGGAGGAGTCAGAGGAGGCAACTGATGTCTTTGTAGAGAGTTGCCCGTTTGTGCTTGCAACAGAATGCCATAATAAAAGGACTATAAATCTACCAAATGCTTGTTAATTCTTATCGGTGAGCCACTGGAAGGGAGAGGGAAAACTCCCGTACTTGACATTGTGCAACAAACCCACTCTACCCCCCGACTTTTTTGTGATAAGAGAAGTGATAGGGGGAAGTTCACTGGAAAGTGTGGGACAATATTTTATTTCTGCACTGTCGCCCAATCTCCCTGCGAATAAATGAGAGTGGATGTTCAATAAGCAGCTGACGTCATCTAATCTCCTGGCAAACTTTGCACAGGCTTGCCATAAACAAATCCGGGCCGATGTTTTATAAACAGGCCGTTTTGAACTGAACATGGTGTTCGCTTCAGATTATTTCACAACCGGCTGTTTGCGCAGGTTCTTTTTAGGGTGGTGTTTACTTTGCCCGGCCAGAGAAGAATCTCATGACCTCTGGAAGTCATGGGGAATTAGCCTGCATTCGCTAATTACGACATGCTCTGTTATTTTGCATCATGTGCTCTGCTGCTGCTTGCTCTGGAGGTGAGGCAAAGAGATACAAAGGATATCAAGGTCCTAAAAGCACCCAGTCTGGGCTGTGTCACATGATTCAAGGTTTGTTTTGTAAACTACCTGGTGAGGGCAATGTACCCTGAAAGGTGGATAAGATTTTTTTTAAAGTTCCCTCCTCCGGCAGTTTCTGAAGTTTCACAAGGCACCAGCCACAAATGCTCAAGTCAGTGTTTGTAACCTTGAGGTCTAGCAACCTCAAGGTTAGATTGCTGCAATGCGTTATACGTAGGGCTGCCTCTGAAGATGGATTGGTAACTTCAGACAGTACAGAATTCAGAGGCCAGGTTGCTCACCGGAGCAAGACCATAGCTGTCAACCGTCCCTTATTTGGCGGCAAAGTCCCTTATCCCAGCGCTGTGTCCCGCTGCTGTCCCTTATTGGTGATGTCCCTTAAATTTCCCGGGTTTCAAAGGAAGCAGCTCCTCTCCCTCCCTCCCTGCCAGCCAGGGAGGAGGGAGGCTCCAACTGTGTTGCTTGGCTGCTTTCAAACAGAGGTATGTTCAACTTCTGAGCTCCTCTGAGCCAAAGGCAGAAAGCCCGGCCAGCAGCCAAACGAAGCCTCAAGCGGTGGTTCCCACAGCGCAGCAACCCGGCAAAGGGGATGCAGCAAGGAAAACCACCGTCCCCTCTCCGCTGGGAAGCGCTGAGCAAAGGCGAGTCCCCAGGCAACGCGGCCGATTTGATCAGCACAAGGCATGCACGCTCCACCCCCCATTTGTTCTTAGACTCCTTATTGGGTGAGCAACGCAGCAAAGCAACACATCCATATGTTCACATTCATATCAGGAACCTGTGGCTCTCCATATGTTGTTGGACTCCATCTCCCACCAGCCCCTTCCAGTATGGCCAGTAGTGAAGGATGATGGGAGCTGTGGTCCAACACCATAGTAATTTGTGCCCAACTGCTTCACAAAAGCATACACATTTTAAGGAATGCATGAGATCTCCCTTCTAGTAAGACAGATGGCCATATCTAGCTATGTGACACTGATGCCGAAATCCAGCATAGCCTGAGTTCTGCGAGTGCAGCTTTCTCCCGACTGAAGTGCGGAGTGTTTGAGGACTGGGACATTCGCAGGGAAACCAAAATTCTTGTTTACAAAGCTATTGTACTAACAACCTTACTGTATGCTTGTGAAACATGGACCACTTATAAACGCCATCTCCAACTCCTCGAAAGATTCCATCAATGGTGTCTCCAATAACTTTTACACATCACTTGGGAAGACAGGCAAACTAATACCAGTGTAATGGAAGAAGCAAAGATCACCAGTGTCGAAGCAATGATTCTTCAACAGCAACTTCGTTGGACTGGTCATGTTGTGCGGATGCCTGAAGATCGTCTTCCAAAGCAACTAGTCTATTCCAAACTTAAAAATGGAAAGTGTAATGCTAGTGGTCAACAAAAGAGGTTTAAAGACTGTCTCAAGGCAATTTTTTAAAAAATGTAGTATAAACACCAACAATTGGGAAACACTTGCCTGCGAGTGCTCCAGTTGGAGAACAGCCTTTACATCAAAGGTGTCCTGGGCTTTGAAGACACTCCAACTCAGGACGTGTTAAGAGGAAGGCACGCTTGGCAAATTCACACCGTGATCAACTCCCGCCCAGAAACCAATGTCCCCACTGTGGAAGGACGTGTGGATCCAGAATTAGCCTCCACAGTCACTTACGGACTCATTGTTAAAACCGTGTTTATGGAAGACAATCTTACTCGGCTACGAGCGATCACCAAAGAAGAAGATTGGAAGCTGAAATGCAGTAGAATGGAAACTGCATTGCATGGGGCAAGCACAAATTGGAAGGGAAACCGAACTGATGGAAGCTGCAGTTGAGGAACACCTGGAGGACTGCAGGTTCCCCATTCCTGCCTGAGCTGCTCTCTCCACCTTGCCAGCTCAGATACCAGCAAAGGGCAGTGATGAGCAGAGAATAATAATAATAATAATAATAATAATAATATAATAATAATAATAATAATAATAATAATTTATTATTTATACACCACCCATCTGGCTGGGCTTCCCCAGCCACTCTGGGCGGCTTCCCAAAAAATATTAAAATATTGTAATACAGTGGTACCTCGGGTTACATACGCTTCAGGTTACATACGCTTCAGGTTACAGACTCCGCTAACCCAGAAATAGTTCTTCAGGTTAAGAACTTTGCTTCAGGATGAGAACAGAAATCGTGCTCTGGGAGCGCAGCGGCAGCAGGAGGCCCCATTAGCTAAAGTGGTGCTTCAGGTTAAGAACAGTTTCAGGTTAAGAACGGGCCTCCGGAACGAATTAAGTACTTAACCCAAGGTACCACTGTACATCAAACATTAAAAGCTTCCCTAAACAGGGCTGCTTTCAGATGTCTTCTAAAAGTCTGGTAGTTGTTCTTCTCTTTGACACCTGATGGGAGGGCGTTCCGCAGGGCGGGTGCCACTACCGAGAAGGCCCTCTGCCTGGTTCCCTGCAACTTAGCTTCTCACAGCGAGGGAACCGACAGAAGGCCCTCGGTGTTGGACCTCAGTGTCCGGGCAGAATGATGGGGGTGGAGACGCTCCTTCAGATATACTGGACTGAGGCCGTTTAGGGCTTTAAAGGTCAGCACCAACACTTTGAATTGTGCTTGGAAACGTACTGGTCATCTAGGGGGTGGAGTGGGGGGGCACACACACGCTTGCTACAAGCCTGGACACACTTGACATAATATGCCCCACTGAAATTGGCTTTAGGTTGCACAGCTTTTTGACTTGGGACGCAGAGAGGAAGGCGCATAGGGGGCTGGGATGTGGGAGGCACAGAGCAGAGTGGAAACAGCCTCGCTGGTCCAGAGAGGCAATGTTTTTCCCCTGCACTGTTGACCAACGAAGCCCAGAGCTGAGTTCTCACACAATGGGGAAGTGAAAGCAGGGCAAGCAATGCTTGCCTTTTCCGGCAGAACCCAATGTTCTGCTGCAGCCGGCGGAGCGGTGGTGATGATGACGCTGAAAAAGTGAAATTCCACGTTAGAGAGCCCCGGAGCTGGGCTGACAGGCACCAAGGCGGCTGGTAAAGCTGACCCAGCAATTGGGGAACTCTCTGGCGAGTGTCTGAGAAGCCAAAATTCCCCTTTGCTGCACTGGGTGGAATGAGAAGCTGAAAACCCAGGAGGCGGCTCAGGCCTGGTGAAGGGGTCCCAGGACCCTGCAAGAGAGACTCCAGCTTCCATCAGCCCCAGCCATCGTAGATGATTTTCAGGGATTCGTAGTTCTGCAACCTCTGGGGTGTCCCCATTCCCCTGGTCACAACCTACACCCCAAAAGAATCTCGGGGAAGGTATTTAACCCCCCCCCCACAGAACACCCTTAACAAGCTACTGTTAAAAAGCACCACCCAACCCACTATTACACAACAGACATAATGGTTTAAAATGGTTATAATAAAAAAATATTTAAACATTTCTCCAAAAGCTAATGAAATGCCTGAGGAAAGTGTTCTGCAATCAGGGAGCCACCCCTTTAAAGGCCCTGGGCACCATTTCGAGGAACTCCAGGATATAGAATCATGGAATTATAATCATACAGTTGGAAGGGACCCAAAGGCCATCTAGTCCAACCCCCTGCAATGCAGGAATAATAATAATAATAATAATAATAATAATAATAATAATAATAATAATTTATGCCCCGGCCATCTGGGCAGCTTCCAACAAAACACTAAAATACAACAACCCATTAAACATTAAAAGCTTCCATAAACAGGGCTGCCTTTAGATGTCTTCTAAAAGTTTGGTAGCTATTTTTCTCTTTGACATCTGGTAGGAGGGCGTTCCACAGGGTGGGCGCCACTACTGAGAAGGCCCTTTGCCTGGTTCCCTGTAACTTGGCTTCTCGCAGCGAGGGAAGTGCCAGAAGGCCCTCGGCGCTGGACCTCAGTGTCCGGGCAGAACGATGGGGGTGGAGACGCTCCTTCAGGTATACTGGACCGAGGGCTTTAAAGGTCAGCACCAACACTTTGAATTGTGCTCGGAAACATACTGGGAGCCAATGTAGGTCTTTCAAGACCGGTGTTATGTGGTCTCTGCAGCTGCTCCCAGTCACCAGTCTAGCTTCCGCATTCTGGATTAGTTGTAGTTTCCGGGTCACCTTCAAAGGTAGCCCCACGTAGAGCGCATTGCAGTAGTCCAAGCGGGAGATAACCAGAGCATGAACCACTCTGGCGAGACAGTCTGCGGGCAGGTAGGGTCTCAGCCTGCGTACCAGGTGGAGCTGGTAAACAGCTGCCCGGGATACAGAATTGACCTGTGCCTCCATGGACAGCTGTGAGTCCAGAATGACTCCCAGGCTGCACACCTGGTCCTTCAGGCGCACAGTTACCCCATTCAGGACCAGGGAGTCCTCCACACCCGCCTGCCCCCTGTCCCCCAGGCCACTTTCCTCCCTTTACAAAACCCCAAAATGTTAAAGGGCATTGAGGTTAGTAGATCAGTCACTTTCTTAATCGTATTACGTCACCCAGAGGGGGCAAAGCCCAAGAAATGAAATTGAAAACAGGTTCTGGGGCACAGCTTGGCCTCTTGTAATCCTCGAGTACGGCGCCTGGTGCGTAATCAGTTCCCACAGATCTGCCAGAATCGCTTCCATGCTGCATCTTTTGGGAATTTCTCAAATGTAAACGCACACCCCTAGAGATGATTCATCGCCTGCCTGTCCCATAATTTCCCAACAGCCTCAGAGAGCTGCTCGGCTGGTCTGAACAGATACAAGAGCCTGGAAGTGGTGCTTAGTCGAAGCCCTAGGGAGGAAAGGGTGGTTGTATGTATTTCGGGGGGTGAGGGTGTGTGTGTGCTGCTGCTGCTTTCCATTTCTTCCCTGACTGGCAGGGAGAGACCAACATTTCATTGCCCATCTTTGCATTTCTGTTTCCAATCCGGTTTTCTTCCGACACACATCCATGACACAGCCAAACTCATCAGTCATTGTACTGTAAGGTGACTCACTATCTTCTAATATTTGCTTGTGGCGACGGCCACATTTGGGGGTGCTAGTGAACTTTGATGTGTGTCCTTTTTCTGCATTGCGTGGTTTGGCTCGCTTTCTTTTCATTGTTGTTGTTATTAAGATTTTATGGAAGCTTTTTCATGATACAATAAGATAAAAGAAATCGATCTGAATAAAAACAAAAGCAGAGAGAGGGAGAATTAAATGCAGAGCCCTCTGTCTTAAGCCTTGTCTCACACAGAAGGTGGGGGACCCTTCCAGCTCTCACCTGAGGTGAGGCCTGTCCATTCTTCTCTCAGTCTCACCTGAAAGGTTGTCTCTGTCCTGGGTCCAAACCACCCACCACCTTCATGTGTGCGTAATCCTTGGAACTAAAAAATGGCCCAGAGCAGAGGACACCAAAAGAAAACAGCGGGGGTGGGGGGAGAGAATCATAGAATCATAGAGTTGGAATGGCTAGAAGAAAGAAGAGAAGAGAAAATAAAATAAGAAAAGAAAAGAAAAGAATACTTCTGATTTTTCCTTGCTTTCATGAGCCACCTGAAGGTATTTTGGCATAGGAATCATCTTGCTGGATCAGCACAAGATCCATTCAGCCCAGAATCGATTCAGTGGACACTCGGTTAGTTACGTCTAGGAAACTGAGATAGTGATGTACAGAAGTGAGAGATGGACCATAAAGAAGGCTGATTGCCAAAGAATTGATGCTTTTGAATTATGGTGCTGGAGGAAACTCTTGAGAGTCCCATGGACTGCAAGAAGATCAAACCTCTCCATTCTTAAGGAAATCAGCCCTGAGTGCTCACTGGAAGGACAGATCCTGAAGCTGAGGCTCCAACACTTTGGCCACCTCATGAGAAGAGAAGACTCCCTGGAAAAGACCCCGATGTTGGGAAAGATGGAGGGCACAAGGAGAAGGGGACGACAGAGGATGAGATGGTTGGACAGTGTTCTTGAAGCTACCAGCATGAGTTTGACCAAACTGCGGGAAGCAGTGAAAGACAGGATTGCCTGGTGTGCTCTGGCCCAGGGGGTCACAAAGAGTCGGACAAGACTAAATGACTAAACAAAAACAACAACAGGAAACTGAGAAGCAGTTGGAGGGAATGTTCTTCCCCTGTGGTCTGTGGCATCTTTGAGTAGGGTGGGATGTGTTGGGCCTGCCTTTCTACAGATGTGTTTTCTGGTTCTTATTCCACTTCGGTTTTCATATCTGGCTTTAAGTTTGGTACATCTGGGGTACTTTTGTGGAAAGAGCAACAAGTCCTACCTTCTAGGAGTAGGAGAATACAAGCTTGCTCCACCTTCCATGTGCAGCCTGGGAGATATTTCAAGATGGCTGTTGTCCCGCAGGAAACACAAACCCTGGGTTGAAGCTTGCCTGCAACCCTCGGGCGCTGCTCAGAGATAAGGATGGCATGTAACACCGGGATTCCCCTGTCCTTAGCAGAGCCACCCGTGAACTCGGCGACCTCACCTCTGGCACCTGACTCAGCTAATGTACCAATCTCAAAAAGTGCTCCATGTGGGCTTTTCCAGACTTTTTCAGATTTTCACTGCAACAGAAAGCACTGCTTACTCATTTCTGCGGCTCAGGTCTTGCCTGGGCATGTTCCGCTCAAGTTTAGAGTTGCATTTTTGCCGCAAGAACATTTCACCTTTCCCAGCACTTGAAGTACAGTGGTACCATTCCGGAGGTCCGTTCTTAACCTGAAACTGTTCTTAACCTGAGGTACCATTTTAGCTAATGGGGCCTCCCGCTGCTGCTGCGCCGCCGGAGCACGATTTCTATTCTTATCCTGAAGCAGAGTTCTTAATCTGAAGCACTATTTATGGGTTAGCGGAGTGTGTAACCTGAAGCGTATGTAACCTGAAGCGTATGTAACCTGAGGTACCACTATACGATGTTTCGTACTGTGGGGGATGGACAGACGGACACACAGCTTTCCCCCTGAACTGTTGCCAGTCGAACGATGTGGCAATGCGAAGACAACAAGGGGACATGCTCCTAGATATCACTTGCGATGGGGAGGCCAGAGGGCCGTAGCTCAGTGGTAGAGCACCTGCTTCTCATGAAGAATGTCGTGGGTTCAATCCCCGGTGCCTCTAGATAGGGCTGGGAGGCACCCTGGCCTGAACTCCTGAATACACTGCCGCTCAGGCAGCACTGAGCTACTGGGGTCAGTGTTCTGGCTTGGTAGAATGTAGGCAGCTTCCTGTGCTTGATGAGTACATAACTTTTCAACAACTTAATTGGATTGACTCATCCCTCTCCCTCTCCAGAGTGGGGATCTCTGCAGGCAGCTATGAATGCACTCCCTAAAGCAACTTTTACCTGGTTTCCTCCAGGCCCCATAAAATTTGTAATCAAGGTGTGGTTAAAAAGATTCCCCGCATTGCCGCTTGCAGGAAAACGAGCGTGTCAATTAATTATTTGCTTATTATGTGTACAGTGGTACCTCAGGTTACAGACGCTTCAGGTTACAGACTCCGCTAACTCAGAAATAGTACCTCAGGTTGAGAACTTTACCTCAGGATGAGAACAGAAATCACACAGCGGCATCGGGAGGCCCCATTAGCTAAAGTGGTACCTCAGGTTAAGAACAGTTTCAGGTTAAGAACGGACCTCTGGAACGAATTCTTAACCCAAGGTACCACTGTATTGAGTGCCTCCCCCACCCTGTTTTGTCATCACGACATCCCTATGAGGTAGAGAGAGAGAGAGAGAGACCCAAGGCTGCTCAGTCAACTTTATAGCTGAGGGGGGATTTGAACCTCGCTCTCCCTGGGCATAGTCTGAGGCTGCGAACACAACACACTCCACCCCCACCCCAGGAACTGTAATTAGTTAAGGGTGCTGAGAATTGCAGCTCTGTGAGGAGTACAGTTCCCAGGATTTTTTTGGGAGGGGGGAGCCATGTACTTTAAATGTATGGTGTGTACACAGCCTGACATTCTCTCCATTACACTACAGGGGTACATGAGAAAGTACAGTCAGCCCGCATTTAATCCCGGCCTTGGGATTTTCAGCGTAATATCCAGTTTGCACAATGAAATATGCTTCTGGGGAACGTGTGGGTCCCATGAACACAGACGTTTCTTTCTTCCTTTATCTGCCAATAGGAATTATGTTGGCCCGCCCCATTCTGTCCTTCTGTGGGGTGAATGGATGAAGGAATTGCTATGTATGCCAACCTTGAGCTTTTTAGGGGAAAGGTAAGAAACAATGACAGTGTCCCCCACTCATTCTCAAAGAAATGCCATTTTAAAGACCATGTTTCCTTGGTCTAAGGCACCCACCCAAAGCTGCTGTTATATATTTTACCTCTTACATCTTTCCCTAACTCTTCTGCCAACGAGCTCAGGGGGTGCCCTCAATATGCTTTTGGACTGCAATTTCCATCAGCATCAGGAGGTGTGAAAGCGCCCTGGCCTTTACAGGCTATGTAGATGCCAGTAGCTTGAAACACAACAAGGTCATGTCTGTACTGCAGTACACACCAGAGAGGGGGATATCTTCACCTGATGTAGGTAGGTAGCCGTGTTGGTCTGACGCAGTGAAAATACATTAAAAAATGTATCTGAAGTGTATCTGAAGAAGTGTGCATGCACACGAAAGCTTATACCAAAAACAAACTTAGTTGGTCTCTACAACTGATTGGTTCAAAATTGGGAAAGGAGTACGACAAGGCTGTATATTGTCTCCCTGCTTATTTAACTTATATGCAGAATTCATCATGCGAAAGGCTGGGCTGGATGAATCCCAAGCCGGAATTAAGATTGCCGGAAGAAATATCAACAGCCTCAGATATGCAGACGACACAACCTTGATGGCAGAAAGCGAGGAGGAATTAAAGAACCTTTTAATGAGGGTGAAAGAGGAGAGCACAAAATATGGTCTGAAGCTCAACATCAAAAAAACGAAGATCAAGGCCACTGGGCCCATCACCTCCTGGCAAATAGACGGGGAAGAAATGGAGGCAGTGAGAGATTTTACTTTCTTTGGCTCCATGATCACTGCAGATGGTGACAGCAGTCACAAAATTAAAAGACGCCTGCTTCTTGGGAGGAAAGCAATGGCAAATCTAGACAGCAGCATCTTAAAAAGCAGAGACATCACCTTGCCAACAAAGGTCCGTATAGGTAAAGCTATGGTTTTCCCAGTAGTGATGTATGGAAGTGAGAGCTGGACCAAAAAGAAGGCTGATCGCCGAAGAATTTATGCTTTTGAATTATGGTGCTGGAGGAGACTCTTGAGAGTCCCATGGACTGCAAGAAGATCAAATCTCTCCATTCTGAAGGAAATCAGCCCTGAGTGCTCACTGGAAGGACAGATCCTGAAGCTGAGGCTCCAATACTTTGGCCACCTCGAGAAGAGAAGACTCCCTGGAAAAGACCCTGATGTTGGGAAAGATGGAGGGCACAAGGAGAAGGGGACGACAGAGGACGAGATGGTTGGACAGTGTTCTCAAAGCTACCAGCATGAATCTGACCAAACTGCGGAAGACAGTGGAAGACAGGAGTGCCTGGCGTGCTCTGGTCCATGGGGTCACAAAGAGACAGACACGACTAAACAACAACAGTCACTTACAGGCTCACTTTTAAAACTGTGTTTATGGAAGACAATCTTACTCAGCTACAAGTGATCGCCAAAGAAGAAGAAGAAGATCTTTCAGAATGGAAATTGTCATTACAGTGGTACCTCGGGTTAAGTACTTAATTCGTTCCGGAGGTCCGTTCTTAACCTGAAACTGTTCTTAACCTGAAGCACCACTTTAGCTAATGGGGCCTCCCGCTGCTGCTGCGCCGCCGGAGCACGATTTCTGTTCGTATCCTGAAGCAAAGTTCTTAACCTGAAGAACTATTTCTGGGTTAGTGGAGTGTGTAACCTGAAGCGCATGTAACCCGAGGTACCACTGTATTATTATTAAACGGACATCTTGCAGTGTGTGAGTGTGCTTTAAATCTTTGTATGACTCTGTAAATCCTTCAAGCACCACATAACACTATCCCCTAAGCTCACGATGCTGAGGCAGGTTAAGCAAGAGAGGGGTGCCGGCTTGAATTTCTGGAAAGGCACCAGCTGCTCTCCTCACGGTTTTCCTTTCTTTTTCCAAAGCGCTGTCCCTTCCCGTAACAAATTATAATAATAACAACAACAGTCTTCCCCTGCGCAATTTCTCCTCACGCCGGCCCAGTGCGCCTTTTCCCTCTCTCCCCAGCCCCTTGCGTTTTCGCAATCCCTTTCCGCGCTTTCCCTCCCCTCAGCCTCAACTCTCCTCAGAGGCATTTCCCGCGCCGAGCCCGCCGGGGCCCGGCTCTCCTGGTGGCGCGCGCGCGCGCGCACAGAACTGCGTCACCCCGTTGACCCGCAGCTGGCACGTTCGGGGAGAATCTCTGATGACTCAGCGGCGGGATTCCCTCGCGCGCCCTTCTCTGACTCACGCCCGTCCCGTCCCATAAAAGCCTCGCGCCGGCTGCTGCCTGCCAGACTCATTTTTTTCCCTTCCTCTCCTGGTCGCATTTCTTGTGGATCTTATTTTCTCTCTCTCGGGACTGAAGGTAGAGCGAAGCCCACGTTGGCAAGGATGGGAAAGCAACGGGGCTCCGTGATGCCCGTGGATCTGATGGGCAACGCCGGGTTGCTCTGCCAGGCGTGCGGGTTCCTCCTCTGCAACCCACAGCAAGCCGAGTGTGGGCACCGCTACTGCAGGGGATGCGTGAAGAGGCTGTTCAGGTCAGTGGCAAAAAAAAAAAGTGCTCCCGGGCTGTTTAAAGGCGATTCCCATGATTCGCGATTCCCCCTCTCCATGATGTTGCTAGACTACAGGTCCCATCATCCGTGATCATCTGTCATGCTCATGGGAGTTGGAGTCCCCTAATCGTAGCTGGAGGGACGCGGGTGGCGCTATGGGTTAAACCACAGAGCCTAGGACTTTGCGATCAGAAGGTTGGCGGTTCAAATCCCCGCGACGGGGTGAGCTCCCGTTGCTCGATCCCTGCTCCTGCCAGCCTGGCAGTTCAAAAGCACGTCAAAGTGCAAGTAGATCAATAGGTACCGCTCTGGCGGGAAGGTAAACGGCATTTCCGTGCACTGCTCTGGTTCACCAGAAGCGGCTTAGTCATGCTGGCCACATGACCCGGAAGCTGTACGCCGGCTCCCTCGGCCAATAAAGCGAGATGAGCGCCGCAGCCACAGTGTCGGTCACGACTGGACCTAATGGTCGGGGGTCCCTTTACCTTTATGTTTAATCATAGCTGGAGGATTCTCAGATGTTAGGGTCACCTTTCCAGGATTTGCAGGGCTTAGAATAACAGAATCGTGGAGTTGGAAGGGACCCTGAGGGGCATCATCTAGTCCAGGCTTCCTCAACCTCGGCCCTCCAGATGTTTTGAGACAACAATTCCCATCATCCCTGCTAGCTAGGGATCAGGGGAGTTGTAGGCCAAAAACATCTGGAGGGCCGAGGTTGAGGAAGCCTGATCTAGTCCATCCTGTAGTAAGGTAGAGATCTTTTCCGCAACGTGGGGCTCAGACCTTTGACCCTGAGATTAAGAGTCTCACGCTCTACTGACTGAGCTATAACTACAGTCATTGGCATTTAATTGGCAAGCTTCCTTCATCTTATAGGGTTAGCTGGATAAATCAATCTCCTATCTTCTTGCCTACCTTCTGGTTATGATGGGCATATAGAAACTGCCCCAATACCAGCTGTGGGGGAGCACCAGTGAGAGGGGGCTGCTGCCTTCCTGCCCCTTTTTGTGTGGGTCTCTGAAGCATCTGATGGGCCTCTCTGGGAAATCAAAGGCAATGGACCCTTGGCCTAACCCTGGCTTGTGTTTTGTATTTCCTGGGAACGAAGCACCCACTTTTATTGGACTTAGTGTTTTTAGGCTGCAACCCGTTAATTGGTCGGGGGCCAGTTTCAATGGGCAACGACAGATTTGTGAGGCGTTCTAGAAACGTAATTTAAAAAGAAGACTCACTTTGTTTCTTTTAATAGGGTGTGAGAGTCAGGTTTCTCTCCAGTTTGCAATATTTCAGTTTGCTTTTCTGTTTTCTCAGTGAGGGGGGCTGGATGCCAAGCTGTGTTAGCACAGCTGTGTTTATTTCTCGAGCACCTCAAATGTTGTTGTTGTTGTCATATTCTGATTCAGCTGTGCTTGTGCGTAAGCAAGATGTTGACGCATGGTAGTCTAGGGGGCCTGTGGCTCTTGAATTATGCTGGTGGCAGGTGATGGCTTGCAGCTTTTGTAAATCTGAGCTGCGCTAAAGCGTCTTGGGGAGCTGATTCCACTCTTCAGTATCCACGAGAGCTTCTGAGCCCTCTCTCCTTATGCACCCCACTTCATCTCCTGGAAAACTGTTCCCCAAAGGCACCGGATATGCTTAAGACGGCCCTGTGCTCCCTTGGTGATCTTGAGCCACTCAGTTCAGCCGTAACTATCTCACATAATTGTTGCGGGTATAAAAGAGGGGCCCGGATAGAGAACGCACGCTGCCCTGAGCTTTGTGGACAAGTGCAGTATATAATTGTGACAAATGAGTATAGTGCACGGTATCCACAATACTAATGACTTAACCAATGGATGGCATTAATCTCGATGATGAACGGCTGTTTGCATATGTGGGGAGGAAGAATAAGTTAGCAGAGGACACAAGGAAGAGAAGATGGAAGTAGTTATGTTTCAAATGCATCAAATACGTGTTTCTTTTATTTTCAGTTGGGTTTTTTTTCATGCGGATGTGTTTTATTAATTATTATTAATTATTGAATTTATATACCGCCCTATACCCTATTCCCTGGCAGGAAGGGTGGCATGTATATTTAATGAATAGAATTTGGAGGGCGTGTGTGTATGTATGAAAGAGAGAGAGAAAGAGATTCAAAATGTAGTTTTCAGAGGGGGAAGCCCATGTTAGTAGTGCCTTGCAGGAAAAGAGGCTTGTGGTGCCTTTAAAGAATAGAAAATTTATTACGACATAACCTTATTGTGGGTTACGCCCCCTTTCTGTTTCTCAGGGTTCATCCTGCTCAATTTTCTGTCCTCTTTCTTTCCACAGGGACACAGACAGGATGGCCTGCCGGACTTGTAAGAAGGGACTGAGCCCCAAACAGGTGAGTTGTAGTAACATGATGTTCTGGAACCAGAGTCGTTTGGGTTTTCCTGGACTTTTGGTTCTTAAAGCGATATGTTGTTGTTGTTGTTGTTGCCATCTTGGCAAATCCCAGTCAATCACTTTTGGACTCTCTTTTGCGAAAAAGCAACGAACAAATTGAACAAGAAGAAAATGATAATAAGACCAGTCAGTCTCAGTCCCAAATAGCAAGAAACCCATAAATGAATGGTCACTAAATTCCCTCTCACTAAATTCCCTCTAAGAGCCAAGGCATGGTTCAGGTATGGATGTTACCTGGCGCTGCCCTGTGATCAACCTCATCCCCTAGCATGGGTCCCACCTGTGTTGCCATCCTCTTTTAAAAACAGGAACTAAAGAGAAACACAAGATATAGAAAGGGAGAAAATGAGAGAGAGGTGTGTGATGAAATTCAGAAGAGCTCCATAAGTAGAAAAGCTGAGAGGGTTTATTTAAAGAATCTGTCGCACTCCCTTCGCTGCTGCTTGACAACTACTCCTTTCAGCATTTTCTCATTTTCTGTATGACTATGAAGGCCAGAAATCTCGCCCTCCTGTATACTAGGAACATGGTACAAGAGAGACATAGACAGCAAAACAGAAACAGAAACAGAAAAACAGGGGGGAAAACACCTGTCGTCCCTTTGGAGTTAAGGGTGAATCCTGGGTTCAAAAGAGTTCACAACTGTCGCCCTAGAGAGGGAGGTGAGAATCACTATTTGTGGTGCCTGCTTTTCAGCACTGACCATGCACCTTGCCATAATTTGAGGGCGATGTGTTTAAGGCAGACTTCGCCAACTTGGTGCCCACCTGGTCTGCAGGGGCTGATGGGAGTTGTAGTTTGAAACATCAGTCTGGCACCTGGTCAGCAAAGGATGGTTAGAGGTAATGTGGACCTCTGGATGTTAACAGGATCCGTTCCAGAGCCCCGTTTGCATCCTGAAGCGAATGTAACTCTCGTCTGCGCGGACCGCGATTCGCCGCTTCTGTACATGCATGTGACGTTGTTTTGAGCGTCTGCGCATGCGCGAGCAGCGAAACCCAGAAGTAACACATTCTGTTACTTCCGGGTCGCTGCGGAGCGTAACCTGAAAACGCTCGACCTGAAGCATATTTAACCCAAGGTATGACTGTAGTGAGGTATGACTTGGGTGGTGCTGTGGGTTAAACCACAGAGCCTAGGACTTACCGATCAGAAGGTCGGTGGTTCGAATCCCCACGACAGGGTGAGCTCTCGTTGCTCGGTCCCAGCTCCTGCCAACCTAGCAGTTCGAAAGCACGTCAAAGTACGAGTAGATAAATAGGTACCGCTCCGGCAGGGAAGGTAAACGGCGTTTCCGTGCGCTGCTCTGGTTCGCCAGAAGTGGCTTAGTCATGCTGGCCACATGACCCGGAAGCTGTACACCGGCTCCCTCGGCCAATAAAGCGAGATGAGCACCGCAACCCCAGAGTTGGCCACGATTGGACCTAATGGCCAGGGGTCCCTTTACCTTTTTTATGACTGTAGTGTATTGGTAGAGGTAACCGTGACGGGTCAGAATTGGCGGCCAACATATTGACTCATTCTTTTCTCTCTCTCTCTCTCTCTCTCTCTCTCTCCAGTTCCACACTGACAAAGCAGCAGAGAACGACGCTCTAGCCACACAAGTTGCCTGCCCAAATTTTGACTGTGCTTGGACGGGGACCCTGAAATCGTACCAGGTACAGTGGTTTTAAATGAAGAGAATCGCTCCCCTCTCCCTGACAATACGCAGTGCACAAGACCAGGGATGAAATGGGAGCACAAAGCTCTTAGGGTGCCCCCTTGTGGCAATTGCAGGCATTTGACAAAACACATGCAAAACAGTTGGAAGAAACTGTGACTGGAGGAAAAAGAGAAAGAAGTCCATAGTTGAGCTGTGCTAATATTACGTATTGATCTGACTCTTCCTTCTGCGATCCTGTTCAGGGTTCTAGCCAGCCAGTTGCTCCAGTGTTCCATTTTTTCCTTTTGCAACTTGCTGTTCTTTTATGTTGTGAACGGCCCTGAGAGCTGCAGATTAAGGGCAGTATACAGATTTAATAAAAACAAGGAAACAAATAATTCTGTGGCAACTGAGCACATTCAGTAGTTCCATATTTATTTATTTTGTAAAACCTCAGGGTTCTCCCGCAGAATGGGGCCATTCTGAGTCCATTTCTGTCGGCAGCACTCGCCACCTAAGTTTGCTTTTAGAGGGAGGTGATAAGAATAATTTTGATTGGTTTTCGTAATTGAAAATTAATTTTTAAAAAAGAATAATGATGATCAGTTCAATTGGGACTCCAGTAAAACAATAGGCTGCAAACTGAATAAATGAAAAAACAACAAACCAATAATTTGTAGAATCGTTACTGCATTCGTTTTGAGGTTCACTTATAGCATGGCTCATGATGTTTAGATATTTTGATAGTTTTATCACTTGTGCGTTTGACATTCCTGGACTCCTTTGGGAAAAAGCATGGGATATAATTAATTTATTATCATTATTATTATTATTATTATTATTATTATTATTTATTTTATTGTTATTGTTATTATTATTTCATAGCCCCATTCAGAGGACAGTCCAAACCAAAGATCAGTTCAATTGGCACGCCAGTAAAACAATAGGCTGCAAACTGAAGAAATGAAAAACAGCAACAATAATTTGTATCCATAAGACAATGATAATAAAGCAGAGTTAGGAATTTCTAAAAGGCATGTCTTACCACCCTCATAAAAATGCCGTTCCCAACAATAGAATGCGACACAAAGCCAGGATGTTTTGTAGCGTATAGATATGCCCTTTGAAGGCTTCAGAACATGAGGTAATCTAGGATCCTGCAGTCGGCAGCAAACAACCTTTGCTCATTTTTCTGGCCTTGTTCTTTTGCTTTAGGAGCACGCTTGCCCCCCTGTGGCCCAGCCCGGAACCCCAAAGAAGGCTCCCCTGGCCCTTGGAGATCAAAACGTTGAAGGGATAGAACCCTGCTGGAGTGTCAATAGCACAGTCATGGTAAGTCATCTCGAGAACCTGTATTGTGAGGGTATATAAACCAAGCTCAGGGCCCGTTGTGGGCCTGCACCCAGAAATGGAGCAATATGCCCTGGTGGGAACCTCTGTAAACTCTCTCCTCTCTCTCTCCCTAGGGTGGTCCTTCCATGAACGTGGAAGCCGTCCAGATGCGGGTGGAGGCCTTGGAGCTGACAGTGGTGTCTCTGCGCCGACAGCTGAACAGCCAGGCGGCTGCGGTGAAGTCCCTCCAGCGCTACTGCTCCCACTACGAGAAGCTCTTGAAGGCCTCTCAGGAAATGTGCGCCGTGCCGAAAGTGTCTGGAGAACCAGCGTCGCCGGAGCTGGCCAGCACCGACGGGACCTTGGTGTGGAAGGTGGAGAACTTCTCCAAACTCCAGAAGGATGCCAAAGCCGGGAAGAAGCGTTCCATCTACTCCCCGGCCTTTGCCACTCATCTGTTCGGGTACCATCTCTGCGTCCGGCTCTACCCCGACGGAGATGGCATTGGCCAGGGGGGCCATGTCTCGCTTTTCCTCGCCTTGGCCAAGGGGCCCTACGACAACGTCCTGCCCTGGCCTTTCCAGCAGAAGGTCACCTTTTCTCTTTTGGACCCCACACGGAGGAAGTCCCCCGTGATGGATACCTTCCTCCCGGATCCCCACAGCGTCTCCTTCCACCAGCCGCGGCAGAGGCTCAACGTGGCCAGTGGGAGTCCCCTCTTCGTCAGCCATCTTGAGGTTCCTGGTTACCTCAAAGACGACACGCTCTACCTCAAAGTAGTGGTGGATAATGCAGGGATGGAAATCTGAGGGCGGGAGACACTGGGGCAAGAGAATAGGGTTATTCTCTGTTCTCTCAGTCACACTTTTGTGGTTTTTCCCTTCTCCCAAAGGCCTTTTAACTATTTTTGAAGATCTTCACCTCTTGTCATCAAATCCCTGCCTTTTTCTCCACACCAATTGTGTCCGCTACAATTCCCATTCTGAAAAGGGCAGTGAACTACCTCTCTAGGAAACCTAAATCTTCACATAATAGTGCTGTGGATCGTGCAATATCCATCCCTCATCCAAACTCAGGTGGAATTTTTTAGGCTTTGTGATTTCCCCCCTACTTCTTAAGAGTTGCTGATAAATGTATGGAAAATGGTGAAGTGTCTGGATTGGCCTTTCAGAGGTCTTGAGCGTGGTATTCTGTAACGCAAACACTGACCACTGGGTACCATCGATTGCGTAATTTATTCAAGTTGCAGAATTGGAGTTTTCATACTCGGCTGCTTCGAAACTTTTAAAAATGCAGTTCACTGGAAAAGACGCAGAAGGCCTGAAGATTTTCTTTCGATGCCTCATCTCAATGCCATCCCACTCTGCAGTTTGCGAGTGATTGGGGAGCTGCAAATTTAGAATTTGTTACCGCTGTGGAGTTTGTGTTTGTGTTTTCCTGCTGCAGCTCAGCAGGCTACAGTTGAAAGTGATGTTTTGAAATATTATATATTTGTATTTATTGTTAATCAGTTCTACTGCACTTTTTAAAGACAAGGGGAATTTGCAATACCATGACAGGTTTTTTTTCTACCTCGCTTACTTATTTATTGATGAGAATGTTGGTATTTATTATGGAAATTGAAATAGTAAACATTATTTATTCAACGGATGGCTGCTTATGCTGGTTTGTTGAGCGGGTGGGGGGAAATATGCCTAGTGAGGTAATAAGAGTAAATAATAATAATTTTCCCAACCTTCACTTACTGTCACAGGGTGGGACACAACAACATTAAAAACAGTTTGAAAACAACTTACAAACCCAGAAATTGTAGGGATTAACTACAGCGTGAACCATATACTCCGTGGAGAAAAAGGTGGGATGTACATTCAATAGGAAAGCTCTTTAAGGGATGCGGGTAGTGCTGTGGATTAAGCCACAG
This sequence comes from Podarcis vaucheri, assembly GCF_965113315.1. Taxonomy (NCBI): domain Eukaryota; kingdom Metazoa; phylum Chordata; class Lepidosauria; order Squamata; family Lacertidae; genus Podarcis; species Podarcis vaucheri. The sequence goes on from NC_138760.1 coordinate 118,795,107, forward strand.
AGCCTAGGACTTGCCGATCAGAAGGTCGGCGGTTCGAATCACTGCGACGGGGTGAGCTCCCGTTGCTCTGTCCCAGCTCCTGCCAACCTAGCAGTTTGAAAGCACGTCAAAGTGCAAGTAGATAAATAGGTACCGCTCCAGCAGGAAGGTAAATGGCATTTCCGTGTGCTGCTCTGGTTCGCCAGAAGCGGCTTAGTCATGCTGGCCACATGACCCGGAAGCTGTATGCCCGCTTCCTCGGCCAATAAAGAGAGATGAGTGCCGCAACCCCAGAGTAGTCTGCGACTGGACCTAATGGTCAGGGGTCCCTTTACCTTTACAAAAGTATATATCTCAAGTGTCAAAAGCCAGGTTAAAGAGGTACGTCCTCAGCATTTGCCCAAAGCTGTACTGAATAATGAAGATACCAGATGCACCTCTGTCTGCATACCAGGGCAGTGAGGCAAACTCCGAGGAGACAGCAGTGCTCTCTGAAACCCATTAGTCAGGGGTCAGCAAACTTTTTCAGCAGGGGGCCGGTCCACTGTCCCTCAGATCTTGTGGGGGGCCAGAGTATATTTTGAAGGAAAGAAATGAACGAATTCCTATGCCCCACAAATAACCCAGAGATGCATTTTAAATAAAAGCACACATTCTACTCATGTAAAAACATGCTGATTCCCAGACTGTCTGCGGGCTGGATTGAGAAGGCGATTGGGCTGGATCCAGCCCCCAGGCCTTAGGTTGCCTACCCATGCCACCAATCTTCCACCTGCAACTTTGGCAACTCCACAATGTCCTGGACCACAGAGCCTCCTGGAGGCCACCGCTTGTTTCCATGGCCAGACATATGCAATGTTAGTGTTGTTGGCACCCGTCTACCTTGAGAGACAATGGAGTGCACCTCCAGGGGTGAAGTCAAACCACTGTGTCGCAAGGACCGAAGTGGCTTCCCTGGGGCCTGGGCAGTTTGTTAGGAGGTCCTGGACTACCCAGACGACGACCCCCTTCTCGGCCTCACTGTCATGCACTGGCTGGATGCAGGGGGGGGGGAGGCACTGTCAGGAGTTCAGCCTACACTCGAGTAGGACCCTGGCAGAGACACATGCCCGACTGGCATGTTCTCTCCCTCCTGGTCGATCGTTCAGGAGCTTCATAAGCTTTCTTCTGCCTGAACATCACAGCGACTGATGCCAACCGACACCGGCACACTTAGGGATCCGCAGAGTTTGCACAGTTGCGTAACAGACCTCAGCAACTCAGCATTTTGGCTAATCTACTTTATTTACATATAAACACACACGGAGCACTGCAACATGGCTCCCTCTCTCTCTAGCATCGAACAGCTAAGAGAAAGAACAAAGGACAATAGTCCCACTTCACGGAACACAGTAACACAAACATCCTGTCTCCATCACTTCCCACTCTGTGGAGTCAAAACATACACCGTCATGTGATAGATAAAAAATCCCATGACTGCAATCACAGAGCAGGAATTCTAACAGGCACCAGCTGGGAAAACCCCAGGGAAAGAAGGCTCAGAGCCAGGGGATTGGTGGTGTGATGGCGACGCATGGTCAGAGGGAGAAGAGGGAGCAGACCAGGAGGAGGTGTCAGAAGCTGAAGTAGAGGCAACAGGTTTTAGTGAACAGGAAGAGGTGGTGGCAGAGAGCAGTCCAGATTCAGAGGCAGGAGTGGAGGGGGACAGAAGGCAGAGATGAGGCAGGCTGCTGAAGAAGCCTGGGAGTCATCTCCACCTGCTGTTGCGACCAGCTCCTCTCTTACCTGGTCTCCCAGAACATGCAGAGCAATGAAGAGAACGGAGCAAAGAGAGACAAGACGAAGGAGCCTCAGAATGTTTGGGAAGGACCCCGGGGGCAGGAGTCTTCGAGAGCAGTGGGAAGATGGGGACTGCTCATTGGGGCAAGACCTACTGGGAAGAGCTGCTATGATCCCTAGGCCTGGGCTGTTTTGGTTTCTTTGAATAAACAGTTAACTTCTTGGGCACCAGGTGTTTTGTTGCTGACCTGCTCCTAACTTCAGCTCCTGACACTTGCTGATGAGGCCCAGGGAAAGTGGAGCACTAGCTTCGCTGCAGGAGTTTTCCTTTTCTTAGATGGGCTACCTATATCTGTCTATCTACCAATCGTATCTCTCCTTATCTGAGCTTACAGTGTTGTCTTCAACAGTGGAGGCAGAACACAGCCATATCCTCTATGAATTTGTCTTAATCCTTTTTTTAAAAAAGCCTTCCAACTTGGTGGGCATCATTACAACTTGTGGGAACAAATTCCACAGTTTATGTGCTGTGTGAAGAAATAATTTCAGTTGTCTTTCCAACACTCCAGCTTCATTGGAAGTCTATGAGTTTTAGGATTATAGGAGAAGGAGAAAAACTCCCTATCGTTTCCACACAGTACATGATTTCTTACACGCTCCCCTTTAACACGCCTTTGTTGGAAATCAGAAATATTCATCATGTACTGCATATCATCCAGTCATCTACCAGTAGCTCCTGGTCAATCTTTGGCCCACTCTGATGCAAATGACTGTTACAAATAGCCCCAGGCTGTTCTCTCTCTCTTTTTAAATAGTTTTTATTTGATTTTGCAAATATAAAATTATAACAATGCAACCATTCACATACACATTTGCAGATTCCTCCAAATCTCTGGACTTTCCACCTGCCCTCTGTGGGTACTATTATTAAACCTTTTCTACTGCATCTTTTCCAGTAATTTACATTTTATGTAACACCATTGTCTTTGTAGTACTTGCTCGCTTACAAGTGTTATTGCAATCCTGCTAATGTTTCCATCTGCTTACAGTGGTCTCCAAGGTAAATTACAATTTCCCCCCATTCCTTATTAAAGTTTTGGTCTTCTTGGTTCCTGAGCTTTCCAGTCAGTTTTGCCATTTCAGCATAGTCCAACAATTTAATTTGCCATTCTTCTCTGGTAGGGACTATCTTCTTTCCATCTCTGGGCTAATAGCATCTGTGTGGCTGTCGCCGCATAAGCGCTGGGCTGTTCTCAATAGCCTGCATCTGTAGTTTTGTTTCATGGCATGAGGTAAGTATTACCCACATTCCCCTAAATGCCTGCAGAATGGGCTGCCTTAAAGGCATAGGGGCAGGGGTCAGTTAAAAAGTTGGCACCTTTTCTATTCTGACCTTTAAAGCCCTAAATGGCCTTGGCCCACTATACCTGAAGGAGCGTCTCCACCCCCATCGTTCAGCCCGGACATTGAGGTCCAGCTCTGAGGGCCTTCTGGCGGTTCCCTCATTGCGAGAAGCAAAGCTACAGGGAACCAGGCAGAGGGCCTTCTTGGTGGTGGCACCCGCCCTGTGGAACACCCTCCCACCAGATGTCAAAGAGAAAAACAACTACCAGAATTTTAGAAAACATCTGAAGGAAGCCCTGTTTAGGGAAGCTTTTAATGTTTAACAGACTATAGTAGTTTAATATTTTGTTGGAAGCCGCCCAGAGTGTTTCTCCGATGAAAATAGGGACACCCCGTTCCATAATAATTTTACAATTTATACCCCACACATCTGACTGGGTTGCCCCAGCCGCTCTGGGTGGCTTCTAACATATATAAAAACATTATATAAAACATTATATAACATATATAAAACATTAAACATTAAAAAAATTTCCCTATACAGGTTTTCCGTCAGACAGCTCAGGGGTCAAAGAACTTCATACCCTCCTACATTTCTCCAATGAACATAGGGACATCCTAAGGAAAAGAGGGGCATTCTAGGATCAAATTAAAAACTGGGATGGCTTCTCTAAATCAGGGACATCCCTGGAAAATAGGGACACTTGGAGGGACTGTATTAAGTAATGTGTTGAATCTTCCTGAATTTTTGGACTCTCAGGATGCATTCCTGCAGGAGAAACTGTTCCTAACACCATGCACATCCTGTTCAATGCACTAGCACAGCCTTTGCCAACCTGCTGCCCTCCCACTAGGTCTTGCCAGGTTGAGGGAAGGTTACACTAGCAGAACCTATATAGCTTGATTCTGCTTGCTCCTGTTTCCCTGAAATGTGAGCAGTAGATTTTTTAAAGCATAGGGTGCAAACACCATCAATTCCCACCAGGGGGCAGGAGTGACTCCAGATTTAAAATACTGTATAGATTTCTTCAAAACCAAAACATATTTACATATGTACACCAGGGGACAGCAGCGACCAAGATTTAAATGCAAGAATCCTCTTTTACAAATGAACATAATATATGCAAATATGTATTCATACAAATAATCAGGGCCTTTGCCTATTAGATTTCCCCATTTCTAGATATTTCTCTCATTTCCACCACCCAGTGAATAAATCTGAAATACAAAATTGTGCATTTTATTAAGAGCAGCATTTATGGAAAATAAAACATTTACCCCACCCCACTGAGTTGCAGAGCAAGTTGGAAAATGTAACTTTGCTGGTTTGTATCTGAATTGGATTTGAAATTGTTTTAAAATATGGAATTGTTTTTAATTGTGTGGGTGAGGTTTTTTTTATATGATAGTCATACCTTGGTTTTTGAACAGAATGTGTTCGGCTTCCGAGGCAAAGTTCACAAACCGGAACACCTACTTCTGGGTTTGCGACGTTCGAATTCCAAGTTGTTTGGGAACTAAGCTGTTCGAAAACCAAGGTACGACCGGAGTTTTTCAGTGTCAGATGCTGAAGAGGCAACAGGGTTTATTTAGTGAGCAAGAGGAGGCTGTTTGTCCTGATCCCCTGGTCAGTGTGTCATGCCCAAGCAGAGTCCGAAACCCTAAGGAGAGCCTTCTCGGTAGTGGCACCCGCCCCGTGGAACAGGAAACGAGGTTCTGGGTTAATCCAAATCCAAAGTCAGGATGCAGTCCAGCATCAAGTACAGTCCCACTGAGGTCCAGGAGCATCCAAGTTGTGGTCCATCAACATGGGCAGTTGAGCAGATACAGCACCTGTTCAGGGAAGTTTTTAATGTGTGACATTTTAATGTACAGTGGTACCTCGGGTTAAGAACTTAATTCGTTCTGGAGGTCCATTCTTAACCTGAAACTGTTCTTAATCTGAAGCACCACTTTAGCTAATGGGGCCTCCTGCTGCCGCCGCGCGATTTCTGTTCTCATCCTGAAGCAAAGTTCTTAACCTGAAGCACTATTTCTGGGTTAGCGGAGTCTGTAACCTGAAGCGTATGTAACCTGAGGTACCACTGTATTTTTAATCTTTGTTGGGAGCCGCCCAGGGTGGCTGGAAAAACCCCGTCAGATGGGCGACATATAATTTTATTATTATTATTACTACTACTACTACTACTACGACTACTACTATTTATTACAGTACTAGCACCAATTGCAATTTTGTAGGTGAGTTATATAACATCTATTTGAAACTGCGGGGTGTGGTGTCACCCGTGCCTTCATTATGCTTCCTTCTGCCTCTTAATCGGGGTCTGAAATCAGTATGCCTAGCAAACTGGATCTCAACTGAGAGAAAGTGGAAGCAGTGATGGGAGAACTGACTGAGAAAGAGGCATGGGGCACTTTGGAAAGCCTTGTGCTGCAGCAGCCTTGCTGAGTGGGTGGCCGAGGGAAGGCAAGCAAGCCGGGGCTCTTGTGTGCATTTGTGTGTGTGTGACTTTGCTGCTTCCCTGCCCTTGCCTCCTGAGGCAGTTGCCACATTTTGCCTCATGAAAGAGCTGGCCTTGTGAGTCAGAGTGGACAGCGTTAATTCACAGGGCGGTTTGAGAAGCGCAACGACGTTTCACACTTTCCATCGTGACTCTGGCGAATTTCTCAGGGAGGTGTTAAAACACGTCTCCCCAATCTATACGAGTCTTCCTCGCATATTGTTACATGAATCTGGGAAGAGGTTCATTGAATGACAAAGACTAGTAGGCCATTAAACGCATCCAGTAATTAGAATCGTTACTGCATTCATTTTGAGTTTAACTTATAGCATGGCTCCTCATGTTTGGATATTTTGAAAGTTTTATCACTTGTGCGTTTGACATCACTGGACTCCTTTGGGGAAAAGGGTGGGATATAAATTATTATTATTATTATTATTATTATTATTATTATTATTATTATTATTATTATTATTTCATAGCCCCATTCAGAGGACAATCCAAACTAAAGATCCCCTGGGATGAATGGCTTGGAATCCGGAAGATCTCTGACGCCGCTTTCCAAACCTTTCACGCTGGTGACACGCTTTTTAGACATGCGTCTTTTTTGCGACACAGTAATTCAGTTTTACTAGCAAACCGGAGGTTAAACTAACCACTTTCTCGTCCCAGGAGGCGTGCGGGGAGCGTTCGCACGACACCCCTGCACACTGCAGCCGATACACTAATGTGTCGCGACACACAGTATGGAAAACTCTCTGCTACACCATTGTAAACGCCACAACCACCCATGGCATCAGTCTCTTAACCCTGCCTCACACTGAAAAATGGGTGTTCTGGGGAAGGGGAAGGAGCAGGAACAGGAACAGGGAGTGGTGGTTTACAGTGGTACCTCGGGTTAAGAACTTAATTCGTTCCGGAGGTCCATTCTTAACCTGAAACTGTTCTTAACCTGAGGTACCACTTTAGCTAATGGGGCCTCCCACTGCTGCCACGCCACCGCCGCACGATTTCTGTTCCCATCCTGAGGTAAAGTTCTTAAGCTGAGGTACTATTTTTGGGTTAGCGGAGTCGGTAACCCGAAATGTCTGTAACCTGAGGTACCACTGTACTCTGGTTTGCAGCTCCATTCAGCTCTTTTATATGACCTGGCAACCAGAGGAACTTACACTGGCAAAAAAAGATGGCGTATGTTATAGGTCCCCACCTCACTGCAGATGGTGACAGCAGTCATGAAATTAAAAGACGCTTGCTTCTTGGGAGAAAAGCAATGACAAACCTAGACAGCATCTTAAAAAGCAGAGACATCACCTTGCCAACAAAGGTCCATATACGTAGTTAAAGCTATGGTTTTCCCAGTAGTGATGTATGGAAGTGAGAGCTGGACCATAAAGAAGGCCGATCGCCGAAGAATTGATGCTTTTGAATTATAGTGCTGGAGGAGACTCTTGAGAGTCCCATGGACTGCAAGAAGATCAAACCTCTCTGTTCTGAAGGAAATCAGCCCTGAGTGCTCACTGGAAGGACAGATCCTGAAGCTGAGGCTCCAATACTTTGGCCACCTCATGAGAAGACTCCCTGGAAAAGACCCTGATGTTGGGAAAGATGGAGGGCACAAGGAGAAGGGGACGACAGAGGATGAGATGGTTGGACAGTGTTGTCGAAGCTACCAGCGTGAGTTTGACCAAACCGTGAGAGGCAGTGGAAGACAGGAGTGCCTGGCGTGCTCTGATCCACGGGGTCACGAAGAGTCGGACATGACTAAACGACTAAACAACAACAAAGGTCCCCCCCGCCGCCTCCAGAATTAGGCCAGTAACCCCACTCCTGAATGGATCTTGTAACAGGGATAATATATTCTGGCTTAATTTGAGAGCCAGGGTTGCGGGGAGGAAGTGGTTGAAATCCAAATTTCCTCATCTTTCTGGGCTTTCCTCCCCTCTCCTTCCAGATCAGTGCAATGCACCAAGAATCAGACCTGCAAGTTCCCCCCATTTCATGTGGAAGTTTTCTCGCTTTGCAGCAGTACAACGGATTATTACCAGCCCTGTGCACGAGGCCCTTGTATTTTGATTGCCTAAAAAGAAAACCACCCTTGACTGTCCTAATTATAGCTCTTCCTGTCAAAGTTAGGGAGAGGCCAGGGTTGAGACAGCAGGAAGCCGCGGGGAACCCGGAGGACGGCTGCTCCTCAGCTTTCTCTACTGAGTGGGTGTCCGCCGGTTTCTCCAGAGGAACCAGGAAGCAGAAGTGAAGAAGCGTCACTTCCTCAGAGGCTAAAAATAAAGCTTTGGGTAATGGTAGTAGCTTGCCCATGTTGAACAATCAAGGAGAAGCCTTGTGTCTTCAGAGGTGCAGTTATGTAATATTAGATCCTGGGTTTATGATTTAATCTCCCTGCCCGCTCTCCCTTTGAATTGTCATGCATATTACTTCATGCAATGCACAATGTGGTATGCCAACCCTGCTGTATTGGGTTTTTTTTTTGACACACCCTCCTGCACATTTGGCTCATTTGGTGATCACTCGAAGCCGAATAAGATTGTCTTCCATACAGTGGCATAGTGTGGGGGTGCCAGGGGTGCTGGCTGCACCGGGCGCAACATTTGGGGGGGCGCGTTTGGCCGGCCCTCCTCGAGGAAGCAGGAACCCCACTGCCCTCGGACCTCCTCCGAAGCCTGGCGGTGGGGCGGAGAGACCTCCTCCCGCCGCCAGGCTTCGGAAGGATGCTCCGAAGCCTGGCGGTGGGGCGGAGAGACCTTCTCCCCGCGCCAACCTTCGGAAGGCTGCTCCGAAGCCTGGCGGTGGGGCGGAGAGACCTTCTCCCCGCGCCAGCCTTCGGATGGCTGCTCCGAAGCCTGGTGGTGGGGCGGAGAGACCTTCTCCCCGCGCCAGCCTTCGGAAGGCAGCTCTGAAGCCTGGCAGTGGGGCGGAGAGACCTTCTCCCCGTGCCAGCCTTCGGATGGCTGTCCTGAAGACTTGTGGTGGGAGCAGTGGCGTAGCGTGGGGGGTGCAGGGGGGCCTGCTGCACCTGGCGCAACATCTGGGGGGGGCGCGGAAGAGACTCGAGTGCTAAAATCCACGGGTTAGGGGGCGCAAATTACTTGCCTTGCCCCGGGTGCTGAGAACCCACGCTACGCCACTGCTTCCATAAACATGGTTTTAACAATGAATCCGTAAGTGACTGTATAGGCCAATTCTGGATCCACACGCCCTTCAACAGCAGGGACATTGTTTTCCGGGGCCGGGCAGGAGTTTATCATGGTGGATTTGCCAAGCGTGCCTTCCTCTTAGCACGTTTCTCCCTTGCATCCTGAGTTCGAGTGTCTTCAAAGCCCACCTTTGGTAAAGGCTGTTACCCAATTGGAGTGCTCGCAGGCCAGTGTTCCCCAGTTGCCAGTGTTTATACTATTTTTTAAAAAAGATTTGCCTTGAGAGAGTTTTTAACCCTCTTTTGTTGACCACCAGCATTACACTTTCCATTTTTAAGTTTGGAATAGAGTAGTTGCTTTGGAAGACGATAGGTATCCACACAACATGACCAGTCCAACAAGTTGATGTTGAAGAATCATTGCTTCAACACTGATGATCTTTGCTTCTTCCAGTTCACTGGCATTAGTTCATTAGGGTAAAGGTAAAGGGACCCCTGACCATTAGGTCTAGTCATGACCGACTCTGGGGTTGCGGCGCTCATCTCGCTTTATTGGCCGAGGGAGTTGGCGTACAGCTTCCAGGTCATGGGGCCAGCATGACTAAGCCGCTTCTGGCGAACCAGAGCAGCACATGGAAACACCTTTTACCGTCCTGCCAGAGCAGTACCTATTTATCTACTTGCACTTTGACGTGCTTTCGAACTGCTAGTTGGCAGGAGCAGGGACCGAGGAACGGGAGCTCACCCCGTCATGGGGATTCGAACTGCTGACCTTCTGATTGGCAAGTCCTAGGCTTTGTGGTTTAACCCACATCGCCACCCGCGTCCCTAATTAGTTCATTAACCCTCCCCTAATGGGGCCACTGGGACGCGGGTGGCGCTGTGGGCTAAAGCCTCAGCGCCTAGGGCTTGCCGATCGAAAGGTCGGCGGTTCGAATCCCCGCGGCGGGGTGCGCTCCCGCTGCTTGGTCCCAGCGCCTGCCAACCTAGCAGTTCGAAAGCACCCCCGGGGGCAAGTAGATAAATAGGTACCGCTTACCAGCGGGAAGGTAAACGGCGTTCCGTGTGCGGCTCTGGCTCGCCAGAGCAGCGTTGTCACGCTGGCCACGTGACCCGGAAGTGTCTCCGGACAGCGCTGGCCCCCGGCCAATAGATGTGAGATGGGTGCACAAACCCCAAAGTCTGTCAAGACTGGCCCGTTCGGGCAGGGGTACCTTTACCTTTACCTTTAATGGGGCCACTGCGTTTCTTTACCCCATAGACCCTCCCTACAACTATGAAATTTCCACAAAGGTGATATTAACGGGATCACCTCTCTAATCCTTCCAAATTCATACTTGCAGGAGGCACAACTGATAATTAATAATAATAATAATAATAATAATTATACCCTGTTCACTCTGGGCGACTTACAGCACATAAAAAATGGTAAAACATTAGACATTAAAAACTACCCGATACAGGGCTGCCCTCGGGTGTCTTGTAAAAGTCACATAGTTGTTTATCTCCTCGACATCTGGTCGGAGGGCGTTCCACAGGGCGGGTGCCACCACCGAGAAGGCCCTCTGCCTGGTTCCCTGTAACCTCACTTCTCACAGGGAGGGAACCACCAGAAGGCCCTCGGAACTGGACCTCAGTGTCCAGACTGAACGATGGGGGTGGAAACGCTTGTTCAGGTATATTAGACTGTGGTTTGCTGTTGTGGAGGTTCTCTGCCATGCTGCATTTGAAATGAGTAGCCACTGCCCCAGAGCATTCGTGGAACTTGTGCAGGTGACCGTGCTTTGGATTCCTGAATGTCAGGATGGCACCATGGGGTTGAGGAGGGAAATGAAGCAAAGACAACTTTGTGATGGAGCGGGGATGACAACCATTGAAGAACGGCAAGTGAATGTAAATGAGAGACCGCATTAGCAAGCCTCACTTCACGCCGTTGTGACCACAGCTAAAAATACAATAAAATAAGACCGGTAGGCAAATTAAGTCAACTCTAGCTCAAACATCAAAACTATAAAAAGAAAAGTAAAAGGAACAAGAGGCTGTTTCCAAAGGGAGATACAAAATGGTACTCTTCCAAATAAGGACTGGCACCTAAGACCAACAAGTTGGAGTGCCAGAGTGGAAGGCAGGAAAGGATGAAGCAGAAGGAAGCACAGAGCAAGGGGACTGGAAGGAGGTGGGTGCATGGGCTCCCTCCCATGGTAGCCACACAATTCTCCACCTCAGGCAAAGTGAGCAAGGACAGGATGAGATGGAGAAGAGGGGAGGTGTGAAGAAGGATGTACAGTGCTACCTCGGTTTTTGAGCACCTTGGAAGCTGAACATTTCTGTTTTCGAACGCCGAAAACCGGGAAGTACAGTGGTACCTGGGGTTAAGAACTTAATTCATTCTGGAGGTCCGTTCTTAACCTGAAACTGTTCTTAACCCGAGGTACCACTTTAGCTAATGGGGCCTCCCGCTGCCGCCTCACGATTTCTGTTCTCATCCTGAGGTAAAGTTCTTAACCTGAGGTATATTTCTGGGTTAGTGGAGTCTGTAACCTGAAGCGTCTGGAACCCGAGGTACCACTGTAATTGCTTTCGTTCTTGAATGCGCCTCAGAAGTCGAACGGCTTCCGCTGCATGTTTTTCAGTTTTCTCCATAGACTTTGCCGACTGCTCTTCAGAAGTCAAACAGTCTTCCGGAACGGATTACATCCGACAACCGAGGTATCACTGTATATATTTGCTTTGATAAGCTGAAAGAATGCCTCCTGCTGCGTTTCATACCAACTTTCCTCTGTGCCCTGGTCACCTTCTGAGACCCGTCTCTGGAAACCTCCACTGCCCGAGGTGAGGCGGAAGGTGAGGAGGGACAGGGCCTTTTCAGTGGTTGCACCCCACCTCCAGAGTTTCCTCACTGGGGTGGCTCACCTCCTTTGAGAAAAACCACTTTGAGTGCTGTTGTTTGTTTGTTTGTTTGTTTGTTTTGTTTCAATTACACTGAAAATAAATGTTATGAAATAAAAATAAACAAGTAAACATCTCACACTTTTTAATTTTCTCAGGTTGTTTCATTTTTCTTGGGCCTTCATTTCAACATGCAGGTTGGTGGTTTGTTTTTGTTTTTTAAAAAATACCATTTTACTGTCTGTTGTTGACTTCAGTTGTATTGAAGCAGAAGAAGTATGTTCTGCTGATGTAATACTATATCAAAATCTGTATATGAACATATATAGTCCAGTATCCAGTTCTTACAGGGGCCGACAAGACCCCTGTGGGAAGCCCAAAAGCACACACAAACACGACAAAATTGCCTTAGCACCAGTGATAGTGGCTGCTAAACAGGAGCCCCGGCGCATACTAGTATCTTTAAAAGATCCATCTTCACCCCCAGCCAGTGCTACATGTAATAATATGTCTGCTTTCTGATTCCTTTTCCTTCTTTCCCCTTTCTTCGTATCTTTTTTCACACACACACACTTTCTGGCTCTTTCCCCTTCTCTCCCCATTTTCTGCCAACCTTTGTACTTTCTCCTTCTTAATAGCCATAGTTGTTTCCCAGTTTCTGTTTCGGTCATTTGCCCTCGGGTTACCCTGGCAAGAAGGACGAAGGATCTCCTTGGGCGAATAGAAAATGGAATTCAGAAGAGGGAAGAGAGAAAAGCTTATGAGAATCCAGCAACCACTCCTTTGTGTCCAGATAACCGGTTTATAGAGTGTTCATCCTGGCTGCTTTGCACAAACTCTGTCAGAAGTTATATGAGGCGTACTGTTAATTTGTTCTCTTATTTCCCTGTGGAGCTTATATAACACCTTCTGTTTATAGATCACTCATCTGGGTTTGTTTGCACAGAGGTGATATGACTTCCCATCAATGGATTGTTATCCCACAACTTCTAGAGCATTTCCTCATTGCCTTCCTGCACTTTCCCCATCACTTTCCTTACCGCAAAAGTATGCTGGGGGGGGGGGAGACACAGTGTCTCCTCCACTCTCCTGGACATATGCTTAATTAGGGATTTTTTTAAAAAAAAAATCATTAATTCTACCTCTCTGAACTAATTTGAGACTGGATCCAGAGCGGGGTGAGTGGTACGCAGGTTGGACCACAGTGGGTCAGCTTAATTGGAGCTCCTTGGATTGGTGCCATAAGGAGGATTTAGAGAGGGCTGTGAACAACCTTATCTTTAACATCACTTTTATCTGCTGCGTTTATTATTATTTTTACTTTTACATTTATTCTTCTGCTTATTTAGGGCTACCATACATCTGGATTTTCCCAGACATATCCACGGTTTGAGCGTGGTGAACTGCATCTGGGAGGGAATCGCTTTAATGTCTGAGAAAATCCAGATGTATGGCAACTCACATTGGAAGTGGCAATTTTGGTGATTCCGGGGTGGGGGTGGGGAGCTCTAAAACCACAATTCTCTTTGCGATTTTTGAGTTTAAAAGCTCAAGAACTTTTCTGTCTGGATTTTCACTTTCTGAAATATGGCAGCCATTGTTGTTGTTGTTTAGTTGTGTCCACCTCTTCGTGACCCCATGGACCAGAGCACGCCAGGCACTCCTGTCTCCCACTGCCTCCCACAGCTTGGTCAACCTTGGTCAACTGCTTGGCAGGGGGTTGGACTCGATGGCCCTTGTGGTCTCTTCCAACTCTATGATTCTATGATTCTATGATTCTAACCTCATGCTGGTAGCTTCGAGAACACTGTCCAACAATCTCGTCCTCTGTCGTCCCCTTTTCCTTGTGCCCTCAATCTTTCCCAACATCAGGATCTGTTCCAGGGAGTCTTCTCTTCTCATGAGGTGGCCAAAGTATTGGAGCCTCAGCTTCAGGATCTGTCTTTCCAGTGAGCACTCAGGGCTGATTTCCTTCAGAATGGAGAGGTTTGATCTTCTTGCAGTCCATGGGACTCTCAAGAGTCTCCTCCAGCACCATAATTCAAAAGCATCAATTCTTCGGCGATCAGCCTTCTTTATGGTCCAGCTCTCACTTCCATACATCACTACTGTGAAAACCACAGCTTTGACTATACGGACCTTTGTTGGCAAGGTGATGTGTCTGCTTGCATTGTTTCATTCCATATTATTTTTGACTGGCCCTGTGCCGAAGAGGTAGTAATTAAATTGAATTAAGTTTTGAATCTGATTAATATGCAGCAGATCAAGACAATGACCAGTGCACATCTCTCCCCCCGCCCCATTTTAAAGTTAACACTTGTACTTGGCCTGCAAAGAAGGAACTCTGGAACTGACACGCTGAATGCTCAAAAGCAAGAAACCACAGTTTTGCTCTTTCTGGCAAACACCTCGTAGCAGGACAGCCAGCCTGCTCCCAAAACTTTCCCTTCAGGTGGCAACCAGACCGAAACTGCCAGATGTGACGCCAGACCGAAACTGCCTTCTTCAAATGTGCAGATATGGCTTCAAAAATTAAAGAGTGCAAAGATGAATTCATGGCCTTAGAGGGAAGATATAACTTCACATGCAGAGCTCCCAGATTCAGTCTCTTCCAAGTGGGGCAGGGAGATCTCTCTGAAATCCACGGCCAGAGTTACTCCTGATCAGCACAGACATTCTTGAGCTCGATGGAGCAATGGTTTGACTCAGTATAAGGAAGTTTCCTGTAACAGACCTATCAGTGGCTATAAACACTAAGTCATGTTGGCTAAATGGACTGTCCATGTGCAGATGCCAAAGTCAGATGCTGGGGTCAGATAACAGGAAATCCCTGGGAAGAGGGATTGGCCAATAAACCACTCTGGGAATGGTAGCGCTTTGAGGAAAATAGAGGTATCCAAAGGAGTCTTAGCACCCTTCACAAACTGCAGCTCCCAAGATTCTTTGGGGGAAGCCATGACTGTTTAAAGCGGTATGTTGTTGTTGTTGTTTAGTCGTTTAGTCGTGTCCGACTCTTTGTGACCCCATGGACCAGAGTACGCCAGGCACTCCTGTCTTCCACTGCCTCCCACAGTTTGGTCAAACTCATGCTGGTAGCTTCGAGAACACTGTCCAACCATCTTGTCCTTTGTCGTCCCCTTCTCCTTGTGCCCTCCATCTTTCCCAACATCAGGGTCTTTTCTAGGGAGTCTTCTCTTCTCATGAGGTGGCCAAAGTATTGGAGCCTCAGCTTCAGGATCTGTCCTTCCAGTGAGCACTCAGGGCTGATTTCCTTCAGAATGGAGAGGTTTGATCTTCTTGTCCAGGCGAGGTAAACCTTGCTGACCCCTGGGATTCTGAACAGTCCTTGCTTGAGAACTCAAACTGCAGAATTGCAGTTGCCACTGATACTGGCAGAGGGTGATGTCTTGCCATGTCAGCTACCTTCCTACACCTCCGTAGATTAACGATAGAGGCGATATCAGTGCTTAATTTATGAAGAGAGGTGCCTGGGGCCCAGATCCTCAGTGACTCAGAAACTATTGTCTCCCGCTCACAAACAGATGGCGCCTGGTTGGGATTGCTCAGTGGTGATGGGGAAAGTGGCTCTAGGCCCCGTATTGCTGCCCATGTTCCTGAACGAATCATCAGCCTACAAGATAGGTGCAGATCAGGGGTAGCCAACGTGGTGCTCTCAATGCGTTGTAGAGTTGCTTGGGCAGAGGCAGGAGGGAGAAGGACTGAGGTCGCATACGTACCATGCACTTCAAGCACATTCAAAGTACACAGCCACCCTAAAAGAATCCTGGGAACTGTAGTTTGTGAAGAGGGCTCTGTGAGGGGGGGAAACTACAGTTCCCACGATTCTTTGGGGTACACAGCCAAGAGTGCCTTGTCAGTGATGACTCCCTGCCTCTGAGATTGACAGGCCTGGCACCCAGTTTGTCATCATTTCAAGGTCGGGCCAAGACTGCTTCCTTCTTCCAGGTCTTCTGATTCTTAGTCTCTTGGTATGGCTTGCACTGATGTTGCTGTTTAAACTGTATTGATTTCTTTCCCAATCTATCAATTAGAACTATCATCTATCGGGGGTAGTTGCCCTGGGAGTACTTTGCATTGAAGGTGGGATAGATGAACCTTGGAAATAATGGTGAAATTTCCCTCTCGCCGCGTAAGGAGATGATATAAATGATTGCGATATCATGGAATGCGGAATTTCGCCCTTGGGTAGTTTGGCTTTCTGCTTGGGCTCAGTCAATTCCTTTTGTGTGTGTAAAGATCTCTCTCTGTGTGTGTGTGTGTGTGTAAGCTCAGATGCACTCATGTTCACCACTAGGTCTAGTCCTCCCCTTTGGATAGACACCATGCAAAGCTAGCACTTGGGGGATCATAACCCATATTTACTGTTTCTATAGAAAGGTGATATCCACACTATACAGGCCCAGCCCTGCCAAGAATTCTGGGAAGTGCAGTTTTCCCATCCCAGAGCTGCAATTCCCAGCACCCTTAACAAACCACAGTCCCCAGGATTCTTTGGAGGAAGCAAATGGTATGGCATGGAACTGACCAAAAGACTTGAATAATGCTGAGGGGATATCAAATAATGGAGCAGAAAGTGGTTTTCTGAAGAGAATTTTAGGGCTGGTCCTACCATTAGGAAGAGCTAATCAGTCGCCTCAGGAGGAGTCCATTTTGGTCACAAAAAGATGAACATTGGAAATAATGGTGAAATTCCCCTCTCGTCACGTAAGGAGATGATATAAATGATTGCAATATCATGGAATGCGGAATTTCGCCCTCGGGTAGTTTGGCTTTCTGCATGGGCTCAGTCAATTCCTTTTGTGTGTAAAGGTCTCTCTCTCTCTCTCTCTCTCTCTCTCTCTCTCTCTCTCTGTGTGTGTGTGTGTAAGCTCAGACGCACCCATGTCCACCACTAGGTCCTGTTGTTGTTGTTTAGTCGTTTAGTTGTGTCCGACTCTTCATGACCCCGTGGACCAGAGCATGCCAGGCACTCCTGTCTTCCACTGCCTCCCGCAGTTTGGTCAAACTCATGCTGGTAGCTTCAAGAACACTGTCCAACCATCTTGTCCTCTGTCGTCCTCTTCTCCTTGTGTCCTCCATCTTTGCCAACATCAGGGTCTTTTCCAGGGAGTCTTCTCTTCTCATGAGGTGGCCAAAGTATTGGAGCCTCAGCTTCAGGATCTGTCCTTCCAGTGAGCACTCAGGGCTGATTTCCTTCAGAATGGAGAGGTTTGATCTTCTTGCAGTCCATGGGACTCTCAAGAGTCTCCTTCAGCACCATAATTCAAAAGCATCAATTCTTCGGCGATCAGCCTTCTTTATGGTCCACCTCTCACTTCCATACATCACTACTGAGAAAGCCATAGCTTTAACTATATGGACCTTTGGATAGACACCATGCAAAGCTAGCACTTGGGGGATCATAACCCATATTTCTATAGAAAGGTGATATCCACACTATACAGGCCCAGCCCTGCCAAGAATTCTGAGAAGTGCAGTTTTCCCATCCCAGAGCTGCAATTCCCAGCACCCTTAACAAACCACAGTCTCCAGGATTCTTTGGAGGGAGCAAAGGGTATGGCATGGAACTGACCAAAAGACTTGAAGGATGCTGAGGGCGATATCAAATAATGGAGCAGAAAGTGGTTTTCTGAAGAGAATTTCGGGGCTGGTCCTACCATTTAGGAAGAGCTAATCAGCCGCCTCAGGAGGAGCCCATTTTGGGTGTCACAAAAGGGAAGCCGGTTGTTGATTATTTACTTTACCACTGTTGTGTTTTTATTGGGAGGGAGAGGCGCCTGAGGGACATTCTGCCTCAGGTGGCAAAATAACTCTGGCCAGACATATCTACCTTGGCTTGGAGTGGTGTGTGTGTGTGTGTGCTGTTTTGCCTCAGGCGGTGAAACTTCTTCTCTGTTTCGCTTTCCAAACCTTTAGAAAAAACGGAGGGCAGTTTGGAATCGCCAGGGTGAAATTGAAAGTACTAGCTAGAGAACCGGCCCCACTTCCTGCTGCCCTGACAAGGCAAATGTAAAAACCAAGAAAGGGCTAAAATTCCTGCGGTGAGGTAATTGTAGCAGAACGGCTGGGATTTTTGGGGGCTTGGCAAACCCGAGATGGCAAAATGAGTGATTTATTTCTACACCCAAGCTGACTTCTGTAGCCTCTGCTATTCTCAATGCGCACTTCCACAGTGGCAGTCGTAATGCCCGTCCCCTCAGTCCCATTGTGTTCAATGGAGCATACTGGCTTCCGAGAAAGCGTGGCAAGAATTTGCAGTGCCCAGGAGAGCTCGCCTGGGTCACAATTGTTCAAATGCAGTCATGGGTTGGTAGCCAATGCAGTCATCCCATCTCATGTCCTCTACAAGGCTGTGGATAAGGAGTTGCAATTTGAATTAACAACTGGGGGAGAAATTCTTGGGGGGGGGATATTTGTGTCCTCGCACATGGGGGAGGGGAACAACAACCCTGTGAGGTAATTTAGGCTGAGAGACTGTGTCTGGCCGAAGGTCAAATTTCAAAATGTAACTATCACCCATTTTTTGTGATGATGTGCCCAATGCTCACATCGTAAGGGATGCCCCCCTTAGCTATGATTTGTTCATTTGTTAAAAAAAAAAGCTGTGAGGGGTTTATAATGTGACTAATATTACAGGAGACGAGGGGTGGGCCTTGGGGATTTCATTACACTGTGCTTGTAAAACATGGACTACTTATAAATGCCAACTCCCTGAAAGATTCCATCAATGGCATTTCCGAAAAAATTTACACATCACTTGGGAAGACAGGTGAACTAATGCCAGTATACTGGAAGAAGCAAAGATCACCAGTGTCAAAGCAATGATTCTTCAACATCAACTTCGTTGGACTAGTCATGTTGTACGGATGCCTGACTATTGTCTTCCAAAGCAACTACTCTATTTCAAACTTAAAAATGGAAAGCGTAATGCTGGTGGTCAACAAAAGAGGTTTAAAGAGGTTTTTAAAGGCAAATCTTAAAAAATGTAGTATAAACACTGACAGCTGGGGAACACTTGCCTGCAAGCGATCCAGTTGGAGAACAGCCTTTACCAAAGGTGTCATGGGCTTTGAAGACACTTGAACTCAGGACGAAAGGGAGAAATGCGCTAAGAGGAAGGCACGCTTGGCAAATCCACACCGTGATCAACTCCTGCCCAGAAACCATTGTGGAAGGACATCGGCCTCCACAGTCACTTACGGACTCACTGTTAAGACTGTGTTCACGGAAGACAATCTTACTCGGCTACTAGTGATCGCCAAAGAAGAAGAAGACACTCTCCTAATTTTAGCATGGTCTTAGACAATTTTTTTATGTACCACACATCCCACACGGGGCTCAAACACTGGTTGAGCTAGGGACTCCCCCTGCATGCAAAGACGGGCTCCGAAGGATTGAGCGGCGAGACAAATAATAGGCCCAGTGGTCAAAAGGCAGCTTCTGCACGTGCCGTAAAGGGAAGCGAGGGGTAGTTGGGGAAACTCTCAGAATAAGGGAAACTCTGATCCTACACCTCCACTGCCTTGTGGGATATCTTAGGGAAAGAAAAGGCTAAGGAGCAAACCGTACAAAAATCTGGAGGAGTCCCTAAGACGGTTGGATGGTGTCTTGTATGCCTCCTTCTGGCAAGTCCTGCAGCCAAGCTGGTCCAAACGTCTTGCTCTGCTTTACTTTGGACCCCATCAGTGAGGCCGAGAGCGGGGGCAGCCCAGGACCTCCATACGCACTGGCCAGGCTTGCACCCCGGGCAGGTCACTTTTGTGTTTATAATGCAGTGGTTTGACTTGACCTCCGGAGGCACACTCCATTGTCTCTTGAGACAGACGGATGCCAACAATACCCCAACAAGTGCCAAGGTGGCTTCTAAGTGGTTTAAAAACAACCACAAAACAACAACAGCAGCAGCAGCAATAAGCGAACAAAACATCAAACACTTGCAATTAGTATCGACAATAAAACAAGCCCATTAAAACAGTGCAACAACTGGAAGAGTTAAAACAATAATTTAAAGCAAGTTCAAGTCAGGAGAAGCAAGCATCTCAAAACGTTGGGTGTGAAAAATGGCGACAGGGGGAAAACAGTAGGTTTCCCCAAAAAGCTCAACAGGCATCAGGAATTTAACTTTTTGAAATATGGCAATCCTCCTGATTTGATCCTGGAATTTCCCACTTTTCCTTAGGACTTCCCTATTTTCATCAGAGAAATGTTGGAGGGTGTGGAGTTATGTGACCCCCCCCCCCCCGAGCCAAGGAGATAAAAAAAAAGTATGCAACCTTTAGAAGATATCTGAAGGCAGCCCTTTATAGGGAAGTTTTTTAAAAAATGTTTAATGTAATATATATATGCAGGTTTTGGTGTCTTCGGGTGTCTTCCCGTGTAAGAGTCGGGGTGTCTGGGCGACGTTTCGACGAGGTCTCACTCGTCATCTTCAGGCTGGTGCTTTCGGCTTCTTGTTAACAAGAAGCCGAAAGCACCAGCCTGAAGATGACGAGTGAGACCTCGTCGAAACGTCGCCCAGACACCCCGACTCTTACACGGGAAGACACCCGAAGACACCAAAACCTGCATTCCTGTACCCGTGAAAATCTACGAAAGCTAATATATATATATATATATATATATATATATATATATATATATATATATGCAGGTTTTGGTGTCTTCGGGTGTCTTCCCGTGTAAGAGTCGGGGTGTCTGTGCGACGTTTCGACGAGGTCTCACTCGTCATCTTCAGGCTGGTGCTTTCGGCTTCTTGTTACTGGAACAGAGCAGAGTCTGGTGTTTGAGTTCCTATAAATACTGTTGAGGGGTGTGGTGTATAGCCTCCAATGTTCTGGGCAGAGAGGAAGTTCCTAGATTAGTGTGCCTTTTCTTCTTTTGTTCCTTAATTACTTGAGGGATATCTTGGGTGATTTCATGAGTGATATTCTGAATACCACTGGGTGGGTCATTAAGTGTAGATTAGTTGCTAAAGCTTTCGTGTCTTGACCTCTTGAGCTTGTGAAGAGTTTTTCTGAGAAGATGGCTGTGCTGCATTTAGTTGTGCTCTGGCTTGGCTTCGTGTATAGGGGCGAGCTGTGGTTTTGTGCCTTGTGCCAGCCAGATCTGTGTAGGGATTGCAGGGGGGTGCAGCATCCGGAGGTGCCACTATAGTTTGGCTACTGGATGGAGTCTGTAATATGTCTGTGGAGAGGGTCTGGGTTTGGGTCTGGTGTGGTTGATTGGTGACAGCGTTCTGTGTGCCTCTGGTTCTGGTTTTTGTGGGGAGGGCTAATTTCCAGATGTCTGGCAGGCGGGACGTGTCGTCACGCTTGTTCATGTTGTGAGGGTGTTTCTCTATCTCGATGGCTTCCATGATTATTCTCTTGTGGTGATGTTCCATGTTAAAGAGCAATTTGGAATCTGCAAAATTAATTTCGTGTCCTGTTTCTTTCATGTGTTGGAAAAGAGAGGAAGTTTTTTCTTCTTTTTTGACGGCATTCTTGTGTTCTGCGATACGTGCATTTATTCGTCTGTTTGTTTGTCCAATGTACGTGGCTGGGCAGACTTTGCAGGGTATTTCATAGACCCCTTGGTTTTCCAGCTGGATTTTGTCTTTTGGGTTTCTGAGGATATTGGCTATTTTTTGGTTGGTGCAGAAGGCTGTTTTGATATTGTGTTTATGGAGGATTTTGCTGATTTTGTCTGTAGTGCCCTTGATATAAGGAAGGAGGGCCATGCCATTGTTTTCTTCTGTGTCTTGGTTTTTGGGGGGTGTTTCTTTTTGGATTAGCTTCGTAACCCTGTTTTTCTGGTATCCATTGGCGATTAACACATTTGAGAGATTCTGTAACTCAGTTGTCAAGTGGTCTTTGTCAGCCAGGCGTTTGGTTCTGGAGATGAGAGTCTTGGCTACGGAGTTTATTTGTGCAGGGTGGTGGTGTGATTGTGCATGTAAGTAGCGGTTGGTGTGTGTTTTTTTCCGGTAGATAGTGTGTCCTAGGGAGCCATCAGGTTTTTTGTAGATTAGGACGTCAAGAAAGGGGAGTTGGTTGTTGTCTTCTATTTCCATAGTGAATTGTATTTTGGGGTGTAGGCTGTTGAGATGTGTGAGGAAGCTATCTAGTTTTTCTTTCCCGTGTGGCCAAATTACAAAGGTGTCGTCAACATATCTGAGCCAAAGTTTGGGTTTGTGTTCTGACTTGTCTAAAGCATTGGTTTCAAAGTGTTCCATGTACAAATTTGCGATGACCGGTGAGAGGGGTGATCCCATAGGTGCTCCTTCTATCTGTTTGTATCTTTGTCCATTGTGGATGAAGTACGTGTTGGTTAGGCAGTGGTTGGTCAGGTCCAGGATGTATTTGGGGGGGTTGTATTTGTTTTGAATGGCTGTCAAGGCTTCATTAATGGGCACTTGAGTGAAGAGAGATACAACATCGAAGCTCACAAGTAGGTCATCGGGATGTAGGTATTGTTTCTTTATTGTTTCTATGAACTGGAAGGAGTTAGTAACGTGTGAAGCGATGGATTCTGCATAGGGCTGAAGTTGCTTAGCGAGAAATTTGGCGAGATTTTGTGGGCCTACACCCCAAAATACAATTCACTATGGAAATAGAAGACAACAACCAACTCCCCTTTCTTGACGTCCTAATCTACAAAAAACCTGATGGCTCCCTAGGACACACTATCTACCGGAAAAAAACACACACCAACCGCTACTTACATGCACAATCACACCACCACCCTGCACAAATAAACTCCGTAGCCAAGACTCTCATCTCCAGAACCAAACGCCTGGCTGACAAAGACCACTTGACAACTGAGTTACAGAATCTCTCAAATGTGTTAATCGCCAATGGATACCAGAAAAACAGGGTTACGAAGCTAATCCAAAAAGAAACACCCCCCAAAAACCAAGACACAGAAGAAAACAATGGCATGGCCCTCCTTCCTTATATCAAGGGCACTACAGACAAAATCAGCAAAATCCTCCATAAACACAATATCAAAACAGCCTTCTGCACCAACCAAAAAATAGCCAATATCCTCAGAAACCCAAAAGACAAAATCCAGCTGGAAAACCAAGGGGTCTATGAAATACCCTGCAAAGTCTGCCCAGCCACGTACATTGGACAAACAAACAGACGAATAAATGCACGTATCGCAGAACACAAGAATGCCGTCAAAAAAGAAGAAAAAACTTCCTCTCTTTTCCAACACATGAAAGAAACAGGACACGAAATTAATTTTGCAGATTCCAAATTGCTCTTTAACATGGAACATCACCACAAGAGAATAATCATGGAAGCCATCGAGATAGAGAAACACCCTCACAACATGAACAAGCGTGACGACACGTCCCGCCTGCCAGACATCTGGAAATTAGCCCTCCCCACAAAAACCAGAACCAGAGGCACACAGAACGCCGTCACCAATCAACCACACCAGACCCAAACCCAGACCCTCTCCACAGACATATTACAGACTCCATCCAGTAGCCAAACTATAGTGGCACCTCCGGATGCTGCACCCCCCTGCAATCCCTACACAGATCTGGCTGGCACAAGGCACAAAACCACAGCTCGCCCCTATACACGAAGCCAAGCCAGAGCACAACTAAATGCAGCACAGCCATCTTCTCAGAAAAACTCTTCACAAGCTCAAGAGGTCAAGACACGAAAGCTTTAGCAACTAATCTACACTTAATGACCCACCCAGTGGTATTCAGAATATCACTCATGAAATCACCCAAGATATCCCTCAAGTAATTAAGGAACAAAAGAAGAAAAGGCACACTAATCTAGGAACTTCCTCTCTGCCCAGAACATTGGAGGCTATACACCACACCCCTCAACAGTATTTATAGGAACTCAAACACCAGACTCTGCTCTGTTCCAGTAACAAGAAGCCGAAAGCACCAGCCTGAAGATGACGAGTGAGACCTCGTCGAAACGTCGCACAGACACCCCGACTCTTACACGGGAAGACACCCGAAGACACCAAAACCTGCATTCCTGTACCCGTGAAAATCTACGAAAGCATATATATATATATATATATATATATATATATATATATATATATATATCGCCACTCAGAGTGGCTGAGGCAACCCTGTCAGATGAGTGGGGTATTATTATTATTATTAATAATAATAATAATAATAATAATAATAATAAGCACCTCACTATTTTCACTGGAGAAATATTGGAGGGTATGTAAGGATATGTAATAAAAAAAGCATAATATCCCTATATCGTAACACTAAATAAACAGTGAAGAGTTTGTTTAACATGTATGAACATTGAAGTGAACGTGAAACTCACCACGCCTGAAGCCCACTGGCTGATACTTAGACCTAGTACTCATCCCAGACATGAGTGGTCATTTAGTTCTGGGCTGAATCACTTTAGATTTCAGGTGGAAGACATAAGGCTCCTTCATGCCAAAAAAAAATTCCTTCCTCATAGAGAGCTAGCATGTCTAGCCTTTTCCTGATTTGCTAGTTTTCTGTGCGATAGAGTTTTTTGTTTTGTTTTGGTTTTTTATGGAAAAAAAGTCTGTATGTAGAAGCACAGAGCTCCCACCTGCAGTCTGGAAGAAGATGGCCCAGTTCTAAATGAGGCCAGAGAGACGGGAACATCCAAGTTCCTGGTAGATTCCTTAGCTGGGCAGGTAATCCCAGCATGTGCTTCCTGTGTCAAAAAACCCAGCACAATTTCCACCTTGGTTTCTGTGGCCTGTACAGTCCCCGGCCATTTCCACTTCTCCTTATCTTCTACTTTCCTGTGCTGGAAAGACAACCTCCTTCTCTATTGACACTCTCAGGTGTTAATGCCCGTTTTGGTAGTTTTATCTCCCAGGAATTCCCTCCTCCATTGTATGGCTTTTGTGATAAGCCAATGATGCGCTTTTGTATCCTCGCCTTGGGACCCACCCCATCCTTCTGGTTGGAAGTTGTTTCCACCAATTTTAATCTTGTAAAGGTAAAAGGACCCCTGACCATTAGGTCCAGTCGTGACCGACTCTGGGGTTGCGGCGCTCATCTCGCTTTACTGGCCGAGGGAGCCGGCGTCCAGCTTCCGGGTCATGTGGCCAGCATGACTAAGCCGCTTCTGGCGAACCAGAGCAGCGCACAGAAACGCCATTTAATCTTGTACAGTGGTACCTCGGGTTAAGTACTTAATTCGTTCCGGAGGTCCGTTCTTAACCTGAAACTGTTCTTAACCTGAAGCACCACTTTAGCTAATGGGGCCTCCTGCTGCCGCCGCACCGCCAGAGCACGATTTCTGTTGTCATCCTGAAGCAAAGTTCTTAACCTGAAGCACGATTTCTGGGTTAGAGAAGTCTGTAACCTGAAGTGTATGTCCTGAAGCGTATGTAACCTGAGGTACCACTGTATACTGATGCTATTGTAACCCACCCTGATGATGACGGTCCCGATGCTAATAATAAAAAGGATGGGAGGTTTAATAACATTCAGACCCACCCAAAACTTTGTGAATCTGGTGAGGACGTCTCCCACTCCTTTCTAAGTTGGCCTTTATGCAAGAAATCTAGACGCAAACTTCTCCCTTGTTATGCTTCAGCCCCTGTCAAACAGAGCCCTCCAGGACCAGATCTGTACATTACCAACCAAGGAGCAAATTCTGCTCTGGGATCTAAGAAAATACAAGTCAGACTTCATAAAAACTTTGGGTTGGGTAGGATGAGCTTTCATTCTACAATGGTACCTCTGGTTACATACTTAATTCATTCTGGAGGTCCGTTCTTAACCTGAAACTGTTCTTAACCTGAAGCACCACTTTAGCTAATGGGGCCTCCCACTGCTGCGACGCTGCACAACGATTTCTGTTCTCATCCTGAAGCAAAGTTCTTAACCTGAGGTACTATTTCTGGGCTAGCGGAGTCTGTAACCTGAAGCGTATGTAACCTGAAGCGTATGTAACCTGAGGTACCACTGTCTTGCATTCTTCTTACTTATACAGTGGTACCTCAGGTTACAGACGTTTCAGGTTACAGACTCCACTAACCCAGAAATAGTACCTCAGGATAAGAACTTTGCTTCAGGATGAGAACAGAAATTGCGCAGTGACAGCGGGAGGCCCCATTAGCTAAAATGGTACCTCAGGTTAAGAACAGTTTCAGGTTAAGAACTGACCTCCGGAATGAATTAAGTTCTTAACCCGAGGTACCACTGTACAGTCATACCTCATGTTATGTCCGCTTCATGTTACGTTATTTCAGGTTATGTCCCACGGCGACCCAGAAGTACCGGAAAGGGTTACTTCCAGGTTTCACCCCTCGCACATGTGCAGAAGCGCAAAATGATATCATGCGCATGCTCAGAAGCGGTGAATCACAACCCATGCGTGCACAGATGCGCCACTGCGGGTTGTGCTCTTTTCATGTTGCGAACAGGCCTCTGGAATGGATCCCGTTCACAACCAGACGTACCACTGTACGTCACTGCTTAGGAGGCAACAACACATGATTTATATTGGGGGGGGGAGTATTATTTTTCTCATTCCTTTTGTATTTGTATATGTAAAAAGCAATGGTTTACTTGCTGTATTTATATTGTAGTGAGCTGGTCCTGTTCTGATTAGTCTGGGATTTTGCTTTGAGAGGGGTCTGAAGAGAAACCGAAATGATGCATATAATAGGTAAAGAAAAGGTAAAGGACCCCTGGACAGTTAAGTCCAGTGAAAGGTGACTGGGGTTGCGGCGCTCATCTCGCTTTCAGGCCGAGGGAGCTGGTGTTTGTCCACAGACAGCTTTCCGGGTCATGTGGCCAGCATGACTAAACTGCTTCTGGAGAAACCAGAGCAGTGCACGGAAACACCGTTTACCTTCCCGCTGCAGCGGTACCTATTTATCTACTTGCACTGGTGTGCTTTCAAACTGCTAGGTTGGTCGGAGCTAGTCAGAATAACAGGAGTTCACCCTGTTGCAGGGATTCGAACCGCTCACCTTCCGATCAGCAAGCCCAAGAGGCCCAGTGGTTTAGACCACAGCGCCACCTGCTCCCCTTAAATGCAGACAGCCTTCAGACACAGCCACTGATTCTAAAAAAAGGCTTTTTGAATTTGGGTGTTTTAAGGGCGGGTTCTGAACACTCTTCTGCTTCCACGCGGAAGAAAAAGGAAAAAGGTACAGGATTCCTAGATGGTGGAGTCCAGTAAAAGGCAGCTATGGGGTGCAGTTCAGAGAGAACTCATTGTTCCTCATGCATGCAGATTTTGTGTAACGGATGTTGGAGAATTCTGATGAAAACAGAAAAAGGAACAGAAATTGCAGTTGCTTATTCGCAACAGAACTGGAATGGAAATCAATCCAGTAAATACGATCAATACTCCTTGTTGTTCATAGAATCATAGAATCATAGAGTTGGAAGAGACCACAAGGGCCATCGAGTCCAACCCCCTGCCAAGCAGGAAACACCATCAGAGCACTCCTGACATATGGTTGTCAAGCCTCTGCTTAAAGACCTCCAAAGTAGGAGACTCCACCACACTCCTTGGCAGCAAATTCCACTGTCGAACAGCTCTTACTGTCAGGAAGTTCTTCCTAATGTTTAGGTGGAATCTTCTTTCTTGTAGTTTGGATCCATTGCTCCGTGTCCGCTTCTCTGGAGCAGCAGAAAACAACCTTTCTCCCTCCTCTATGTGACATCCTTTTATATATTTGAACATGGCTATCATATCACCCCTTAACCTCCTCTTCTCCAGGCTAAACATGCCCAGCTCCCTTAGCCGTTCCTCATAAGGCATCGTTTCCAGGCCTTTGACCATTTTGGTTGCCCTCCTCTGGACACGTTCCAGTTTGTCAGTGTCCTTCTTGAATTGTGGTGCCCAGAACTGGACACAGTACTCCAGGTGTGGTCTGACCAGAGCAGAATACAGTGGCACTATTACTTCCCTTGATCTAGATGCTATACTCCTATTGATGCAGCCCAGAATTGCATTGGCTTTTTTAGCTGCCGCGTCACACTGTTGGCTCATGTCAAGTTTGTGGTCAACCAAGACTCCTAGATCCTTTTCACATGTACTGCTCTCAAGCCAGGTGTCACCCATCTTGTATTTGTGCCTCTCATTTTTTTTGCCCAAGTGCAATACTTTACATTTCTCCCTGTTAAAATTCATCTTGTTTGTTTTTGCCCAGTTCTCTAATCTGTCAAGGTCGTTTTGAAGTGTGATCCTGTCCTCTGGGGTGTTAGCCACCCCTCCCAGTTTGGTGTCATCTGCAAATTTGATCAGGATGCCCTTGAGTCCATCATCCAAGTCGTTGATAAAGATGTTGTTGCTTTCAGTCAGCAAATGATACTTAATTGATTGTCTCCCCCCCCCCCATTTTTCCAATGCATTTGCACTGAAATTAATCGGGTTGGAATCACATCATGGCCACATACTTTATGCAAATGATATAAATTATGCAAATTTCCTAATTTTGTTTTTTTATTCAATAATATTTATTGAGTTTCCAAAAATTTAAATTTAAACACTACAAACAAAAAAGGGGAAAAAACAAACGAAAAACAACACAATACAATACAAAAACACTACAAAACTAACACAGAAGGCGAACTGCAGGGGAACAGAAACAGCACTGCAATGAACACAGAGCGGAAGGGAAAGCGATGCCTTCTTACATCTGTAGCATCTGCAAAATGTCATCCACATCACAATGGTATCCCATAGTCCCCTCCCCACCATTGAATCCAGATTTAATGTTTCTGCAGGTTTTGTTTTTCACATAGGAGATGGATGAAGTGCTGTGTGGATGCTGGGCAAAACCTGCATGCACGGAGCGCACCATGTGCACAATAATTTGCCAAGTCGAAGTGCCTCTAATAAAGAGCATAACATATAACTCAGCCTTGCATCAGAACTGAGCTCAGAGCAGTTTGCGAGGTTAAAAAAAAGAAAATCACAAGGATGAGACTAGCAGATTAAAAATAAAACAAACCAATGCTGGTGCCAGGCAAGGCTTCAGGTGAGGGTGGTGGTCTTCTTCTTTGGCAATCACTTGTAGCCGAGTAAGATTATCTTCCACAAACACGGTTTTAACAGTGAGACTGTGAGTGACTGTGGAGGCCAATTCTGGATCCACACGCCCTTCCACTGTGGGGTCATTGGTTTCCGGGCAGGAGCTGATCAAGGTGTGGATTTGCCAAGCGTGCCTTCCTCCTAGCACGTTTCTCCCTTGCGTCCTGAGTTCAAGTGTCTTCAAAGCCCATGACACCTTTGGTAAAGGCTGTTCTCCAACTGGAGCGCTCGCAGGCCAGTGTTTCCCAGTTGTCAGTGTTTATACTATATTTTTAAAGATTTGCCTTGAGACAGTCTTTAAACCTCTTTTGTTAACCACCAGCATTACGCTTTCCATTTTTAAGTTCGGAATAGAGTAGTTGCTTTGGAAGACGATCATCAGGCATCCGCACAACATAACCAAACAGGGCAGCATGGTTATTAGCCCATAGCAGTCTCAAGGTATCACCTGGTGACACATGTGGCCACCACCTTGCTGAAGCTAAGCAGGTCTGGGGTTGGTCAGGGTCTGGATGGGAGACCTCCAGGCAGAGAGCCTTGGGCTCCATAATGGAAGAATGCGAGGAGGTGAAAATGAGTAAGCAAACAAATGAATACATAAAACAGAAACAAGCATCTGTGTGGTGCTGGTGTATTGTCTTCATCCAATGTACAGCTTACAGCCTTGTTGTTGTTGTTTAGTCATGTCTGACTCTTCGTGACCCCATGGACCAGAGCACGCCAGGCACTCCTCCCACAGTTTGGTCAAACTCATGCTGGTAGCTTCGAGAACACTGTCCAACCATCTCGTCCTCTGTCGTCCCCTTCTCCTTGTGCCCTCCATCTTTGCCAGCATCAGGGTCTTTTTCGGGGAGTCTTCTCTTCTCGTGAGGTGGCCAAAGTGATGGAGCCTCAGCTTCAGGATCTGTCCTTCCAGTGAGCACTCAGGGCTGATTTCCTTCAGAATGGAGAGGTTTGATCTTCTTGCAGTCCATGGGACTCTCAAGAGTCTCTTCCAGCCCCATAATTCAAAAGCATCAATTCTTTGGCAATCAGCCTTCTTTACTCACTTCCATACATCACTACTGGGAAAACCAGTAGTGTATGGCTTGAATAAAAGATTTGGGGTGGCCCAGGTAAGCCCCACTGTGCATAATTCATCACATGATGCTGCGCATACACGCCATTTGAATGGCAATGGCCATCAACTTTTGGAGGGGGTGCAGCCCCCTTAATATGTTAAGGGGGGCTCTGATGGGGCCTTGGCCCCTAGGAGTCAGCTTGCAGCACCTTTTAGATCTGAGAAATGTCAAAAGGAGGGGGAGGGATGACTCAATGCCCTGCCCAGCCAGGCTTCTCCCTTTTAAAGGCATGAGATCTGATCTCAGGCCTCATGTGCCACCCCCGCCCCTGGAAGTTTGGGGGCTCATGACCCAGGAGAGGGCATTCTCTGTGGCAGCCCCTAAGCTGTGGAATCCCCTCCCCACAGAGATGCATGTGGTACCTCTCTTTTGCAAAATGCCGAAGACCCACTTCTTTGCCTCTGGCCTTGTTTTAAATAATTACAATACTGTTTTTTTAAATAATAATAATAATAATAGCAACCTGCCCTGGGAACTTGTGGTGAAGGGTGGGCAAGAAATACAGTGACTTATGATGATGGTGATGTGTGGTTTGTGGCTAACACCATTCTCTCAATTGTACGGCAAAACAGTTTGCTAAACACCAAGTCAACTGTTGTCTCTCTAAGATAAGTATTATTATTATTATTATTATTATTATTATTATTATTATTATTTTATTTATACCCCGCCCTGCCTGGTTCAGAAAACTGGGCTCAGGGTGGCTAACAACAAATTTAAAACACTTACCGTAATTGTGATACAACAAGAAACAGCATAAAAATCGGCATAAAAGCATGAATAACAATAAATTCAAAGTTCTAAAATCAGTTTAGGGGCTAGTACAGCCTATCCTGGCTGGAAGCCAGGGGTGTGTGTGTGTGCCAGGGGTGTGTGTGTGTGCGCGCGCCAGAGGTGTGTGTGTGTGCCAGGGGTGTGTGTGTGCGCGCGCGCCAGAGGTGTGTGTGTGTGCCAGGGGTGTGCGCGCGCGCCAGGGGTGTGTGTGTGTTTGTGTGTGTGCCAGGGATGTGTGTGTGTGTGTGTGTGTGTTCCTCCCCTTCGCTTCAAGCCACCAGCACCAACACCACGCTGCCGCCACAGAAATAGAGCCTTTTTTGGGGGATGCCCCGTCAGCAGCAGGCTTTCTATTACCAGTTTCCTCTTTCTGTTACAGAATTTTTCCTCTTCCTCTTGGGAGCCTCGCGCTGTGGGCGGGCGGGGAAGTTTGAATGGCTCTCCCCGAACAGGGTTTAAAAGGCAGAGCCAGCAGCAGCGCTGAAGCACTCGCTCTCCTCTCGAACAAGCTGCGGGGGAAGTCAAGGCGGGTTAAAGGAGGCAGACAGAGGAAGCAACACCCATTCAGAAAGCGAACTCAAGCCTCAGAAGAGCAGGAGCGCAACAGACACCTGCGAAAACTTTTTCTTCTTCCTCCGAACGGGTGTAGCTTTTGGCAAAAGTCCACTCGCCGCTCTTGCCTCCTTTGATCTAAACCCGTGGCTGAAACCCGCCTGGAGAAAAGATCTGCCCGTCGCTTTCCACCTGTTGATTTGAAACCCTCCCTGGATCCTTCTTCCACCTCGTGCCAGGCGGCGACGGAGGCGGCAGCAGCAGGAGCGCATCTCTTGACCGAACCGCACCAGCCAGCTATGAGCTCCGAGCATTTGGTGTACGACGTGGAGAAAGGGAGCAACGTGGTGGTGGTGCGCGAAAAGCCGCAGAAAGAGAGCCACTGGAAATGCCTCAGTATCTGTTCCCTCCTGCTGCTGCTGGGCGCCACGTTCGTCTTTGCGCTTTTGCAGTTTGGCGCTTTCAAGCAATCTGAATCCCAGGTAAGGAACATCTATATCTATCTATCTATCTATCTATCTATCTATCTATCTATCTATCTATCTATCATCTATCTATCTACTATCTATCTATCTATCTATCTATCTATCTATCATCTACATCATCTATCATCTATCTATCTATCATCTATCTATCATCTATCTATCATCTATATCTCTATCTATCTCTATCTATCTGTCTATCTATCTATCTGTCTGTCTGTCTGTCTGTCTGTCTGTCTATCTATCTATCTATCTATCTATCTATCTATCTATCTATCTATCTATCATCTATCTATATTCGCATCTCTGTGTGTCTCTCTCTGTGTGTGCGGGAGAGGTAGAAAGAGATCAGGGGTTGGTCTTCCTTGGTAAAGATTTGCCGGGTTTGCATGAAATTTGCAAAGACGTTCTAAATCATAGGTAGGCAAACTAAGGCCTGGGGACCGGATCCGGCCCAATCACCTTCTAAATCTGGCCCGCGGACGGTCCAGGAATCATTGTGTTTTTACATGAGTAGAATGTGTCCTTTTATTTAAAATGCATCTCTGGGTTATTTGTGGGGCATAGGAATTTGTCATTCTCCCCCCAAAAAATATAGTCCGGCCCCCCACAAGGACTGAGGGACAGTGGACCGGCCCCCTGCTGAAAAAGTTTGCTGACCCCTGAATCTAAATCCTCAGAGAGGGAGGGAATGCTTATCTCCATCACTGAATGATGAAAAGAGGAGCTACAAATGGATTAAAATAAATGAATGAAAAATAAAATAAATAGTTCTGAGCTGTTGGCAATCACCACCACCACCAATGAATTCATGCTATTTTAATTTGAGTTGCTCCCCCCCCTTCCCAACAAGCCCATTGATGGGTGCTGAAAGATTTAGGGACTTTTTGAAGAACCAAGGCACACACTGGATGCGCACCGTTGCCTTATAAAAGTTAAGGGCTTTTAAAATTAAGGATCCCACAGCGAATTAAAAATAATAACAACCAAGATTGTGATATTCGAATTTTTTTAAAAAAAATGTTCACAAGGTCACAATTGGTGATGTACTTGAACTCAGCCCACCATCACCTCTGGGACTTATCACCAAAAATGTGCCCGTTGCAGCTCTGCAGGGTAGTTAATGTGCACTTAGCTCTTTTTTACTCTGTAGTTCTGCCTATTTGGAAGGCTACCCCAAACATGCCTCCCACATATCGGACATTCTAGCTCCAGCTCATTTTGCACTATCACTGTATTGTTCATTGTTGTCGCTACAAATGTATTTACCCTGTTTCCCCATTTCTTTCTTTGTTCAGGACTCTAAGGAAAAGGGAAGCCCATTTTCTGGTAAGTTCTTCTTAACAGCATTTTTTTTTTCTTAAGAGAAACCTCCCCCATTCTGTCAGGGCAATGGATTTCGGGGTGCAAGGACTTTGGCTCAGTTCTGAGGCTGCGTACACACCACACTTTTAAAGCACATGGCTTCTCCCCAAAGGATCCTGTAGTTTACTCTTAAAAAGCTACAATCCCTGCCCCCCTTAACAAACTACAGTTCCCAGGATTCTTAGGAGGGTGCCATGTTCTTAGGAGAGAGCCAGTGTGGTGTAGTGGTTAAGAGCGGTAGTCTCGTAATCTGGTGAACCGGGTTCGCTTCCCCGCTCCTCCACGTGCAGTTGCTGGGTGACCTTGGGCCAGTTACACTTCTCTGAAGTCTCTCAGCCCCACGCACCTCACAGAGCGTTTGTTGTGGCAGAGGAAGAGAAAGGAGAATGTTAGCCGCTTTGAGACTCCTTAGGGTAGTGATAAAGTGGGATATCAAATCCAAACTCTTCTTCTTCTTTCAACATATGCTGGGTACAGCAGCCTCTCTGATTCTCAAAACCAATGTCTACCTTCAGCAACTGCTCAGAGGCACCATGTGCTTAGCGTATGCCTTTTGCACTGTGATACACTTGCTGAATCTTGGGGTTGTAGTCAAATGCACATTAGATCCCACAAGCCGGAGGTCCCCTGGGCTAGACCAGCAGGTTAACTCAGCCCCGTGTGGGATCTTTAAAGGAAGGAAGTTGAGAGGATGTGTTGTCTGACCGTCTGTCCTCTTTTTGTCTTTGCAGGAGGGTTGCCGCAGACGATGAAAGTGCAAGCTCTGATGTCCAGGAAACCAGCTGCCCATGCCCTAGGTGAGACCTATTTTCTAAGCTGCTTGAAAGGGGTTTGTTGTGAACAAATGATTACAGAGTTGTTGAGCATATAAAGTGCTTTAAAATATTGGCCCAGTTGGGTTAGGATAAGAGATGATGGCTGGTCGAAACTTAGCCATTGAACTTCCATTTGAATCTGGGTTCCCCACAGCCTGACTCATCATTCAGTCCAGGCCTCCTGCATAATCCAGCACTGAAACATACCCACCAAACGGGGGACATACTATTTCATACCCTCCAACATTTCTCTGATGAAAATAGAGATGTCCCCTTCAACATTTCTCTGATGAAAATGGGGGTGTCCTATTCCATACTCTCATACATTTCTTTGGTGAAAATAGGGAAGTCTTACCATACCCTCTTGGGACGCGGGTGGCGCTGTGGGTTAAACCACAGAGCCTAGGACTTGCTGATCAGAAGGTCGGCGGTTCAAATCCCTGCAATGGGGTGAGCTCCCATTGCTCAGTCCCTGCTCCTGCCAACCTAGCAGTTCAAAAGCACGTCAAAGTGCAAGTAGATAAATAGGTACCGCTCCGGCGGGAAGGTAAACAGCGTTTCTGTGCACTGCTCTGGTTCGCCAGAAGCAGCTTCGTCATGCTGGCCACATGACCTGGAAGCTGTACGCTGGCTCCCTTGGCCAATAAAGCGAGATGAGCGCCGCAACCCCAGAGTCGGCCATGACTGGACCTAATGGTCAGGGGTCCCTTTACCTTTATCATACCCTCCAACGTTTCTCCAATGAAAATAGGAACACCCAGGGCTTTTTTTTCCAATCGGAACTCAGTTCTGGTAGCTCTCATGTGGGCGCCATTGTCATTCTAAGAGGACAAAGGTGGGGATCGTGGTGAGTTCTGGTACCTCTTTTCTAGAAAAATAGCACTGAGGACGTCCCAAGGAAAAGTGGGACACTCTGGTATCAAATCAGAAATTGGAACGGCTTCTTTAAATCTGGGACTGTACCTGGAAAATAGGGACACTTAGCATTCCGTTAAGCCTTTCTGAGACGCCAAAGCTTGGCCTTTCTCCCATGTAGTTGCTTCCAGAGTTTGTTAGGGCCACACACACACGAGGTTAATGTGGTTTTGCCCAAATGGCCTGTCAAAGCAAGGATTGGCCTCGCACTCTCTGCTCCACCAAAGCGCTAGGTCAAACCAAAATTGCCTTCAGGGGACTAACACCGAAACTTTGTAGGCCGAAGCCTCTTAGCACATGTTGACGAATCTTCAATGCTGACTGGTTTTTGCCTTCCCTTTGCAGCTTCCCGAGCTCACGGCCAGCAACTGTTCTGGACCACAGACGTGGCGCCCTCCATACTTGAGAACGGCATGCAGCTGCACAAAAGTGACAACTCCCTCGTGGTGCCTTCGACCGGACTCTATTTCGTCTACTCTCAGGTCATGTTCCATAGCGACACCTGCCCGGAATCCCCTTTGCTGCTCAGCCACACCATCTCGTGGTTCTCCTCGCAGTTCAACAAGAACGTGGAGTTGCTGAAGTCCATCAAGTCCGCTTGTGAGGCCGGAAGAACCGCCCAGGGCCAAAAGAGTTTGTGGTTCGAATCCATTTACCAGGGGGCTGTCTTCAGGTTGAACAAAGGGGACCGCCTGTGGTCCAAAACCGAATCTCCTCAGTATCTGGACTTTGCCCAACAGGGACAGATATATTTTGGGATCGTTGCCATGGAGTAAAAAAAAGAAGAAGAAAAGACTCTCCTGCTGTGCCATAGTTACAACTCACTTGGTCCTCCTACTCCATCATTCAAAATACAAATTTGAGGTTGAGGAACAAGAGACTGAGCCCTGAATTGGCACCCCAGTGAAGGAGGCTACTTCTGCTCTGGGGAGATAGGACACAGTGTTACTTATGTTGTTGTTGTTTATTTTTAATCAACCCTATTTATTTATTTATTTTATTTATTTATATAGCCAGTGGGCGTGTGGTTGGAAGTCTGAAAGGATGTGGGATGCGTGCTTCTTTTGTCACACCAATTCAGGGGGAAAAAAGATGAAATATAGATAACCCAGTAGAAACAAGAGTGTGGGTTTGTGAGTGTGCTTGTGTGTGTGTATGAGAGAGGGAGGGAGGCAGAGATATGTGATTCTGTGAGATATAAGTGAATACCAAAAATAGGGGAATTGTGCTCCTTTGAACCCAGCTCCAGAAACTCAGATCAGCTGTATATATATACTATGTATATCTGTTAATAATTGAATATACCGGTGTAATTATGTATGTTACATGGACTGCTCCTGAATTTTGGGAGAGGATGGCCCTGCGGGCAATGTCCTCTCCCAGTTTACCGAGAAAGAGAGGATAAAAATTCTCTTGGTTGGTAATGTTTACATCGAAGATGTAATCTGACACCAGAGTACCTGAGCTGTTATGATTTTGCTCACTCTCGTGGTACATAGCGTATTTCATGTTGAAATCCTGCATGTGTTGCCACAAAAGCGGTGATTTCAAAAGGGAAATAATACCTTGTGACGTGATTTTTTTTTAAACAATGTTGCTTATTTATTTATTTATGTGGATATTTATTTTGATGTATTCTCCTTTTTTGCACATTGCGGAGAAACTGCAACTGTTATTATAAGTTGGTTGTGTAACCTTTAAATGAGTCCAAGAAATAAAACTGAGATACTATTTAATTTTTAAAAAAACTCACCCTTTTTGACTCCTTGAAATGAATGAATGGATTGTTTCTGAGCTAGAGCAACAGCAAAACACAAGTTTCATGACCATAAATAGATTTAACCAAAAAAGTATGAAATGAATATTGCAGAACACCAGCAATAAAACACCAGTTATTCAGCCTACTGTCTACTTCAGTGATAGAGAACCCATGAACCTCCACGTATTTTGGACTCCCATCAGCCCCAGCCAGCATGACCAATGGTTAGGTCTGATCGAAGTTTACGCCGACAACAATGCCATAGCTACCTGTTACTGAGCCTAGAGTAAACCATATATTGTGCACCCTATCGCTACTGATATCTATTTAAATTAGGATAAGGAGTTGGTGGCACTGTGGTCTAAACCACTGAGCCTCTTGGGCTTGCTGATCAGAAGGTCAGCAGTTCGAATCGGCACTGTGGTCGGAAGGTCGGCATTGCGGTGGGAAGGTAAACAGCATTTCCGTGCGCTCTGGCTTCTGTCACAGTGTCCTGTTGCACCAAAAGCGGTTTAGTCATGCTGGCTGCATGACCCGGAAAGCTGTCTGTGGACAAACGCCGGCTCCAACTATGGGGTTGTGGTGCTTATCTCGCTTTCAGGCCAAGGGAACTGGCGTTTGTCCACAGACAGCTTTCCGGGTCATGTGGCCAGCATGACTAAACTGCTTCTGGTGCAATGGGACACCGTGATGGAAACCAGAGCGCATGGTACCTATTTATCTACTTGCACTGGTGTGCTTTCGAACTCCTAGGTTGGCAGGAGCAGCGACTGAGCAACAGGAGCTCACTCCGTCGCGGGGATTTGAACCGCTGACCTTCTGATCAGCAAACCCTAGGCTCTGTGGTTTAACCCACAGTGCCACCCGCGTCCCGAAGGCAAGTTAGTTAGGTCTAATTAAACTGAGGCGCCAATAAACACCCCACTGTCACAAAATTGCATTAATGCAATATATTATGACATGATTAATATGAGCTAAACAGCATGGTATAGTATACAACATAGCCCTAAGGTGAGTTGTTTTTAAATATGTTGTAAGTGGCTTGGAAATCTCTGTGCAACAAGCAGCTAACAAATCTAATTGATGGGGGTGATGATGGCGAGACTTATAGCTAGGAATAGAAGGAGGCAGCCAGCGACTTCTGCCTTGCCCTGGGTTCGTCCCAGTCATAGAATCATGGAATCATAGAACTGTAGAGTTCAGTTTCTATGTTACTCATCTCACTTTCCATTTTGTCTGAAACAAATGTACTCCTATTGGGTGGCACATAAATACTGAAATGAAACGAAAAAGTCTATCCACATCTCATTTAGCAGAACCAATCTCTTTTAAGATCATCTCCTTTTCATTCTGACCAGAGAATGGTGTGCCTGTTTTCTTTAAATTGCATTTAGTTAAGAGCTTTCTTTTTCTTTAATAATCTTTATTAATGTAAATCACACACTTATACAAAGAATTTACAATCTCATACTACAAAAAGAAAATTAAAGAAAAAACAATTAAGAAAAAAGAAAGAAGAAAAAGCAAATTTACGTACATTAAAAAAACTTAATCTTCCTAATTAATACTTAAATAAAGACTTAAATAAAAAAGACTTCTGACAAAACGAGTCTTCCAGTCATTCTCATTGTACTCTTTATACTGTCTTTGTTGTATTTTTGAGTGATACTTGTAAACACAACAAATACCGTGTGTGGAGTAGACGGGGACAATATTACAGAATATAAAACTGTGTAGTTAAGAGCTTTCAATATCTCGCCTTTCAGGTTCTGAGCTCTTGCTGGGCGGATCCATGAGGCTCTGCCTGAATCACTCGTGATGTTCAGTGGGAAATTTGCCGCCCATGGATTTCTCACTGTGGGAATTTCCTGAAGTTTTGATTGCTGTTTGAAGATCAGAAAGGCTCTCAAAAACCAAAACCAAGAGGCATGCAAGTACCCATTTCCTTTTCTGAAGGCTCGAGGTCTGATTTCCCTAATTTGTGATAAATATAGACCTTGCAGAGAAGTGAGCTTACATTTTCCCCCTGCAAATCTTTGTATTCTAAGGCTGACTTTCTAAGTTGGCATTGGCAGAAGAAGCAAACACTGCTCATGCGTGTTGCGTACGTATGTCTTTTCATGTGTACTTTAGGGCCCTGAGCCGCATCTAACTATACTAAACCCATGACTTCCAGCTACAGATTAACAAATCTTTCAGTTTCAGTTTCACATCCCCCCCCCCAGTTTTAAATTTAATTCTCCATATTTCTGCAGCAATTTGCATTTTAAAAAAACCCAACCTCGTGCAAATTTGTCATCATTTTAGTGTGACTTTCTTCTAATAAAGACATCCAAACATGCGGTTTTGCCGCATATGCAGATTTACAGGCAATTTCCCCCATTATACACCGTTGAATGCTAATGCAGGCAGGCTTTCTCTGAATATAGGCATGCTTGCACACATCGCACGGCTGGAGAACTGCTTTGCGAAATTTAGAGACGTGCGGATGTTTGAAGGCTAGCTGCGTTTCGGATCATGTCTTGGTTTGAGAAGTACAGTGGTGCCTCGCAAGACGAAAAGAATCCGTTCTGTGATTCTCTTCGTCTAGCGTTTTTTTTGTCTTGCGAAGGAAGCCCATTGACGGATTAGAGGAGTAGCGCTATTAGTGCTATTAGCGGCTTTTAGCGGCTTATCAGCTGATCGGATCTGATCGCAGCTGATAAGCGGCCTAGCGGCTTAGAAAAAGGGGGGGAGGGGGAAAAAACCCAGCAGGAACTCGCAAGACATTTTCGTCTTGCGAAGCAAGCCCATAGGAGATTCGTTTTGCGAAGCACCTCCAAAACGGAAAACTCTTTTGTCTAGCGAGTTTTCCGTCTTGCAAGGCACCACTGTATGATTTAGGTAAAGGGTAAAGGGACCCCTGACTATTAGGTCCAGTCGCGGACGACTCTGGGGTTGCAGTGCTCATCTCAGTTTATTTAAACTGTTCAGGGAAGTTTTTAATGTGTGACATTTTAGTGTATTTTTGGTCTTTGTTGGAAGCCGCCCAGAGTGGCTGGGGAGATCAGCAGTGTCTCCTATTCACCGAGAGGCCGCTGAGGAGGTGGGAGATCCGGCCTTCAAGAAAACAGCCTCAGCCGCTGCTGCTGCCGTAGGAGCAGTGGGTGAGGCATTCCTTGTGGGCCCTATCTGCCCCTGTGAATTCTGCCGCCTGAGGCAGAAAGATTCTTAGCATGTGAGGAACATCGCAATGGGATTTTGTGCATAATTGCAAACTTTGCAGCCGCTTCAGCTTCACACACAGAAGATGGCTTCTGCACGCAGATTTGTTTTGCAAGACTGGGCTCTCTGTACAACATTTGCGCCGTTTGAAACTGCCGTCATCCTCTCCTGGCGGGAGAGATGTACAAACCCACATTCTGCCCATCCCACACAGGAGGTATGAAAAGATGGTTGTGAGAGCCCCTCTTGCATTCCCATTGTCCCTTGTATTAGATTGCTTAGATTGGTCTCAACTAGGGCCAGGGCCTTTTCCGTACTGGCCCCCACTTGGTGGAACGCTCTGTCACAAGAGACCAGGGCCCTGCAGGTCTCGACATCTTTCCACAGGGCCTGCAAGACAGAGCTGTTCCGCCTGGCCTTTGGTTTGGACTCAGTCCAACCCTTATTGTGATGGGAATTGGGGTTGCTTGTGCGTAAACTGCAAACTGCTCCAAGCTAGCCGTGTAGCTAAAACTTTCCCCGGTTGACAGCCCTTGAAACGCGACTGTCTTAGTCACTGGCAGAATCCGTCAGTGGGCGGGACCTAAATTTCTTCCAACATAAAAGTTGCTTGACACCAAGTCTCCTCCTAGATTCTCTGCGTGGAAGCCTTCTGCGCAGCGTGGGCGTGCCAAGCGGAGGTCCTGTGCTCTCTCCACTGATTTCACTGGAAGAGTCTCTGAGCCTCCCCTCCACCTTGCTTCCGGCTTCCCCTTTCTCCCTGGTGTCCCCTGGATTTCTTTCCCCCGTGGGAACCCTCTCTCTCTCTCCTTGCTAGTTCCCTCCCCTGCATCACTGGAGCGACTTTCCTCTCCTCTTCCCTCTGATGGCAGTTCCCTGACACTTATGTTTCCCTCCCCTTATGGCCTTGATCTATGGTCTACTTTTAAAATGAGACTGCATTTTAAATTGCATTTTATCCTGTATTTTAAATTGTTTTTTTACCCCCTATTATGTTTTTATTGTAATTTTACTGGTGTTAGCCGCCCTGAGCCCGGCTCTGACTGGGGAGGACGGGTATAAATAAAATGTATTATTTATTTTTATTATTATTATTATTATTATTATTATTATTATTATTATTATTATTATTTGCAGTGAAATTTGCTTCATCTTCCCAAGGAAAGCTGCCTTCAGGCAAAAAGATTCACTGGATGATTCCCCAACACACACACACACACACACACACACACACACACACACACACACCTTACAGGAAATATTTGGTATCATATTTCCTGATGGGAGGGGGAGGAAACTGTACTTTGACTTTTCTGCTGAAGCCGGCTCCAAAGGCAGCACAAGAGCTTGCGATGCCTGAGGCAAA
This sequence comes from Podarcis vaucheri, assembly GCF_965113315.1. Classification (NCBI taxonomy): domain Eukaryota; kingdom Metazoa; phylum Chordata; class Lepidosauria; order Squamata; family Lacertidae; genus Podarcis; species Podarcis vaucheri. Next base: position 118,836,151 of record NC_138760.1, read on the forward strand.
ACCAACTAGACAACTTGTACTTTCCTTACCCTTTGAAGGCGGTTCACAATCTGGCTGCGTTAAGCTGCTTCTGACCTGGTTACCAGAGGGCATCAGAAACTACTTTCTCATACCAGGTCAGGTTTGGTTTCAGCACCTGGTATCCTTGGATAGACCAGTGCTCAGGTGCTGTGGGAATCCCCGCAACTGCTGCCCACGTGAAGTCCTCTTTTCATATTTTTTAAAATTATGTTTTAAAATAATTTTGTCACCACACCAGTGTTGAGTGACTACCAACCAGCAACTTTGAACCCAGTACTCTGGAATTAGAGTCATTTGTAAGCACTGTAGGGGCGTTGTTGTTGTTTAGTCGTTTAGTTGTGTCCGACTCTTCGTGACCCCCTGGACCAGAGCATGCCAGGCACTCCTGTCTTCCACTGCCTCCCGCAGTTTGGTCAAACTCATGCTGGTAGCTTCGAGAACACTGTCCAACCATCTTGTCCTCTGTCGTCCCCTTCTCCTTGTGCCCTCCATCTTTCCCAACATCAGGGTCTTTTCCAGGGAGTCTTCTCTTCTCATGAGGTAGCCAAAGTATTGGAGCCTCAGCTTCAGGATCTGTCCTTCCAGTGAGCACTCAGGGCTGATTTCCTTCAGAATGGAGAGGTTTGATCTTCTTGCAGTCCATGGGACTCTCAAGAGTCTCCTCCAGCACCAGAATTCAAAAGAATCAATTCTTCGGCGATCAGCCTTCTTTATGGTCCAGCTCTCACTTCCATACATCACTACTGGGAAAACCATAGCTTTAACTATACGGACCTTTGTTGGCAAGACTGTAGGGGTAGAAAAGAAGTTTTTGTGGCACTACATGGCCTCCACCCCATAACGCAAAATTATAGCAGCCCTGCTATGCCGGCCACCACCCCACAAGTCCGGGATAGGTTCCAGGAGCAGGTCAGTAATAACTCACACAGCGTCAGTGAAGTTAACTCTTTATTCAAATAAACAGGGGGGGGCAGGCCAAGTGAGCAAAGCAACTCTTCCTGGTAGATCTTGCTCCTATGAGTCAGTTGTGGGGACTGAAGGTCCCCACCTTCCCTCAGTTGCCTAAGTCTTCTCCTCCCCTGGGTCCTTCCCAAGCAATCTGAGACTCCATCAGTGCACCTGTCTTTGCTCCACCCTCTTCATACCTCTGCTGGTCTGGGAGCCCAATGGGCAGAGGAGCTTGTTGCAGCAGGAGGGGGAGACACCCAACCTGACTCATCTCTGCCTCTTGACCTCTCTCACCTCCAGCCTCTGCTTCTGCCTCTGCTTCTGAACTGCTCTCTGCCACAGCTTCTTCCTGCTCTCTAAACCCTGTTACCTCTTCAGCTTCTGACACCTCCTTTTCTCAGTCTGCTCCCTCTGACCACTCATGGTCATCCCCTGGCTCTGAGCCTTCTTCCCTTGGGGGTTCCCCGGCTGGGGCCTCCCACCACTCCTCTGCTCCAACGACACCACCTCTTTCCAAATGCTCTGGACTTCCCGGGCAGTGGGCGCACAACTCAGATGGTGACTGTAAGCTCTTCAGTGACAGAGAGCTGAAATACTAATTAAAATTGTGTATTATGTTTATATCCTGCCTTTCAGTGGGAGTCCTCAAATGAGCAGGGAACATGTTTAAGACCCAACAAGAACCAAGAACCATGCGCTCACAAAACCAAACAGCCAACCCCAAAGAGGAAGGAACCAGCATTAGCTGTTCCTTCCAACAGGACAGAGATGTTATCTGCTGGTCATGTGGTGGAAAGGGGACAGTCCAAAGGAAGTAGGCAGGGTTGCCATGTGTCCTCTTTTTCCAGGACACATCCTCTTTTTCAGGGGTGAACTTTCTGTCCAGGTGGATTTTTTACATTTGCCAAAATGTCTCTGGTAATAATAATAATAATAATAATAATAATAATAATAATAATAATACTCTGCCCATCTGGCTGGGTTTCCCTAGCCACTCTGGGCGACTCCCAATAGAATATTAAACACACAATAAATACAGCAAACATTAAAAACCTCCCTAAACTGGGCTACCTTCAGATGTCTTCTAAAAGTCAGATAGTTGTTTATTTCCCTGACATCTGGTGGGAGGGCGTTCCACAGGGTAGGCGCCACTACCAAGAAGGCCCTCCGTCTGCTTCCCTGCAACCTCACTTCTTACAGTGAGGGAACCACCAGAAGGCCCTCGGCGCTGGACCTCAGTGTCTGGGCTGAGCGATGGGGGTGGAGACGCTCCTTCAGGTATACTTTCCGGAGGAGACATAGACATAACTGGTGGTTGAAGACTTGCTTTCCTCTTCTCTTTTCCTGCCTGCCCCCCCCCCCAGCAATATATGACAACTTCTATAGCCTACATATAGTAGGGGTATTTAAAATGAGAGTCATCATAGTGTCCTCTTTTTTGCTCCTCGGAATATGGCAACCCTAGAAGCAGGCCCTGCTCCGGTCTTTGCCAGAGTGGTGAGGTGGTTAAGAGCGGTAGACTCGTAATCTGGTGAACCGGGTTCGCTTCCCCGGTCCTCCACATGCATTATGCTGGTAGAACACCAGGTGATCTGCCATGGAGCAAGCAACAGGTTCACTGGCTGGAAGTAGAAGGTTGGCTGAAACAGGTGGTGTCCTCATGGGTAGATGGCGCAAGCTTGAGCAACACACGCGCATCATGCTCTGCATCCCTCCAGCCCACATCCCCATCAATGGCACAACTTCACACCAAACTAGCAGCTGGTTTAAGGGATTTCCCTCAATGAGGAGAGGAGGGAGAGAGAGAGAGAGAGAGAAGAAAAAACATGGGAACGGATCCCCCACTCACATTGCTATGACAAAGCATAGAGGGAAGCTGACTGGTCATGTGGCTTAGTAATATCCAAGGCAACACGATGACCAAGTACAACGATACAATGTCAATATACACTCTTTATATCATCTATAACAGAACATTAAACAGTATGAAATATTTGAAATGCACCCTCTGCAAAACCAAATAAACAGAAATCTTATAAATCTCTGAAAGTCACAAAATATGCATTCTTGAGGGATTCTCTTGAAAACACCAAACAAAAGTCTTATAAGTCTCTGAAATAAAAAAATTCCTTCCAGTAGCACCTTAAAGACCAACTAAGTTAGTTCTTGGTCTGAGCTTTCGTGTGCATGCACACTTCTTCAGATACACTGAAACAGAAGTTGCCAGATCCTTCTATATAGTGAGAAGGTGGGGAGGGGTATTACTCAGAAGGGTGGTGGGAATGGGAGATTGGCAGATACCCTGTTTCAGTGTATCTGAAGAAGTGTTCATGTACACGAAAGCTCATACCAGGAACTAACTTAGTTGGTCTTTAAGGTGCTACTGGAAGGAATTTTTTTTTATTTTGACTATGGCAGACCAACACGGCTACCTATCTGTAACAAGTCTCTGAAAGTCTTTGTAGACTATGCGATGCTCTGAAAAAAGCAATGGGTCAGATTTTCAGAGTGCATATTTTGTGACTTTTGTGACATCAAACATTAAAAGCTTCCCTAAACAGGGCTGCCTTCAGATGTCTTCTAAAAGTCTGGTAGCTGTTGTTCTCTTTGATATCTGGTGGGAGGGCGTTCCACAGGGCAGGTGCTACTACCAAGAAGGCCCTCTGCCTGGTTCCCTGTAACTTGGCTTCTCGCAGTGAGGGAACCACCAGAAGGCCCTTGGAGCTGGACCTCAGTGTCCGGGCAGAACGATGGGGGTGGAGATGCTCCTTCAGGTATACTGGGCCAAGGCCATTTAGGGCTTTAAAGGTCAGCACCAACACTTTGAATTGTGCTTGGAAACGTACTGGGAGCCACTGTAGGTCTTTCAGGACCGGTGTTATGGGACAATGACAATAAAGATTATCGTATTGTATCGTATCTTTCCCATATATTACGTCAGGAGAATTGTAGAAGGGACCTGTTTAATCCGTTGCTTTAAAATGCGTTTCTGATTGTTGCTTGGCAAGTGGGGCATACACCTGGTGCCTTTTATACGTACTTGGACCTCCATGCCAGCCCTACTGGGGTTTGGTTCTCCTCAAGAGCAACTTGTTCCGGAGGACCGTGTGTCGTCTCTGCTGGCTTCCTGCCAAGGGGCCCGTCTGGCTTCTCCTTCCTTCCTTCCTTCCTTCGCTTTGCATGCATTGCTTAAGATGCATTGCTCACGGATGGAGAAGGATGAAATTGCATGCTGGTTGTTTTTTGTTTTTGTTTTTTCCATTTCTCATTTCCGCAATCTTACTTCAGTTTCCCACATTTCCGCACCCGCAATTCTGTTTTAAAAACCTGTCCTCGTGAGAATTCATCAGCGATTTGGTGCGGATTTCTCATCATAGACACATTTTTGAGGCAACTTGGACACACACAATTTCACTGGATACAGTGCATTTCTTGTATGTTGTTGTCACCAATATGCACATCTACGAATACTTCCCCCTAATATATGAACATCTGCACACATTGTTTGGTAGAACCGCACTGCGATGCTTGGAGAAGGGTCTCTTTGAAAGCATGGCTGTCTTTTAATTTGCATATTGCTTGGGGACATGTGAATTAGGTAGATTCGCCTTTGAATGTGAACTGAATTGAATTCCTCTTCCCTTGTAGCCAAGTAAGATTGTCTTCCGTAAACACGGTTTTAGTGATGAGTCCGTAACTGACTGTGGAGGCCAATTCTGGATCCACACCTCCTTCCACAGCGGGGACCAAGGCCGGATTTAGGTTTGATGAGGCCCGCAGCTACTGAGGGTGATGGGGCCCTTTATATGTCGCTGTGTTTTTTGTTGTTGAATATATGCTATATGGTAATTTATGGACCTAATAGGTATCTGAATATATTTGCACATGTTGCCATGCAATCAGTCCATGCAGAATGTAGGCACCCTATACACAGAAATGAGGAAACCAGTGACATTTTAAGGAGCAGGCTAGCAGGCGTGGTTAAGAGTGGTAGCCTTGTAATCTGGTGAACCGGATTCGCATCTCTGCTCCTCCACATGCAGCTGCTGGGTGACCTTGGGCTAGTCACACTTCTCTGAAGTCTCTCAGCCCCACTCACCTCACAGAGCGTTTGCTGTGGGGGAGGAAGGGAAAGGAGAATGTTAGCCGCTTTGAGACTCCTGAAGGGGAGTGATAAAGCGGGATATCAAACCCAAACTCCTCCTCCTCCTCCTCCACCTCTTCTTCTTCTTCTTCTTCTTCTTCTTCTTCTTCTTCTTCTTCCACAGTGGTACCTCGGAGGTCCTTTCTTAACCTGAAACTGTTCTTAACCTGTAGTACCACTTTACCTCCCGCTCCTGCCACGTTGCTGCCGCCACACGATTTCTGTTCTCATCCTGAAGCAAAGTTCTTAACCTGAGGTACTATTTCTGGGTTAGCGGAGTCTGTAACCTGAAGTATCTGTAACTTGAAGCGTCTGTAACCCGAGGTACCACTGTACATCATAGGAACCTACACAACACAAAACACTGTTGCTGTATGTAGGTTTCATTTTATTTGTTTTTTATCTCATATTTTGGAAATGTACATGCAGTTGTTTCTGTCTTTTATAAATTTTTGGGGGGCCCCCAAGAGAGTGGGGCCCTAAGCTATAGCTTGTTTAGCTTATACGTAAACCTGGCACCAGTGTCACCCACGTTGGTTTTTCAACTATCACCCACGTTGGTTTTTCAACTATCAGACCGGGCATTGCAAAGCGCTGTCTGCTGATTACCTTGGATGATGGGTGTGTTGCTTAATTGCCCTGGGAAATTTTCAAAGCTGCCTGGAATTGCCCTATAAGGACCTGTCAATCCGTCAAGAAAAGGGCCTGTGGCATGTGGTTTTCCTTATCTGATCCCTGAAGAGGCCAGTGTGACTCATTAAAATGCCGGCTTCCTGCTCCAGGCCACCGCTGCATGCTGCAAGCTGCAAGCCAAGACGCACAACAGTTCGTCCGGCATTGTCATGGCATCGGCCATGAGTTCTGCTAGTCCTGACTGCCTCATCCATCGTGATTTGAGTCACTTCCAGTGCTAGAAAGACGCTGCCTTGTGCAAGAACTCCAATGCAGAACTAAGATTGTACTAAGGTGCCAAAAGTGGCGTCGAAGGACCAAAAGGTGGCCCTTAGCAGGCTGGGGCAGAACCTGCTGCAATAGTGGTGGCGAATTGATGAAAAATTGAGTTTTATATCAGGGTTTCCCAAACTTGGGTCTCTAGCTGCTTTTGGACTACAACTCCCATCATCCCTAGCTAGCAGGACCAGTGGTCAAGGATGATGGGAATTGTAGTAAAAAAAAAACAACTGCTGGAAACCCTGATTTGTATGGTCTAAAGCAGAGGTCAGCAAACTTTTTCAGCAAAGGCCGGTCCACTGTCCCTCAGACCTTGTGGGGGGGGGCGGTGGGGTGGCCCCCTGCTGAAAAAGTTTGCTGACCCCTGGAACCCTTTGCATACCATTTCAGCTAAGCTGCAGGAAGCCTCTTGAAGGTCACTACAAGATGGGACTGGATGCCCCCACGCCCTTCAAGAGTTAACAGAACTCTCTCGCCCAATGCTGCAAAGGATGTTAGCTTCAAGTTATGTTCCTTCACATGTGGTGGGAGTGCCCGTTGCTTAAAGATTTCTGGGCCTGGTTTTTTTCACCGTCACCTGCCGTCATGGGGCAACACCTTATACCTGATGCCATGTTGCTGTCCACAGAAAATGATATTGATCCAAAGCATAAAGAGTTGGTCCTTTTTCTCATGACATCAGCGAGACAAATAGTTGTTTCCGAATGTGGAAAAAACATCTCCTCCCACCATAGAACTGGGACCTAATATGTGTGGAATGTAGCACTTACAGAATACTCAGAAAACTATCTTTTGCAGATTACAGATTCCGCTCACACCCACAGGGCATATGTCAGTCTATAGCATCAGGAAATTTCCCCTTAGTGGTTGCTGTGACTGAGACAGAAATGAGATTACTGTACTATTGCTAACAAACGATATAGATCAGGCCATATAGTATGGCGCAAAAAACCCCCAGACTGGCAAGCATTTACCTTTGCATTGTTTTATTTCTTTCAATTCAGTTTTAGAACAAGAGAGAAAGAATGCACACAAACCAAAAACCACAGGGATGATACACAAATGAGTAATGATGCTATATATGAGCCCATTTTGGTGTTCAAATTTCATATGCCGGTAAAGGCAGAGAGTTAGCTGTATCCTTCGTAGTTTTATATGTACAGTGGTACCTCGGGTTAAGTACTTAATTCGTTCAGGAGGTCCGTTCTTAACCTGAAACTGTTCTTAACCTGAAGCACCACTTTAGCGAATGGGGCCTCCTGCTGCTGCCGTGCCACCGGAGCCCAATTTCTGTTCTCATCCTGAAGCAAAGTTCTTAACCTGAAGCACTATTTCTGGGTTAGTGGAGTCTGTAACCTGAAGCGTATGTAACCTGAAGCGTATGTAACCTTAGGTACCACTGTAATAATTTCCAGCAAAATGTTCAGGATTTCCAGATCCACAGGAGGCTTTCAGACTGAGAGTTACCGTATTTTTCGCCCTATAGGATGCACTTTCCCCCCTCCAAAAATGAAGGGGAAATGTGTGTGCCTCCTATGGGGCGAATGCAGGCTTTCGCTGAAGCCTGAAGAGCGAGAGGGGTCATTGCGCACCGACCCCTCTCGCTCTCCAGGCTTCGTGCAGCTCTCCGCAAGCCGTGGGAGCCTGGCGCTGGGCTCCCACGGCTTACGGAGAGCTGCCTGTTCTGGGGGCTGGGGTCGGGGGAAGCTCGGGCTTCCCCCACCCCAGCCCCGCGCCTGGGGAAAAAAATAATTCCCCCCTTTATTCCCCCCCCAAAAAACTAGGTGCGCCTTATGGGCCGGTGCGTCCTATGGGGCGAAAAATACGGTATTTTTTTCTGAATGTTGCCATGTTCCACACACTTTTGTACCATAACGTTGAGTTCCTATTGTTGCTGGCATCTGTCTGTCTGGAGGGACAATGGAGTGCGCCTCCGGGGGTGAAGTCAAACCACTGGGTTAGCAGCACCAAAGTGACCTCCCCGGGGTGCAAGACTGGGTAGTGTGTCTAGAGGTCCTGGGCTGCCCAGACAACAAGACTCCTCTTTCGGCCTCACTGATGTGGTTCAAAGGAAAGCAGAGCAAGATGTCCGGCACCAGCTTGGCTGAAGGAGTTGCCAGAAGGAGGCGTACAAGGCGCCATCCAATCATATTAGAGATTCCAGGTCCTGTGAAGTTTTCCAATTTTGCGCTGCAGAAATCCTAGCTGCCATGTTACCTACGTGTAATGAGTATGGGTTGCTCGTGCATAAGTTGCCGCCTCTCCTGGCTATGTTGCCTGGTTAAACCTTTCTGTCTGGACAGCCCTTCACTTCGTGGCTGCCTCAGTCGCTAGCAGAATCCGTCAGTGGGCGTTTCTTAAACCTTTTCCAACATAAAAGTTGTTTGACGCCAAGTCTCCTCCTACTCTCCCTGCGCGGAAGTCTTCTGCGCAGGGAGGGCGTGGGTAGCGGAGGACCCGTGCTCTCCCCGCTGGTGTCCGGTGAAGAGTCCTGGAGCCCTCTCACCGATTCCCCCATCAGCCCCTCTATATCCCTGGTGTTGCTCTGATTTGCTTCCCCATCTGCGGAGCTGCCTCTCTCCCTGCTGGGCCCTTCTCCAGCATCATTTGAGAGCCTTCCCTCCGCCTCTAGCTCTGATGTCAGTTCCCTGACACTACGGGACCGCCTCTCCTGGTATGCCCCGTGGAGGACATTAAGGTCCACAAACAACAACATTTTGGAGGTCCCAGGTCGCAAGGTGGTTAGATTGGTCCCAACTAGGGCCAGGGCCTTTTCAGTACTGGCCCCGACTTGGTGGAACGCTCTGTCACAAGAGACCAGGGCCCTGCGGGACTTGACATCTTTCCACAAGGCCTGCAAGACAGAGCTGTTCTGCCTGGTCTTTGGTTTGGACTCAGTCTGACCCTTATGTTTCCCTCCCCTCATGGTCTTGATTATCGGCTACTTTTAAAATGAAGCTGCCTTTTAAATTGCATTTTAACCTGTATTTTAAATTGCCCCCCCCATTATGTTTTTACTGTGATTTTATTGGTGTTAGCCACCCTGAGCCCGGCTCTGGCTGGGGAGGGGTATAAATAAAAAATTATTATTATTATTATTATTATTATAATGCAAAACTTTGTTGTCTGGCCACCCCACAGCTTCAGTAAAGAGACCTGTAGTGACTTCTGAATGGTACTTCTTCAATATATTGGAAATTTATTCATACACCTCAGTCTAAAGTTTACTTATTTGTGGGCACTTTTTTCTTTTTATAAAGGCTGGTTTCTGCATTCTGTGCTGCTTGGACACTTATATGCATCCCATAAGTTTGCAGTGTCATTATGACAGTGCACTAGAGACACTTGGAGTGAGCAAGAGAGTGATGCAATGAAAAGGAAAAGAAATAGAAGGAGGACCATAGCAGGTGGCAGAGCACTTGCTTCTTATGCTCAACGCCGCAGGTTCAATCGCTGACATCTCCAGGCAGGGCTGTGAGGGACCCCTGCCCCAAACCCTGGAAAGCTACAATCTTGTAGACAATATTGAGCTAGATGTACCAATGGGCCGATTCGGTATAATGCAACTTCTTATATTTTAAAGTTTTCTTAGTGGGATCATCTTAATAGATGGTCCTGGTTGCGGGCAGTGTTATGTACTAAAGTTCTCACCCTGGGCCAGCAGGGGGATACTGTATATAGTTCAGGTCCACATATGTTCTGTTCTAGAGTTTGGATTTGATATCCTGCTTTATCACTACCCGAAGGAGTCTCAAAGCGGCTAACATTCTCCTTTCCCTTCCTCCCCCACAACAAACACTCTGTGAGGTGAGTGGGGCTGAGAGACTTCAGAGAAGTGTGACTGGCCCAAGGTCACCCTGCAGCTGCATGTGGAGGAGCGGGGAAGCGAACCCGGTTCCCCAGATTACAAGTCCACCGCTCTTAACCACTACACCACATTGGCTCTCAGTTCTGGCCTGTGAATAAACAAGAGCTGTTTGAAGAATCGCTGTGTCGTCTGATATGTTCACCCACAACTTAACTCTGGCGACAAGAATGGGATGGATGGACAACAGAGCACAGCCAGAGGCGGCCGCCCTCTGAGCGGAGCTGAATCACAGAGCTGAAACACCGAGCGAAATCAGAACCAATTCAGAGATGACTGTTCTGGCTAGAGCACAGTGTTCCATCCATCGCCTCTACAACTTAACAGGCAGGCCCTCAACCCGGTCCCCCCCCCCCTGGTGTCGGTGGAGCCATCACCCTCATGCCAGGGTGGCACCATGATCACCCAGGGCTATTGCCCAATCAATTTGAATGGGTGATTGTGGGGGATTGTATAAAAGCGGCAGCATGACGGGTGCCAAGCACCTGCTTCACGCTGCCAAACACCCACCCACCCTCCCTTTAATTTAAGTGTCTTTTAGCCTTGCTTTGGACTTCGGTTGGTCTTGGGTCAGGGACCAGGTAGGAATTCTTCCATCTGGCGAATCGGCACGGGCCACTTGGTTTTTGCCCACCTCTTGGCAATCGTCACAACTTTGTAAGGTTTGGCAGTTAGGCATTGGCTTATTGTTGAGTGGAGGAGGGGAGGTCTGCCATCACCTGCCCCTCCACTGTTCAAGGGTATTCCGTTAAAGGAATCCAGGGCCTGCATCCTGTCCGAAGTCTGCTTGAGGGGCTAGGGCCATGCCAGGCCTCTGGGAACACCAGGGGAGATGCAGGCGGGTTCCCCCAAAGCAGTTTCCCTTTGGGTGGTTTACCCTTACAGACTTCCTGCAAAGGGGGCAGGAGTCAGATATAGTCTTTTGCCAATGCTTAAGTCAATACCAGGGACGCGGGTGGCGCTGTGGGTTAAACCACAGAGCCTAGGGCTTGCCGATCAGAAGGTCGGCAGTTTGAATCCCCATGATGGGGTGAGCGCCCGTTGTTCGGTCCCTGTTCCTGCCAACCTAGCAGTTCGAAAGCACGTAGATAAATAGGTAGTGCTCCAGCGGGAAGGTAAACAGCATTTCCGTGCGCTGCTCTGGTTCGCCAGAAGCGGCTTAGTCATGCTGTACGCCGGCTCCCTCGGACAATAAAGTGAGATGGGTGCCGCAACCCCAGAGTCGGCCATGACTGGACCTAATGGTCAGGGGTCCCTTTACCTTTACCTTTAAGCCAATACCGCTCTCATTTCCTGTAATCAATAAAGTTGTGGCCCCAAAAATTGCCCAATAAACAAAAATTTTGTGTCTATGTGAATTTCTTTATGCTAATGGGGGGTTGGCTTGAGGGTCTTGCCACGCAAACACATTTCACAACAAATCGCCCAGCCCCTCGGGTGTAAGCACAGGACCCCCGTAGCAAAAACTAAACGCATCCGTAAGATTGGAGCACACAGTGAGAGAGAGAAAAAGGGAACACCAAGATACACATCTGCAGTGTCATCGGAAAGTTAAGACCTTTTTTTGCAAGCTGCAAGACGCAAGCTCCAAAATGTAGGCGCCTCAACCAGAGCTCTTGTTGTGGGGGCAATGATGAAACCATTTCCTTCCTCGTTTCAATTTAGGAACGAGCTGTGAGACCCAGCTTGGCCTCTCCGCCTAAGTTTCTTACATCAGCGATAGTTCCCTGAAGGTGGAAAGAGAGAGTCTCAGGGAGTTACAGTGGTACCTCGGGTTACATACACTTCAGGTTACATGGGGCCTCCTGCTTCAGGCTACAGACTCCGCTAACCCAGAAATAGTGCTTCAGGTTAAGAACTTTGCTTCAGGATGAGAACAGAAATCGCGCTCCGGCAGCGCAGCAGCAGCGGGAGGCCCCATTAGCTAAAGTGGTGCTTCAGGTTAAGAAAAGTTTCAGGTTAAGAACAGACCTCCGGAATGAATTAAGTACTTAACCCGAGGTGCCACTGTATTCGTGATATTCCACAATGTTATTTTTCTCTTTTGTTTGTAAGCCGCTTTGAATAAAAGACAGCATAGGAATAGAATCAATCAATCAGTCAGTCAGTCAGTCAGTCAAAAAGGGTTCACTGCCATCAACGTTCTTGCTCAGGCTGAGAGAAAGATTGGCATTCCTGGGGAGCCTCAACACCCATTCCAGTCCATCTGGGATTTCCCTTGCTTGCTCATTCTCCTGTTTGTGTGTGTTTTTAGCCTTCTTTTTTGACTTCTTACCCTCGGGCAAAAGCGAAACTATTTATAGCTCTCAGATTTCCCCAATATGTGATTCAACCCGCATGGCACTCGGCAGCTCCCAGCTGCAGCCCTGCAGGCCCGTCTGAGTTAAAGGGCTGGAGTCCTCCTCGTATCTCAGGGGCTCGTCTAAGGCGTGAGATGTAGACGCTTGTCATTGATAGTAGACCTGGGGCGAATACACCTTTTGTTTCTCAGGCAATAGGCGCTCAAGCACTTTCGGACGTACACCTCACATCTTCTTTGCTGCCAAATTAGGAATGAGCTGCCCAAACCGAGACTGGGAGTTGAGCAATTGCCATCTACACCTGGCTGTCTGGGGAAAGTGCCCGGGGTTGCCAATTAAACCAGCTGAGCTGTCAAGTGACCTCAGAGCCTCTAGCCGGATTGGCAGGTCCCATCATCTGGGCCTCCCGCAAAGAATGGTAATGCACATTCACTGAGCACCTGAACAGAGATGCTTGCACCAGTCTTGTTTCTGGACTACCCAGAGGGGCAGTTAGTCGGCCACTGTGAAAACAGGATGCTGGAATAGATGAGACTTTGGCTTCATCTAGCTGTCGGACTCTTATTAACATGTCTTATGTTTCCTATGAAAGGGACGCGGGTGGCGCTGTAGGTTAAACCACAGAGCTTAGGGCTTGCCAATCAGAAGGTCGGTGGTTCGAATCCCCGTGACGGGGTGAGCTCCCGTTGCTCAGTCCCTGCTCCTGCCAACCTAGCAGTTCGAAAGCACATCAAAGTGCAAGTAGATAAATAGGTACCGCTCCAGCGGGAAGGTAAACGGCGTCTCCATGCGCTGCTCTGGTTCGCCAGAAGCGGCTTAGTCATGCTGGCCACATGACCCGGAAGTTGTATGCCGGCTCCCTCGGCCAGTAAAGCGAGATGAGCACCACAACCCCAGAGTTGGTCATGACTGGACCTAATGGTCAGGGGTCCCTTTACCTTATGTTTCCTATAGCTGTACGCCCAACGGGCAGGACCAAAGAGCCAGAGGAATCTGCACTGAAAAGGATTGGACTAGATGACACTTCCTTTAAAATTTTTTTTAAAAAATTGATTTTCCAATAAAAACAGCCAATCAACATATCCACATCATAATCCAATTACAAACAATAAACTAAAATAAAAAACGACCAAATTACAGTCCAAATGGTTAATTATTAATTTTTTCGGGCTCCCCATAGTCTGGACCTCTGAAGAATATCTCCAATATCTTCGTTCCTGCCTCTTCTCGTTGTTTTCATATTTTCCACATTCTGATCTTAACGCTTTAAAGTTCTCCGTCCCTGGCTATGCGATTCTCAATCATGTCCAAAATCATATATCCTTTCATCCATCGAATACATCTTTATTTGTGTGTGTGTGTACACACACACACACACACACACACACACAGGTACCTCTGGTTACGTACTTAATTCATTCCAGAGATCCGTTCTTAACCTGAAACTGTTCTTAACCTGAAGCACCACTTTAGCTAATGGGGCCTCCTGCTGCTGCTGCGCCGCCGCCACACATTTTTGTTCTCATCCTGAAGCAAAGTTCTTAACCTGAGGTAATATTTATGGGTTAGCAGAGTCTGTAACCTGAAGCGTATGTAACCTGAAGCCTATGTAACCCGAGCTACCACTGTATATTTTCAGCTGTCTATTTACCAGTGCAGCTTTTCCTGACTTCATTCCAATCTTCCAATCTGGGCTGTTGTCCAAATTTGTCGTTTGAAGTTTAAAGACGCAGCAACTCCCAAGTTGTTAAATCACTCCAATCCGGGCTGTTGTCCAAGCCTTTCTTTTGAGATTTAATGACGCAGTACCTTCCACATTGTTAAGTTGTTACTATAGATTGCTGAGTATACTGTTTGCAATATTGCAATGTCAATGAACTGTATTCCACAGGTATAAGTCATTTGGTGATCGATCAGTCTTCCTAGAGATCACACAATCACCGCCCCTCTGGGCACTAGAAGAAGGGCTGCTAGACATCCATTCCCTTCCAGCTCTATGATTCTGTGAATCTGATCTGTGAGAAGGTCCCAGATCACGCAGGTTGGACCTCATCTCACATAACCAGCTGCACAACTGGAAGCTCTGTTCAATTAATGCACATGTTTGTTTGCCTGTTTGTTTGTTTAGCATCAATTTCAGATCACAACATTAAAATATCAAAGCTGTTGTTGGGCGGGTTTCTTTGTACATTTTAGACCAAAACTTCAACAAAGAATGGGAATTTTTAAAAAAATAATTTATCCAGGAGACCACTGTAAGCAGATGAAAACATTAAAAACCCTTGTAATGTAGCGAATACTATAGATAATATGGAAAGATATAAAATATGGACTATGAAATAATACGCAGTTGGGAGGGTGTACAATAGGACCCACAGAGGGGAAGGTGGGAAGTTCAGAGATTTGGAGAAATCTCTAAATACAGATATGTAATTTGGATTGTTATAATTTTATATTTGTAAAATCAAATAAAAAATATTTTTTTAAAAAGTGTTTATTTGTATATTTTTATGAATTGCATGTGGTTTTATATATGTTTACATTTAGAGGTCTCTATGTAACCAGCTAACAAGTGTAATTGATGGTACTGATGACATAATAACAGTATCAAAATATATAAAATTAGAGTCTGTTTAACACAATGTTTGCTTCAGACAGAAATTATATAACAAGCACATTATTAATACCTACTTCGGTTATTAATACCTACTGCGGATTCTTGGGTGGAAGCCAAGTTAAAGTGTTATAAGTGTTCTTTCAATGTATGGTATGGTTGTTGTGGTTGGTTTATTTGGAAGGCCTGGACAAAATGGTTTCTGCTTGCGTTCTTTTTGTTAATCTGCATGCAGAGGGTGTATCTCTTCTGTCAATCTGTATTCTAACCAAGCAGGAAGTTCAGTGGCAAGACAGTATTTAATTAGCATGTTTAAATTAGCGCTGACTAGACCTGGGATGACACTGTTTCCTATTTCTCTTGGGTATTAGGAAACCACCCAGCATGGAATGCTCTGGCACTTCTGTTTTACATATGCAACATCCATAGATTGGCTCATCTCTCAGACGCAACAGAGAATAAAAGGGCTCCATCATCTACAGGACAGCCCCTCAGATATTTGAAGGCAGCATTTATTATTGTTGTTATTATTATTATTATTATTATTATTATTATTATTATTATTATTACCCCGTCTGCCTGGCCGGGTTTCCCAAGCCACTCTGGGTGGCTTCCAACAAAATATTAAAAATACGATAAAACATCAAACATTGAAAACTTCCCTAAACAGGACTGCTTTCAGAGGTCTTCTGAAAGTCAGATACAGTGGTACCTCAGGTTAAGAACTTAATTCATTCCAGAGGTCCGTTCTTAACCTGAAACTGTTCTTAACCTGAGGTACGACTTTAGCTAATGGGGCCTCCTGCTGCCGCCACACAATTTCTGTTCTCATCCTGAGGTAAAGTTCTTAACCCGAGGTACTATTTCTGGGTTAGCGGAGTCTGTAACCTGAAGCATCTGTAACCTGAAGCGTCTCCCTGCTTCTTTAACTTATATGCAGAATTCATCATGTGAAAGGCTGGACTGGATGAATCCCAAACCAAAATTAAGATTGCCAGGAGAAATATCAACAATCTCAGATATGCAGATGACACAATCTTGATGGCAGAAAGTGAGGAGGAATTAAAGAACCTTTTAATGAGGGTGAAAGAGGAGAGCGCAAAATATGGTTTGAAGCTCAACATCAAAAGAACGAAGATCATGGCCACTGGTCCCATCACCTCCTGGCAAATAGAAGGGAAAGAAATGGAGACAGTGAGAGATTTTACTTTCTTGGGCTCCATGTTCACTGCAGATGGTGACAGCAGTCACGAAATTAAAAGACGC
Source organism: Podarcis vaucheri (assembly GCF_965113315.1). NCBI lineage: Eukaryota > Metazoa > Chordata > Lepidosauria > Squamata > Lacertidae > Podarcis > Podarcis vaucheri. Next base: position 118,852,260 of record NC_138760.1, read on the forward strand.
CTGCTTCTTGGGAGAAAAGCAATGACAAGCCTAGACAGCATCTTAAAAAGCAGAGACATCACCTTGCCGACAAAGGTCCATATTGTTAAAGCTATGGTTTTCCCAGTAGTGATGTATGGAAGTGAGAGCTGAACCATAAAGAAGGCTGATCGCCAAAGAATTGATGCTTTTGAATTATGGTGCTGGAGGAGACTCTTGAGAGTCCCATGGACTGCAAGAAGATCAAACCTCTCCATTCTGAAGGAAATCAGCCCTGAGTGCTCACTGGAAGGACAGATCCTGAAGCTGAGGCTCTAATACTTTGGCCACCTCATGAGAAGAGAAGACTCCCTGGAAAAGACCCTGATGTTGGGAAAGATGGAGGGCACAAGGAGAAGGGGACAACAGAGGACGAGATGGTTGGACAGTGTTTTCGAAGCTACCAGCATGAGTCTGACCAAGCTGCGGGAGGCAGTGGAAGACAGGGGTGCCTGGCGTGCTCTGGTCCAGGGGGTCACGAAGAGACAGACACGACTAAATGACTAAACAACAACAGGAAAATGTGTAAACACCCCACAAGCATCTCAGGAGGTTGAATGCTCATTGCCACATAACTGCCTTGCAAACAAAATCAGAAAGAATGCTCAGTAAGCGACTTAGGTCACTTCCAGGTGATCTGTTCGTTGAGCATTCGCCTTGATTTCCTTGTGGAGAGATTAGATGACATCAGCTATTTCAGAAGCATTCCTTTCTACGTGTGGAGACTAGATGACATTGCATCAGAGGAACTGTTGCCGCACACTTCCCAGTGCAATTCCCCAGTACTTTCCTTACTGCAAAAAGTCCGGTCTTCCAGGGAAGGAGGCTTGTTGCACAAGCACTCCGTGTTGGCTTTCGTTGTGCGACCTTGATTTGCTGGGATTTGTTTGTGATTGAATCCTGCCTGAAAACAGTGGCAGTCTAAAAGCCACAGCCCCCCCCCCAATTCTAACCACCGCATAAGATTTCTGCAAGCAAAACAGGACAAATACTCAGTAAGCATATCACCTGGAAGAGCCTCTTCTATTTGCAACTCAGTGGCTCGTTTCAGCTGACCCATATTTCTCCTTGGCTCGGGGCTTCCCATTCATAGTACAGTGGAACCTCAGAACTCAAACGGCTCCGTTCTAGAACATTTTGGCTCCTGAATGCTGAAAACCCAGAAGTACTCTGGTTTTCGATCATTCCTCAGAAAATGAACATCCGACATGGCGTCCGCTGTGTAAAAACCTACCTGTCAGCCAATTGGAACCCACATCTCGGAAATCGAACGTTTCGGAAAACAACACACACACACACATACAACACACACACACACAGTGGTACCTCATGTCGCATAACCTCCTGGTTACAGAATTTTTGGGTTACGTCGTGGCAAACCCAGAAGTGTATACTTCTGGGTTTTGTCGTTTGTGCATGCGCAGGAGCATTCTGTGTGCCACGTGCATGCACAGAAGTGTTCTTCACACCGCACGCATGCGCAGGAGCGCTCTACTGCGCCGTGCACGTGCGCAGAAGCGGCACATCTAGTTACAGAACCCTGAAACGAATTAAATCCGTAGCCAGAGGTACCACTGTATAAACACATACAGATAATAAAAAATAGCACAGCGCTACTAAAAGGCCTTTCCTTTCAAACAAAAACAAAAAAACAGTCAGTTCCCAAAGGCCTGTCAGACTGAAACAGCCTTCACCTGCTGGCAGGAGGACCACAAGGAAGGGACCACAAGGTGGGAGCCAGTTTAGCTTATCCAGGAAGGGCGTTTTAAAGCCCCACCAAGAAGGCCCTGTCCTGTGTCCCCACCAAGTGAGGCTGGTGACATGGAGAGAAGGGCTTCTTCCTGATCTCCCTGAATTAGTGGGCTCCTGTGTTTAACTGAAGGAAAGACACTTTCCAGAGTTGGATTTATTTTTTATTAATCCATATAGGAGTACAAGATATTTAGGTCAGGGGTGTGTTAGCTGTGTGGCCTTCCATATCGTGTTGGACTCCAACTCCCATCAGCCCCGGTCAATGGTCAGAGATGATGGGAGCTGTTGTTCTACTGGGGATGTGCATACCCATTAAAGTGTGTGCCAGTTCTGCTTGAGAAGACAAGACCAAGTTCATCCTATCCTGTTTCTGGGCAGATTTCGAATGGAATATCCTTGAAAACCCACATAGAAACTCTGCTGTTTGTTAAGCAGTACACTGGTACCTCAGGTTACATACACTTCAGATTACAGACTCCGCTAACCCAGAAATAGTGCTTCAGATTAAGAACTTTGCTTCAGGATGAGAACAGAAATCGCGCGGCGGTGTGGCGGCAGTGGGAGGCCCCATTAGGACAGAATGAATTACCGTATTTTTCGCCCTATAGGACGCACTTTTTCCCCTCCAAAAATGAAGGGGAAATGTGTGTGCGTCCTATGGGGCGAATGCAGGCTTTCGCTGAAGCCTGGAGAGTGAGAGCGGTTGGTGCGCACCGACCCCTCTCGCTCTCCAGGCTTCAGGAAGCTATCCGCAAGTCTTGCAAGCCCGGCGGGATGTCCCGCAGGCTCGCAAGGCTTGTGGGCAGCAGCCTGCAGCCCCACAAGCTCGGGGGATAGGGGGTGGCGGAGCGCTGCCACCCCGCTATTCCCCGACCTGATCTGGAGGTTGGCGGGGGGGGGGGAGAAGCAAGCTTGCTTCTCCCCCTGCCAGCCCCACAAACTCGGGGGACAGCGGGGCAAGCTGTCCCTGAAGGCAGAAGAGGGAGACGTAGCGCTCCGTCTCCCTCTTCAAGCTTGGGGATGGTTGCGCAAAGCTTCTGCAGGGCAGCGCAGTGTGCTGCCCCTCAGAGGCTAGGGAGGCTGTCCCTGAAGGCAGAAGAGGGAGACGGAGCGTCCGTCTCCCTCTTCTAGCTTGGGGATGGCTGCGCAAACCTGGGGGGGAAATAAAAATTTTTCCCTTGATTTCCCCCCCCAAAAAACTAGGTGCGTCCTATGGGCCGGTGCGTCCTATAGGGCGAAAAATATGGTAAGTACTTAACCTGAGGTACCACTGTACTTCCCATGCAGACTGAGGGTAGCACTGCAGAGTCTGTTCCTCCAAAAACAAACAAAACCCCACCACCCACAAAACTATTTTAAACTTATAAAATTGGTCATTGAGCCTCCCACAATCTGGAGCAAATAGCACGCGCTTTGACTGCAGAGACAGGAAGTACCCTGGGGAGTAATTTCCAAGGAGGAAGTTTCCAAGGGGAATTGTGAGGGGGAAACATGGTGCAGCCCCTGCGAGAAACACTTTTGTTAAAAAAAAATCTAGTGTTGCATTTGTATATTGCACTTAAAACGTTTTATCTGCAGCTATAAAGCTGAGTCCGGGATATCACCAAGTCCCTTCACTCCCCAGGGGATTTGTTGTGTTTGCATTCGAAGCGGGGGGGGGGGGGGAGCGGCTGCTTGCCCTACTGGCTGATTTTTAAAAGTGCCCAAGCAAAAATATGTCTGTCTCTCTGTGTGTGTGTGTAATATATGTATATACAGTGATACCTTGGTTCCCAAACTTAATCCGTTCTGGAAGTCCGTTCCAAAACCAAAGCGTTTCAAAACCAAGGCGCGCTTTCGCATAGAAAGTAATGCAAAATGGATTAATCCATTCCAGTCTTTTAAAAAGAACCCCTAAAACAGTAATTTAACATGAATTTTACTATCTAACGAGACCATCGAGCCATAAAATGAAAGCAATAAACAATGTACTGCAGTCACACAATCCATCAATCAGTAGCTGAACTGGGTTCCACACAGTCACAAAAACAAAACAAAAAGAGCTGCAAAAACGCAAAATAGATAGCAAAAACAGACAGACCTCAGCGTAACACTCAAAACGGAGCATGTTCGGCCTCTGAAAAATGTTTGCAAACCGGAACAATTACTTCCGTGTTTGCAGTGTTTGGGTTCCAAGTTCTTTGAGTACCAAGGCGTTTGAGAACCAAGGCACCACTGTATACGAATGGAGGCCACACTGCCATCCTTGAACAACCTTGAACTGGGGCATAATTCACCTAGAGAATCTGGCAATCTGACTTTTGTGGATTCCTCCCCCAGCAGTAAGCCCAGCCACATCTGGGAGTTACCATGTTGCCTACTCAATTTAAAGAAATGAATGGAAGTTCGAGGTAGAATTAGTGGAGGAGACCTGAATCTATCATTGGTGCCTGCATATGAGGATGTTCTGAGCACAAAATATGTCTTCAGAGTTATTAGGGAATGTGGGGTGTGATAATCCTAGCCAAGGCATTTTGTTTTGCCTTGTGGGTTTTGCAGTTGTAGGTAACATGTACAAAAAACGCACATCCCAGAGTAAAGTGTTCATAAGAATGCATGCGGCAATGAAAATAGCAAAGGAAAATGCTTTATGTGGGGGAGAATGCAAAATTGTGCATATTAGGGGTAATTGCCTACAAATATATGGAGAAATCTGCATTAAAATGCCAAATGAATTGACATTTCAAAAATAGTCATAATAATTAGAACAAATGCAAACTGATGTGGAAATGAAGTGAACTGGAGATGGAAAAAATGAGAAACTGAAATTGACAGATTCGCCCCTCCTCTGTAGGTCGCGGTGAATGAGGATCAGTGAAAACGTCGGCCCGGTTTGCCAAGAAGGGATGGAACAGCCTCATCGTGTCGTCCTTTTCACCTTCCCACTTCTAGCTCCTCTTGTGGTTCCACGAAAATCCCGGACGCAGAAGTTCCCCAAGAAATCCTATGACAACAGCGTTGCTGAGGAACCTCTTCTCTTCTTTCCAGCCCCAGTGCGAAATTGTGGGCGAGCCGATCACGGAAAGATTTCTTGCTTTAGGTTCATTCTCCCGACCACATCAGGCTTGTGGGTGCCTTCAGAGAAAATAGGTCAGGGCCCTACGCAGTTCTGCTTCCCTGAGTGGTAGGGAAATGAAACGCTCCACTGGTCCAGAAATGGGGGGTTTCATTTGTCTTGCAATGCTCCTAAAAAACGTGTGAAAGGCGGGAATTCAACAGGAGAAACCTACCCCATCTCTGGAGAAGACTGAACGTCTTCCTGTTACACAGCTATTAATAGACAGGTGCTCTGCTTTGGTTTTGGGTTCTTAAATCTCCACTGGAACAGTTGCAGCTGCTGTGGTTAAAAGGTGGCTTCGCTGAGGCCTTACTTATCAATTGCCCAAAGGTGCCAATCAGGGCCAGATTTAGGTCTGATGAGGCCCTGAGCTACTGAAGGTAATGGGGCCCGTTATATGTCCAGCTGTCCTTTGTCAACAACGAATCACTGTTTTTTGTGTTGAATATATGCTATATGGTAATTTATGGACCTAATAGGTTTCTAAAGCCATTTGCACATAACAAAATACAGTGGTACCTCAGGTTAAGAACTTAATTCGTTCCAGAGGTCCGTTCTTAACCTGAAACTGTTCTTAACCTGAGGTACCACTTTAGCTAATGGGGCTTCCCGCTGCCGCCATGCTGTGGCCACACAATTTCTGTTCTCATCCTGAAGCAAAGTTCTTAACCTGAGGTACTATTTCTGGGTTAGCGGAGTCTGCAACCTGAAGTGGCTGTGACCTGAAGCGTCTCTAACCCAAGGTACCACTGTATGTGTTTTATCAAAGTAATTGTTGAACTGAAATACAATTAAGAAGTACAGTGGTGCCTCGCAAGACGAAATTAATCCGTTCCGCGAGTCTCTTCGTCTAGCGGTTTGTTCGTCTTGCGAAGCAACCCTATTAGCGGCTTAGCGGATTAGCGCTATTAGCGGTTTAGCGGCTATTAAAGGATTAGCGGCTATTAAAGGATTAGCGGATTAGCGGCTAAAAGGCTATTAGCGGCTTAGCAAGGGGGGGGCGGAAAAAAATCGGAACACTTGCAAGACGTTTTCGTCTTGCAAAGCAAGCCCATAGGGAAAATCATCTTGCGAAGCAGCTCAAAAACGGAAAACCCTTTCGTCTAGCGGGTTTTCCGTCTTGCGAGGCATTCGTCTTGCGGGGCACCACTGTATGTCAATAGTGAAATACAATTAAGAAGAAGTTTTGGAACGCTTTGGTTTTGGAAGAGACTTCCGGAACGGATTAAGTTTGAGAAGCAAGGTACCACTGTATATAGAAATGAGCAAACCAGTGATATTTTAGGGAGCAGGCTAGCAGGCAGGGCCCATTACTTACACCATAGGAGCCAACACAACACAAACACTGTTGCTGTATGTAACTTTTATTTTATTTGTTTTTTATCTTATATTTTGGAAATGTACATCCAGTTGTTGTTTTCTTTAATTTTTTTGTGGGGGCCCCAAGAGAGTGGGGCCCTAAGCTATAGCTTGTTTAGCTATCCGGCACTGGTGACAATCTCTGATGCCAACCTTGCAAAAATAGCGCAAGGACCAGCATTAAGGTTACAAGAACGTACCCTCCAACTGCCCCTGTTTTCCAGAGAAAGTCCCCGATTTACAGAAGCCGTCTCAGTTTCTGATTTGATCCTGGAATGTCCCGCTTTTCCTTAGGATGTCCCTATTTTCATCGGATAAATGTTGGAGGGTGTGGCGTTAACATATGAGAGTGCTGGAGGTGAAATAGTTAAACAGGTTACCCAATCAGAACCCAGGGGGGTGGAGTCAGAGGGACTATAAAACCAGCTCTGGGAGGGGCGAATGGGGGGGTTTGTTGGAGGTTGGGTGGTTGTTTGGAGTGGGAGTGAGTTGGGATAGAGTCTGGGGGTAGGCTGAGTTAGTGTAGCAAAATAAGCTGAATCAGGAACAGTTAGGGGGTAGGAATACAAGTACCGTATTTTTTGCACCATAACACTCACTTTTTTCCTCCTAAAAAGTAAGGGGAAATGTCTGTGCGTGTTATGGAGGGAATGCCTACGGGTGGCATGCCTACGGATTTTCCTCCTCTAAAAACTACGTGCGTGTTATGGTCGGGTGCGTGTTATAGAGCGAAAAATACGGTAAATATCTGAGAGGTGGTTTAGTGAGTGAGAGCAGGTAGCGGAAGTTATAGGTCTGGATAGGCACCCCATGATTGTAACGGACAGATACTATTTATGAAACCACACGCTTGTTAAACTGCAATAAATAAACAACAGTTTATGTTCCAATTTAACCCTGAGTGGACTCAGTATTGTACCAGGTAGGGGCTGGGAGGTGGCGGTGAGAAATAAAGTGGTGGCACAGGGATCAATAGATGGTGAAACATCCGGGGACCCTGTGTGATTGCCACAGAGGGTTTGGAGTTATGTGACCCCCTGAGCCAAGGAGATAAATAACTATACAATCTTTAGAAGATATCTCAAGGCAGCCCTGCACAGGGAAGTTTTTTAATGCTTTATTATGTTTTTGTATATGTTGGAAGACGCCCAGAATGGCTGGGGCAACCCAGTCAGATGGGCGGGGTACAACTAATAAAATTGTTGTTGTTATCATTATTATTATGGAATAAAGGTAAAGGTAAAGGGACCACTGATCATTAGGTCCAGTCGAGGACGACTCTGGGGTTGCGGTGCTCATCTCGCTTTATTGACCAAGGGAGCCGACATTCAGCTTCTGGGTCATGTGGTCAGCATGACCAAGCCGCTTCTGGCGAACCACAGCAGCACACGGAAACGGCGTTTACCTTCCCGCCAGAGCGGTACCTATTTATCTACTTGCACTTTGACGTGCTTTCAAACTGCTAGGTTGGCAGGAGCAGGGACCGAGCAACGGGAGCTCACCCCGTCACGGGGATTCGAACCGCTGACCTTCTGATCGGCAAGCCCTAGGCTCTGTGGTTTAACCCAAGCGCCACCCCTATTATGGAATAGGATGTCCCTATTTTCATCGGAGAAATGTTGGAGGGCATGCAAGCGAGAGCTGTGGCAAAACCTTTCAGCAGATCTTCCCTCCTAAAAGAATTGTGGAGTTCCAGCAAATTGCCCCCTCCAAGCCCAACCTTCCATTTTTCTTTTCCAGTTGTCGTCCCAGGATTCCACAATGACTTGAACTTGCTCAGTTCCGCCCCTGAGTTGGTCTGTTCTTTCTTAACAAGAAGAGGAGAAGGACTTAATGTACTTCTGCAAACCTCCTAAGAGGAGCGTTCCTCTTCATGCCACCAGCCAACCCAAATTAAGTTGCAAATCCAACTGTGAGGGTTCTTGAATTTTTGGCACCCACATCCAAGTCCTTTTGCATGTACAGTGGTACCTTGGGTTAAGTACTTTATTCGTTCAGGAGGTCCGTTCTTAACCTGAAGCACCACTTTAGCTCATGGGGCCTCCTGCTGCCACCGCACCACCGCCGCACGATTTCTGTTCTCATCTTGAGGTAAAGTTCTTAACCTGAGGTAGCGGAGTCTGTAACCTGAAGTGTCTGTTACCTGAAGCGACTGTAACCCGAGGTACCATTGTACTCTTAAGAGTACATGTGGGAAGTGTGAAGTGGGAGTAGATCCACCAAAGGAGCACTTTGGTGTGGCATGGTAGCTCAGTGGCAGAGCATCTGTGCGTGAGGAAAGTCCTTGGTTCAAGTCCTGGTAGCTTCAGGTAGCGTTGGGAGTGCCCCATGCCTGAGACCCCGGAGAGCTGCTTCCAGTCAGTGTAAACAATAATGGGCTAGATGGAGCAGTGTTCTGCTCCAGGAGCTCAACCCTCTGCAATGCAGGAATCTTTTGCCCAACAAGGGGCTCAAACCCATGAGCCTGGGATTGAGAGTCTTATGCTCTCCTGGCTGTGCACACAGCCTTTGCAGGCCACCTTGAACCCCTTACTTGAAAGTCATAATATAAACGTTGTTAAGTTGTGGGTGAACATATCAGACGACACAGCGATCCTTCAAACAGCTCTTGTTTATTCACAAGCCAGAACAGAACTGAACTGAAGGGTTCAGCCAGCCTGCTTATATAGAGCTCCACTACAACACAACAGTAACCACTTTCTGTAACTAGCCAATCACTGAACGTCACTTTCAATCCCTTATTTGCATATGTGAACCTGAGTGAAAACTATCTACAGTATCCCCCTGCTGCCCCAGGGTGAGAACAGTACAAACAAATGGTTTTTTTAAAAAAAATATGATTGTATTCTCTGATAACACAGCCTAAGGAGAATCCACAGGAAGCAAACAGATTCATTCAAAGTTTAAAAATAAATAAATAAAAATATTTCAAGCAAATCACCTCCAAACCTTGCAATGTGTTTTGGGCCACAAACATCCATTCCTCTGGGGGAAAATCTCTTTTAACAAGCAGGTGAACAGTTAAGAGGCCTCAAAAGAACCATAGTAAATAAAATGCAAACGTGTGCTGCCAGAAAGGCAAGTGGCCCAGCTCTTGCTAGCATGGTGGCTTTCGGTTTAAAACGTTTCCACCCCAAAAATAGATCAGGGCTGACTCGTTTTGGAACTGTGCAGGGAAAATGTTAGCCTTCAGGGGTGTCAATATGACATCCTGATCGAGCCTTTGGCGGTTTGCTGGCTCCACCGGCACATTTTCAAGCACTGCGACAGAGGTTTCCAAGCACGTAACAGAACTGTGACCCATTTCTAGGTCCCTGTTGCTAATCCCGATAATTTGGTTTCCTTAGATTTATTTAAACCTATCTCAGAAGGTGTGAAGGGTTCACTACCGGTTTCCTTCCTAGGAGATAGAATCATAGAATCATAGAATCATAGAGCTGGAAGAGACCACAAGGGCCATCGAGTCCAACCCCCTGCCAAGCAGGAAACACCATCAGAGCACTCCTGACATATGGTTGTCAAGCCTCTGCTTAAAGACCTCCAAAGTAGGAGACTCCACCACACTCCTTGCCAGCAAATTCCACTGTCGAACAGCTCTTACTGTCAGGAAGTCCTTCCTAATGTTTAGATGGAATCTTCTTTCTTGTAGTTTGGATCCATTGCTCCGTGTCCGCTTCTCTGGAGCAGCAGAAAACAACCTTTCTCCCTCCTCTATGTGACATCCTTTTATATATTTGAACATGGCTATCATATCACCCCTTAACCTCCTCTTCTCCAGGCTAAACATGCCCAGCTCCCTTAGCCGTTCCTCATAAGGCATCGTTTCCAGGCCTTTGACCATTTTGGTTGCCCTCCTCTGGACACGTTCCAGTTTGTCAGTGTCCTTCTTGAACTGTGGTGCCCAGAACCGGACACAGTACTCCAGGTGAGGTCTGACCAGAGCAGAATACAGTGGCACTATTACTTCCCTTGATCTAGATGCTATACTCCTATTGATGCATCCCAGAATTGCATTGGCTTTTTTAGCTGCCGCACCACACTGTTGGCTCATGTCAAGTTTGTGGTCAACCAAGACTCCTAGATCCTTTTCACATGTACTGCTCTCAAGCCAGGTGTCACCCATCTTGTATTTTTGCCTCTCATTTTTTTTGCCCAAGTGCAATACTTTACATTTCTCCCTGTTAAAATTCATCTTGTTTGTTTTTGCCCAGTTCTCTAATCTGTCAAGGTTGTTTTGAAGTGTGATCCTGTCCTCTGGGGTGTTAGCCACCCCTCCCAGTTTGGTGTCATCTGCAAATTTGATCAGGATGCCCTTGAGTCCATCATCCAAGTCGTTGATAAAGATGTTGAATAAGACCGGGCCCAAAACAGAACCCTGTGGCACCCCACTAGTCACTCTTCTCTAGGATGAAGAGGAACCATTGATGAGCACCCTTTGGGTTCGGTCAGTCAGCCAGTTACAAATCCACTGAGTGGTAGCATAGTCAAGACCGCATTTTACCAGCTTCTTTACAATTCTATGATTCTATGACCCCCTTCAACGCAGGAACGTGCAGCTGTCGCATACGGGGATTGAACCCGCAACCTTGGCATTATCAGCACCACGCTCTAACCAATTGAGGAATGTTGGGAAGAGCAGCGTGTGCCATGCGGATTGCCCCATGCTCCCTAAACTAGCCTCCTGCCCAAGTTAAGGCATTCAGAGACCAACAGTGAGGTGTTTGTGTTTACAGTCCCTGATAACATGAGGTCCTAAACTGTAGTTTACTTAGCTGGTAAGTAAATCTGACGCTATTGCCTCATCTCCAGTGTTGATGTAAGATTCAGCAGCCCTGCCAGTTGGCTTCTGCATAATGATGTGAAGCAATTACCAAGACTCTGTGGGAATGTTCAGGGATGCAGGAGAGGATATATTGTTTGATTATATCCTTTCCAACTTGTGTTAACAAGTTCTACAATTTAGCAGAGTAACATCCCCTTTTTAAACTTACACAGCGGATGCATTTGCTCAGGCTCGCTAAAGCTTCTAAAACACGTTTTAAAGGTAATTCCCCATTTAGTCCCTCATAAAAAGATAGGCACGACACAGTCTTCTATAGAAGTATAAAAAGAGTTTACTCACACATTCTGTTCACAGTTGGATCCCAGAAGGCAGACTTAGCTTAGAAAAGTTATATACACCTGGAAACTATCCCATAAGGAGACAGCTCCCTTATCCTCTCTTGGCTGCAAGCCAAGAGAGCATCTTAGGCTAAGCAGATGTTGCTTCTTCGACGAATGTGGTCAGAGAGAGAGAGAGAGATGGCTGACCAGTCCTGCTCTTTTGTTACCTGGGCAGGTGAGGTCACACCCACCTCTAATCCCATGCAGAGGAAGTCTGTCCCAGCTTAGGAGAAACAGGAAGTTCCGACTGACTGGTCCAGACATCCCCTTTTATGTCCACTCTAGGGATGTTGTACTTGACTGCTCTTGTGTTTCACATCCCACAGACCCCATCTGCACTATAAATTTAAAGCAGTGTCCTAACACTTCAAGAGCCACGGTTTTCCTCAAAGAATCCTGGGATCTGTGGTTTGATGATGATAATTTATTATTTATACCCCAGCCACTCTGGGCGGCTTCCAACAAAATATTAAAAATATGACAAAACATCAAACATTAAAAACTTCCCTAAACAGGGCTGTCTTCAGATGTCGTCTAAAAGTCAGATAGGTGTTTATTTCCTTGACATCTGCTGGGAGACCGTTCCACAGGGTGGGCGCCACTACCGAGAAGGCCCTCTGCCTGGTTCCCTGTAACCTCACTTCTCACAGGGAGGGAACCACCAGAAGGCCCTCAGAGCTGGACCTCAGTGCCCAGGCAGAACGATGGGGGCAGAACTCTCAGGGTGCTGAGAGTTGCTAGGTGCCCCCTATCCCCCCCTCACATATCTACAGAATGGTTTGACAACCAATGCTTTCTCCCAGGGACCTGTGGGAATTGTAGCTCCATGAGGCAGCCGAACAGCTCTCAGCACTCTTTGCAAACAGCAGCTCCCAGAATTCCTTGAGGGAAGCCACGGCTGTTACCCAGTGGCAGGATCCTGGTTTAATTGTATGATGCAGATGGAGCCTAAGCCTCAGAAAGGAAAAAGAGGTGACTGTGAGCAGTCCACACTTGATTTTCGTTGCCAGCGCATGAACAGGAAAAAAATAAATGTTGTCTTTGTTTCTCAGAAACAAGTCCTGACCACAGTTCACAGTTTTAAGAATCCTCTGTTTCCAAGTGTTGCTGGCATCTCACTTCAATGTGTTGGCCGCAGATATGGCAGGGTCATGCAGGGGTGGAAAATGTCTGCTTGGGTGACTCTCATATATTGAGAAAACTTGGGGCCCAGAATTCTGGCTTTCAGACCCATGGCAGTCCCCTAATACCCTGTTCACCAAGCTTTAATTAACAGCTCCAAGCCCTCCTGCTATAACCTATTAAGTCTGGTGTGGGGAATCTTTGGACTTCCGGGTGTTGCTAGACTACAGCTCCTATCATCCCCAGCCATTTGGCACACTTGCTGGGGCTGATGGGAGTTGTAGTTCAGCAACATCTGAAGCGCCAAAGACTCCCCATGCAAGCAGTAGATTATGGACGCCACACTCCATCCTGTGAAGCCTCTCTCTGCCCATTGCCTGTTGTAGCTGTTTAAAAAAGGCAACTCCAGAATACCAGGTACCAGCTTCCACATTGCTGGCAGGCTGCCGTTTTAGATCTTTCCACCCCATAAATAGGTCAGGGTTTAGTGAATCCCGTCACGAGAAACCGTACAGGATGTGAACAATGCAGAGGTTTTCTTCACCTTCTGCATCCGTTCTTCCGCCTCATCTGTGCAGACAATGAGGTTAATAGATAAAAATGTGGACATGACCCATTTGATCTGTCTCCATCTCAGCTCCTGATGCCTGTAGTGGCTGCTGGTGCCCTGAATCTCGATAGATAGCACAGGCAGAAGCCAAATCGGTTGGTTTTTTAAAATGTATTTCAGCAATTTATATACGGGACCTTAAGTGGTTGTATCCGCACCACATACTCAAAACACTCTTATGCTACTTTAACATCCTTCTCACCCACAAAAGAATGCTGAGAACTGTAGTTCATTCAGGGTGCTCTGGGAGCTTTTTAGGACATACCCACCACCTTTAACCAATAACAGTTCCCAGGATTATTTGAGGGAAATCCTGACTTTAGGAGGAGGGCTGTAGACTCAGTGGTTGTTGCTGTTTAGTCGTTCAGTCGTGTCCAACTCTTCGTGACCCCATGGACCAGAGCACGCCAGGCACTTCTGTCTTCCACTGCCTCCTGCAGTTAGGTCAAACTCATGCTGGTAGCTTCGAGAACACTGTCCAACGACCTCGTCCTCTGTCGTCCCCTTCTCCTTGTGCCCTCCATCTTTCCCAACATCAGGGTCTTTTCCAGGGAGTCTTCTCTTCTCATGAGGTGGCCAAAGTACTGGAGCCTCAGCTTCAGGATCTGTCCTTCCAGTGAGCACTCAGGGCTGATTTCCTTCAGAATGGAGAGGTTTGATCTTCTTGCAGTCCACGGGACTCTCAAGAGTCTCCTCCAGCACCATAATTCAAAAGCATCAATTCTTTGGCGATCAGCCTTCTTTATGGTCCAGATCTCACTTCCATACATCACTACTGGGAAAACCATAGCTTTTACTATATGGACCTTTCTTGGCAAGGGCTCAGTGGTAGAGCCTCTGTTTTGCATGGAGAGAGCCCCAAGTCTACTCCATGGCATCTTCAGGTGGGGCTGGGCGAGTTTCCCACCTGAGATCTTGGAAAACCACTGCCAGTCCGTGTAGACAACACTGGGCTAGATGGACCAATTCAGTATAAGGCAGTTTTGTATGTTCCTGTTAAAGTGGTATGGTTGAAATAGTTTGGTGATGGTATTTAACACCAGTCAGATTAAATCAAATAAACAAGGAATATTCAGCGTTATGTTGGAGGGGATGCCAGGAAACAGGGACTTACGCTCACATGTGATGGGGGAGTAAATATGTACAACTTCTGGCAAAGGGTGTTTAAGGAGAGAGCAGAAATCATGGGGTTAAAGGTGACCGAAAGTCCAGAGGTAGCATCATTCTGAATTTGCAGTGGGGTGGAAGGTTCGCAGGCTATGAAGGACTTGCTGACAAATTTATTGACAGCTGCACGAGTTATTATAGCCAGGAAGTGGAAGGGGTGAGCAGAATATAAAACAGAAGAATGGTATAAAGAGGTGTGGGATATGGCTATTAATGATAAATTAACATGTGCCATTAAAGTAAAGGTAAAGATAAAGGTAAAGGTAAAGGTAAAGTGACCTCTGACCATTAGGTCCAGTCACAGATGACTCTCATCTTGCTTTATTGGCCAAGGGAGCTTCCGGGTCATGTGGCCAGCATGACTAAGCCACTTCTGGCAAACCAGAGCAGCGCACGGAAACGCCGTTTACCTTCCCGCCGTGCTTTGACGTGCTTTCGAACTGCTAGGTTGGCAGGAGCAGGGACCGAGCACCGGGAGCTCACCCCGTCGCGGGGATTCGAACCGCCAACCTTCCGATCAGCAAGCCCTAGGCTCAGTGGTTTACACCACGGTGCCACCTGCGTCCCGCCATTAAGGTAAGGTGGGGAATATGAAGGAAATGATTTTGAGGAGATATGGAGGGTGTTTGTAGTATTTGTACTGTTAAAATGGAAAGGGGCCAAACCATCGCAAGAAGTGTTGCAATTTTGGGAGGTTGGATAGTTACAATGGAATGGTCTCAGTGGTGGGATGCACATTTTTATTATTTATTTATAATTATTACTTTGCCAAAATAAATAAACAAACAAATAAATAAAGTGGTATAGTTGACATCTAGCGCGCCAGCAGCCACCCTGTCAGGCCTGCTGGAGGCGGTGGCCGGCTGGGCCTTGGAGTTCCCTAACCTATTGGTATTGGGGGACTTCAACATCCATGCCGATGCCACTCCCTCCTCACAGGCTCTGGACCTGGTGTCTTCCATGGCGACACTAGGGCTCTCCCAGTTTGTTTCGGGCCCCACACATCAAGCAGGCCACACGCTGGATCTGATCTTTGGCGTCGGTATAGATGTGATCATGTTTCCTTCGATGAAGGTGCCATGGTCTGATCACTATGCTATGAAAGCCAGGATTGACGTTCCACCCCCACCCTGCTTAGGTGGTGAGCTGATTTGGGCTCGCCCGCGGAGGCTGATGGACCCTGATACATTCCGTCAAGCCTTGCGGGACCTTGCTCCCCCTGGCGACTCACTGACTGAGCTTGTTGAGGGCTGGAATACCCAGCTCCTGGCAGCCATCGATGAGATCGCACCTAAGCGCCCTCTGCGACCCCGCAGAAACCGGGCTCCCTGGTTTACTGAGGAGCTTCGAAAAATGAAGCGGGACCTCAGACGGCTAGAGCGAGTGTGGCGGGGTGCCCGTGACGGAGCCTCAAGAACATCTTATAGGGTTTTTATGAAAACCTACGAGATGGCAGTGAAGGCGGCTAAGAAGTCCTACTTCTCGGCCTCCATTGCATCCGCTAGCTCTCGCCCGGCACAATTATTTAGTATAATTCGGTCTTTAATGTCCCTCGAAGGACAGCCAAATTTAAATAACAATTCGACACACAGCTGTGAGGCATTTGCGAGCTTTTTTGCGGAGAAGGTCCTGTAGCTCCGCCATGACCTCCCTGCCAATTTGGATACAATAAAGGAACTGGAGGCCCCTCGACTGTCCTCGGGTCCAGTATTGGACCACTTTGACCGGATATCCCCAGCCGATGTGGACAGACTCCTCCGAGCTGGAAAGCCCACCACTTGTCCTCTCGACCCGTGCCCGTCTTGGCTGATTAGAGCATGTCCAGACGAGGTGCGGGCCCCCCTGGGGGATATCATCAATTTGTCCCTTGGCACCGGGACATTCCCAGGGGAACTGAAGGAGGCAGTGGTGCGTCCGCTCTTAAAGAAAACATCATTAGATCCCTCAGATCTATCCAATTACCGCCCAGTTTTGAATCTTCCATTCCTGGGTAAGGTGATTGAGAGAGCGGTTGCTGAACAGCTTGGTAGGTTTCTGGATGAAACATCGGCTCTGGATCCATTCCAGTCCGGCTTCTGTGCTGGTCATGGGACCGAGACGGCTCTGGTCGCCCTAACAGATGATCTTCGTAGACAGTTGGATCGAGGCGGGTCGGGGCTGCTGATTCTTCTAGATCTGTCAGCAGCTTTCGACATGGTCGATCACGAACTTCTGGACCACCGCCTTGCCGACGTGGGGATCCAGGGCACAGTCCTCCAATGGCTGCGCTCGTTTCTCTCTGGTCGGGGACAGAGGGTGGCGCTTGGGGGGGAACTGTCATCCCGCCACTCCTTGGTGTGTGGAGTGCCTCAGGGTGCGATTCTCTCCCTGATGCTTTTTAACATCTTTATGCGCCCCCTCGCCCAGCTTGTCCGGAGTTTTGGGCTGGGTTGCCATCAGTATGCTGATGACACCCAACTCTATCTGTTGACGGATGGCCATCCTGACTCGGCCCCAGATACACTGACCAGATGTCTGGAAGCTGTGGCTGGATGGTTACGTGGGAGCCGGTTGAAGTTAAATCCTTCGAAGACGGAGGTCCTCTGGCTGGGGCGGGACGATATGGGATTGAGGGGGCAACTCCCATCTCTTGTGGGGGTGCAATTAGTGCCAGCACCGGCCGTTAAGAGTTTGGGTGTAATCTTCGATACCTCCCTCTCCATGGAGGCGCAGATTGCAGCTATAACAAAGGCGGCATTTTTTCATCTCCGCCAAGCTAAGCAGTTGGCTCCTTACCTCTCTCGCCCTGACCTAGCCACTGTGATCCACGCGACGGTCACCTCCAGACTGGATTATTGTAACTCGCTCTACGTGGGGCTGCCCCTGAGACTGACCCAGAAACTCCAGCGGGTGCAGAATGCCGCAGCGAGACTCCTTACGGGGTCTTCGCTGCGGGATCACATTCATCCGGTGCTATACCAGCTGCACTGGCTCCCGGTGGAGTACAGGATCAGGTTTAAGGTGCTGGTTTTAACCTTCAAAGCCCTATACGGCCTAGGACCCTCGTATCTATGGGATTGCCTCTCCTGGTATGCCCCACAGAGGAACTTACGGTCCTCAAATAAAAACATCTTGAAGGTCCCAGGCCACAGAGAGGTTAGGCTGGCCTCAACTAGAGCCAGGGCTTTTTCGGCTGCGGCTCCAACCTGGTGGAACGCTCTGTCACAAGAGACAAGGGCAATCTTTACAATACTTTAGTTTATGGTTGCCATCAATTTTGATTTTAATTAATTCTTATGATGTTTTTATAATGTTGCACTATTTTAGTGTTGTTAGCCGCCCTGAGCCCGGCTTCGGCTGGGGAGGGCGGGATATAAATAAAATTTTATTATTATTATTATTATTATTATTATTATTATTATTATTATTATTATTATCTGTCTGTCTCAAGGGACAATGGAGTGTGCCTCCAGGGGTGAAGTCAAAGCAGCAGCAGCAAAGTGACCTCCTGGGGGCACGAACATGCATGGAGGTCCTGGGCTGCCCAGATGACAAGACCCCCCTCCACTATTGGTCTCATCCAGTCAATCCAACTGCTTTAAATGTACAGTGAATGTGTGCGACCTGCCATTTTGTACAGTGGACACTTGGGTTGTGAACATGATCCATGCAGGAAGCACGTTTGCAACCCGCAGTGTTCGCAACCCACAGCGCCGTGTCTGTGCACACGCGGGTCACGATTCAGAGCTTCTGCGCACGCGCAAAGCACGATTTAGCATTTCTGTGCATGCACGAGCACCAAAACCCAGAAGTAACCCGTTCCGGTACTTCCAGGTTCGGCGTGGTACGCAACCCAAAAATGCGCAACCTGAAGCGTCTGTAACCGGAGGTATGACTGTATATCCATTTGCCTTAATTTTGGAACCGAAGAACGCTGAAACAGGTGGGCCCCATTTGAAATTTTTGCTTGTTCTGAAGCGAATGCTTACTGTATTTTTCGCTCTATAAGACGCACCAGACCACAAGACGCACCTAGTTTTTGGAGGAGGAAAACAAGAAAAAAAATATTCTGAATCTCAGAAGCCAGAACAGCAAGAGGGATCGCTGCTCAGTGAAAGCAGCAATCCCTCTAGCTGTTCTGGCTTCTGGGATAGCTGCGCAGCCTGCATTCGCTCCATAAGATGCACACACATTTCCCCTTACTTTTTAGGAGGGGAAAAGTGAGTCTTATAGAGCAAAAAATACGGGACGTTTATCCCCTAGCATGGGAAGAGCTGCACCAGTAACACAAGTGTCTCTGCTACTTGGGACGAATACAATGTCACCTTTCCAATCGGCTTGGGAATCGGGGCCTAAGGGGTTTGACATTGACATCTTACTGGCATTATGGCCGAGCTTTTGCTTCTTATAGCCTCCTTTCTCTGATGTGTGCGGCAGATAGGAACGGTTTATCTTTTCAACTGGTTTCTGAAACCAGCTTTCCCCACCCACTTCTGAACGATCAAACAGCTTCAGTACCAAGAAAGGGCCTCTCCTCATTATCTTCTCAGTACGCTTATGAGCTTGTGGCATCCGTTTCCGTTTGGTGTGGTCTTTTTCTTAGCGGCTGGTTTCTTACAAAAAGTATGTGTGGGGGGGGAGAGAGAGAGAGAGAGAGAGAGAGTATGGGGGAGGTGCCAAAGAAACCTTTTTGAAAGTCATACTTTCTGAACTAAAAAAAGAAGCGTGGGCTTTCGCTTCAAAAGCTGGTGGGCAACTTGCACCTTGGTGAGTCAGGATGGATAGAATTGTCAATGTTAGTTTCCCATTTCCCTGGCCAATTCACTTCTCTACATCAGTGCGACACCCCCCCCCCCCCCCGAACTTTTGTCAGAATTTTGGTATGAATTTCTGCTCATGAGCACATTTTCATATGCGTAATTTAGCCTGAAATAATAGGTTATATATGCCAGGGGGTAGGGTGCCCCTGGCCTGCTGGCCAGTGTCGGCCTGCAAGGGGGTTCCAATTTGGCCTGTTACTCTCATTTCACCACCATGTCCACCTGACCATCAGCTGATGGGCGGGAGGAATTATTTAATCTTGCACTGGAAGTATGATCCTGTTCCCAGCAGGAAACAAGATTATGTGGTGTCAGTTGCTGGTGTGTTGCTCGAGAGCAAACAGGCAAGACTCTGACCTGTCTTTTCTAGGCTTTATTATTAGTGCAAACTATTTACAGGGAAGAGCGTCACAAGTTCATGTCTGGCTCATGTCATGTCTAGCAGAATCTGGGAGTGGGTGGTCCTTGTACCTCCCCCAGCATAACAGTCGCGTGACCCGCAGCCTTCTCCTCCCTTCCTTGCGCCTAAACCTACTGCGCAGACTGGGTGCTGGCAAAGGGGTACTTCCCTCCTCTCCGGTTTGCTCAGTCTTGGCGTTGAGGCTCTCCCTTGCATCCCCTTGTCCCACCACCTCCTCCCTACTGGAGGTGGGGCTTTCCTCCTCGCCAGAGGAGGAGCTGCTTCACAAGATCTTCGGAGGTTCCCTATAACACAACTGCCCTTCCCCTTCTCGACTCTGACCTGATGGCAGTTCCCTGACATGTGGCTAAGGCAGCGGCCTTGAATCCCTGCTCACCAGTGGAACAAGGATTAAAGTTCTGTGCAAAAGCGCTCTTTGAAGCAGCCCATTTGCTTGAGCTAGTTCAAAGAGGCTCTTGCAAAGACTCTTGCAAAGACTTTATTCATTCATTCATTCATTCATTCATTCATTCATTTGTAACCTCTGGTTTTGGCTCAACTCTCAGCACAACATGCCCCTTTTGAATGCCTTAGTTCAGTCACCCTTCTGTGTAACGGGTGTAAGCAGGGGCCGAAGAATCTGCAGCCCTCCAGATGTTGTTTGATCACATCTCCCATCATCCCTGATTGTTGGCCATGCTGGGAGGTCTGGAAGGTCACTGCCTCCCCATCCCTAAGTTGGAGGAGCTGCTGTCTGGCAGGCATTGATACAGGGGAGAAACCACTGGAGCCACCACGAGCAAGTGTTTCCAGTTGCCTCCCCTCCCCCATTATTATGTGAGCCTAATAACAATATGCGGGTGGCGCTGTGGGTAAACAAGGGACAATAACAAGGGACGCGGGTGGCGCTGTGGGTAAAAGCCTCAGCGCCTAGGGCTTGCCGATCGAAAGGTCGGCGGTTCGAATCCCCGCGGCGGGGTGCGCTCCCGCTGCTCGGTCCCAGCGCCTGCCAACCTAGCAGTTCGAAAGCACCCCCGGGTGCAAGTAGATAAATAGGTACCGCTTACCAGCGGGAAGGTAAACGGCGTTCCGTGTGCTGCGCTGGCTCGCCAGATGCAGCTTTGTCACGCTGGCCACGTGACCCGGAATTGTCTCCGGACAGCGCTGGCCCCCGGCCTCTTGAGTGAGATGGGCGCACAAACCCCAGAGTCTGTCAAGACTGGCCCGTTCGGGCAGGGGTACCTTTACCTTTACCTTTAATAACAATACAGTGGTACCTTGGGTTACAAACTTAATTCGTTCCGGAGGTCCGTTCTTAACCCAAAACCGTTCTTAACCTGAGGCGTGCTTTCACTAATGGGGCCTCCCACTGCTGCCGTGCCACCACCACACAATTTCCATTCTCATCCTGAGGCAAATTTTGCAACCCGGAGCAACTACTTCCGAGTTAGCGTGTAACCCGAAGTGTTTGTAACCCGAGGTACCACTGTAAGAACAAATTTGTTGTTGTTGTTGTTGTTACCTCGCCCATCTGACTGGGTTGCCCCAGTCATTCTGGGTGGCTCCCAACACATATAAAAACATAATAAAACATTAAACATTTAAAAAAATCCCTATACAGGGCTGCCTTCGGATGTCTTCTGAGGGTTCTATAGTTATTTATCCCTTTGACATGTGACAGGAGGGCGTTCCAGAGGGCAGGTGCCACTACCAAGAAGGCCCTCTGCCTTGTTCCCTGTAACTTCACTTCTCGCAGTGAGGGAACCGCCAGAAGGCCCTCGGAGCTGGAAAGGTTTTGAATCTGCATCATTCTTGTTTGCATCTGCATTGTTGTGATTGTATTTAGGGATATGTTTAGGGATGCGGGTGGCGTTGTGGTCTAAACCACAGAGCCTCTTGGGCTTGACGATCAGAAGGTCGGCGGTTCGAATCCCTGCGACGGGGTGAGCTCCCATTACTCGGTCCCTTCTCCTGCCAACCTAGCAGTTTGAAAGCACGTCAAAGTGCAAGTAGATAAATAGGTACCGCTCCGGCGGGAAGGTAAACAGCGTTTCCGTGCACTGCTCTGGTTCGCCAGAAGCGGCTTAGTCATGCTGGCCACGTGACCCGGAAGCTGTCTGCAGACAAACGCCAGCTCCCTCGGCCTATAGAGCGAGATGAGCACGCAACCCCAGAGTCGTCTGCGACTGGACCTAACGGTCAGGGGTACCTTTTCCTTATGTATCTGTTTATTCTTGGCAGCCGTCTTGGGATCCTTTGGGGCATACAAATGAACAGTGACGTAACATGAAATGGGGAATTGCTACATCGCCTTGATTATTCGGTTGCCCCTTACCCAACACTACAATATCCATTTTGAGGCAAAGCAACCAGTACTGTACACGCTATTCCTAATGCAGTCACATATCCTAGCGGTATCCTAACAGCATTATGATGGCAGCAGTTTTATTTTCGAATGCTGTTGAGAAAGACTTCCTGCTCCCGCTCTCAACTGCTTCTCCCTCTAGAACCCAGGAAAACCCCATGTGTTCTGGATTAATTACCATACTGTGGTGTGAGAGGGCGTTATATGAACATGTGTCATAGGCGGCAACCTTGGAAAATCTCTTCTGTGTACATAGTCAGCTCTGGGAGAAGGGGAATTATTTGAAGATGGAACTTCCTGTAAGGGTTGAGTGGGAGGTAGGAGTCTACTGAAATAAAGCTGTTCATGTCTGAGTTGACCTGAAGAGCCTGGAGTCTAAGAAAGGCAGACTTGCTGAGCAATGACATGACTTCTAGTCAGTGCAGGGCCAATGGTCTGGCTCAGTATAAAGCACTTTCCAATGTTCCTGACAACAATGGAAGTAGTTTATTTTAAGTGTGATATTAGGTAGTGTAGATAAGCACCGCCCATACACTATTAAAAGAAACAGCCATTAAAAACAACAACATAATTATAATTATGTTGTTGTTGTTGGGCTTTTTTAAAAATGTAAATAATAATAATTAAATAATATATTATTTATATCCCACCCATCTGGCTGGGCTTCCCGAGCCACTCTGGGCGGCTTCCAACAAAAGATTTAAAATATATTAAAAGCTTCCCTAAACAGGGCTGCCTTCAGATGTCTTCTAAATGTCAGAAAGTTGTTTATTTCCTTGACACCTGATGGGAGGGCGTTCCGCAGGGTGGGTGCCACTACCGAGAAGGCCCTCTGCCTGACTCCCTGTAACTTCGCTTCTCGCAGCGACGGAACTGCCAGAAGGCCTTAGCATTGGAGACCTCAGTGTCCGGGTTGGACGATGGGAGATGCTCCTTCAGGTATACAATAATTGGGAACCTGTCATAAGGTATATTCATCTGTGGTTACATTCTCCCAAGTCACATTCAAAATAAGGTGGGGGGGGGAGAATGGATGGAATTGTGGAGTGAGCAAAGCTAACTGTCAGGGACTGGACTGAACAGGAGGAATGGGAAATGAGCCCTTGGTCTGATTGGCTCCTCTCAGAAGAGGAGGAGGAGTGGGAGGTTTTGCCCTCCCTGTCTCCAGCAATTTCAGGAGGAAAGGGAGACAGGGATGATGTACAGCTGAATGAGGAAATGCCTAGTTATGAGATAGTGGAGAAGGAGGGAGAAGTGAGAGAGCAGAGAGCAGAGTATGGGAGACCCTCCTGGTCCAAGGGCTCGCTGGTCCCTCCACATTCAAGAGTAGAGAATGAGGAAGGATGTGGCTCCTGTGACTTCCTGTCGGTTTCCAGAAAGTTGTGGGAGACGGAAGAAGAGGGACTCAGAGTAGCCAACGTCTCCTACCTGTGGAGACATGGATCTTTTGTCTTGCAACCAGATGAGTGAATAATAATAATAAAAATAATAATTTATTATTTATACCCTGCCCATCTAGCTGCGCTTCCCCAGCCTCTCTGGGCGGCTTCCAACAAAATTTAAAATACCATAATGCATCAAACATTAAAAGCTTCCCTAAACAGGGCTGCCTTCAGATGTCTTCTAAAAGTCTGGTAGTTGTTCTCTTTGACATCTGGTGGGAGGGCGTTCCACAGGGCGGGTGCCACCACCAAGAAGGCCCTCTGCCTGGTTCCCTGTAACTTGACTTCTTGCAGTGAGGGAATGAATTGATTTTAGAATGCTTTGTTATTTTTATTGTTGTTAGCCGCTCTGAGCCTGGTTTCGGCTGGAGAGGACGGGATAGGAATAAAATTTTATTATTATTAAGTTGAAATACAGAGCATTAAAGGAAAAAACAAAGAATACCATGGAAGGGGAGGTGGGAGGTCAATGGATAAATTAACGGTATTGTCGATGGTAAAGTATGTAAACTTTTGAAAACGAAATAAACAAAATTTAAGAATAAATAAATCCCATCCATGATATAGGAGAGCCAGACTTTAAAAGACAGACCGAGATGGATTCCTTTCAGCTCCAGACACTTGCCTCATTTGCATGTGGTTTTCACATTGACAGAACACAATTTCACCGTCAAAATGCAAAGCTTCTGCTAGCTAATTCCCTTTTAGCAAATTTGATACTATATTTGACTAGGGGCTTTGTCGGGCCAACCGTCAAGGCAAAGCCAAAAGAAGGGGTTTTCCAGACTTTCCCTTGGGACAAGTGAAACTGGCAAACCTTTTCTTGAGACTAGGAGTGAGTGAAAAAGAATCAGCTAGATTCAGTTTTCCTATGAAGCCGAATCTATGAAACTCATACTTTTCTGAAATAATATGAGAACTGAAACACGGCCAGCCTGCAAAAATCCACACTAATCTGAATTTTGTGATACAGTTCTCCAACGAACCACTGTTTACTAAAATGCACATATGAGGGGGAAATGTGCCTTTAAAATGAATGTATTGGTGTAAACGACATACAAAAATGCATTATGTTAGGAGTAGAAAAATTCTGTAATTTGCACCAAAATGCTGGAGAGTTTTCATGAGGATTCCCCACCCCCCCAAAAAAAATCACAAATTGGGGCAGAAATACGAATAACTGAAATGAAGATCAAAGAAGTGGGAAACTGAGAGAACTTAAATTGGTAGATGCTTCTTGATTGGACTAGATGATCCTTAGGGTACGTTCCAATTCTATGATTCTATCACTACAGACTGCTGGTATTTTGAAGGAAGAATTCAAGTAAATGTAGGTACGCGCAACTGGAGTGGATTAAAGAATTTTGTTGCCCCAGCACAAAAAAAACCCCACTTCTTTTTTTAAAGCAGACTTCTTAGGAAAGCAATGTGGGGAAAGGCATTGAAAAGTGTGGGGTTGGTGAATGATTAACGGGAAGACATGTAAAGGTAAAAGATAAAGGACCCCTGGACAGTTAAGTCCAGTCAAAGGGGTTGCAGCGCTCATCTCGCTTTCAGGCCGAGGGAGCCGGCATTTGTCCACAGACAGCTTTCTGGGCCATGTGACCAGCAGGACTAAACCGCTTCTGGCACAACAGGACACCGTGACAGAAACCAAAGCACACGGAAATACCGTTTATCTCCCCGCCGCAGCGGTACCTATTTATCTACTTGCACTGGCGTGCTTTTGAACTGCTAGGTTGGCAGGAGCTGGGATGGAGCAACAGGAGCTCACCCCGTCACGGGGATTTGAACTACCGACCTTCTGATCAGTAAGCCCAAGAGGCCCAGTGGTTTAGACCACAGCGCCACCCGCGTCCCAGAAGATGTGTAAACACCCTCCAAACAAATCAGCCTGGAAGCAAGATGAATGCACAGTGGTACCTCGGGTTACAGACACTTCAGGTTACAGACTCTGCTAACCCAGAAATAATACCTCAGGTTAAGAACTTTGCTTCAGGATGAGAACAGAAATTGTGTAGCGGCAGTGGGAAGCCCCATTAGCTAAAGTGGTGCCTCAGGTTAAGAACAGTTTCAGGTTAAGAACGGACCTCCAGAACGAACTAAGTTCTTAACCCGAGGTACCACTGTACATTGCTGTATAGCCTCCCGGCAAAATTCAGAGCAAATGGTCAATAAAGGCTGGTGCACATTACGTAAGAGTAAATACAGTATTTATCTAGATAAAGATACAGATGACATAAGTATGATAGCTGTTAATTACATAGAAATAAACAATACACTTCACCATTTTCGAGGAGACGGTGACCAAGCAGCCCGTAGGCGTGTTCAGCAATGGCGACCAGGTGATGTCAACTCTTGATGGGCAACTTCAAGACTTAGCTCTCTCTTCTTGTCGATATCCTTCTTAAATTGTGGAGCCCAGAACTGGACACAGTACTGCAGGTGGGGTCAGACCAAGGCAGAATAGAGTGGGACTATTACTTCCCTGGATCTGGATGTTCCTGGGATAGCTCAGTCGGAAAGAGCATGAGACGCTTAACCTCAGGGCTGCAGGTTTGAGCCCCACATTGGGCAAAATATTTCTGCATTTGCAGGGGGTTGGACTAGATGACCCTTGGGGTCCCTTCCAAGTCTACAATTCAGTGGACACTAGACTTCTCAGAGCCGGTCAGACTATTGGTCCTCCTGGTTAAGTACCGTCTACTGTGAATGACAGGGTTTCAGGAAAAAGTACCCCACATTGCCATTGCCGGAGAATGTTCCTTTTGTTGCCCTCTTATTTCACCTGCATAAGAAGAATGTGGTGGGTGGAACTATCCGCACTCCAGATCAAAAGCAAAAACAGTTAAAATAATAACTGCAAAATACAAAAGCAGCATCCATTAAAAGCAGATTCAGGAGCCATTTTTAAAATAAATAATAAGAAGAAAGCAGCCAGGTGTATCTTGTAGAGAGGGGCATTACACTCATGGAACAACAACATTTCAGCTGCCCAAAAGAGGTCCATATGTGGAAGCAACCTGGGTCAGCCTTAATCATTCTTTCAAATAATTTTTGCTGGTATCTGGAAGCACCTGCAAAGCTTATGCCGGACTCTTACTACAGTAGCAGTCCAAACCTGTTGCTTTTTTAAAATCATGGGACTCTTGCGCCTCCTGCTGGTCAAACCAGAAAGTACAGTCTTATCTGATCTGTGTGACGTTCCCATGTCCTATAGTACAGGTGGATTCCATGGAGAAAGAAAGACTCTACAGGATGTGGGTGTGTTTCGTGACACAGGGGAGAGGCACACATACAGCACGGCTGGCCCTACCATTAGGCAGTTTGAGGTAACTGCCTCGGGTGGCAAAGGTTCGGGGGCAGCAGCAGCACATGCCCTCTCCTGGCGCCCCCTAAACTGGCCTGCTGTCTCAGGTGTGGTGGAATCAACTCCCATCAAGGAGATAAAGAACTACAGTGGTGCCTCGCAAGACGAAATTAATTCGTTCCGCAAGTCTCTTCGTCTTGCGGTTTTTTCGTCTTGCGATGCACGGTTTCCCATAGGAATGCATTGAAAATCAATTAATGCGTTCCTAGGGAAACCGCCTTCAGACCAGGTCCGGGGACAGTCTGTCCCCGGACCTCATCTGAAGGCTGGGGGGGGACAAGGGCTTTTCTTCCCACCCCCAGCATTTTAAAAAACCCTGGGACAGCGGAGGACTTCTCGCTGTCCGGGGCGATCTTAAAATGCTGGCGGGCGGCATTTTAAAATCGCCCCGGACAGCGGAGGACTTCTCCGCTGTCCGGGGCGATTTAAAAGCCCCTGGGAAGGCAGGCAGGGGGGACAAAGACTTTCGCCCCCTGCCCGCCTTCAGAAGGTGTTCCCGCCCCCCGCCCGGCTTCGGAACAGCTTTCCGAAGTGGGGCGGCTGGGGCAGGTGTCTCCGCCCCCCGCCCCACTTCGGAACAGCTTTCCGAAGTGGGGCGGCTGGGGCAGGTGTCTCCGCCCCCCCTCCCCACTTCGGAACAGCTTTCCGAAGTGGGGCGGCTGGGGCAGGTGTCTTCGCCCCCCCTCCCCACTTCGGAACAGCTTTCCGAAGTGGGGCGGCTGGGGCAGGTGTCTCCGCCCCCCGCCCCACTTCGGAACAGCTTTCCGAAGTGGGGCGGCTGGGGCAGGTGTCTCCGCCCCCCCTCCCCACTTCGGAACAGCTTTCCGAAGTGGGGCGGCTGGGGCAGGTGTCTCCGCCCCCCCTCCCCACTTCGGAACAGCTTTCCGAAGTGGGGCGGCTGGGGCAGGTGTCTCCGCCCCCCCTTCGGAACAGCGTTTTAAAATGCTGGGGGTCGGGAGCGAAGCGCTGCCGACCCCCAGCATTTTAAAATTTTAAAACCTTCCCGGGACACGGGGAGATTTTAAAATGCTGGGGGTTGGCAGCGCTTCGCTCCCGACCCCCAGCATTTTAAAACCTTCCCGGGACAGAGACTTCTCTGCTGTCCCTTGGAGATTTTAAAATGCTGGGGGTCGGCAGCGAACGCTTCGCTCCCGCCCGCCAGCATTTTAAGATCGCCCGGGGCAGGCGGGGGGGGGGAGGCAGGCGGAGGGGAGCAAAGACTTTTGCCCGCCGCCGGCCTTCAGAAGAGGTCCTCTTCTGAAGGCCGGCTGTGGGCGAAAGTCTTTGCTCCCGACCGCCAGCATTTCCCTATGGGCTTTCGTCTTGCGATGCAAGCCCATAGGGAAATTCGTCTTGCGAAGCGCCTCCAAAACAGAAAACCCTTTCGTCTTGCGGGTTTTCCGTCTTGCGAGGCATTCGTCTTGCGGGGTACCACTGTACACAACTTTTAGAAGACATCTGAAGGAAGTCCTATATTGGAAAGTTTTTAATGTTTGATGTTCTATTATGTTTTTATATGTTTGGGAAGCAGCCCAGGGTGGCTGGGGAAACCCAGCCAGATGGCCAGGGTATTATTATTATTATTATTATTATTATTATTATTATTATTATTATTTGTGGGAGGGGTGCCATCTTGCTGTTCACCTCTTAAGCCAGCAGTTCTCAACCTGTGGGTCCCAGGATGTTGTTGAACTACAACTCTCATCATCCCTGAGCTCTGACCTTGCTAGCTAGGGATGATGGGAGCTGTAGTCCAACAACATCTGGGGACCCACAGGTTGAGAACCGCTGTCTAAAGCAGTATCATTCTCCTTTAAACAGGCATGCCTTTCCCCAAAGGATCCTGGGAAATGTAGTTTGAGAATTTATTTATATCATAAAAATCATACACAAATCAATTCAGTTTGCATTTGAAGGCAAACCTACCTGGTTCGCGCTTTCTAGAACAATATGCCAAACAAAACACAGCCATCCTTCAAAATTCGCACTTCTCCGAATTTTGCAATGCAGTTCTCCGGCCAAGTAATGTGTTTTAAAAATATACCGGGGTAAAGCATGCATAGAAATGCACACATGCATGAAAATAACATACAAAAATGGATTAGGTAAAGGTAAAGGGACCCCTGTTAGGTCCAGTCATGACCGACTCTGGGCTTGCGGCGCTCATCTCGCTTTATTGGCCGAGGGAGCCGGCGTACAGCTTCCGGGTCATGTGGCCAGCATGACTAAGCCATTTCTGGTGAACCAGAGCAGCGCACGGAAACGCCATTTACCTTCCCACTGGAGTGGTACCTATTTATCTACTTGCACTTTGACGTGCTTTCAAACTGCTAGGTTGGCAGGAGCAGGGACCGAGCAATGGGAGCTCACCCCATCGCAGGGATTCGAACCGCCGACCTTCTGATCGGCAAGCCCTAGGCTCTGTGGTTTAACCCACAGCACCACTCATGCCCCATACAAAAACGGATTACATTATGGAAAACTGCTTTGCAAAAACATGCCTGCTATGCAAAAATGCACTGAAATGTGTGCGTCAGCAGAAATCTACTGATAAGTTTCATGAGGACTTTCAATTAAAAATAAGATAAAATCGCAAAGGGATGTGGAAATGTGGATAACGGAACTTCAGAATGGAAAAGTGAGAAACAGAGAAATGGAAACGGATGGTTTCGCCCCTACCTACCCACTGCTAAACTTCTTAAAATCACTTTATTGCATTGCATGTGCGGCCTGTAGAGGGCACTGGTGCTTTCAAATTCCATCTTGTAGCAGTTGGGCTACTGCAACCACAATATTGCCACAATACAGATTCGCAATGGAAGAACTTGCTCAGGGTTCCCACAGGTCCAGAGTCGGCATGTGGTTTACCTGAGCAAACTATCACCACACCAACTTCCTTGAGAACTCCCCAAATCCAGGATGTGAGGCCAAGAGTGACTTAAGGACCTTCTCCCTGTTGAATGGTCACTTTAAAATGTGAAGGTTCATTATTGTTTCACAAGTTGTGTATGTCTTTAAGGGCCAGGGCCAGGGCAAATAACGAGACCCAGTCTTGCAGCTGTGAAACTGAATCATAGAATCATAGAATTGGAAGAGACCACAAGGGCCATCAAGTCCAACCCCCTGCCAAGCAGGAAACACCGTCAGAGCACTCCTGACATATGATTGTCAAGCCTTTGCTTAAAGACCTCCAAAGTAGGAGACTCCACCACACTCCTTGGCAGCAAATTCCACTGTCGAACAGCTCTTACTGTCAGGAAGTTCTTCCTAATGTTTAGGTGGAATCTTCTTTCTTGTAGTTTGGATCCATTGCTCCGTGTCCGCTTCTCTGGAGCAGCAGAAAACAACCTTTCTCCCTCCGCTATATGACATCCTTTTATATATTTGAACATGGCTATCATATCACCCCTTAACCTCCTCTTCTCCAGGCTAAACATGCCCAGCTCCCTTAGCCGTTCCTCATAAGGCATCGTTTCCAAGCCTTTGACCATTTTGGTTGCCCTCCTCTGGACATGTTCCAGTTTGTCAGTGTCCTTCTTGAACTGTGGTGCCCAGAACTGGACACAGTACTCCAGGTGAGGTCTGACCAGAGCAGAATACAGTGGCACTATTACTTCCCTTGATCTAGATGCTATACTCCTATTGATGCAGCCAAGAATTGCATTGGCTTTTTTAGCTGCCGCGTCACACTGTTGGCTCATGTCAAGTTTGTGTCAACCAAGACTCCTAGATCCTTTTCACATGTACTGCTGAGTTGTGTTAATCAAGCTGTGTCAGCAATTGGGTATAGTATATAAGGAGCAGCACCTAGCTCTCCTATTACCCTGGGGGATGGGTTGATGGTTGGGTCTGGTTTGTTGTTGATGTATTTAGTGTATAAGGAGTTTTTGTTTTTGTTATTAAAACCTTGTTTAAGTTATTTTTGAGTCCCTTTTTAATGCATGGTCTCCCCCAGCAAGCTCTCTGCAGCGCTAGTAAACTGTAAATAGCCAACACTCCCCCCCCCTCCACCAAATAGGAGCTTCCAGTCTGAATGTTGACAGTGGGGCGAGAGAGAGAAGGGGAGAGGGGCTCTGGGAAAGCCAAACACAACATGTTAGGAATGTGAACGAATGCCGTTGCACATGGACTTTTGCTTCATTTCTGGATGAGGGTGGCCTGAAGCCAAAGGCTTTGCTCCTCTGTTTATAAATAATTGACCCAAAATATGAAAAGTCACCAGTACAATTTTCCACGCTTGGAAACAGAAGCTGGGAAGCAGTCTGAATCCTAACGATTGCCTTAGGAAACAGGGAGTGCGGAACAAATGCTTTGGGTGAATGTAAGCGTTCTCCTGCTCGCCGTGGGTGACTAGAGAATGATATGCAGGCGATCAAGGAAGGTGGAAGAAGAGGTCTGGAGTGGCCTGTCCCTTTTATTCCATCTGCTTTTAGCAAGCCACTAGCCTCTTCTCTCCTCTGCCAGTTGCTCTTAGCAGACTTCTAAGCTCCTAAGGTAAAGAAACCCCTGACCATTAGGTCCAGTCGTGGCCGACTCTGGGGTTGCGGTGCTCATCTCGCTTAATTGGCCAAGGAAGCCGGTGTACAGCTTCCGGGTCATGTGGCCAGCATGACTAAGCCACTTCTGGCGAACCAGAGCAGCGCACGGAAACGCCATTTACCTTCCCGCCGGAGCGGTACCTATTTATCTACTTGCACTTTGACGTGCTTTCGAACTGCTAGGTTAGCAGGAGCAGGGACAGAACAACAGGAGCTCACCCTGTCACGGGGATTCGAACCGCCGACCTTCTGATCAGCAAGTCCTAGGCTCTGATTTAAGGACTGTGCTCCCTAAGTTCCATCAGTATGTTGATTGTCCCACTAGGGGGGGAAATACCTTGGACCTAGTATATAGTAACATCATGCATGGATACAAGACCAAGCCCCTGCCCAATTTGGGGCAGTCAGACCACATATCCTTACTCATGATACCATCATATAGACCTCTCGTACGCAGAATTAGACCATCAACTAGAGAGATACGAGTGTGGCCAGTAGGTGCATCTGAGCAACTCCAAGACTGCTTTCGGAGCACCGAGTGGTCGCTTTTTGAGGAGAATAATGTGGACACATATGCTTCAACAGTACTGTTTTACGTTAAAAGCTGCATTGATGTTGTCACTACCACCAAACAAATACGGGTGTTCCCTAACAACAAGCCCTGGCTAAACAGGGATGTGTATCTTCTGTTAAAGGCAAGAAATGCTGCTTTTCACTCTGGTGATGCGCAGCAGTATAGAGAAGCTAGAGCCAAATTGAAAAAGGGCATTAGGAACGCCAAAGCTATGTACTGCCGGAGGATCGAAAAACATTTTGAGAGCTCCGACCCTCGTCGAGTATGGCAAGGCTTGAGACAAATTACAGGGCAAAATACTAAAAACGAATTGGCTAGCAGCAGTGCGCACCTGGCTGATCAACTGAATCAATTTTTTAGCCGCTTTGAGGAGGGAACTGGAACTACCGTCACTACAGCATTGGCCACCAGCACATTATCAGAAACTACTACTGATAGACAACCACTTTTATTACAGACTTGTGACGTACAACGTGCCTTTCGGAGCATTAACATCAGGAAGGCAGCTGGACCGGATGGAATCATGGGACGGGCTATTAGGGACTGTGCTGCAGAATTAGCCGGCGTATTTACGGACATTTTCAACCTATCCCTGTTGCAGGGTTATGTCCCTACCTGCCTGAAGACATCGATTATAGTGCCAGTCCCCAAGCAGTCAGTGGTGGTATCTCTCAATGATTATAGACCAATAGCCTTAACATCTGTTGTTATGAAATGTTTTGAGAGATTGGTGCTAGATTATATTAAGGCTAGTCTTCCATCCACTTTAGACCCGTTCCAGTTTGCATACAGAAGAAACAGATCTACTGATGATGCTATTTCCATCGCCGTCCATACTGTATTGAGTCATCTAGAACGACAGGGAACCTACGCAAGGCTGTTGTTTGTGGACTACAGTTCTGCCTTCAATACAATTCTGCCAGACAGGTTATTTCTTAAAATGACCAACTTGGGTATACATCAGAAGATCTGTCTGTGGGTAAGGAATTTCCTGACTGATAGGCCGCAGACAGTGAGAATGGGACCTTACTATTCTTCTACTCTAGTATTAAGCACAGGAGCCCCTCAGGGATGCGTGCTAAGTCCCTTTCTCTATTCTCTGTACACATTTGATTGCACCCCACTGTATAAGTCCAACACAATCATCAAATTTGCGGATGATACAACAGTGGTGGGGCTCATCAGTGAGAACGATGAGACTGCTTATAGGAAAGAAGTACAGGGGTTAATTCAATGGTGTAAAGAAAATAATCTTATGCTTAACACCAAAAAAACCAAAGAACTCATAATTGACTTTAGGAGAAAGAAAAGTGTATTGTTACCATTGCACATAAATGGCGAGGAAGTGGAGAGGGTTGGTAGTTTTAAATACCTGGGCATCTATATCTCGGAGGACCTCTCATGGACTGCAAATGTTAATATGGTTGTGAGGAAGGTGCAGGGGAGGTTGTATTTCCTGAGAATGCTCAGGGGACTGAATCTATCCCAGCACCTACTCCTGTCCTATTATCATAGTACCATCGAGAGTGTCCTAACCTATAGTATATTATCGTGGTATGGGAGCAGCTCTGAAACGGATAAAAAAGCTTTACAGCGAACAATTAAAATTGCCCAGAACGTTATTGGGCTCCGACTACCAACCCTGGATGAGATCTTCACGTCTCGCATCTTGAAGAAGTCACATAATATTCTGAGAGATCCCACCCACCCTGCTCACAACTTCTTTGAACTATTGCCTTCAGGCAGAAGATATAGGACAATGAAAACACGAACCACACGCCTTCTGAATAGTTTCTATCCAAGAGCTCTGATTGCACTAAATAATGATCTCAGGGCCAGTTGCAAGGTTTAGTAAGTAGGGAGTGGAAGGAATGAGATAGGTTTTAGGTTATGTTATGTTTTTAATAGGTCATGCTATATTCTGGATTATGTTATGTTTTATAGATTATGTCTAAATAGGATGAGAGTTCGGAGATACGTGCAAATGTATATGTGAACCCGGTCTTTGGGTGGGTGTTTGATTTTCGTTGTTGTGTATACTGTGTATATACGGACAATGACAATAAATTTATCTAAATCTGTGGTTTAACCCACAGCACCACCTGCGTTCCTTCTAAGCTCCTAGCAGGCTTTAAAATAAAATGCAAGCTTGTCAGATTATTTAATAGGCAGCTTTATATGCGAGCGAAAGACCAAAGTTAAGTAGCACTGTTGGGTATCTAAAAAGAGAACCAGATGTTATAAAAGCTCTCA
Organism: Podarcis vaucheri; assembly: GCF_965113315.1. Taxonomy (NCBI): domain Eukaryota; kingdom Metazoa; phylum Chordata; class Lepidosauria; order Squamata; family Lacertidae; genus Podarcis; species Podarcis vaucheri. The sequence continues at coordinate 118,886,289 of NC_138760.1, forward strand.
CAACAGCTGGTGCTAAAAATAGAAGCCATGGATGCAGCTCCCCCCCCCTTCCCTAATGTTAAGGGACATGGGTCATGAATCACAATAATACCAATTATAGTAATATTGCACATTTTAAACTCACCTTCCCTGCAAGGAGTTCAGGCTGGCACGCCTTTTGAGCCCCGCAAAAAGGCCCTTTGAGGTAGGCTGTGACTGAGCAAGTTGCTTGAAGTCATTAAGGAGACTCCCCAGCGAGATTAGAACTCGCTCCTTGTTCCATTGCTCCGGCTCGTATTTCGCAGATCATGTCCAGCAGTAGCCAGTGTTGTGGATTAAGATCAGGGAAACAAAAGCCTGGCATAATGAATCATCCCATAAAGCTACAGCAGACCAGCAGGGAGCACAATTTTCAATGGAATATTGTTGGCCATCATTGCAACATGCCTTAGGAAGGAAAATTTCTTCTTTTGGTGGATATATGCAAATAGGTTACATAAGTACGTGAGAAGAGTCGTGCTGGATCAGGCCAATGGCCCGAACTACTCCAGTATCCTGTTCTCAAACATTATACACTTCCTGAATGAAAGTTCACTCGTGATTTTTTTATTGGTCAGAAATACATTGGAATATAAAAAGAAGCCACTCGGTATACAGTGGTACCTTGGTTCTCAAACTTAATCCATTCCAGAAGTCCGTTCCAAAACCAAAGCGTTCCAAAACCAAGGCACGCTTTCCCATAGGAAGTAATGCAAAATGGATTAATCCATTCCAGACTTTTAAAAACAACCCCTAAAACAGCGGTTTAACAAGAATTTTACTAACGAGACCATCAATCCATAAAATGAAAGCAATAAACAATGTACTGCAGTCACACAATCAGTCAATGAAACAGTAGCTGAACTGGGTTCCACACAGTCACAAAAACAAAACAAAAAGAGCCTCAAAAACAAAAACACAAAATAAATAACAAAAACAGACAGACCTCAGCGTAACACTCAAAACGGAAGTGTGGCACTCAAATTGGAAGTGTAACACTCAAAACGGAGAACATTCAGCTTCTGAGAAAAGTTTGCAAACTGGAACACTTACCGTACTTCTGGGTTTGAAGTGTTTGGGTTCCAAGTCGTTTGAGTACCAAGGCATTTGAGAACCAAGGTACCACTGTACTATGCCATATGACACGGTTTCTTCGATGGTCCTTGAATCTTCCCTCCATACTTGCCATTCTCTCCTGCCACACCAGTGTGGTAATATCATCTGGTAATCCTAACAGACTATTTTCAAATGTGAAATGTTGGAGGGTATGCAGTGCACAGAAAACAACAACAGCTGGAAAAGACAGCTTTTGGATCACCGCCCCGTGATATACGATAAGGTGTGGTGCTGCCAGTAGTTTCACTGCCAGGTGATCTAAGCAATCTTACAGATCTGTTCAGTGCCAAGAGGAGCTATCAGGTAGCCTTGTCCGGAATCGCTCTTGGGCCATAGCTCCCAGCAGCCCTAAACTGCATGACTGACAGACAGAGATGATAGGAATTGTTGTTGTTTTTTAGTCGTTTAGTCGTGTCCGACTCTTCGTGACCCCATGGACCAAAGCACGCCAGGCACTCCTGTCTTCCACTGCCTCCTGCAATTTGGTCAAACTCATGCTGGTAGCTTCGAGAACACTGTCCAACCATTTTGTCCTCTGTCGTCCCCTTCTCCTTCTTTCCCAACATCAGCGTCTTTTCCAGGGAGTCTTCTCTTCTCATGAGGTGGCCAAAGTATTGGAGCCTCAGCTTCAGGATCTGTCCTTCCAGTGAGCACTCAGGGCTGATTTCCTTCAGAATGGAGAGGTTTGATCTTCTTGCAGTCAACGGGTAGGAGTCCAACAAATATTCGGTGGGGCCAGAGACTTCCCTTCCTTGTTGTAGACTCCAAACAGAATCATCCACCCACTGTTCCGGGGGGGGGGGGAGCGAATCTACATAGCCGTGGAATCAAGTAATACTGTACAGTGGTACCTCAGCTTCAGGTTACAGACGCTTCAGGTTACAGACTCCGCTAATCCAGAAATAGTACCTCGGGTTAAGAACTTTGCTTCAGGATGAGAACAGAAATCATGCTCCGGTGGCACGGCGATGGTGGGAGGCCCCATTAGCTAAAGTGGTACCTCAGGTTAAGAACCGTTTCAGTAAGAACGGACCCCCAGAACAAATTAAGTTCTTAACCAGAGGTACCACTGTACAGTGGATGCTTGGGCTGTGTACGTGATCCGTGAGGGATGCACATTCACAACCCGCAGCACTTGCAACCTGCAGCAGCGCTTCTGCACACACACGGGTTGCAATTTGGCACCTCTAGGCATGCACAAAGCGTGATTTAACACTTCTGTGAATGCGCGACCGCCAAAACCCGGAAGTAACCTGTTCTGGTACTTCCGGGTTTCGGCAGTCCACAACCCAAAAAAACGCAACCTGAAGCGTCTGTAACCCGAGGTATGGCTGTACTTAGGAAGACCAGATGGAAAAAGAAAGACGGCCTTTAATAGTTGTGTAGAAAATTTCAGAGGATGTGGCTGGCGTAGCAAAACACGCCTGAATCCCCCTCTTTGGCACAGCTATTAAAGGCGCTGGGGCCCCGCCCTCTTTTCCATCTGAACCCGCCCACATAAATCGTATTTTGCCTAACCCTGACGCACATAATGCCTGCTGCCTAATCTCACTTCTAGACATATAAATGCTTGACCTAATCTAATCATTGGAAAGGGAAATGTTACAAACAAGCTTCACCTTTAGACTTGCAGCTACTGTCAGAACGATATCGAGAGTGATGAGGAAGTTCTCTCTCATTCTGACAACTGAGATTGCGGGAGGTGAAGGAGGGGCTGGAATCCAGCAAAGAATGTCCTCAGCAGCAAAGATGCATCTGCCAACGTTTTCTTTCCAATCCTTCCACCCTTAAGCCTTGATCTGTTTATGTGGGGACAACACAGGGCAAGAAATGCCAGGGCAAGCACCGCCCACCACTTGAATGAAAACAGGGTTGAAGAATAAAGGTTACCAACTTATTCTCTCTTTTTTAAAAAAAACGGGCCTTGATCCTGCGCCTTTAGCAACAGCATTATCTAAAGGCTTATACAGTGGTACCTTGGGATAAGAACTTAATTCGTTCTGGAGGTCCGTTCTTAACCTGAAGCTGTTCTTAACCTGAGGTACCACTTTAGCTAATGGGGCCTCCCGCTGCCGCCACGCGATTTCTGTTCTCATCCTGAGGTAAAGTTCTTAACCCGAGGTACTATTTCTGGGTTAGCGGAGTCTGTAACCTGAAGCGTCTGTAACCTGAAGCATCTGTAACCCGAGGTACCACTGTAGTGCATATTTACATGCCGTGAAAAAAATTGCCCACAGATTGAGGGCAGAGCCACAAAATACATTGAAAGTGCATAACTTCCACCCCAAGTATCCTGGAAACTGTAATTCCCCCCTCACAGAGCTACAGTTTTCAGCATGCTTAGCAAACCACAGTGCTCAGGGTCCACAGAAGTTGTGTGCTTTCAGTGTGGGTTGGACAAAGTATGAGCCTGAACAGTGCACTTTTCGGTAGGATAGGGAGCCATCCCTGCACCGGTTGGCTTCGTGCACCTATAATAGCATTGCAGAAGCGGCGATTTCAGCAAGTGTAGCTTGTTCTGCAAGGTGCATGAGTCCTCTTTCGCATCCGGCCACCTTAGCAACAACTCCTAGGTCTCACCAGCTTCATCGTGCTGTTACTACACTCCGGAAGGTTGCATAATGGAGGGTGGGAAGTCAAATCTGCCCTTACTGGTTCAGTTTCTTTTGCAGTCAGCAACAGAGCTCTTTCCCACCAAGTCTTTGTTCCAGCCCATGAAACGATTTTTAGCCCATTGATCATCTGCCTGATTAATCGACTCAATTTAAATAGCTTGACTATCTCCAGAACCTTAACGCCAATGCCCTTTTGACACACTGAAGTCAGAAGAGAGGTTGCCTTGGTTAGGAGAAGCAACAAACCAGCCTTCTTTTCTGCCTTCTTTTCTGGCAGAAAGCTGTGGGTGAAGCTTCTCAGGGCAGGTCACAAACAAATGTGGCCGTTGTTTTTGGTTACCACGCTGATCCAAGTGCTCCAAACAATTGCAATGAATCAAGGAAGGAAGGAAGGAAGGAAGGAAGGAAGGAAGGAAGGAAGGAAGGAAGGAAGGAAGTGTTAAGTTGTGGGTGAACATATCAGACGACACAGCGATTCTTCAAACAGCTCTTGTTTATTCACAGGCCAGAACAGAACTGAACTGAAGGGTTCAGCCAGCCTGCTTATATAGAGCTCCACTACAACGCAACAGTAACCACTTTCTGTAACTAGCCAATCACTGAACGTCACTTTCAATCCCTTATTTGCATATGTGGACCTGAGTGAAAACTATCTACAGTATCCCCCTGCTGGCCCAGGGTGAAAACAGGAAGGAAGGAAGGAAGGAAGGAAGGAAGGGAGGGAGGGAGGGAGGGGGGAGAGAGAGAGAGAGAGAGAGAGAGAGAGAGAGAGAGAGAGAGAGAGAAAGAAAGAAAGAACAGCACTAGCCCTTTCCTTAAAAGCAATCAGTTCCCCAAAGCCTGTTGCCAGCAGAAAGACAGCAAGGAGGGAGCCAGTTTCCCTATTTCCCAGGGACAGTCCCAGAATTACAGGGCTGCCTTCAGATGTCTTTTAAAGATAGGATAGCTGCTTATTTCCTTCACGTCTGAAGGGAGGGTGTTCCACAGGGAGGGCGCCACTACCGAGAAGGCCCTCTGTCTGGTTCCCTGTAACCTCACTTCTTGCAATGAGAGAACCGCCAGAAGGCCCTCAGTGCTGGACCTCAGTGTCCGGGCTGAACAATGGGGGTGGAGACGCTCCTTCAGGTATACTGGACCGAGGCCGTTTAGGGCTTTAAAAGTCAGCACCAACACTTTGAATTGTGCTCGGAAACGTACTGGGAGCCAATGCAAATCTCTCAGAACTGGTGTTATATGGTCTCGGTGGCCGCTCCCAGTCACCAGTCTAGCTGCCGCATTCTGGATTAATTGCAGTTTCTGGGTCACCTTCAAAGGTAGCCCCACGTAGAGTGCATTGCAGTAGTCCAAGCCGGAGATAACCAGAGCATGCACCACTCTGGCGAGACAGTCCGCGGGCAGGTAGGGTCTTAGCCTGCGTACCAGGTGGAGCTGGTAAACAGCTGCCCGGGATACAGAATTAACCTGCGCCTCCATGGACACTGAGTCCAAAATGACTCCCAGGTTGCGCACCTGGTCCTTCAGGGGCAGAGTTACCCCATTCAGGACCAGGTAATCCCCCATACCCGCCGCCCCCTGTCCCCCCAAAACAGTATTCTGTCTTGTCAGGATTGAACCTCAATCTGTTGGCCGCCATCCATCCATCCATCCATCCATCCATCCATCCATGGGACTACAACTCCCATCAGCCCCCAGCCAACACATCTGCATAGTGCCAGGTTGGCAAAAACTCCACTAGATCAAGCGGGACTTGGGCTTTTTTCAGCCATTGGAGCGGAGACGTGAGGCAACAGCTCCTTCCTTTCCTGGCCGTTCTGCTTCCTGCAGCGGTTACATGGTGAGCCCATTTCCCCTCACAGGGCTTTCTGGCGCAAGAGGCAAAGGCAAAGCATCAACAGGGGCCTGGTCTTTTAAAAACCCAGTGATGAAACTTACATATATGCGTGAAACGTTAAAAAAGCAAAACAAAACACCACAATATTTCTGAATGAAGAAGCGTACCACGTGCCAGGTCCTCCTCCAGTCAGACTATTGCCTGTCTGCCATCTTACATATTGTCTTAGTTCTTTAAAATGGTTAACCACCTGTGGAGAAAGGCAGTACTGTACAGTGGTACCTCGGGTGCCCTCCATCTTTCCCAACATCAGGGTCTTTTCCAGGGAGTCTTCTCTTCTCAGGAGGTGGCCAAAGTATTGGAGCCTCAGCTTCAGGATCTGTCCTTCCAGTGAGCACTCAGGGCTGATTTCCTTCAGAATGGATATGTTTGATCTTCTTGCAGTCCATGGGACTCTCAAGAGTCTCCTCCAGCACCATAATTCAAAAGCGTCAATTCTTCAGCAATCAGCCTTCTTGATGGTCCAGCTCTCACTTCCATACATCACTACTGGGAAAACCATGGCTTTAACTATATGGACCTTTGTTGGCAAGGTGATGTCTCTGCTTTTTAAGATGCTGTCTAGGTTTGCCATCGCCTTTCTCCCAAGAAGCAGGTGTCTTTTAATTTCGTGGCTGCTGTCACCATCTGCAGTGATCATGGAGCCAAGAAAGTAAAATCTCTCACTGCCTCCATTTCTTCCCCTTCTATTTGCCAGGAGGTGATGGGCCCAGTGGCCATGATCTTCATTTTTTTGATGTTGAGCTTCAGACCATAGTAACCTGAGGTACCACTGTATATAAATTAGACAAATAGGTAAATAAGGAAAACATCAGGGGGGGGGCAATCACTTTAACCTCTCAGCTAAACCTACCTCACAGAGCTGTTTAGAGGATAAAATGTGAGGAGAATTGTGCATGCCGCCTTGGACATTTTAGAGAGAAAGCAAGAAGGAAACTGTACTTATAAGAAAATAAATGTATGTGGCACCTCTGTCCTCCACTACCTCCCACAGTTTGGTCAAACTCATGCTGGTAACCTCGAAAACACTATCCAACCATCTCGTCCTCTGTCGCCCCCTTCTCCTTGTGCCCTCCATCTTTCCCAGCATCAGTGTCTTCTCCAGGGAGTCTTCTCTTCTCATGTGACCAAAGTATTGGAGCCTCAGCTTCAGGATCTGTCCTTCCAGTTAGCACTCAGGGCCGATTTCCTTAAGAATGGGTGCATTTGATCTTCTTGCAGTCCATGGAACTCTCAAGAGTCTCCTCCAGCACCATAATTCAAAAGCATCAATTCTTTGGCGATCAGCCTTCTTTATGGTCCAGCTCTCACTTCCATACATCACTACTGGGAAAACCATGGCTATAACTATACGGAACTTTGTTGGCAAGGTGACGTCTCTACTTCTCAAGATGCTGTCTAGGTCTGTCATTGCCCTTCTCCCAAGAAGCAGGCATCTTTTAATTTCGTGGCTGCTGTCACCATCTGCAGTGATCATGGAGCCCAAGATAGTAAAATCTCTCACTGCCTCCATTTCTTCCCCTTCTATTTGCCAGGAGGTGATTGGACCAGTGGCCATGATCTACGTTTTTTTGATGTTGAGCTTCAGACCATATTTTGCGCTCTCCTCTTTCACCCTCATTAAAAGGTTCTTTAATTCCTCCTCACGTTCTGCCATCAAGGTTGTGTCATCTGCATATCTGAGGTTGTTGATATTTCTTCCGGCAATCTTAATTCCGGCTTGGAATTCATCCAGCCCACCTTTCGCATGATGAATTCTGCATATAAATTAAATAAGCAGGGAGACAATATACAGCCTTGTTGTACTCCTTTCCCAATTTTGAACCAATCAGTTGTTCCATATCCAGTTCTAACTGTAGCTTCTTGTCCCACATAGAGATTTCTCAGGAGACAGATGAGGTGATCAGGCACTCCCATTTCTTTAAGAACTTGCCATAGTTTGCTGTGTTCGACACAGTCAAAGGCTTTTGCATAGTCAATGAAGCAGAAGTAGATGTCTTTCTGGAACTCTCTAGCTTTCTCCACAATCCAGCGCATGTTTGCAATTTGGTCTCTGGTTCCTCTGCCTCTTCTAAATCCAGCTTGCACTTCTGGGAGTTCTCGATCCACATACTGCTTGAGCCTTCCTTGTAGAATTTTAAGCATAACCTTGCTAGCGTGTGAAATGAGTGCAATTGTGCGGTAGTTGGAGCATTCTTTGGCACTGCCCTTCTTTGGGATTGGGATGTAGACTGATCTTCTCCAATCTTCTGGCCACTGCTGAGTTTTCCAAATTTGCTGGCATATTGAGTGTAGCACCTTAACAGCAGCATCTTTTAAAAATTTAAATAGTTCAGCTGGAATACCATCACTTCCACTGGCCTTGTTATTTGCAGTGCTTTCTAAGGCCCATTTGACTTCACTTTCCAGGATGTCTGGCTCAAGGTCAGCAACCACACTACCTGGGGTGTATGGGACATCCATATCTTTCTGGTATAATTCCTCTGTGTATTCTTGCCACCTCTTCTTGATGTCTTCTGCTTCTGTTAGGTCCTTCCCACTTTAAGCCCTTATATAGACTTTTGAAATTGCCCACCCTGTAGCCCAAGACCACCCCCCTAAACATCATACATACATCACAGAAGGAGGCGGTCTCCAGCAGAAATTTGAGAGTGTTGTTTCTCTCCTGTCTGCCAGCATACCTGATAATGCCTTATTTGATTACATTTTCTGGCTAGCCTGGCCATTCCTTTGAGATACTTCGTTCCTGAATCTCTTACACATATTGATAGTTTGCTCACCGTAACAGATTCTTGCCAGACTGCATCTGAAATGGGAGGTGTAAGCAATTACAGTCCAAAGACAATTGGAAAGCTCATCTCCCCATTTCATTCCTCCGTGCAGAGAAATATTTGAGGTCAATTTGGGAGAGTCAAAATGGCTTCAGGATTGCTCTCCTGAACTATTTCAGATACGTGGTTTATATACTTCTGTATGTGCTTGCATTGTGCATTTATGAGCGTTTATTTTGTATTTGAGACCTTAGAATTCTTATAACACCGCCTCTTACATCCCCTGCAACAGCTATCTTTAAACAGTCACTTTCAAAGGCTTCAGCACAAAGAAAGGTCTGGGTCGTTCTCGGCTCCGTTTCCAATAGCAACCTTGGGACGGACAAAAGGCGGCGGCATTTTTCAATCAATATGGAAGGCTGTCCTTGAAAGGCCCCAAAAACAAAAGGCTCCCCCTTCCTCTTCCCACCCCCTCCCTATCTCGGCAGCATATTTCAGTCCATCCTCAACTCATCTGACAAGGCCCAGTGCTGTCTGCCTTCTCCCTGCTTTGAGAAGAGCAGATAAGTGTTTACATCCATCATTAATATTTCCACCCAGGCAGCTATAGGCAGGCAAAGGACTGCCTCTCGCTCGCTCCATTCAGAAGATCTTCCAGCCCAGGCCCAGACGGGGGGGGGGGCATATGGGCTACTTGGCCTCTGATTCCAAAGAGGGCCTCGGTCAGCATATTTACCTATATTTTCCATTTTGTCTTTACAGTGGTGCCCCGCAAGACGAATGCCTCGCAAGACGAAAAACTCGCTAGACGAAAGGGTTTTCTGGTTTTGCGTTGCTTCGCTAGACGAATTTCCCTATGGGCTTGCTTCGCAAGACGAAATCGTCTTGCGCTTTTTAAAAAAAGCCGCTTGAAGAGGCGCAGTTGCGACGGACCGTGCTTCGCAAGACGAAAAACATCGCAAGATGAAAAGACTCGCGGAACGATCTCTTTTCGTCTTGCGAGGCACCACTGTATATGCAGATACAGTTTAATCCTTGTAATAAAATCATTTGTCAGCATAACTTTCGTGAAAATTATTTATATACTTACTTATTTATAAGACCTCAGTTATCCCCCGGGTAAAAAAAAGGGGGGCCACATTATCTACCTGGCCCGGGCCTCTACCTGGCTCTGCAAGGCCCTGAGGAAAACAGATGATGAGATCGATCCAAATGCAAAAGAATCTGGAAGTGGGAAGCTATTCACTGGGGGCAAGGGGGGGGAGGCTGGCATGGGGAGTGGCATTAAGCAATGGGGTAAGGCGGGGGTCAGCAAACTTACCGCGCCTCGGGCCGGTGTCTCCAGTGCTGATAAAGCGGCGGGCCGGAGAGTGGGGGAGTGTGTGCCCATACCTGTGCGTACATTTTCAAAAAGGGGAAAAGAGAGGACCCAAATAATTACCGCCCAGTCAGTCTGACATCAATACCAGGGAAGATTCTGGAGCAGATCATTAAGCAAACAGTCTGTGAGCACCTAGAAAGGAATGCTGTGATCACCAATAGTCAGCATGGATTTCTGAAAAATAAGTCATGTCAGACTAACCTGATCTCGTTTTTTGACAGAATTACAAGCCTGGTAGATGAAGGGAACGCAGTGGATGTAGCCTACCTTGATTTCAGCAAGGCATTTGACAAGGTGCCCCATGATATTCTTGTAAAGAAGCTGGTAAGATGTGGTCTTGACTATGCTACCACTCAGTGGATTTGTAACTGGCTGACTGACCGAACCCAAAGGGTGCTCATCAATGGTTCCTCTTCATCCTGGAGAAGAGTGACTAGTGGGGTGCCACAGGGTTCTGTCTTGGGCCCGGTCTTATTCAACATCTTTATCAACGACTTGGATGATGGACTCAAGGGCATCCTGATCAAATTTGCAGATGACACCAAACTGGGAGGAGTGGCTAACACCCCAGAGGACAGGATCACACTTCAAAACGACCTTGACAGATTAGAGAACTGGGCAAAAATAAACAAGATGAATTTTAACAGGGAGAAATGTAAAGTATTGCACTTGGGCAAAAAAAATGAGAGGCACAAATACAAGATGGGTGACACCTGGCTTGAGAGCAGTACATGTGAAAAGGATCTAGGAGTCTTGGTTGACCACAAACTTGACATGAGCCAACAGTGTGACGCGGCAGCTAAAAAAGCCAATGCAATTCTGGGATGCATCAATAGGAGTATAGCATCTAGATCAAGGGAAGTAATAGTGCCACTGTATTCTGCTCTGGTCAGACCTCACCTGGAGTACTGTGTCTAGTTCTGGGCACCACAGTTCAAGAAGGACACTGACAAACTGGAACGTGTCCAGAGGAGGGCAACCAAAATGGTCAAAGGCCTGGAAACGATGCCTTATGAGGAACGGCTAAGGGAGTTGGGCATGTTTAGCCTGGAGAAGAGGAGGTTAAGGGGTGATATGATAGCCATGTTCAAATATATAAAAGGATGTCACATAGAGGAGGGAGAAAGGTTGTTTTCTGCTGCTCCAGAGAAGCGGACACGGAGCAATGGATCCAAACTACAAGAAAGAAGATTCCACCTAAACATTAGGAAGAACTTCCTGACAGTAAGAGCTGTTCGACAGTGGAATTTGCTGCCAAGGAGTGTGGTGGAGTCTCCTACTTTGGAGGTCTTTAAGCAGAGGCTTGACAACCATATGTCAGGAGTGCTCTGATGGTGTTTCCTGCTTGGCAGGGGGTTGGACTCGATGGCCCTTGTGGTCTCTTCCAACTCTATGATTCTATGATTCTATGCTATTTCTGGTGCACTTCCAGGTCAGAGGAGCACCGGAAATAGCTTGTGTGCATGTGCACGGGCCTCCTCCGCCCCGGATGCACACCGGAAATAACACTTGCGCATGTGCACATAACGCTTGCGCATGCGCACAAGCTATTTTGGGTGCATAGCTGTCAACGTTTCCCTTTTTTAAAGGGAAATTCCCTTATTCCGAATAGGATTCCTCTCAAGAAAAGGGAAAAGTTGACAGCTATGTTGGGGCGCGCAGTGCCGGTAAGAGCAGGCGGCGGCAGCAGGCGGCAGGGGTCGTTGCGGGCCGGATAAATGAGTCCCTCAGGCCTTATCCGGCCCTCGGGCCTTAGTTTGGGGACCCCTGGGGTAAGGGGCTCAGGGTGTGAAAAGGGAGAGGGAAAGGATACCAGAAGGGGTCTGTTACATGTTGCCGGAAAACGTTTTCCAGAAATGGGGACATTTCCTATGGAAGAATGAGTGGGAAAACTTTGGGAACCTGCTAAAATTGCTGAATTGAATCACAATATTGGATTTAAGGGGCAGAAACATGTTAGCTTTGTCTCTTTGGACACGTAATATAATTGTTCGTTTTTTATAAGGTAAAGGGACCCCTGACCATTAGGTCTAGTAGTGACCGACTCTGGGGTTGCGGCGCTCATCTTGCTTTATTGGCCAAGGGAGCCGGCGTACAGCTTCCGGGTCATGTGGCCAGCATGACTAAGCCGCTTTTGGCGAACCAGAGCAGCGCATGGAAACGCCGTTTACCTTCCCGCCAGAGCGGTATCTATTTATCTACTTGCACTTGACATGCTTTTGAACTCCTAGGTGGGCAGGAGCTGGGACCGAGCAACGGGAGCTAACCTGTCGCGGGGATTTGAACCGCCGACCTTCTGATCAGCAAATCCTAGGCTCTGTGGTTTAACCCACAGCGCCAGGACATTTTGTGGTATATTGTGTTTAAGTTTTGGAAATATTAATAACGACAAAGAGGGAAAGAAGTATATGAGCACTATGTGGCATAACGAATGCACCTTTAAGGGGCCTGCAATGGAACAGTCAAGGTTTCCTTTGTGGTGTTTATCTGCCCCTCGGAGAAACATGCAACGGGCTTGGCTTTGCAACAACAGAGATTGCAAAGGGAGCACTGGCGCCAACTCTAGGGGGCACTGGGTACCAGGGTACCCACAAAAAAGATTTTGTGGGTGCTCAGCACCAATACAATGGGACTCCGACGCAACCTCTGAGGCTTTGTGAAGCCTCGGAAGCGACTTCCGGTAGAAACTGGAAGTTGTGTCAGAGGCCTTGCGAGGCCTCAGACATAACCTCTGAGGCCCAGTGAGGCCCCGGAAGCGCCACTGCGCCGCCACCAATGTAATGAGGTGTCATGATGCCGTGACATGTCGCAAGTGCCTTTGGACACCCATAATAATAATATTATAATAATTTATTATTTATACCCCACCCATCTGGCTGGGTTTCCCCAGCCACTCTGGGTGGCTTCCAACCGAATATTAAAAAAAATACAGCATCGGACATTAAAAACTTCCCTAAACAGGGCCGCCTTCAGTTGTCTTTTAAAAGTAAAATAGTTGTTTATTGCCTTGACATCTGATGGGAGGGCGTTCCACAGGGCAGGTGTTATGTACTGAAGTTCTCACCCTGTGCCAGCAGGGGAATACTGTAGATAGTTTTCACTCAGGTCCACATATGCAAATAAGGGATTGAAAGTGATGTTCAGTGATTGGATAGTTACAGAAAATGGTTACTGTTGTGTTCTAGTGGAGCTCTGTATAAGCAGGCTGGCTGAACCCTTCAGTTCAGTTCTGTTCTGGCCTGTGAATAAACAAGAGCTGTTTGAAGAATCGCTGTGTCGTCTGATATGTTCACCCACGACTTAACAGCAGGCACCACCACCGAGGTAGTTGTTTATTTCTTCTAAAAGTCAGGTAGTTGTTTATTTCCTTGACATCCGATGGGAGGGCGTACCACGGGGCGGGTGCCACTACCGAGAAGGCCCTCTGCCTGGTTCCCTGTAGCTTCGCTTCTCGCAGGGAGGGAACCGCCAGGAGGCCCTTGGCGCTGAACCTCAGTGTCCGGGGTGGATGATGGGGGTGGAGACGCTCCTTCAGGTATACAGGACCGAGGCCTTTTGACCTGGGGGGCCAAGTTGGCGCCCCTGGAAGGGAGGGAAGAGGGAGCACCTCTCTCTTGCGAACGCCGGTCTCACAAACCAAATCTGCTCAGACTTCCTGCTAGGTCGAACGCTGCCCCGGAGGCAAGAGGGAGTCAGTCAGTGTGCTGGCAGAAGAGGGATGAGATATGTGTTTGTAAGGTATTCCTGGAAACCAGCCCACGTCAGAAGGCAAGGCCGTCACAGCCTGCTTCTGCTGAATGGTTTTACAACACACCCCAAAGGGACTGAACAATGGAGGCAAGCAGAGCAGTGCCTTTGTGAAGGATGCATATCCCTTGAGTTTCTGAAGCCTTGTCGCCGGGAGCTGTGGCAGAGCAGGCGCCGTTTCCCTTTCCTCTGGCTGCTAAGGATGGGCAAACGGGGCAAACGCCGCTCCTCTCTCAGCTCCTCCAATTTCCCAATCTTACGTTCCGTTCTCTGCATTTCCACATGAGCTTGTGGGAAGCGTAGGTTTTGGGCACAAGAGCACTGTCTCCTCCTGTGGTCTCAAGCAACTGGCGTTCGGAAGCGTTACAGTGGTACCTCAGGTTACATATGCTTCAGGTTACATACACTTCAGGTTGCAGACTCCACTAACCCAGAAATATTACCTCAGGTTAAGAACTTTGCTTCAAGATGAGAACAGAAATTGTGTGGCGGCAGCAGGAGGCCCGATTAGCTAAAGTGGTACTTCAGGTTAAGAACAGTTTCAGGTTAAGAACGGACCTCCGGAACGAATTAAGTACTTAACCTGAGGTACCACTGTACTGGTGTCCTGGGCGCAGCCAACAAGGTCCACTGGCCTCTGAAGGGAATCCGAATCAAGTGCGCAAGTAAAAATTCAACAGGTAAGGTATGTCCTTTGCATGGAGACGTTGTGCGGAGCCGAGCTTTACTGGTTGAGTTCTGGCCCGCCACGCAGCTGCCAAAGGGTGGCTGGAAGGGGGCGAGAATGCAGTCTCTTGTCAAGAAATATGTCGGTATTCACACAAACAAGCCCCAACTTGTCTTGTTACACAACGCCTGACTTCCTCATTCCATGGGGCATGAACGCAAGGCTGCTTGTGGGGTGGGAGGTTAGAAATGTTCGCAAAACCGCCAGCTCTCTTGGAAATAAAATTTAAAAATGCACACAAAAACAGTGAGGCTTGTGGCTTCTTGCAGTAACAGATGACAACTCTGGGATTTAGCACAATTCAATGAACGCAAATATCATCCCATGCCTCATCTCCCACAAACACACACATACTCCCCGGCAAGAAACGGCAGCCTCAAACGGCTTCATGTAGCCATAGCAGCGCAGTTGGGAGAATATAAATAATAACTATGATGCTGTTATCGTTATGATCCTAAACAATCATTTTGTTTACATGGTGCCTGCCTAATTGCTCTTTGAGGCTCTTTATGGAAATCCTGAGGCAGTTCCAAACGTCCTATGAAGATGAAAGCTGTTTTGTTTTTTTTATAAGGAGGGAAGAGAGAGGAGGGGGGAAATAACAACACAACCATAACCGAGGAAGCCTCATTTACATACCCTCCAACATTTCTCCGATGAAAACAGGGATGCCCTATTTATTATTATTATTATTATTATTATTATTATTATTATTATTAATTATACCCCGCCCATCTGGCTGGGTTTTCCCAGCCATTCTGTGCGGCTTACAGCATGTATCGAAACATAATAAAACATCAAACATTTAAAAACTTCCCAATACAGGGCTGCCTTCAGATGTCTTCTAAAAGTTATGTAGTTCTTTATCTCCTTGACATCTGACGGGAGGGCATTCCACAGGGAGGGCACCACTACCGAGAAGGCTTTCTACTGAGGAGAAGTAGTAATAATAATAATAATAATAATAATAATAATAATAATAATACTTATACCACACCCATCTGACTGGGTTGCCCCAACCACTCTGGGCGACTTCCAGCATACAGTGGTACCTTAGGTTAAGAACTTAATTCGTTCTGGAGGTCCGCTCTTAACCTGAAACTGTTCTTAACCTGAAGCACCACTTTAGCTAATGGGGCCTCCTGCTGCCGCCACGCCGCCGCTTCACAATTTCTGTTCTCATCCTGAAGCAAAGTTCTTAACCTGAGGTACTATTTCTGGGTTAGCGGAGTCTGTAACTTGAAGTGTCTGTAACCCGAGGTACCACTGTATATAAAAACATTTTCTAAAAACCTTCCCTATAGAGTTCCAGGCCTTCAGATGGTCAGGAGTCGCATAACTCCATACCCTCCAACATTTCATGAAGGTAGGGATGTCCTAAGGAAAAGCAGGACGTTCCTGGGTCAAATCAGAAACTGGGATGGCTTCTGTAAATCCAGGATTGTCCCTGGAAAATAGGGACACTTGCAGGGTCTGCATTTATCAGGCTAAACAGAAATGTGCTGCTGCACTGCCGAAGTTTCCCTTAACTGTCTTGTGTGATGGCAATTTCCGCAATGTGCCACTCAAAAGGATGCAGAGCCCGCTGCAACAATCCCAGAAAATGATCTGTACATGGTACATCTATGGCACATCTGGTTATGCTTCTTGGGGACAGTTCCGGGTTTCCCAGCAAACAGCCATAAGTGCTGCAAAAGTCTGCAGAACCAGTTACACCAGAGATGGCATTCCACTGCAGAAAAAGGGGAACACGATGGCTTTATTGTACTGTCTGCAAACATAGTCTATGTACACAGCTTCAGATAACAAGGATATTACCTGTGATTAGCTATATTGCTCTCTTCCTGGGACAAAGAACATCTTCAAATGTTTGTCTCATAGAAGATTTGCATGACACGGACTGACACGGGAGCTTCTGCCATTCTCTGCCAATCCAAAGACCTGTGAGAGTTACTGACTAGGTCATTCTGAGCTGCAACATTAGTCCCTCTTGCCCAACACTATCTAGTCCAGCCTTCTTCGCCCTCTGGATGTTTTGGACTACAAATCCCATCGTACCCAGCCAGCATGGCCAATGGTCAGGGATGATGGGATTTGTAGTCCAAAGCAACTACTCTGTTCCAAACTTAAAAATGGAAAGCGTAATGCTGGTGGTCAACAATAGAGGTTTAAAGACTGTCTCAAGGCAAATCTTAAAAAATATAAAGACTGACAACTGGGAAACACTGGCCAGCGAGCGCTCCAGTTGGAGAACAGCCTTTACCAGAGGTGTCATGGGCTTTGAAGACACTCAAACTCAGGACGCAAGGGAGAAACGTGCTAAGAGGAAGGCACGCTTGGCAAATCCACACCGTGATCAACTCCCGCCTGGAAACCAATGTCCCCACTGTGGAAGGACGTGTGGGTCCAGAATTGGCCTCCACAGTCACTTACAAATTCATTGTTAAAACCATGTTAATGGAAGACAATCTTACTCGGCTACGAGTGATCGCAGATGAAGAAGAAGAAGAAGAAGAAGAAGAAGAAGAAGAAGAAGAAGAAGAAGAAGAAGAAATCCAAAAATAAACAAATGGAAGATACCAATGCTGGGGGGCATCCTCCTGAGAACCCCCACCCCACAATTCTTCTCTGTCAGTATTTTGTAGGAAGGATTCAACGCAGGTTTGAACAATTAAAACCGGGCTTTTTAATTTTGAGGAAAGGCGAGTAGGAGAATCACAGAATCATAGAATAGAATCATAGAATCATAGAGTTGGAATAGACCACAAGGGCCATCGAGTCCAACCCCCTGCCAAGCAGGAAACACCATCAGAGCACTCCTGACATATGGTTGTCAAGCCTCTCTTAAAGACCTCCAAAGTAGGAGACTCCACCACACTCCTTGGCAGCAAATTCCACTGTCGAACAGCTCTTACTGTCAGGAAGTTCTTCCTAATGTTTAGGTGGAATCTTCTTTCTTGTAGTTTGGATCCATTGCTCCGTGTCCGCTTCTCTGGAGCAGCAAAACAACCTTTCTCTCTCCTCTATGTGACATCCTTTTATATATTTGAACATGGCTATCATATCACCCCTTAACCTCCTCTTCTCCAGGCTAAACATGCCCAGCTCCCTTAGCCGTTCCTCATAAGGCATCGTTTCCAGGCCTTTGACCATTTTGGTTGCCCTCCTCTGGACACGTGCCAGTTTGTCAGTGTCCTTCTTGAACTGTGGTGCCCAGAACTGGACACAGTACTCCAGGTGAGGTCTGACCAGAGCAGAATACAGTGGCACTATTACTTCCCTTGATCTAGATGCTATACTCCTATTGATGCAGCCCAGAATTGCATTGGCTTTTTTAGCTGCCGCGTCACACTGTTGGCTCATGTCAAGTTTGTGGTCAACCAAGACTCCTAGATCCTTTTCACATGTACTGTTCTCAAGCCAGGTGTCTTGTATTTGTGCCTCTCATTTTTTTTTGCCCAAGTGCAATACTTTAGATGACATGATAGAACTGTATAAAATTATGGCATGGAGGACATGGAAAAAGCCCCTCTCCCTCTCTCAGAACTTATAAGCATCCAATGAAGGTGAAATATTGGGACATTCGGGATAGAAAAAGAATGTACTCCTTTACACTGTGCAAACTTAAGTTATGAAAAGGACTCCCCCAAGAGGGGATGAGAACAGGATGCCAGATGAGATGAGTGCTTGGCCTGATCCAGGACAGCTCTTCTTATTTATTTATTCATATTTATATATTGACGGATTGTAAGAAAGCCTCCAAGCCGCCATCAAAAACATTGAAATGATTCGTACTTTTTCTTCTGATGTCCTTAAAGCGGAAGCTCTTTTCGCTGAAATTCAACACAGCTATTAAAGGTGCAGAAATTGTGTCCTCTTCCGCACCTGGGCAACCTAACGGTGAGCAGACAAGTTCTTGGTTTAAATTCCTACTTCCTGCCCTGAGTTCCTTGAGGTGAGGCCCTCACTTCGCTGCTCAAAAGACTGGGATGTGGCAGGATCAGCTCCTGTGACGTTTCCTACCTGCTCCTCTGCCCCCTCAACAAATATCACATCACAACCTGAGTCATGCGCTGCTCAGATCAGCTATGGAATTCCTTTCGGGTATCTGCACCAAGTTGCTCTTGGGCACATGTGTCACGATGAGCAGAGCTTCAGGAAGTGCATATTTTCCTGGTATGGCAATCCAGTGGGGTTTGAGGCGGGGAAGGATTTTGGCCCATACAGTAGCTCCCTTGTTTTGACACAACTATTACCAAAGGCCCAGGGAGCTTGTCCTCATTGCCCTTACCCATCATCAGATGCAGGCAGTGATGGAGGGTACCCATTAGGACTGGGAGGGAAGAAGGCCAGGAGGCCAACAGCAGAGGGCGCCAGAGCCATCGGCAGTACCAGGAGCAAGTCAGCAGTGAAACACCTGGTCTCTGTGACGTTAACTCTTTATTCAAAGAAACCAAAACTGCTCAGGCGCTGTGATGACAGCAACTCTTCCCAGTAGGTCCTGCCCCAATGAGGCACTTGCAAGGACTGAAGGTCCCTGCTTTCCCACCACTCTCTAAGACTCCTGCCACCCCCACTGGTCCTTCCCCAGCAATCTGAGGTTCCTCCATCTTGTTCCTATGTCTTCATTCCTCTGCATGTTCTGGGAGACCAAAGGGGAAGGGAGCTGGTTGCAGTGGGAGGAAGAGACCCCCTGGCTTCTTCAGCAGCCTGCCTCCATCATCCTGTCTCCTGGCCCATCTCCTCTCCTGCCTCTGATTCTGGACTGCTCTCTGCTACAGACTCTCCCTGCTCACTAAACCCTGTTGCCTTTTCAGCTTCCAACCTTCCTCTTCCCAGTCTGCTCCCTCTTCTTGCTCTGACCACTCATCATCAATCCACCACCGCTCCCTGGGCTCTAAGTCTTCTTCCCTTGGGGGTCTCCCAACTGGTGCCTCCCAGCATTCCTCTGCATTCAGCCAGACCATGATGACAGACAGATGAAGCCAGACGAAGCCTTGTCTCCATCCCGCCAAGTTCCATAAGAAATCACAACGAGACGAAACAGGAGGAGGCCAGTAGCTGGTGGGGGGAAAAATACAAAGGCTGGCAGGTGGGGGTTGGCTGAGGTCAATAATAATAATAATAATAATAATAATAATAATTTATTATTTATACCCCACCCATCTGGCTGGGTCCCCCCAGCCACTCTGGGCGGCTCCCAACAAAACACTAAAATACAATAACCTATTAAACATTAAAAGCTTCCCTAAAAAGGACTGCCTTTAGATGTCTTCTAAAAGTTTGGTAGTAATTTTTCTCTTTGACATCTGGTGGGAGGGTGTTCCACAGGGCGGGTGCCACTACCGAGAAGGCCCTCTGCCTGGTTCCCTGTAACTTGGCTTCTCGCAGTGAGGGAACCGCCAGAAGGCTCTTGGAGTTGGACCTCAGTGTCCGGGCAGAACAATGGAGGTGGAGACGCTCCTTCAGGTATACTGGACCGAGGTTGGTGGGGCAGTGCCCCCCTTCACCGTAACGGTCCAGCCTGCACTCCAGTGGCGTAGCGTGGGGGGTACAGGGGGGACCGGCCGCACCGGGCGCAACATCTGGGGGTTAGGGTTAGGGGGCGCAAATCCACGGGTTAGGGGGCGCAAATTACTTGCCTTGCCCCGGGTGCTGACAACCCACGCTACGCCACTGCTGCACTGTAAGCAAGTAATGTGTCTTTGAGCAGCTGAGCAACAGGCAGAGATCGAGTTGCCCCAGCTTTCCCACCCAAGATGGGGAGATTTTGTTGTTTTCCCCCCTGGCCTGATACACACAGTTCTCCAGAGGCACTTGGAGAAAGTGACTAGGCTTGAGGTGGCGTTTAACTCTGCAACACTTCCGTTGCCTGATGACACACTTGTGCCCCATTCAGTCACCACCACCGCAAATCTCTGGGGAGTGCCTCGTGATGTCACGCTTTACTTTTGCACTGTCAAAGGCCCAGGGTCACACACACACACACACACACACACACACACACACACACACAGGCACTCTGCCACTCCCATTGAGCATTGAGGGAGGAGCTGACTTGAGCACTAGGCTGTTCAGAGCTGCAAAGGAACTAGCTGGCGGAGGTTTGGCTGCTCCTGTGGCCCAGAAGAGGAGGGGAAGTGTGGGGAAGAGAGAAAGTAAGGAAGAGGAAAAGACTGCAGACGAGTGAGAGACAGAAAGGTGAGCAGGAAAAGCCAGTGCCAGCCTGTGTTTATTTATTTCTCTGTCTTTTCTTCTTTCTCTCCAGCCTGATTCAATCAATTGCTCTCTCTTGCTGACTCTCTGTATACTTTGTCTGGAGGGAATCAGTTGCCTCACTGTTCTTCATGTAAGACAGACAGAGACGGACAGGGAGGCTGCGTCTACACAGCACATTTAAGGCAAAACCTGCCCCACCCACCCCCCAGGCTGGGAACTGTAGTTTTGTTAAGGGTGGTGGGAATAGCAGCTCTGTGAGGAGTGAACTACGGTTCTTTGGAAAGGGGGAGCATGCTTTATGTGTTTTGTAAATATATGACAGGCACGCAGTGTCAGTACACTTTGATTATCTTTATTGAATCAGTTTCCTCATTCTTTTTTTGCCTAGGAGTGGGCGGCGGCGGGGGGTGGGGTGGAAATCTTCCAGCACTTTGAGAGGCAAATGATTTATTGTGGTCCATACCTGAGCCACAGCAAATCCTGTTAACAGCACAATCTTAGCCACGTTTACTCAGAAGGATATCCTATTTGATTTAGGATGGCAGCTGTAGCACTTTGAATACTCTTTTTTTTAAAAAAACCCCTTTGCTGTCAGAGACACATCTAGCTTCCCTTCTTAAATCTCTGTGACCCCAGTTTTGTCCCCATTTTTGAATCTATCCCTCCCTCCCTCCATCTCAACATTGCCATATCCCTCTCCCCATTCTCAAAGACTGAGATCAGATAATATTTTTACATCAAACAGAAATGCAGAAATGCAGAACTGTCACCATTATTATTATTATTATTATTATTATTATTATTATTATTCACAGTTTAGATATGTGCTAAGGCGATTTGCAGACATGCAATGAAAACAGTACCCCCCCTCCCCAGAATATTTATTTATTTATTCCAGAAAATTTACACACCACTTGATTGTTTAAAAAAACACACAAAAAAACCCCAACAACCCTCAAAGTGGTTTACGAAAAGATAAAACAAGGAAAGGAAAGGAAAGGAAAGGAAAGGAAAGGAAAGGAAAGGAAGCCTTACTTTAAAACGTACAAAACTTAAAATACTAAAGCGGATTAAAATTACCTCAACTTTCTAATCCTCTGGGTAGACTTGTCTAAACAGGAGTGCTTTTAGCTGGTGCGAGAAGGGTACGGCGAAGCTGTCTGCTTAATATCAAGTGGCAAGGAGTTCCAAAGCCCAGTCGTTGCCACACTTACAAAAGCAGAACGGCTACTATTGGGAGGGGGGGGCTTAGCATTTATGTTTGTTATTATCCTGCACATTTTTGTGCTTTCATAATGTAAACTGCCCTACGATCTTCGGATGAAGGGCAGTTCAGAAATTTACGGGGAAATATTATGTAGGCACCTCCAGTAGTGCCAATCCCGCCAACTGGAGCGGTCGGTTGGGCATGTGTGGGGCAAGGCGATGTAGTAAGTAAACTGCTCTCAAGTTATTAAGTGCCTTATATAATAAGAGCAACACCTTGAATAGTAGCACCCAGTTGCAAATCCGGAAAAACGAACACCTAAGGCCCATTTAGACTTTTCTGCCCAGCTAGAAAAAAAAGCTTGCCCGAAACTACTGTTCCTGGAAGGTACAGATTGTGGGTGCAATCCTTGCTCCCCACAAATTGCAGACCCTCCAAGTATCCCTATTTTCCAAGGACAGCCCTGGAAACTGTCCCGGTTTCTGATTTGATCCTGGAATGTCCCGCTTTTCCTTAGGACGTCCCTGTTTTCACTGGAGAAATGTTGGAGGGTTTGCAGTTATGCAACCCCTGAGCCAAAGAAATAAGTAACTAGGCAACCTTTAGAAGACATCTGAAGACAGCCCTGTATAGGGAATTTTTAAAAAAATGTTTTATTATGTTTTTGTTTGTTGGAAGCTGCCCAGAGCGACTGGGGCAACCCAGTCACATGGGTGGAGTATAAATCATAAAGTTATTATAATTACTATTATTGTTATGGAGGAGGGTGTCCCTATTTTCATCGGAGAAATGTTGGAGAGTATGTTATTTATCATATTTATTATCAAGGAGTGCAGGAAAGCAAAAAAAAAAAGACATCTGAAGGCAGCCCTGTACAGTGGTACCTCGGGTTACATACGCTTCAGGTTACAGACTCCGCAGAAATATTACCTCAGGTTAAGAACTTTGCTTCAGGATGAGAACAGAAATCGTGCTCCGGCGGCGCGGTGGCAGCGGGAGGCCCCATTAGCTAAAGTGGTGCTTCAGGTTAAGAACAGTTTCAGGTTAAGTACAGACCTCCAGAACGAATTAAGTACTTAACCTGAGGTACCACTGTATAGAGAAGTGTTTGTTTTTCACACAAAAAAATCATGTTTAATGTTTTATTATGTTTTTATATATGTTTGAAGCTGCCCAGAGTGGGTGAGGCAACCAAGAGAGATGGATGGGGTGTTAACAACAAATTTAATATCATTATTATAATTATGGAATAGGATGCCCATATTTTCATCGGAGAAATGTTGAAGGGTATGAAACTGGAGGGGTGGGGGCTGTTTTTCTCCCTCTCTCAGTCCTCACCCTCCTCGTCTCCCATCCTTGCAGTGTCCCAGCCGGCTGATGTGCCCATGCCCAAGTTTGCCGCAAAGGAAAAGCCTCTTCTATCGCAGTCCCTTCAGATGGCCCCCTTGGTTTTTCCTTCAGTGGTTGTTGATGTTCCGGACATTCCTCGACCTTTCAGGGTGGATGGACGGATGGACGAAATGAGTGGCTCTGGGGAGAGAGCCTCTAGGGATGGGGAGAGAGGACTGGGCCGGTTTGGCAGTGGGCTGTGTGCCCATGCGCACTGGATGAAGACGGGGAAGGAGCATAGCTGTCAACTTTTCCCTTTTCTTGCGAGGAATCCTATTCGGAATAAGGGAATTTCCCTTTTAAAAAAGGGAAACGTTGACAGCTATGGGAAGGAGAGAGGGCAGGCAGGCTTGTAGGGCACCAGCGCTGGGCTTCTCCCTTCCCTGCTTCGACTTTTCTGCAAGCGCATGATTTACGTCTTGGCAGAGACATAAGCCAGAAACTCCGTCCCTGACCTTTTGCTGTCCCGTGGGGTACACACATGCATTAACTCTTCTTTCCCTGTAGCGACAGAAGGCTGGCTTGTCCCAGAAAGGCGAGGGGACGAGGAAGAGGAAAAGCCACGGCAGAATGCGGAATGCGCATCCGTTTATTACCAGTGATTACTTTCCAGCCACGGATTTGCCAACCCAACCCGCTTGGGGAGGGCGGGTGCACCACCCAAGTCCTCCAAGACATGGCAAACCAGTGTGCCGTGTGCCTGGTAAACCACGGTGCCATAAGCTGCGAACAGGTGCACCACAGACAGATGGCTATGGGGCAGGACTCTGCGCAGGCGACTCAAGCAAGTGAGCCAAGCTGCATGTTACAGTGGTACATCTGGATGTGAACAGGATCCGTTCCGGAGTCCCGTTCGCAACCAGAAGCGAATGCAACCTGCGTTTACGCACATGCGGGTTGTGATTCGCCACTTCTGCGCATGCGTGTGATGTCATTTTGAGCATCTGTGCATGCGCAAGTGGCAAAACCCAGAAGTAACACATTCCGTTACTTCCGGGTCACCGCAGAGCGTAACCTGAAAACGCTCAACCTGAAGCATATGTAACCCAAGGTATGACTGTATAAAGGGACACGGGTGGCGCTGTGGGTTAAACCACAGAGCCTCGGACTTGCTTATCAGAAGGTTGGCGGTTCGAATCCCCATGACGTAGTGAGCTCCCGTTGCTCAGTCCCTGCTCCTGCCAACCTAGCAGTTCAAAAGCACATCAAAGTGCAAGTAGTTAAATAGGGGGTAAACGGGAAGGTAAACGGCATTTCCATGCGCTGCTCTGGTTCGCCAGAAGCGGCTTAGTCATGCTGGCCATATGACCCGGAAGCTGTACGCCGGCTCCCTCGGCCAATAAAGCAAGATGAGCGCCGCAACCCCAGAGTCGGTCACGACTGGACCTAATGGTCAGGGGTCCCTTTACCTTTACCTTTACCTTTACCTTTACCTTTACCTTTATGACTGTATAGGGGATGGCAACACCTTCCCACCAATATGTGTGTGTCTGTGTGTGTCTCCAAGGTCTCAGGCAGGGTCCTCCCAAGACCCATTCGCATCTTCTGCATGCAAGGACCTGCAGTATGTATAGTTTGGTCTAGGACGGGGGAGACTTGGGTTCAAATCCACTGTCAGGCATGACCTTGGGCTAGTTGCACATTGTTGTGAACTCTGCGGGGAAAGGGACGGATAGGCATTTACCAAATTCTGCCCTCTACCAATGAACTCTAGCTCTTCGCCATATAGAGCGGATTCCAGGAGCGAGTGGTCTGTGCTGCGTTTATTTATTTGTTACATTTATTTATTTGCCCAGGTAGCTCAGTCAGTAGAGCATGAGGGTCTTATTTTCCGGGTCGTGCGTTTGAGCCCCACGATGGGCAAAAGATTCCTGCATTGCAGGGGGTCAGGCTAGATGACCCTCAGGGTCCCTTTCAAGTCCACAACTCTATGATTCGAATTCTATGATTCTGTATCCTGCTGTTCCTCCAAATGGCGTCTGAGGCCTTTACAGGGGCGGCTCCCTGGTTGCGGAACACTTTCCTCAGGCATTTCATTAGCTTTTGCATAACTGTTTTAAATATTTTTTTATTACAGTGGTACCTCGGGTTACAGACGCTTCAGGTTACAGACTCCGCTGTACAGTCATTTTAAAACATTACCTCTGTTGTGTAATAGCGGGTGAGATGGTGCTTTTTAACTTTTCAACTTTTAGCTTTTCTGATCTGTAAACGTAAGTTGTGGTAAGTTGGCAATTCCTTTATTCTTTTGTGCTGGTTTGGCTTTTCGCGTGGACGATGTATACTGAATTAACTGCTGTTTTGTGTGTGTGTGTGTGTGTGTGTGTACAGTGTTACCTCAGGTTAAGTACTTAATTCGTTCCGGAGGACCGTACTTAACCTGAAACTGTTCTTAACCTGAAGCACCACTTTAGCTAATGGGGCCTCCCGCTGCTGCTGCGCCGCCGGAGCCCGATTTCTGTTCTCACCCTGAAGCAAAGTTCTTAACCTGAAGCACTATTTCTGGGTTAGCAGAGTCTGTAACCTGAAGCGTCTGTAACCTGAAGCGTATGTAACCTGAGGTACCACTGTATATATGTACACACTCTTTTACTTAGTTTTGCATTTATGTTACCTAGTGAATCTACATTATCCGGCAGCTAATAAATATAACGAATGGATATGTAAATAATACGGAACGAGAGCCAACATTGCCTGAGTGGAAGTCTGCCTGTGCAATGGGACTTCCCCCTTTCACTGTCAGGGGCAATATGTTTCCGAATACCAGTTGCTGGAAACCACAGAAGCATGGAGAGGAGCTGTTGAGCTGCTGTTCTGCTTGCGGGTCACTGTGAGAACAGGAAGCAGCGGGAACAGGATTCATTTTATCTTATTTTCTTAGGATCTCACCCCATGTGCCTCCTTAAAATTGCTCCTGAGAGTCAGGAGCAGATTGTGGGGCACAGGTGTTGCCATGGGGGCAGGGGAGAGAAGTATATTATTATTATTATTATTATTATTATTATTATTATTATTAGTGCTATTTTTCTAGAAAAAGAGGTGCCGGAACTCAATTCCTGTAGGTTCCCCCCGAAAAAAAACCCTGGTGGTGGTTGTTGTTGTTATGTATTATTATTATTATTATTATTATTATTATTATTATTATTATTATTACCCTGCCCATCTGACTGGGTTGCCCCAGTCACTCTGGGTGGCTTCCAACATATAGGAAACCATAATAAAACATTAAGCATTTTTTTTAAAAAAAAAAACCTTGCCTAAAAAGGGCTGCCTTTAGTTGTCTTCCAAAGGTTGCACAGTTAAAGGTAAAGGGACCCCTGACCGTTAAGTCCAGTTGCGGATGACTCTGGGGTTGCGGCGCTCATCTCTCTTCACTGGCGAAGGGAGCCGGCGTTTGTCCACAGACAGCTTCCAGGTCATGTGGCCAGCATGACTAAGCCGCTTCTGGAGAACCAGAGCAGCACATGTAAATGCCGTTTACCTTCCCGCTGGAGCGGTACCTAATTATCTACTTGCACTTTGCCGTGCTTTTGAACGGCTAGGTTGGCAGGAGCAAGGACTGAGCTATGGGAGCTCACCCCGTCGCGGAGATTCGAACCACCAACCTTCCGATCGGCAAGCCCTAGGCTCCGTGGTTTAGACTGCAGCTCCACAAGAACCGTTTTATTTCACAAACGGTTCTTCATTCTGTTGGTGGATAGACAACGTCTGGTATCTCCCATGGTGTTTTTGTGTGTGTGTGTGTTGGACATCCTATTGGAAGCAATGTTGTCTGTGTGTGCGCACACTCGTGTTTGTATTTCCCACACATGCAATAGCATATGGCTGTGTGGGCAGTCGTTCACTTGACCTCCCATTGCTCATGTTGCTGCTGTATACAGGGATGGGGAACAGGAGGGGTCAGGCAGCCAACCCAGTGTATTTCCACTGTGTCGTCTCTTCCTCCTCCTACTCACCCCTTCTCCTGCCTGTCTCAGTATGACACAGGTGACCAGAGGTCAGGCCAGTACCTTCCCTCTGCTGTCACATTATTGTTTAAAGCCCTAAATGACATAGGGCCCTAAATATCTGAAAGACTCCTCCTTCCCTATAAAGTAGACGCACTTGGTCCAAGGGGGGCATCTTAGTGGTTCCCCCACCCAGAACAGTTCAGGTGTTGGTGGCCCCAATATTGTGGGACTCCCTCCCCACAGAATTGCATCTGCAACCTTTATTATATCGTTTCCGCTCTATGCTGAAGAAGACACACCTCTCTGCCTTGGGGTTTTTTTTTGGGGGGGGGGTTTCCAGGACACATTCCATTTCTGTGGCCGTAATTTGCTTCAACTGTTTTTAATATGGAATTCTAAATCTCTGCCACCTGCCTTGGGACGTGATGGTGAAAGGTGGTACTAAAAGGAAATAATAACAATACTGTAGTAAAATGATAATAATGTACATATACAGTCGTACTTTGGAACTCGAACAGAATCTGTTCCGGAAGTCTGTGGCTTCCAATTGGTTTCCGATTGCGCAGGCACACTGGAAACAAGAGTGGAAGCCGCGCCGGCCATTCAGCTTCCAAAAAAAGTTTGAAAACCGGAATACTCGCTTCCGGTTTTTGATCGTTCAGGAGACAGGACATTTGACTCCCAAGGCGTTTGGGAGCTGAGGTACAACTGTGCATACACTGTGAACAGTTAATCTGGTAAAATTTGTCCTGAGGTAAAAATTCTCTCCCTCCCTCCCACCAGGGGCAATACTTAGTCCCCTTGCCAAAAGGTGAACAAATCTTTCACCCAAAGAATCTTCCAGAAAGAACTGAACACAGGGCAGGCGGGCATGTTTGTTTGTGTTTGAGGGTGTATGAGAGACCAAGAGTACCATCGACATTTAAAAGTTTCCTCTCCACTAAATCAGTCCACCACATCTGAAATGTCTCGCAAGCTGAGCCTGTCCGCGCTGCACTTAAAGAATGATGGAAATCAAACAACAGGATTAAAAGGAGGCGGGAAAACATTCCTGACTTCAGTTGGCCAAAATGGAGGCTCCAGGACACGAGCATATACGGCTTCCTGCTACCGAGTCAAACCATAATGCCCATTTATGATCTGGCAGCCATTCTCTGAGGCATCATAAGCAAGAGAGGAGACTTTGGATACCATTTGAATTTGATCTGGTTTTTATAAGCTGCTCTCTTTTAAAGTCCCCAGGGCACCCCTCAGAAAGAATCCAGTTTCCCTGTGAAAGAGGCTTCTGTTTCCCCTTTCTCAGGGCGCTTGAGGATTAATTTGTTGTTGTTGTTTAGTCGTTTAGTCGTGTCCGACTCTTCGTGACCCGATGGACCAGAGCACGCCAGGCACTCCTGTCCTCCACTGCCTCCCGCAGTTTGGTCAAACTCATGCTGGTAGCTTCGAGAACACTGTCCAACCATCTCGTCCTCCGTCGTCCCCTTCTCCTTGTGCCCTCCATCTTTCCCAACATCAGGGTCTTCTCCAGGGAGTCTTCTCTTCTCATGAGGTGGCCAAAGTCTTGGACCCTCAGCTTCAGGATCTGTCCTTCCAGTGAGCACTCTGGGCTGATTTCCTTCTGAATGGATAGGTTGGATCTTCTTGCAGTCCATGGGACTCTCAAGAGTCTCCTCCAGCACCATAATTCAAAAGCATCAAGTCTTCGGTGATCAGCCTTCTTTATGGTCCAGCTCTCACTTCCATACATCACTACTGGGAAAACCATAGCTTTTACTATATGGACCTTTGTTGGCAAGGGCTCAGTGGTAGAGTCTCTGCTTTTTAAGATGCTGTCTAGGTTTGCCATCGCCTTTCTCCCAAGGAGCAGGCGTCTTTTAATTTCGTGGCTGCTGTCACCATCTGCAGTGATCATGGAGCCCAGGAAAGTAAAATCTCTCACTGCCTCCACTTCTTCCCCTTCTATTTGCCAGGAGGTGATGGGCCCAGTGGCCATGATCTTTGTTTTTTTGATGTTGAGCTTCAGACCATATTTTGTGCTCTCCTCTTTCACCCTCATTAAAAGGTTCTTTAATTCCTCCTCACTTTCTGCCATCAAGGTTGTGTTTTCTGCATATCTGAGGTTGTTGATATTTCTTCCGGCAATCTTAATTCCAGCTTTAGTGTTTCTTTATTACTTGTGTGAGGGGTGGGGTCTTGAACTTAGTTTGTTTTGGTGAGGGACCTGAAGGTGCGGGTGTGTTTCTCCCTTCCAACTAAACATTTCTCCAGTGTTCAGCAGCCTCCCCTGGTGCCTGCGCTTCCTGATCTGAAAAAGTCTGATGGGAGGGTTTCTCTCCCGCACACCCAGGAAGGCTGCAGAGGGCAGACCAATGGGAATTTTTTAGACACTCACACTATTGGCCACCTCAACAGTAAGATAAGCATAGTAGCAGTCAGTGGGGCGACACCGGTGGGATACTGCTGGTGAGGCTGCATTGATCTTCCGGCTTCTCAATGCTGTGCGTCACTCCTGGTTACTGAGAGGGGGGCTGACAGGAGATAGTTCAGCCTGGTGCAAGCACAGCACCAGAAATGTCAATTTGGCTCGACTGCTGTGCCCACAATACAGGATGCAGCTGCAGCCATAAGCAGAGGGGACAAGCTGAGAGCTCTCCCAAAAAGCACCCCCAAAGCTGTGGCAGCTCTCTACAGTTTTACAGGTAGAAGGTGTGTGTGTGTGTGTGTTATATATTTTTTTATTTAAACAAGGAGAAAAACTGGCAGATAACATTAACGCACATAATGAAAATACGCAGTTAAGCAATTTCATCTGAACATAAAAAAAGAAAAAGATCTGCCATTAAAACGTACAATAAAATAAGCCCATAAAAACAGCAAACAATAAAAAGAGTTAGAACAGCCATTAAAAGCAATAAAACGCAAGAGGTTCAGGAAATCGGGGGGGGGGGGAGGTGTGCCTGTCCAAACTGCTATGTCCTAGACCTAAACAGATGAAGTCTCCTGGTTATTGGCAGGGAAGACATTCCACAGTGTTGCTGCTGCCAGTGGAAAAAGCCTATCTCTCTCTGACTACAAGCTGATAATCATCAGGTTGTGCAATTAATGTGGGTTTGGGGCTCTTTTTACCGCGAAGCGGCTTTTGAAATCCAAATGCACGCTCCATAAACAGGCTGTCTGGAAGAGGCTGTGTCCCCTGCCTCGTTCTGTAAAGTGTAGGGTTACTAAAGGTATAACACAACCGCCACACTGTCCTGCAATAGCAACCAGTGAAGTTGAGTCTGGAGAGAAAGAGGGGAGAGCAGGGAAACTTGCAGAAGAATGACGTCATACCATTCACTGAATGCCCCCACTACCACATTAATTGGGGTGGGAGCGTAGCTGGTAAGGGGAGCCATGGGAAGACATGCGCCAACGCTTCAGGTTCTGCTGTAGAAGAGCCTGGAAGTTTATGACAAAACCTATTTATCTGTAGGATTTATTTGTAGGATTTATAGCATTCCTTACCTGCCCACTCACCATTGGAGGTGGAAAGGAGCAGCATGAAGGAGGCTTGCAAAGCATGGGCCTGGCTCATAGCTGTCAACTCTTCCCTTTTCTTGCGAGGAATCCTATTCGGAATAAGGGAATTTCCCTTTTAAAAAAAGGAAAACGTTGACAGCTATGGCCTGGCTATGTCACTGGGAAGGGATTCTGGCAGGTGGGTGTGACATCAGATCTGTCAATCATGTGGTCTCTTAACAACATCACACGATTACAAGGCGAGTTGTCCAGTCCACCTGTCAAAGTTGGTCAGTGGGGTGAGGGCAGATAAAGATCTGGGCCCCAGGTCCAAAAGGGTCCCCCAGTCCTGCCCTGAAGTATGCTTTAACCAGCTTCGACCCCATTTTGCTTGTACAGTCATAACTCAGGTTACAGACGCTTCAGGTTGCGCTTTTTTGGGTTATGGACCCGCTGAAACCCGGAAGTACCAGAACAGGTTACTTCCAGGTTTTGGGGGTTGCGCATGCACAGAAGCGTTAGGTCGCGCTTTGCGCATGCGCAGAAATGCCGAATTGCAACCCGCACATGCGCAGACGAGCTGCTGCAGGTTGCAAACGTGCATCCCACACTGATCACGTTCGCAACCCAAGCATCTACTGTATTCATTTTTGGTTCACATTTGTCATGGCCAATGACTAGTAAAGGGACCCCTGACCATTAGGTCCAGTTGTGACCGACTCTGGGGTTGCGGTGCTCATCTCACTTTATTGGCCGAGGGAGGCAGCGTTTGTCTGCAGACAGCTTCCGGGTCATGTGGCCAGCATGACTAAGCCGCTTCTGGCGAACCAGAGCAGTGCATGGAAACGCTGTATACCTTCCCACCGGAGCAGTACCTATTTATCTACTTGCACTTTGACGTGCTTTTGAACTGCTAGGTGGGCAGGAGCAGGGACCGAGCAACGGGAGCTCGCCCCGTCGTGGGGGTTCGAACCGCCGACCTTCTGATTGGCAAGTCCTAGGCTCTGTGGTTTAACCCACAGCGCCACCCGTGTCCCTCCAATGACTAGTACAATAAAGTTATTTGGATTGTATTGAGAACTGGCTTCAACTCTCCACAGAGATGGTCTGGCTGGTTCCTTCACTGTTTTGCTGGTATGATTCCATCATATACCAGCAAATTCAAGCTATAGCATTTGGAGGAATGTAAGGGACATAGCTCACCAGCAGAGTATCTGGCTTTGCATACGGAAGATTCTAGGTTCAATCCCTGGTATCTACAGGAAAAGCTGTGAGAGATCCCAGCTAGAAATCCTGAAGAGCCTCTGCCAGCCAGTGTAGGCTAGGTGGACCAATGGCCAGACTCATCTTAATGCAGTTTGAAAAAAATGTTTGCCTGCCCGCCTCCAAAACAAACTGGAACGGCGGGATTTTTGTGGTCAGAAAAGTGTGGGAAGATGCACTTGAAAGCGTTGGGCAACCATGACATCGCTCAGTGTCATGTAACCTGCACGCAAACAAAATTCTGGGCTGCATCAGTAGGAGTATAGCATCTAAATCAAGGGAAGTAATAGTGCCACTGTATTCTGCTCTGGTCAGACCTCACCTGGAGTACTGTGTCCAGTTCTGGGCACCACAGTTCAAGAAGGACACTGACAAACTGGAACGTATCCAGAGGAGGGCAACCAAAATGGTCAAAGGCCTGGAAGCGATGCCTTATGAGGAACGGCTAAGGGAGCTGGGCATGTTTAGCCTGGAGAAGAGGAGGTTAAGGGGTGATATGATAGCCATGTTCAAATATATATAAGGATGTCATATAGAGGAGGGAGAAAGGTTGTTTTCTGCTGCTCCAGAGAAGCGGACACGGAGCAATGGATCCAAACTACAAGAAAGAAGATTCCACCTAAACATTAGGAAGAACTTCCTGACAGTAAGAGCTGTTCAACAGTGGAATTTGCTGCCAAGGAGTGTGGTGGAGTCTCCTACTTTGGAGGTCTTTTAAGCAGAGGCTTGACAACCATATGTCAGGCGTGCTCTGATGGTGTTTCCTGCTTGGCAGGGGGTTGGACTCGATGGCCCTTGTGGTCTCTTCCAACTCTATGATTCTATGAAAAAAATAGCATTGCTTTTTAACCTCTGTGTGAATTTGGTGCTGGCAAATCGGGGCGAATGGTCCGGAAACAGGGTGTCTGGGTAAGGCCCCTGCTTAAAGATTTGAGGTCCTCGTCCTAGCCTTGGTTACCTGTCAGGACAACCAATGTTGTTTCACGGGCAAAAACCAGGCCAGAAACTAGATTGGATGAAGATTGGAGGGAGTGATGATTTGGAATGATTCCAGATCAAATGCCTGCTTGGCCATGAAGCATCTTCCACAGGCAGCCTTGATCTTATCCCCTTTCTTTGGCCTTACTTCTGGTGACTGGTTCCGCTTGGGCAGTTGGTGGAGTCAAGGAAGAGTTGAATTCTCTTCCACCTGCTCCCTGCTATGTTCTGCAAGGGCAATCCTGAGTTGAAGGAGGAGGAGAAAACAGGCAGTGGATGTTAGAATTCCTGAGCTGTGATTGCAGTCATGGGATTGTTGTCACCCCCATGACTGGTTGTAAGATGGCAGGCAGGTGGGAGCCCAGGCTGGGGTTGGTGGGGCACCACCCCCATTTAGCTTAACCGACCAGCCTTCCCTGTTGCTGTTCAGTACAGTTGCCTATGACGTAGGTGATATTCTGGAAAGCGATGGTAATAAAGGGTGGGTGCACCAAGAGCAGGGGTCAGCAAACTGTTTCAGCAGGGGGCCGCTCCACTGTCCCCCAGACCTTGGGGGGGGGGGCCGGACTATATTTTGGAGGGGGAAGTGAACGAATTCCTATGCCCCACAAATAACCCAGAGACGCAAGTTAAATAAAAGCACACATTCTACTCATGTAAAAACACCAGGCAGGCCCCACAAATAACCCAGAGATGCATTTTAAATAAAAGGATACATTCTACTCATTTAAAAACACACTGATTCCCGAACCGTCCACGGGCTGGATTTAGAAGGCGATTGGGCCCAGGCCTTAGTTTGCCTACCCATGACCAAGAGGAATACAATTCATCCCCACATGCCTTTCCATCATTGATGCCAAGTCCCGGCCAGATAATTCTTTAATGAGCTTCTCTCAGATATTTTCTGCCTTGGAGAGATTCCCAGCTTGAGAGCAAATGGATGGGATCCCTGCAGGCCATTGCCTGACAGCGCAATGCTCTGCGCATTTCCTCAAAAGTAATCCCCACCGATTCCAGGGGTGATTACTTACTCCCAGGAAATTAGGCATTGGATTGTAGCTTAAGTGAAGAGAGGAAGGTGCTCAGAGCCTGGGTGGCTCAAAATTTTGAGTGGCTCAAAATAACATCTTTTTCTGACTGGCCATTAGCCTGGCGATCTAGAGAGTGTGAAGACTTGACGTGCCCCTGGCACTCTGTAGGAACTTCCCCTCATCCTCCGGAGTTCACAGGGGCCCTGTGGCAAAAAGAAGAGAGACACTCATGTGGAGACCCACCCCCAAGAAATAGGAAGCTTGACAAATACTGAATTAGAAAATGTGCATACAATGCTTTGGACGATTCTTTCAAATTGTTGTGTAAACCCAGCCTTGGTCGTCCCTTTAACTCCTGGTTAAAGGCACCCCTGTTTTGTGCAAAGACTAAAGCTTTCCTTGTTTTCATGTTTTGTATAAAGCATTTGCATGGCCCATCAGAGGGTGGCAACACGAGAACGGGGCCTTCTCTGCGATGGCTCCCCGTCTGTGGGACGCTCTCCCCAGGGAAGATCGCCTGCTGCCTTCATTTATACACCTTTAGGCACCAGGCAAAAACGTTTCTTTTTAACCAGGCCTTTGGTTGATCCAATTGACATCCTATTTCCTTTTAAAATGTGTTTTTTATGGGGACGGAGCTATTGGGTTGTTGTTTTTATTAGGTATTTTGTGGTTTTGTATCTTGATTTTATTCTGTGAGACCCCTGGGTATAGGGCGGTATATAAACTCAATAAATAATGATGATGATGATACCATAGAATTCTCTGAAATTGCTTATACTATCCTTCGTCCTTCTCCCCTTTCCCCTCAGTTTTCTCAACCGTTCTCCTTCCAAACTCTTCTTCCCTAGCTCACCTCTTTGTAGGGCTGGTTATGTTATGTGTTGAACTTCTGACCCTGGCCACCAGGGGTATCGTGTATATAGTTTTCACTCAGGTCCACATCAGTTAATTTATGCAGGAAACCCTGGGTTGTTGTTGTTACAATGTTGTCCGCCGGCTGCCTATAAAAGCAGGCCGGCTGAGCTGTTTGTAGGTTAGTAGTTGGGCTAGGTGAAGGTAAAGGGACCCCTGACCATTAAGTCCAGTCGTGACTGACCCTGGGGTTGCAGCACTCGTCTCATTTTATTGACCAAGGGAGCCAGCGTACAGCTTCCGGGTCATGTGGCCACCATAACTAAGCCGCTTCTGGCGAACCAGAGGAGCGCACGGAAACGCCGTTTACCTTCCCACCAGAGTGGTACCTATTTATCTACTTGCACTTTGACGTGCTTTCGAACTGCTAGGTTGGCAGGACCAGGGACCGAGCAACGGGAGCTCTCCCCGTCGTGGGGATTCGAACAGCCGACCTTCTGATCGGCAAGTCCTAGGCTCTGTGGTTTAACTCACAGCGCCACCCGCGTCCCAAGTAGTTGGGCTACTGGACATTTAAACCAAAATAGCCATAATTTCTCTCTCTCTCTCTTGCTCTCTCTCTCTCACACACAGATGCTAAGCCCCCTCCAGAAATGTGGCTCCGAAGGCTGCCTGGTAGACTGCGATTTTTTCCCTTGGCACAGGAGCACCCTCCGAAGCCGGCACCAGAGCTTCGAGGAGTCGGAGTCCGGGGGTGACCAGGAGGCTGCCAGTCAGGACAAACCCTCCCCTCCCAGCATCCTCTTGGAGGGCGAAGAAGTGTCCACCTGCCTCCAGATCCCCCTGCAAGACCCCGGAGGGGTGTGGCGATCCCGCAGCGAGGGCCGCCTGGACCAAAAGGGGGTGCCATGCCCAGGGGAGACCGAGGTGGTGGACAAAACAGGAAGCGGGTGGAGCTTGCCGTCCCCCAAGTCTTTGAGGAAAGAGCGACGCCTCAGAGGGAGAGTTGCGGCGGCCAAGCAGCACTTGAGGAATCTCTTCGGAGGGTCCAACAAAGTCAGTGGGCGGCCATTACTCCTCCTCGCACGTCACTGCCCTTTTGTTAATAATAATAATAATAATAAATTTTTATGTATACCCTGCCCTTCCCGGTTCAGAAAAACGGGCTCAGGGCGGCTAACAACAAATTTAAAACACTTAATTGATGCAACAAAAAACAGCATAAAGTGCAGTATAAAACGTGAATAACAATAAATTCAGAATTCAAAAATCAATTTAGGGGGGAAATCCATCCAATAGACATTAGATGATCACCAGGGCTAGCTGGCTAAATTAGTCCTATTTGGGCCAGTGAGGAGACCAGGGGAGAATTAGCTGTGGGATCCCAGAGCGGGTAATCTTCATAAAAAGGTGAGGAGGGAAGGAAGGAAGGGGAATAAAAGATCAGACTAAGTTCAAATTAAAGGCCAGGCGGAATAGCTCTGTCTTACAGGCCCTGCGGAAGGAAGTTAAATCCTGAAGGGCCCTAGTCTCATGGGACAGCATTCCACCAGGTCGGAGCCATCACTGAAAAGGCCCTGGCCCTGGTGGAGGATAGGCTGACTTCCTTAGGGCCCGGGACCTCTAAACTATGACTATTCATGGACCTTAAGGTCCTCTTACTTGTTGCTTAACGTCCATCTTTCTTCTTTCCACAAACTCACCCGCCACCGCACACCACTTCCAGGAGAAACTGCGAGCCCAGATTTTATTTTATTTTAGCTGGGTTGTATAAATATTTTAGTGTCTTTGTTCCCAATGGTTTTAATCTCTGGAATTTCCTGCAGTGAAAAAAAAGAGAGAACGAGACAGAAAAGCACATCCCGAGGCAAAATAGAAAGCTGATAATTCATTACCAAGGAAGGGTTATACCAAAGGGCCTGGGAGCCTGGACTCCTGTGTTCTCTAGAGAGGGACCAGAGACTAATAAGTGATGCAAAGGATCTGAGAGGCAAAGTCCTTTGTCTAGTAGGTTTGCTTATGCCATTGTAGCTTAACTGACTCCTGTGGCTGAGAGT
The DNA here is from genome assembly GCF_965113315.1 of Podarcis vaucheri. NCBI lineage: Eukaryota > Metazoa > Chordata > Lepidosauria > Squamata > Lacertidae > Podarcis > Podarcis vaucheri. The sequence goes on from NC_138760.1 coordinate 118,923,002, forward strand.
GCTGTGAGGGGATGGGTCTTTGAAACCTCTTGTGAGTTAAGTGACTCACTGATTGAATAATAATAATCAATACAGTAGAACCTTGGGTTTCAAACGCTTCAGGTTACAGACTCAGCTAATCCGGAAGTAGTACCTCGGGTTAAAAACTTTACCTCAAGATGAGAACAGAAATCGCACGGCGGCAGCGGGAGGCCCCATTAGCTAAAGTGGTACCTCAGGTTAAGAACAGTTTCAGGTTAAGAACAGACCTCCAGAATGAATTAAGTTCTTAACCAGAGGTACCACTGTAACAACATTTATATATTAAGGAGAATTGTCTTGGATGACCTTTACAGAGGGCCCATCCCCCCCCTTTAAATGTTTTGAGAACCTAAATAATAATCATGATATGTATATCCCGCCCATCTAGCTGGGTTTCCCCAGCCACTCTGGGCGGCTCCCAACAGAACACTAACAACAGAATAAAAACTTCTAACATTAAAGACTTCCCTAAACAGGGTTGCTTTCAGATGTCTTCTAAAAGTCAGATAGTTGTTTATTTCCTTGACATCTGATGGGAGAGCATTCCACAGAGTGGGTGCCACTACCGAGAAGGCCCTCTGTCTGGTTCCCTGTAACTTCACTTCTCGCAGTGAGGGAACCGCCAGAAGGCCCTCGGCGCTGGACCTCAGTGTCTGGGCTGAACGATAAGGGTGGAGACACTCCTTCAAGTATACTGGGCTGAGCGATAAGGGTGGAGGGCTGAACGATAAGGGTGGAGACACTCCTTCAAGTATACTGGGCTGAGGCCATTTAGGGCTTCAAAGGTCAGCACCAACACTTTGAATTGTGCTCGGAAACGTACTGGGAGCCAATGTAGGTTTTTCAGGACCGATGTTATATGGTCTCGGCGGCCACTCCCAGTCATGTCTGGGCTTTATATCTCAAGATATAAAGAGGGCCCTGTGCGTAAGGTGAGGTGACTCTAGCCCTGAATTCAGTGAAATTCAGGGAGTGGCATAAAATCCCATGGCCTCTGGAAGTGGTTGTGGGACCCTGGGTCTCTTGGGGAATCACAGAACTTGAACTCTTGTTTCTGTGTTTCAGTCTCTGGCGTCAAGTGTGGAATCGGATCTGGGATCAGAAGGTGACAGCAACTGCCAGGCACAACAGAGGCAAAAACGCCGCCGGTGAGTTGAGTAACTAAAAGCAGAGCTATAATCTTCCAGATCCTTGTTTAAATCTCACCTCCTCCTTCGACTTGCTGGGTACTACAGTCATACCTTGGTTCTCAAACGCCTTGCGACTCGAACGTTTCAGCTCCCGAACGCCACAAACCCGGAAATGAGTGTTCCAGTTTACGAACTTTTTTTGGAAGCTGAACATCCGTCACAGCTTCCACAGCTTCCGATTGAGTGCAGGAAGCTCCTGCAGCCAATCGGAAGCCACACCTTGGTTTTCAAACGTTTTCGGAAGTCGAACGGACTTCCGGAACGGATTCCGTTCGAGAACCGAGGTACAACTGTATTCCTGAGCCTGCAGAATTTCATCTGGCCGGCTAAGCCAGGTGAAGGCAGCCAATGGGCCTTCAACCCTTGGTGAGTTAGGGCTCCAGCGGATTGAGCAAACAGGACCCAATAGTGGGTCCAGTGGTCAAGAAGGCTGTTTCTGCATGTGCTGTAGAGGGAAGTGAGTGGCATATGGGATTCATCAACCTGGGAAGGTAGCCCATCTAGGAGAAGGAAAACCATGATGGCCTTGGAGGTCCCAGGCCACAGGGAGGTTAGGCTGGCCTCAACCAGAGCCAGGGCTTTTTCAGCTGTGGCCCCAATCTGGTGGAACGCTCTGTCACAAGAGACTAGGGCCCTTCGGGACTTGACATCTTTCCGCAGGGCCTGCAAGACAGAGCTGTTCCACCAGGCCTTTGGCCAGGGCACAGCCTGACCCCCTCCTTTGGTAATCCTCACAGAACTCTAGCCCAATGGATGCCATGAATTTGATTTTGAATTGATTTTAGAATGAATTGATTTTAGAATGATGTGTTACTTTTATTGTTAGCCACTCTGAGCCCAGCTTCAGCTGGGGAGGGCGGGATATAATTAAAATTTTATTATTATTATATGATGATGATGATGATGATGATGATGTTCTTAAACCTCCACTGCTTTGTGGGAGATCTTCAGGAGAAGAAAAGACTAAAGAGTAAATCTTACACAAATTCAGAGCAGAGTCCCTAAGACTGTTGGATGGTGCCTTCCAAGCCTCCTTCTGGCAACTCCTGCAGCCAAGTTGGTGCCAAATGTTATCATAATTTATAATAATAATTCATTATTTATACCCTGCCCATCTGTCTGGGTCTCCCCAGCCACTCTGGTCGGCTTCCAACCAAATATCAAAATCAAATACAGAGCAAAATGTTGTTGCTCTGCTTTCCTTTGGACCACATCAGCAAGGCCAAGAGGGGAGTCTTGTCATCTGGGCAGCCCAAGAACTCCAGACACGCTGCCCAGGCTTGCGCCCCAGGGAAGGTCACTTTGGTGATGCTAAGGCAGCAGATTGGCTTCACCTCCTGTAGGCACAGTCCATTGTCTCTCAAGACAGAACAAATGCAGACAACAATCCCCGAGCCCCCAGGTCCGGAAGACGGCAACGATAAATGCTAGCAGTTTACCTTTCAAGGTTGTTGTAAAGATGACCAAAAGAGCATACCGTATTTTTCGCCCTATAGGGCGCACCGGCCCATAGGGCGCACCTAGGGGTTTTTTTGGGGGGGGAATAAAGAAAAAAAATTATTTCCCCCGAGCTTCCCCCGACCCCAGCCCCCAGAACAGGCCGCTATCTGCAAGCCTAGGAGCCAGGAAGTCGCGCCGGGCTCCCAAGGCTTGCGGATAGCTTCCTGAAGCCTGGAGAGCGAGAGGGGTCGGTGCGCACCGATGCCTCTCGCTCTCCAAGCTTCAGCGAAAGCCTGCATTCGCCCCATAGGACGCACACACATTTCCCCTTCATTTTTGGAGGGGGGAAAGTGCGTCCTATAGGGCGAAAAATACGGTATCTACTGAGGCACTTCTGCAGGGAAAGGTGCTATAAAATGCTAAAGAGATTCTAACACCTCTTTCTGATAAAGTTCCAATCTTGCCTTACATGTGGAAAATGGGGGTAATACTGTAGATCTACTTTGTAGGACTTACTGAGATAAGAACAGGATCAGGCCAATGGCTCATCTGCTCCACCTTTCAATACTGTTCGTTGCCTGAAAATGTCTTGGGTTGGACTTACTACTTCTTTTCCAGTTGGTGCATGGCCCATAGCTTCCTGATGCAATCCTGTAACTTTTTGTACCCAATGTTCTGGTTTGTTTCCCACAACCTGCTTTTGTTGCACAGAAGCTCAGGAGTCGCTCCCTGGACACTAACATCAGAGGAGCACCGCAGAGCAACTAAGAAAGAGAAACAATGTGCAGATGGGCCAATATAAATGCACCTCTAATGCACTCTTGTTGCATCAATGATGTGTTGCAGAATACCCCCCGGGGGGGGGGGCAGGCCCCACACCAATCTGAAGGTTGGCTTCCACTGTGTCGAGAGCCAGTGTGGTGTAGTGGTTAAGAGCGGTAGTCTCGTAATCTGGGGAACCGGGTTCGCTTTCCCGCTCCTCCACATGCAGCTGCTGGGTGACCTTGGGCCAGTCACACTTCTCTGAAGTCTCTCAGCCTCACTCACCTCACAGAGCGTTTGTTGTGGGGGAGGAAGGGAAAGGAGAATGTTAGCCGCTTTGAGACTCCTGAAGAGGAGTGAAAGGCGGGATATCAAATCCAAACTCTTCTTCTTCTTCTTTGCATTTTATTTACTTTTTCTTTCTTTCTTTCTTTTCAAAAGGAGGAAAAATAAAAGAAACTTCCTAAGGTTATGGAGCTCAGGGGGTAATGAAATTCAATCCCTAAGGTAATTTAGCTTTCTTATTCTAACAAGAATTGTGTGTGTGTATGTGTGTTTCTTTGTGAGGGGGGGGGTGAGACTTCAGTGGACCATACAGTTATTATTCTGTATCTCTGTCAGGGCAGGCCCTACCATTAGACGAAGAGATGTGGGAGATGTTGGGCCAGGACAGTAGTAGCAGCCCTGGCTTGTTCTCATAAGCCCCTCCCTGGACTACTCCCCTCTGTTGCAGGACAGAGCCGTGCATACTAGCCCGTCCCCCTAGAAAAGCCTGCTGCCCCAGGTGTACACCATTGCATCACCAGTGCTGGTAGCAGAGTAAGATTGTATTCCATGAGCGCAGTTTTAATACTGAGTCCGTAAGTGACTGTGGAGGCCAATTCTGGATCCACACGTCCTTCCACAGTGGGCACATAGGTTTCCGGGCGGGAGTTGATCGCGGTGAGGGTTTGCCAAGCGTGCTTTCCTCTTAGCACATTTCTCCCCAGTGTGGTATAGTGGTTAAGAGCAGTAGAGTCGTAATCTGGTGAACTGGGTTCGCTTCCCCGCTCCTCCACATGCAGCTGCTGGGTGACCTTGGGCCAGTCACACTTCTCTGAAGTCTCTCAGCCTCACTCACCTCACAGAGTGTTTGTTGTGGGGGAGGAAGGGAAAGGAGAATGTTAGCCGCTTTGAGACTCCTTCGGGTAGTGATAAAGGGGGATGTCAAATCCAAGCTACTACTACTACTACTACTACTACTACTACTACTACTCTTCTTCTTCTTCTTCTTCTTCTTCTTCTTCTTCTTCTTCTTCTTCTTCTTCTTCTTCCCTTTCGTCCTGATTTTGAGCATCTTCAAAGCCCATGACACCTTTGTTAAAGGCTGTTCTCCAACTAAAGCACTCGCAGGCCAGTGTTTCCCAGTTGTTGGTGTTTATACTACATTTTTTTAGATTTGTCTTGAGAGCATCTTTAAGCCTCTTTTGTTGACCACCGGCATTACGCTTTCCATTTTTAAGTTCAGAATAGGGAAGTTGCTTTGGAAGACGATCATCGGGCATCTGCACAACTTGACCGGTCCTGCATAACAGGGTGTAAACCTGCAAGTCTATGATTCCATGGAAAGCTCTTAGTCCTCCTACTAAGTACCTGGACGGAAATGGCAAAGGAAGGCATTTTTTAAATCAAGAGGTGGAGGGGCGTGGGGAGGAGATGGATTAGTAATGGGGAAAATATATTTGTAATAAGCCAGCAATGAATCACATTGTTTTTCGTTTTTAATTTTTAATCCTTCTTGTTAACCCGTCCACTTAACCTCTTCTTCCAGGAAGAGCTATAGGCCATTTAGATCTGGTCTGGGGCCAAATCTCTTTTAAGAGTGGTCTGCAGTGCAGGCAATGTGTGTTCGTCTCGATGTTGTTGATTATCTGCCTGATTTCTGCGAGTGAATCTAGTAGAATTATGGGTTGGCCGGATAGAGACGGAGATTTGAGCTGTGGTGCAGTTATCAAAAATGGCCCATGGCTTAATGATCTTAAGAGGAGTGGCCCTCTTGAGACAGCAATACGCATTACTTCCCTTGCCTCACAATGCAGCAAGCCGGCTCTGGTTATTTTGCCGAGTGGGAGTCTAGACCTGTGCCCTGAAGTTCCCCTCTGAAGGCGCCACAGGAGTTCACAGAAGAATACAGTGGTGCCTCGCAAGACAAAATTAATTCGTTCCGCGAGTTTTTTCGTCTAGCGAATTTTTCGTCTTGCGAAGCACGGTGTCAGAAAAGTTTTGGGAAAGCTTCAAAAATCACCAAAAACCTCAAAAAAGGCTACCACACCGCGTTCTATGAGTTGCTCCTCGAAGTCAAGTCGCAACTGTATTAACGGTGTTAAGAAAAAGGAAACCAACTTGCAAAAAACGCAAGACGTTTTCGTCTTGCGAAGCAAGCCCATAGGGAAATTCGTCTTGCCAAGCAGCTCAAAAACCGCAAAACCCTTTCGTCTAGCGAGTTTTTCATCTTGCGAGGCATTCGTCTTGCGGGGCACCACTGTATCAGCGTTCCTTTAGTGCAACTACCACCAACCTGTGGCGAGGCAAGATGGGATCTGTAGTCCAACAACATCCAGAATGCCACAGGTTCCCCAGTCCATGCTGTGAAGAGTAGGACCTGGGAGGCCTTATGCAACTCTGGCCAAATTGCTTCTGGGCTCAGAGGGCAGCTGGTTCCCAGTAGCTCAGACACTTTCTCTCTTATAGGCCGACTGCTGAGGAGGCGCAAGAATGGGCTGAATCTCTGGAAAAGTTACTGCTTCATCCATGTAAGTGTGTGGTTCAGAACCACTAAAAGTCTTTAGAAAAGCTGCCACAGCATATTATGTTATATTATTATTATTATTATTATTATTATTATTATTATTATTATTATTATTATTATTAAATTAATAAAATTATTATTGATTACATTTGCCTACTACCCTTTATCCACATAGAAATACTATCCCTCCCATTTTCCCTTTCCAAGAAACAAGAGCTGAAAATCCGAAGCAGAAAACAATTACCGTATTTTTCGCTCTATAAGACTCACCTGACCACAAATTTTTAGAGCAGGAAAACAAGAAAAAAAATATTCTGAATCAAATGTTGTTGAAGAGGCTTTGCACTGCTATCCCTGAAGCCAGAACAGGAAGAGGGATTGCTGCACAGCAATCCCTCTTGCTGTTCTGGCTTCAGCGAAAGCAACGCAGCCTGCATTCGCTCTATAAGATGCACACACATTTCCCCTTACTTTTTAGGAGGGAAAAGGTGCGTCTTATATATCAAAAAATACGGTATGTACAGAAATTTCATAGAATCGTGGAATTGTAGAGCTGGAAGGGAACCTAAAGGGTAATCCAGTCCAGCCTGCTGCAATGCCGAAATCTCAGCTAAAGCATTTGCACCCTTTATTCCAATAAAATAATTTGGATTCTTTGAGGGGAAACCCCTGACTCCTCCATCCCTCTTCCCTGCAGATGGACGGTCTGTCTTCCACGCTTTCCTCAAGTCAGAGTTCAGCGAAGAGAATTTGGATTTCTGGCTAGCGTGCGAAGACTACCGGAAGCTGCGAGGCTGCGACAAACTCCAGGACAGCGCCAAGAAGATCTATGACCAATACGTCACCATCCATGCCCCCAAAGAGGTAAGAGAACTGGGCTCGATAAGCACGCTTCCAAAACTACCCTCACCCAAAATGCCTTTTGAATGAGCTGGTCTTCTTTTCTGAGGTGGAGGCAGAGGGATGGGTGAGGTTGTCTTAACCAGGGGTTGGCCCAAGACATTTCGCCACCTGAAGCAGACCTTGACATGGCACCCCCCCCCCCTCTGCGCCAGGGAAGAACGGGTCAGGGAAGTTCTGAATCAGGAACAGGAGTGGGGGAGAAAGATTGGCATCGGGATCTGCTGTGCCGCAGAACTCTGTCACCTGAGGCGGTCGCCTCACCTTGCGCCGGCCCTACACTGTAATGGTGTGGGTAAAGTCCTGGACTAGGAGCTGGGAGACCAGAGTTTGAATCGCCACTCATCCAAGTAGCCTACTGAGTGACCTTGGGCCAGTCACTATCTCTCCTCCCTCACAGGATCGTTGTGAGGAAAAAATGAAGAGGAGGAGAAGGGGGATGTCAGGGAACTGCCATCGGAGGGACAGGTGGTGGAAGGGCTCACGGAGGTTGGGAGAGACCCAGCAGCTGAAGCAGGAACCAGCAGGGGGAGAGGTGGGTCTCTGAGGGAAAGCGAGCAAGAGGGAGAGCTCAGGGAAACGTCCAGCGAGAACAGTGGGGAGGTTTCTGGACCTCCTGTAGGGACACCTACTCCTCGCCGGAAACTGTCACGCCGCGAGTCCAGAAGACGTGTTTCCGTTAAGGAGCTTTTATGTTGGAAGCGATTCCGAAAGCAGCCACTGTCGGAATCTGCGAGTGACTAGAGGAGCCATGTCTGAGGGGCTCCGTCACAGACAGAGGTTTGTGGACTTGAACAAACTCTGAGGGACTACGATTTTACGCACAAGCAGCTCATCATCCCATCACAGGTGTATAGCACCTTGAGGTGGAATATGAATGTATCATCGTCATCTGGGGGGGAAGTCATGTGGTTTGACTGTATGGTGTTGGATGTGACCCAAGTCACCAAATCATCTTCCTGCCAGTTCTCCACCTCTGCTTTACACTGCACTTTGCCTATGAGTTAATCCGGACCTAGTAATTTATTTTTATTTTTCCCAACTCCCTGCTTGACGCTACCTTTGGTATCCTACTGCCGTTTTGGCCACGCCTCTCCATCCCGACCCACAGATGCCTGTTTTCAGTGCTCCAATTCTCCCCTGCAGCTATGACTGAATAATAATAATAATAATAATAATAATAATAATAATAATAAGGGCTGCCTTCAGATGTCTTCTAAAAGTCAGATAGTTGTTTATTTCCTTGACATCTGGTGGGAGGGCATTCCACAGGGCAGGCGCCACTACCAAGAAGGCCCTCTGCCTGGTTCCCTGTGTGCTAGGCATTGTTTAAATCGCTGTAGCAATAACCATTTCCTGGCATGTAACCTGACCGCTTCCATCTCATGTTTGCAGGTGAACCTTGACTGCCAGACCAGAGACATCACAAATCGGAACATTTTGCTACCCACTCGTTCGTGCTTCGAACAGGCTCAGAGACGCATATACGGCCTGATGGAGAAGGACTCATATCCCAGATTCCTCCGCTCCCTGCTTTACCAAACCTTGTCACAGCCTGACAGACACCAACCCAACGGGCCTGTGTAAACCAGCCATATTTGCCTTTCGTTCTTTGGAGAGGAGGCCCGTCTAGGAGAGGAGGAACCAAAGATGAAGACCTTCTTCCTGGACTTCCTCTGGCGGACTGTTTAGGATGTATGCAGCCCCAAAGCGGGAGAGATGGATTGGCCTGACGCTAACACCAATGCTGGCAAAGCTGTGGACTTGCCACCGGGGCGGACTTGGAAAATCTTTCGTAATATGGCAACCTGCGTGAGGCCAAAATGTGGCGCCCCCCAAGTGGATCTTCTCAATTGTGGATCTTCTCAGTTTTGCACCCCCTTGGCTCGTCGGCCTGTGTGGGGAAACGACCCGCGCCACCCTAAATCTGGCTCTGTTGCCACACCGGCACGCCAATCTTTTCGTGGAGGAAAGAGCTCATGGAAAGTTGGAGCTGGTGCCCATTTGCCCATGGGCAGAACTTTTTGTGGACTGATGCAGAAAATAATAATAATACTAGAAGTATAGAATCACTGACCATGAGCTGTATGTGTTTTTTGTATGTCTGCGATCCTGTTGCAACATTGGGATTTCCACATACAGTGGTACCTCAGGTTAAGTACTTAATTCATTCCGAAGGTCCGTTCTTAACCTGAAACTGTTCATAACCTGAGGTACCACTTTAGCTAATGGGGCCTCCCGCCACTGCCGCCACGCGATTTGTGTTCTCATCCTGAAGCAAAGTTCTTAACCCGAGGTACTATTTCTGGGTTAGTGGAGTCTGTAACCTGAAGCGTATGTAACCTGAAGCGTATGTAACCCGAGGTACCACTGTATTAGGTCGAAACGGGTCTAATGTCACCACTTGGCACCCATGGGCAGCTGCCAATACCCCAGGAGCTGACTGGTACACGCCCTGGGCACCCCCTTAGAAACAGCAACAACAAATACATCAGGTGATCGGCCTTGTTTTGAATTTCCCCAGCTGCCCCTGCCACAGCATTGCCCTGGGGCATTGTGGGAAATTTAAATGGTGGGACTGTTTGTGGCAGCAGTGGGGCCTGGAGTAAGAGGGCCCCTAGAGAGGGCACAATGCCAAAGGGGCCACTTCCCAGGCTTCCCCCCACATGATGCCCTCCAGACATTTTGAACTACAGCTCCTCACTGGCACTAGCTGGTATGCTCAGAGTTGTAGTCCGAAAAAATCTGAGAGGCACCATCCTGGGGAAACTTAACCTCCTCTGGCTAGCTGCATCTCACCTGAGTCTTGAGCAGAAGGTCTTTTCCATCCCTCAGTTCTTGATACTTTTAACTGGAGAGGACAGGGACCGAAACCAGGGCTTTCTGGGTACAAAGCAAGTACAGTGGTACCTCAGGTTAAGTACTTAATTCGTTCCGGAGGCCCGTACTTAACCTGAAACTGTTCTTAACCTGAAGCACCACTTTAGCTAATGGGGCCTCCCGCTGCTGCCTCGCTGCCGGAGCACGATTTCTGTTCTCATCCTGAAACAAAGTTCTTAACCCGAGGCACTATTTCTGGGTTAGCGGAGTCTGTAACCTGAAGCGTATGTAACCTGAAGCGTATGTAACCTGAGGTACCACTGTACTCTGCTGCTGAATCAAATTACGGGCCCTTCCTGGTTCTCATTGTGGCAATGCGCAATCTGGCCTGAGGCCTGCCGTTCAGGACCCAGGGAATCTTCCCTACTGAGAGGGAAGGCAAGTCTTATAGCAAGGGTGGGCAATCTTCTCGCAACCTTAGGCAGGGATAGGTGAGGCGAGTTGTGAAATTGGGAACAGCAACTGACGCGGCACTTTATTTATTTATTTTTTGAATAGATTTTTATTAAATTTTACACAAATATCTCCAATCAAACAATTTCCCAAATAACATATTTTCATCTTTTGAACTTCCCTCAGCTTCTCTGACAATCATCCATATTTAAATTTTTTGTCTACGCATTCTTCAAATTTAGTATCGCCTTTTAAAAATACCTTTATAACCTTATTTACATTCTTTCAATATTCCTTATTTTTTCACAAAGCTTCTTTAAAACCCACTAGCGTTGTTTGCTCATCACATACACTCTTCAAATATTCTGAAAATTTTTCCCAGTCCTCAATGAACTTGTGATCTCGTTGATATCTAATTTTCCCTGTTAATTTGTCCAGTTCTGCATAATCCATTAGCTTCATTCTCCATTCCTCCAGAGTCGGTAGTTCTTCCTGCTTCCATTTTTGGGCCATTAATATTCTCGCTGCTGTTATTGCATACTGAAAAAGTTTACAGTCCCTTTTATTTATTTCATTTCTTGTTCTTCCTAGAAGGAAGGTTTCTGGTTTCTTTACAAAACTGTATTTCAACATCTTCTTTAATTTATTATATATCATCCCCCAGAACCCCTTCACTTTCTTACATTCCCACCACATATGAATAAAGGTTCCTTCTTTCTCTTTACATTTCCAACACTTATTACAAGTTTTAAACATTTTTGCTAATTTAACTGGTGTAATATACCATCTGTATACCATTTTCATAACATTTTCCTTTAGCGTAATGCATGCAGTGAACTTCAGGTTATCATTCCATACTTTGACACAATCTTCAAGATATATATTGTACCCAAAATCTGTGGCCCAATGAATCATTACCGACTAAACTTCCTCGTCCATCGTATACCATTCCAACAACATTTTGTACATTTTTGAGATTATCTTACAATCGTTATTAACTATTTCTGTTTGGAATTTTGAATCTTTTTCTATATAACCCTTTTCTTTCACATCTTTTTTAAACATATCATTTATCTGATAATAGTGCAACCAATCAAATACATATTCTTTTACTTGTTCATATGGCTTCAATCTCCATTTCTCTCCATCTTTAACCACTGGATCTCCATAAGTAATCCAATTACCTCTCATGTTAATTTTTTTAACACACATGACCTCTAATGGGGACAACCAGTGTGGGACTCCTGATTCCAGTAATTTTTTATATCTGTCCCATACTTCGATTAACGATTTCCGGAAGATGTGGTTTTCAAAAGCTTTATGACTCTTCTTCTTCTCCAACCATAAGTGCCACCCAGATCTGTTATCAAATCCTTCTAAATCCAACAATTTTGTATTCTTTAGTTTTATCCATTCTTTCAACCAACGGAGACATGATGCCTCATAATAAAGTTTCAAGTCTGACAGGGCAAAGCCTCCTCTTTCTCTTGCATCTGTTAGTAACTTATATTGAATTCTTGGCTTTTTGCCCTGACAGATATATCTTGAAATCACTCTTTGCCACTCTCTAAAAATCATTGTCCCTTTAAGTATTGGAATCATCTGAAATAAGAATAACATCTTTGGGAGTACACACATCTTAATCGTTGAAATTCTACCCCGACGCGGCACTTTATTTTTGTATAGCACAGACGCATCTCCCCGTTTTGGAGAGCAGGAGGCCTCCCCACAGTTCAAGAAAAGTTTCCAGCCAGACAATAAGTCACTCAAGGAGAGGGTAGAGGAAGGCTGGTGAACAGCAGTGGCAACATCTATGGGGAGACGGGGGACCGAGCCCTCCCAGATTTTCAAGGAGCGGTCCGGGCCCCCTCAATGTTCTGTGGCCTGTGGCAGGTCCTGGCAAACTTACCCACAGCCACGGCAAGCCTTGCAGAATAATAATAATAATAATAATAATAATAATAATAATAATAATAATATATTATTTATACCCCGCCCATCTGGCTGGGTTTCCCCAGCCACTCTGGGCGGCTCCCAACACAATGTTAAAAGCACAATAAAACATCAAGCATTAAAAACTTCCCTGTACAGGGCTGCCTTCAGGTGTCTTCTAAAAGTCATGTAGTTGTTTATTTCCTTGACATCTGGTGGAAGGGCGTTTCACAGGGCAGGTGCCACTACTGAGAAGGCCCTCTGCCTGCTTCCCTGTAACCTCACTTCTTGCAATGAGGGAACTGCCAGAAGGCCCTCGGAGCTGGACCTCAGGCAGAATGATGGGGGTGGAGACGCTCCTTCAGGTATACTGGGCCGAGGCCGTTTAGGGCTTTAAAGGTCAGCACCAACACTTTGAATTGTGCTCGGAAACGTACTGGGATCCAATGTAGGTCTTTCAGGACCGGTGTTATATGGTCTTGGTGGCCACTCCCAGTCACCAGTCTAGCTACCACATTCTGGATTAGTTGTAGTTTCCGGGTCACCTTCAAAGGGAGCCCCACATAGAGCGCATTGCAGTAGTCCAAGCGGGAGATAACCAGAGCATGCACCACTCTGGCGAGACAGTCCGCGGGCAGGTAGGGTCTCAGCTTGCGTACCAGATGGAGCTGGTAGACAGCTGCCCTGGACCTGTGCCTCTGTGGCTGCAACGGGCCCCAGCAGGCCACCCTATGGATGCAATGGGCCCTAGTGGGCCTTTTCCTGCCATGCAATGTCACACACATGCACCCCCCCAAAGTTGGGCAGAACCCAGTGCATGTGGTGAAGGATGAGGCCTAAGGAGAAGGCAAGTAGCCTGGGAGAAGGGCATGGCCTAGGGTCCTGAGGGTCGAACAGAGAGGCCTGGAAGGCTGCCTTAGTCTCCTATGGCCTGAGGATCCCCACACCTGCTGTACATAGAGAGAAAGCCCTCTGGCCAGATCCTCAACAGGGTGGGAGCTGACGTAGCCCTATTTCAAACCTGCTCAGGGATGGCGTTGTTGTAAACAAAATCTGCCCTTCTTCCCTTATGGGGTATCCATGAGCCCATATAGAGCCCTTAAGTGGGTTCTCTATTGGTAGGAGAAAATAACAGAGGCCAACTAGAGAATATTGAGAAGCAAAGCAGCTAGTAAGCCTGATCTTTATTGAACTGTTGCAACAGGGTGCTCCCCTCACACGCAGGAGGACGGAGGAGGAACAAAGGTGTGCCTACCCTTATATAGACATTTTAAATTCCCTGCCCTGGAGCTCAAGACCACCCCTCCATACATCATACGTGCATCACAGAAGCGGTGTAAGCCCAAGACCACCCCCCACAAACACCATACCTACATAACAGAAAAGGCGGTCTACAACAGACATTTGAATGTTGTTGTTTTTCCTGTCTGCCAGGTTATCTGATAATGCCTTATCTGATTGCCTGTCCTGGTAGTCTGCCCATTCCTTTGAGATGGTGATTTCCCAATTCCTGAGACAATGGGAAGGTTCCCTCACCCCCTCCCTCCTTGCTGAGAAAACATTTGGTCAGTTTGGGAGTCAACATGGTTTCAGGGCAGTCTTCCTGTGCTGCTCCAGACATGTAGTCCACATATCTATATGTACATGCTTGGTTGGTACATTTATGAGCATTTATTATATATATAAGACCTTAAATTTTTTATTACAGCGTCCCTGTGGACCTGCAGCCTGAGGCTGGGTAGTTTCTGGAACTCTCTGCACTCGGTCCTCAGAACTCCCTTTAATTTTAACTTATTAATGCTGCAATGGTATAAATTGCTTGCTGGCCTGAGGCCATCGAAGCGGCATACAGCGAGACAAAGGTAAGATAAAATACTAGCCGTACATATTCTGAAAGCATTGCTACAGATACACAATTAATATTTCATAAATGGCCGGATCGCACTTCAGGGACAGGCTTCACATCATGATGTCCGGCGCTTGTCAAATTTCAGCCGGTAATTGATTCCAGAAGGCTAGTAGCAGCAACACCGAAAGCTCTGTTTTGAGAACACGCAGTGCACTCAGCAGCACTCCATCTGAGGAGTGCTGGGATATATGGGGGAGAGGCAATTCTTCAGGTAACCTGGTTCCAAGTTGCTTTAGGGTCTTGACGTGCAGAAAGGGATCAAGATGTACAGTGGTGCCTCGCAAGACGAAAAGAATCCATTCTGTGATTCTCTTCGTCTAGCGGTTTTTTCGTCTTGCGAAGCAAGCCCATTGAAGGATTAGTGGATTAGCGCTATTAGCGGCTTTTAGCGGCTTATCTGCTGATCGGATCAGCTGATAAGCAGCTTAGCAGCTTAGAAAAAGGGGGGAGGGGGGGAAACCAGCAGGAACTCGCAAGACATTGTCGTCTTGCGAAGCAAGCCCATAGGAAATTCGTTTTGCGAAGCACCTCCAAAACGGAAAACTCTTTCGTCTAGTGAGTTTTCCGTCTTGCGAGGCATTCATCTTGCGGGGCACCACTGTACGCAACTCAGTTTCAGCAACTGGCGGGCGATTTGAAGTCTTTGGGTTATCCAGGCCAGGTACAAATCCTAGAAGCCTGGCCTTTTCCCTTGAAGACACAGCAATGCCATCTGTCTGCTGCACTACTGGCTTCAATGCCCTGGTTCCATCATGCGGCCTCAGAGACTCTCATGGAAGACTGCATGCCAGGCAAGAACCTGAACAAGGACTATTTGGCTGTCTGAACCAAGGACAGGGTAGACACAGGAAAACACCTGCTTCCACCTAGATCACAACGCCACCTGGTGACTCAAGTGTATAATGACACTATCCACAAAGTCTTCATCAGAGTTTGAATATGGCTACCCATTAAAGCTATGGTTTTCCCAGTAGTGATGTATGGAGGTGACCGTAAAGAAGGCTGATCGCCGAAGAATTGATGCTTTTGAATTATGGTGCTGGAGGAGACTCTTGAGAGTCCCATGGACTGCAGGAAGATCAAACCTATCCATTCTGAAGGAAATCAGCCCTGAGCGCTCACTGGAAGGACAGATCCTGAAGCTGAGGCTCCAAGACTTTGGCCACCTCATGAGAAGAGAAGACTCCCTGGAAAAGACCCTGGGAAAGATTGAGGGCACAAGGAGAAGGGGATGACAGAGGACGAGATGGTTGGACAGTGTTCTCGAAGCTACCAGCATGAGTTTGACCAAACTGCGGGAGGCAGTGGAAGACAGGAGTGCCTGGCGTGCTCTGGTCCATGGGGTCACGAAGAGTCGGACACGACTAAACGACTAAAGGTAAAGGTAAAAGGACTTGCACTTTGACGTGCTTTTGAACTGCTAGGTTGGCAGGAGCAGACACCGAGCAACGGGAGCTCACCCTGTCGCGGGGATTTGAACCGCCGACCTTCTGATTGGCAAGTCCTAGGCTCTGTGGTTTAACCCACAGAACAACTAAACAACAACAAAAGCCCCAGGAGGAGCCCAGCCATCGAGTAAAACTCTGCTGGATGCTATTTTTGAAAACGTGGAAGTCTTTCAAAGGTTTCACTTGCAGTTTCCCCTCTCGAAACATACTTTACGTAAACATCATTGCACAGAGATCCACTAAGGGGCACTGAATGCTCAGTCACTAGGGCTAACCTGGGTTTACACTAGGATATGATACTAGAACACGACAGAGAGGCAAAACACCGATTGCTGTGTGTACATCGTTATTATTTGCAGCAGCATGGATTATGTATGTATGTGCATCCTTAAAACACCTGTGTACACGCAGGTGGAGGTTGCTTTGCTGACAGTACATTCACATACGCATGCTGGCTCGCACCATGTGTGTGCTGTTTGGGGGCTGCTGTATACTTACAAGCATAGTAAGGAGATGAGTGTTTGCAAAATGTGTACTGGAGACTCTGCAGGAAATGGTGTCAGAAGTGTCAGGCCTTGAATCTGTGACCTGGGAGAAGTCAGGCAGTTGTTTGGCTTGTGTGCCACCAACTGGCCAAAGGAGGGAACTACAGGCAAGAAGCCTCTTAACGGTGACAGGCCTGCAACAGGTTGTGTGAGCCTGGCATCTTAACAATATTTCCAGCCCAGGGTCACTCATCAGCCCTAGCCAGCATGGTGAATGGTCAGGAATGATGGGAGTTGTAGTCCTGTAACTTCCGGAGGGCAATACATTCTCCACCCCTGATTTTAGGACTTGCAGAGCAAAATTAAATTGGTTCTGGAGAAAGCAAATGAACCAATGATCTGAACCAATGATTCTTGAATTTTATTGATATTGATGCTGCATTTTATGTTGTATTTTATGCTGTTTTATGCTGTTTTTAAGTCACGTTTTAATCAATGTTTTATATTTGCTGTTAGCCGCCCTGAGCCCAGTTTTTAAACCAGGAATAAAAAATTATTATTATTATTATTATTATTATTATTATTAGGCATTTCCCAAGCTGCAGTCCCCCAGAATCTGCTGGACTTCAATTCCCATTAGCCCCAGACAGTATGGCCAATGGCTAGGGAAGATGGGAGTAGTTGTCCAGTAGCATCTGGAGGGCCCCGGGTTCGAAACACATGCATATAAGACCTCTCTAAGGACTCAAAGGTTGTGCTATCTCTGCAAAACACAACACACACACACCAGTTTAAAAATATTTTTAAATGACTGAACTATATATACTTGCAAAAAAAAGAAGAAGCGCCATTTAGGTTCCTGTTTTGTGACCAGGTCTACAGAAAGGATTTGATCCTGTGAAAAAAGGCATTAAAAGTCACATGTCTTTTGGCCCCCAACCAATCCATTACAAAGCAACAGGTGGAGGTTGCAGCCCATTTCTGCAGGACCAAGGACAGCTCAGCCAGGCAAGCTTTAATTAATGGGATCTAAGCTGCCATGGGGGACGCGGGTGGCGCTGTGGGTTAAACCACAGAGCCTAGGACTTGCCGATCAGAAGGTCGGCAGTTCGAATCTCCGCAACAGGGTGAGCTCCCGTTGCTTGGTCCCTGCTCCTGCCAACCTAGCAGTTCAAAAGCACGTCAAAGTGCAAGTAGATAAATAGGTACCACTCCGGCGGGAAGGTAAACGGCG
The DNA here is from genome assembly GCF_965113315.1 of Podarcis vaucheri. Taxonomy (NCBI): domain Eukaryota; kingdom Metazoa; phylum Chordata; class Lepidosauria; order Squamata; family Lacertidae; genus Podarcis; species Podarcis vaucheri. Next base: position 118,940,384 of record NC_138760.1, read on the forward strand.
TTTCCGTGCGCTGCTCTGGTTCGCCAGAAGCGGCTTAGTCATGCTGGCCACATGACCCTGAAGCTGTACGCCGGCTCCCTCGGCCAATAAAGCGAGATGAGCGCCGCAACCCCAGAGTTGGCCACGACTGGACCTAATGGTCAGGGGTCCCTTTACCTTTACCTTTTAAGCTGGCCTGGAGGACATAGACTCATAGAATTGCACCAACCCCCAGCAACGCAGGAATCTTTTTGCCCAATAAGGGGCTTGAACCCAAGACCCTTAGATTAAGAATCTCCTGCTCTGTTGACCAAGCTGTCCCAGTATGTATCCCTGCCATGGGAAGCTGCTTAACAACTGATTGGTTCAAAATTGGGAAAGGAGTACAACAAGGCTGTATATTGTCTCCCTCCTTATTTAACTTATATGCAGAATTCATCATGCGAAAGGCTGGGCTGGATGAATCCCTAGCCGGAATTAAGATTGCCGGAAGAATCAACAACCTCAGATATGCAGATGACACAACATTGATGGCAGAAAGTGAGGAGGAATTAAAGAACCTTTTAATGAGGGTGAAAGAGGAGAGCGCAAAATATGGTTTGAAGCTCAACATCAAAAAACGAAGATCATGGCCACTGGTCCCATCACCTCCTGGCAAATAGAAGGGGAAGAAATGGAGGCAGTGAGAGATTTTACTTTCTTGGGCTCCGTGATCACTGCAGATGGTGACAGCAGTCACGAAATTAAAAGACGCCTGCTCCTTGGGAGAAAAGCAATGACAAACCTAGACAGCTTCTTAAAAAGCAGAGACATCACCTTGCCAACAAAGGTCCGTTTATGAGTTTGATCAAACTGCGGGAGGCAGTGGAAGACAGGAGTGCCTGGCGTGCTCTGGTCCATGAGGTCACGAGGAGTCGGACACGACTAAACGACTAAACAGCAACATATTATGGTCTGAAAATTCCATTGGGAGCAAAATAGCCTGCAAACTGTGCTACCATGATCCTCTGCAGGGGTCAGAAATTGCATTGCAGTTTTGTAATGCCTGTATGTCTGGAGTTGTGCAAATGCTGCAATTTTGCAGGTTTCCTTTCAAACCCGCTCGTCTGCTTTAGAATTTCACTTCCCTTCAGGATGTGTTATAAAAAGGACAGCGAACCCCTGGCAGGATCGGGGGTAAATGTTTGGTTCGTTTCACATCTTAATGTCTGTCTACCTACTCGGCGCTTTCCAGAACAACAGGCAAAACCGAAATGCAGACTGAAATCTTTCGAAGTGTGCACTTTTTGCAATGCAGTTTTCTCTGCATCTACAAAAATGCAGATATTGGCAGAAAACGTGCATAGGCTCATGAATATGCATTCACAAAATGTGTTGTGTTGGGGGTAATCGCTTGCAGAAATGTGTCTGTTGGGCCTAAAGGGCTGGCAAATTTTCAGGATATCTTTAAAAAGAAACACAGAGAGAGAGAGAGACAGAGAGAAATTGATGTGGAAATGTTGCAAACTGAGCTTAAGATGGGAGAGATGAGAAATTGCTGGAAACTGAAATAAAGAGATTCACCCGTCCTTAACTCTGGGAGATACTGAATGGGATGCATAGGGAACATAACTAGCTTGGACCAGCTCAATAATAATGGACCACGATAATAATAATAATAATAATAATAATAATAATAATAATAATAATAATAATAATATACACTGCCCATCTGGCTGGGTTTCCCCAGCCACTCTGGGTGGCTCCAAGCAGAATATTAAAAACTTCCTTAAACAGGGCTGCAATCAGATGTCTTCTAAAAGTCAGGTAGTTGTTTATTTCCTTGACATCCGATGGGAGGGCGTTCCACGGGGCGGGTGCCACTACCGAGAAGGCCCTCTGCCTGGTTCCCTGTAGCTTCACTTCTCGCAGGGAGGGAACCGCCAGGAGGCCCTCGGAGCTGGACCTCAGTGTCCCGGCTGGACGATGGGGGTGGAGACGCTCCTTCAGGTATACTGGGCCAAGGCCATTTCGGGCTTTAAAGGTCAGCACCAACACTTTGAATTGTGCTTGGAAACCTACTGGGAAACCTACTTCTTGCCAACTCTGGCTGGCAGCAGCTCTCCAGGGTCTCGGGCAAGAGAAAGGTATTTCCATCACCTGCTCCCGGATCCTTTGGCCTGAAGATGCCAAGGATTGAATCTTGGATCTTCTGCAAAGATCCAAGATGCAAAGATAGGAGCCTGGAGCTTCCCCCAGCCAGCTGTCAGGACAGCACAAAGAGGGATGCAGTGGTACCTCTGGTTACGAACTTAATTCGTCCCTGAGAGTTGTACCTGTACATGTCTGTCAATCATTCCTCTTTTTAGCAGTACGGTAGTATCTTGGGTTAAGAACTTAATTGTTCCGGAGGTCCGTTCTTAACCTGAAACTGTTCTTAACCTGAAGCACCACTTTAGCTAATGGGGCCTCCTGCTGCCACCGTGCCGCCACAGCACGATTTCTGTTCTCATCCTGAAGCAAAGTTCTTAACCCGAGGTACTATTTCTGGGTTAGCGGAGTCTGTAACCTGAAACATCTGTAACCTGAAGCATCTGTAACCCAAGGTACCACTGTACACTAGGTTAAAAACACACCATCTCACAACCACACACACCCCTTTTCCACTGTTTTTTTAAGAAGCTGATGGGTTAAAGTCATTTCTAGGATGTTGTTAATTATGTACCTCATGAGAATTATTTTAAGCTTTCTGTTTTATGATATACAGTGGTACCTCTGGTTACGAACTTAATTCTTTCCGGAGGTCCCTTCTTAACCTGAAACCGTTCTTAACCTGAGGTACCACTTTAGCTAATGGGGCCTCCCGCCACTGCCACCATGCAGTTTCTGTTCTCATCCTGAAGCAAAATTCTTAACCCAAGGTATTACTTCCGGGTTAGCGGAGTCTGTAACCTGAAGCGTCTGTAACCCAAGGTACCACTGTATTGGGAAGCTGCCTTACCCCCAGTCCGACTCTCAGTATACTGGTACCTCAGGTTAAGTACTTAATTCGTTCTGGGGGTCCGTACTTAACCTGAAACTGTTCTTAACCTGAAGCACCACTTTAGCTAATGTGGCCTCCTGCTGCCGCCGCGCCGCCGGAGCACGATTTCTGTTCTCATCCTGAAGCAAAGTTCTTAACCTGAAGCACTATTTCTGGGTTAGCGGAGTCTGTAACTTGAAGCGTATGTAACCTGAAGCGCATGTAACCCGAGGTACCACTCTATATCAAGTTTCAGTTCTGTCCACACTGCCTAACAACAGCTTTCCAGGTCTTCAGAGTTCCTTTGCAACCTATACATGGAATGCCAGAGATTGAATTCTACATACAAAGCGTGACATTTGCCCCTGTGCTAAAATCCTTCCCTCGAGTGCTTGCCGGCAAAGGCTGCCCCAGTCAGCTGCCAAGGCTATGTGCAGAGGAGCAAAAGAGGAAAATGGGAAAGGGGGCAGTTTACAGCCAGCACTGAGAGGCAGCTATGTTGCATTTTAGCCAGAGAGTCAGCAGCTCCTAAGCGTGAACTACATGTTACCCTTGTGTTGCATCAGCCAGGCCACAGATGGGTGGAGAGTTGTCAGTCGTAAGAGCTGCCTTTGAATGAGCCGGACCACGGGGTCATTTAGCAGAGGCAGTACTGCGAACACTGGCTGGCAGGGACAATCTCCATGCTTTTCAGACACAGTTCGCTCCTAGCCCACCATGGAGATGGTGGGGATTAAGCCTGTGGCCTTCGACATGCCAGAGCTGGATTAACCATTAAGCAAAATAAGCATGTGCTTAGGGCATCATGGGAAGTGCGGGGAGGGGGCACCATCGAGATTTTCCATTGCCGGATTTTTCACATTAACGGTGACAAAATTGCTCAGCTGAACTATTGTTTTCTCAGCTGAAATATATTTAAAAAAAACCCAACAGAACAACTACGCAACAAGGGCCAGCCTGGGCCCCTCATCTTTTCTGCTAAGTGTTGGAAGCAGATGTGTTATGTAAGATTCGTTTTGAGGATCTGATGAAAGACTTTGCAATTAGAAAAAGTAGCAGAATTTACTTTCAAATATAAAGTGGAAGTGTACAAAAGTAAACATTGTTTTCCACCTTACTGATGGTTTTGTTTCATTTTTATTTTATTTTATTTTTATTTTACGGTTGTTTCTTGTTTATATTTTGAATTAGATATACATTGGTACCTCGGGTTAAGAACTTAATTCGTTCCGGAGGTCCGTTCTTAACCTGAAACTGTTCTTAACCTGAGGCACCACTTTAGCTAATGGGGCCTCCCGCTGCCGCTGTGCGATTTCTGTTCTCATCCTGAGGTAAAGTTCTTAACCTGAGGTACTATTTCTGGGCTAGCGGAGTCTGTAACCTGAAGCGTCTGTAACCCGAGGTACCACTGTACATGAGGGCACCAAAATCTTTTAAGTGCTGCATGCAAAGTTTATTTTTCTTCTCCTTTTCAAAGCTTCCTGACCGAGGAGGCAAGAGGAAGTGCAAAGCCTTCCTCTTTTCTTGAAACTCACCCACCCGTTTTTTCCGTGGGAGAGAAGGAAAGAGCAACACGCTCAGAACCTCAAAAGAGGATCTTTCTCTTTTCTTGCTTGAGCGTCATTTGTGGCAGTTCTATGCTCAGAGTTTATTTATTTTCCCCCCTCCATTTGCACATTCAGTCATCCTTTGAAACATAGGCTGCCTATCTGCCAAAGCAACAAACCCCAATCTCTTCCCCCAAAATATCACCTCTCTATATACACCTGAAGTTGGAGGGCATGAGATTAGGGTAGCCTAGCACATAAATGGGGACATGGGTGGCACTGAGCCTCTTGGGCCTGCCAATCAGAAGGTCGGCGGTTTGAATCCCTGCGATGGGGTGAGCTCCTGTTGCTCGGTCCCTGCTCCTGCCAACCTAGCAGTTCAAAAGCACATCAAAGTACAAGTAGATAAATAGGTACCACTCCGGCAGGAAGGTAAACGGCGTTTCTGTGCGCTGCTCTGGTTCGCCAGAAGTGGCTTAGTCATGCTGGCCACATGACCCGGAAGCTGTACGCCGGCTCCCTCGGTCAATAAAGCGAGATGAGTGCCGAAACCCCAGAGTCGTTTGCTACTGGACTTAACGGTCAGGGGTCCTTCACCTTTACCTTTTTTTAGCACATAAATGCTCCTTGCACTGGGGCGATGCTCCATTCCATTCCTCCAGTGACCAGACAGTGAACGTAGCTGAATGAGTTTGACTTGAAGACATCCTACAGCACTTCAGCCACATTCGTTGTAAGATTATTTGAAAAATAAAAATAAAACGAGGAGACCTTCACAGTAAGTTTTACTGGTGCACCTTGTTTTGAGGGGCAGCAAAAGACAGGCTATTGTAGACTCAATGAAGATAGTGTACAGTAGGAAAATAACAGCTTTGTGTAATGAGAGAGGGTAGGATGAGAACAGAGATGATTGCAGTATACAAGAAAGAGTCTCCCTGTTTTCAGCTCTGACATGCTGGGAAGTCTGGTGAGATGTCACAGCACAGATACAGAACCTGCTTTCTGTCACAGAATTGGTTTTCTTCTAGGTTTCTTCATGATTCGTATATATTCACGTTTGGTCACTTTTGCACCCCACCTATTGTTCCATACATGGGGCTCAAGCCTGAGAGGTGGGTCAGCCTAAGATGAATGGCTTATCTGAAGCCCAACCCATTGGAGATTTGAACCCAGGTCTCCAAGTGCATGACAGCGTGTCAGCGGCTGTAGAGATGAGCTTGGGCAGGCATAGGCAAACTCCAGCCCTCCAGATGTTTGGGACTACAATTCCCATCATCCCTAGCTAACAGGACCAGTGGTCAGGGATGATGGGGATTGTAGGAAGGTCGGAGTTAGCCTATGCCTGAGCTATGAAAAGTCTCCATCCCCTTTGCAAAAATGGAATCCAATTTGTTTGAAGATGCAAAAGAGGGGGAGCAAAATAAATTAGGCACACCCCTCCCCACAAGATCTATGCAAAGATATTCAACCTGCATCAAACAGTCCAATGGCCGAATGTTTCAGCTTCTCTGGGGCCAGAATCCGAGCACAACAGATACACAGTCCACATCAAGCACAGAACCTTCTTCCCCTCGCTGAATCTCCCATTCCAGTCCAACGAAAGTTCAGTCCTGTTCCACGAACGACTGGTCCCCACTCACTGCGCCTTCCGTTCCGTCCTCTTCGTTTGGCTCAGGCCTGCAGCGGCTTCCCTGATCGGCCGTTTCCTTTAGCTCTGCCACTGTAGCATAGTCGTTGTTGAGAGATGCCAAAGGGGCTGGGCAGGTCCCCCCATCACACTGCCCCCTATTGCAATCGGGGAGGTTCTGCAATTCGGCGTAATGCAAGCTAGCTTCATCCGGATTGCCGGCCACACCCTAGTGAAAGGGAAGGATACAGCAAGAGGTCACATCGGTGAGTGCCAAAAGATGAGAAGAGCGGGCTGGTTAATTCGAACGTGAAATTCAGCCCCACCACCACCACCATACCTCCTCCTCCATCCTTGTTGGCCCCTGGGAGTTCCCTGAGCACAGTGCTTGGATGGTGGCAGAAGCCACCATTGGCAGAATTCACCTGTCAGGGAGGGTCTCAAACCCATCTCTTCTTACCTCCCCCTGTGAGGCAATATGTTTCCCTCACCTGACCTCACAATAAAGGTAAAGGTAAAGGGACCCCTGACCATTAGGTCCAGTCGTGACCGACTCTGGGGTTGCGCGCTCATCTCGCTCTATAGGCCGAGGGAGCCGGCGTACAGCTTCCAGGTCATGTGGCCAGCATGACTAAGCCGCTTCTGGTGAACCAGCGCAGCGCACGGAAACACCGTTTACCTTCCCGCTGGAGTGGTACCTATTTATCTACTTGCACTTTGACATGCTTTCGAACTGCTACGTTGGTAGGAGCAGGGACCGAACAATGGGAGCTCACCCCGTTGTGGGGATTCGAACCACCGACCTTCTGATGAGCAAGTCCTAGCCTCTGTGGTTTAACCCACAGCGCCACCCGTGTCCCTGACCTCACAATAGGCATGGATTTAATTCAGTTTTGTTTCTCTCGGTTTCCTATTTTTACAATCAGTTCTCCACATTTCTGAAGCAGTTTGTTTGTTTGTTTGTTTGTTTGTTTGTTTGTTTGTTTGCTTGCTTGCTTGCTTGCTTTACAAAAAGATCCCAATGAAAATTATTCAGCATTTTAGTGTGAATTTCTCTGAATGGGCACATTTTTTTCTATTTAGGTTTGAGTGATGTACACATTTTTTGCAAGCGGTTCTTCCTAGTATAATACATTTTTGCATGTTCCTTTCGCCACTCATTTCTATGCGCACTTTTACTTTAAATAGATGCATTTTTTATTTTTTTTGGTAAATGTTGTTTGATTGCAGAACTGCATCCTGTTAGTAAGCCCTATGGAACTCAACAGGACTGACTCTCCCTAGACCTGGGGCTCAGCTAGACTGGTAAAGAAAAAGCGATTTATACACGTTGTATATGAGATATAACATTGTGCCACCAGACGGTGATGCATTTTTCTCTACCTGTTTTCCCTGTTTACATTTGCAACGCTTTAAACTGGAGCACTTCTCTGATGGGTCTGGATCCAGCCCTGGTTCGTATTGTGCAATTGTGTCCACCCAGAAGGAACCCCCAATGAGTTCAACAGAACTTATTCATAGGTAAGTGGGGTTAAGATTGCAGCCTTAGTCCCTTGACTGGAATAAAAATATCTGTCTTTGGGCCTTTGCTGTATCAGTTGATTTCCTCTCTACCCACCCACTTTCTGCAGCAAGTACAAATTTAGCCCTATCACCTCCACCACCACAATTCTGGTCACAGTTCAGCGGAATTCAGCTTCATCCCACTGCTCAAATTTTATGCAAATCGGAGTCCTTTTTTGGTCGCACACTTCTTCTGCATTTTTTTTTTTTTTTTAGGGAGATTGGTGGCTACCTGACTGAAATCCAGCTTCCACCGAGGAGCTAAACTTGTTTCTCTGGACTGTACCAGACATTAGATGTGCCCTCATAGGCTGGAATTATTCTCCAGTCCTCTGGACAGAAAAACCCCCATCTCCACATAGAAAAGCAGAAGTCATTCCAAAACCGCAATGATCAGCTCTAACACCTTGAATTTATCTCAGGGATGACCTTCTGGTATTGATAGAATTTAGAATCTAGAGATGCTCCCTTAACATTATGAAGGTTGGTGATTCGAGGCCTTGCCCTAGAGCCACATGGGCAGGGATAGCCCATGTGGTGATGTTCTGGGCAGGCTGGCATGGGATGATAGGGCTTGCAGCCCTGACATCTACAGGACTCCACAATGCCCTAGAGGTTGTTGTGCAAGTTTAGAAGCCTTAGAAGCTCCGGAGAATAAAGCTCCTTTGAGCTATTCCCCATTCCTCTAATTCGTCTGTGGATCCTGAATCTACATGCTGCAAATGTGTACAGCTCTTCCTCACCCAACCTCCTCTGCCCACTTGGGTATTGTCTCTAAATCACACCATACTTACTTCTACAGGTTTTTGCTTCTTTCCTGCAAAGGAAAACAAAAACACTTGTTATACCCGAAGGAGCATCTCCACCCCATCGTTCTGCCTGGACACTGAGGTCCAGCGCCAAAGGCCTTCTGGTGGTTCCCTCGCTGCGAGAAGCCAAGTTACAGGGAACCAGGCAGAGAGCCTTCTCGGTAGTGGCACCCGCCCTGTGGAACGCCCTCCCAACAGGTGTCAAAGAGAAAACCAACTACCAGACTTTTAGAAGACATCTGAAGGCAGCCCTGTTTAGGGAAGCTTTTAATGTTTAATAGATTATTGCATTTTAATATTCTGTTGAAAGCCGCCCAGTGTGGCTGGGGAAACCCAGTCAGATGGGCAGGGTATAAATTATTATTATTATTATTATCATTATTAGGACAAAAATTGTGAATTAAAGGAGTGTTTGCTTTCATTTTATATTCTTCTTTCCTCAGGTTGTACTTTATTTTTTTTACAGCAAGCAGCAGCCCAGGTAGCTGCCTTAATAACCAACACTCAGCCATTGCATTCTCCATAATCATCACACACCCACAGGCTTGGGAAAAACCCTGAGGTTTGCAGAAGCACAAAAATACTTTACATGCAGGCACGCAAAGCTCGCATAGGGTCACCACCTATTTTTCCATGCAATGTCACTGGGACAAGCAACATTGTCAAGACATTCTGTTGCTCCCAAGGCAATTTACAGCCCCCGCTTCTTAAAATGTGGTTGCGTTGGGTCCCAGTAGCAGCCAGACTTTGTAGCTGCTTGCATGGGGATTTTCTTGTATACAAAAGTGATCCTTAAAAGTACTGGTATTTGACGAAGTGAAATATCTGATTTATAGGTCCCTCCAGAATATTTCTTTGGATTTGTTTGTTTTCCCCCCAAGAGCTTTTGACAATACAGTGGTACCTCGGGTTAAGTACTTAATTCGTTCCGGAGGTTCGTTCTTAACTTGAAACTGTTCTTAACCTGAAGCACCACTTTAGCTAATGGGGTCTCCTGCTGCCGCCACACCGCCGGAGCACAATTTCTGTTCTCACTCTGAAGCAAAGTTCTTAACCTGAAGCACTATTTCTGGGTTAGCGGAGTCTGTAACCTGAAGTGTATGTAACCTGAAGTGTATGTAACCTGAAGTGTATGTAACCTGAGGTATCACTGTATATCACTGATGAAATATATGTATGTGAGTGGTAGATGTACACTGGGTCATCCACATATCATTTTGGTATATTTGGTGCCTTATTGGCATCCAGAGAGGTGCTTATACCCTACACCTTCCCATAATGGCTGGCTGGTGGTCTCTGATTTTAAAGGTTTGCGCATTTTTGTTATGAATATATATAGCTGTAAATTGCTTTGGGGTTGTTGTTGTTTTTAAAAAAATGTAGTAGTATATAATTTATTTATTTTTTATGAATAAAAACAACAGTAACCCAGAACACTTGTGGTGTGGAAAGCCAACAGGATTTCAGTAGGAAATGGCAAGACATGCACTGATTGTGGAAATAAAGCAGTCTGCCACCCCGCAAACACCTGCAAGTGCTTTTACATGTGTTGGAAGCCACCAAGAGTGGCTTATTATTTATACCCCAGAAGGATGTGAGGGGTGTAAATAATAAAATAATTACTAAAATCATTGTGGAAAGTGGGATTTCGTATTCTAGCAGGGGGGTTTTAGGTTGAGTTATTTCCCTGTCCATATCTGTACAGTGGTACCTCGGGTTACAAGCGCTTCAGGTTACATACGCTTCAGGTTACAGACTCCGCTAACCCAGAAATAGTACCTCGGGTTAAGAAATTTACCTCAGGGTGAGAACAGAAAACACGCAGTGGCAGCAGTGGGAGGCCCCATTAGCTAAAGTGGTGCTTCAGTTTAAGAACAGTTTCAGGTTAAGGACGGACCTCCAGAACAAATTAAGTTCTTAACCCGAGGTACCACTGTACTGGAGATGTTTTGAATCTGTCATGGATGCTTTTGTTGAGATTTCTGCATCGAAGCAGGTTGAACTAGATGATCCTCAGGGTCCTTTTGAACTCTACAATTCTATAATTTTAAAGCTTTTAATAAATTGCTTCATCACTTTTTCTTTGCTTGCCTGCAATCCTTGATAAGAAATACGATAAATAACATACCCGCCAACATTTCTCCATTGAAAATAGGGACATCCTATTCCATAACAACAACAAGAAGAAGTAGTTTATTATTTATGCCCCACCCCGTTCGACTGGGTTGCCCAAGCCACTCTGGGCGGCTTCCAACAAACAAAAACATAATAAAACATTTCCCTATACAGGGCTATCTTCAGATGTCTTCTAAAGGTTGCCTAGTTACTTATCTCCTTGGCTCAGGGGTCAGATAACTCCATACCCTCCAACTTTTCTCCAATGAAAATAGGAACATCCTAAGGAGAAGCAGGACATTCTGGGATCAAATCAGAAACTAGGACACTTCTGTAAATCCAGGAATGTTCCTAGAAAATAGGGACACTTGGAGGGTATGAAATAATAAATACACAAAACAAAGGATGTCTGAAAGGTGCCCTGTATCTGTGTTCTGGTCCTCACGCTAGACCAGGAGATGTAGTTTGCATGGACATAGGAGGCAGCTTTATGCTGAGATAGATCCTTGGTGTACTCAGTTCAATATTGTCTACACTGACTGGCAGCCTCTCTCCAGGGTGTCAGGCAGGAAGCCTTGCGCAGGGAGATGCCAGGAATTGAATTCAGAACCTTCTGCATACGCGACCACAGAAATATGTCCTTTCCCCCCAAGATCAGGTCTCTCCGAAACGCAGAGCCAATAAACTTTTTGAGGTTTCCTAAGTGTTGGGGACCGGGACTGATTTGAGGAAAATATTCTCAACTTTAGCACAGTTCCCCCCTTCCCTACTCATTTCAGGAACAGAGGGTTTAGGATTCTCCAGAGAGGACCAACATGTGTACAACCTCTCAGGTAAAAAGGTTTTGATTTTTAAAAAAGGACGTCCTTTGTTTCAGGCAGTTTTTCTCTCCTGCTTTAGAGGCTGTTCCCAGATATTTCTCAATGAGATCCTTACCTCTTTTGCAGACACGGCAGAGGCAGATGGAGAGGATCACGATAACCAACAGCATCAGGAGAATGGCCGCTCCTCCTCCGAAGAGCAGCCACTTTGTGATTTGGCAGAGATCTGCATAGTTGGGAAGATGTGAGGCCATCAGTGCCAGGGAGCCCAGTCCCCCTCTTGCCCCCCGTCCCTCTTGCCTATGACCCCACTCCTCGCCTTGGAACCAAAACTAACTGTAGTTTGTGTCACCCCCTCCTGAGGTGGCTGGAGCAAGACCTTTTCCACCCAGCGCCCATTCCAGAGGGTGGCATGGATGGACATTTGCCAGGCCCCAACACTGCCCACAGACTATCTGGTGAACAGATGCCACCTAAGGATATTATTTCAGCCAGAGAGAGAGAGAGGAGACAGTGCCAGCCTGTTCCAGAGTGGGCGTTTTGGTGTTGTTTTATATGTGTGTGTTTGTGTGTGTACACACACACACACTCATCATAGCTGTCAACTTTTCCCTTTTCTTGTGAGGAATCCTATTCGGAATAAGGGAATTCCCCTTTAAAAAAAGGGAAACGTTGACAGCTATGACACACACACACAGTGGACGCTCGGGTTGCGAACATAATCCTTGAGGGATGTACGTTCGCAACCCACAGTGTTCGCAACCCACAGCGGCATGTCTGCACATGCACGGGTTGCAATTCGGCACTTCTGCACATGCGCAAAGCGCAATTTAGCACTTCTGCTAATGCGCGACCGCCGAAACCCGGAAGTAACCCATTCCGGCGCTTCCGGGTTTTGGCGTGTCCATAACCCGAAAAAACGCAACCTGAAGCATCTGTGACCCAAGGTATGACTGCATGTATATATGTATGTGTATACACACACACACAGTGGTACCTCGGGTTACAGACGCTTCAGGTTACAGACTCCGCTAACCTAGAAATAGTACCTCGGGTTAAGAACTTTGCTTCAGGACGAGAACAGAAATCGTGCTCCAACAGCGCAGTGGCAGCAGGAGGCCCCATTAGCTAAAGTGGTGCTTCAGGTTAAGAAAAGTTTCAGGTTAAGAACGGACCTCCAGAATGAATTAAGTACTTAACCTGATGTACGTGTGTGTGTGTGTGTGTGTGTGTGTGTGTGTGTACGTACACACACACACACAGTGTGGAACCTCAGTTTTCGAACGTAATCTGTTCCGGAAGACCGTTCAACTTTCAAAACATTCGAAAACCAAGCATCAATAGGCGGTCGGCAAAATCCATTGGAAAAATGGAAAAACAGCAGAAGCCGTTCAACTTCCGAGGCACATTCGAAAATGCAAGCAATTACTTCCGGGAGATTTCAGCGTTTGGCTTCCAAATTGTTCGGCTTCTGAGACGCTTGAAAAACCAAGGCTCCACTGTATTCTAGTTAGGACATTTTTAAATTCAGCTTTCATGAAATGACAGCAATTCATCATGACGCCCTTTCATCTAAGTAAATTGTGTTTGAATATTTAAAGGGAAGATTTAAAACGTGCCCTTTCGCGTGCCCTTTTGAGTTTGTTCTTTCCTTCAAGGAAAAATGCTTTTTGAAAAGTCCTGCAGCCTATCCCAAGCTCCTGTTGGATTAGCTCACACAAATTACCTGATTTCTTTTTTTTTTTCCAAAGCATCCACAACACACACAAAAGAACACAGCAGAATAAATCAAGACGTTTGCCTGAGCCAATCTAAGGGCTTGAGAAAATTACCTGCTCGTCTCAAATGCCCTACCTCATCGTCAAAAGCTACTACCCAAAAACATACTCTCCTCATTTCCCATGCCTTGGTGACATAGGTGCCAACTCCCTAGGGACCTAGGTGCCTGGGAACCCACAAAATTCCCCATGAAGGGGCCAGGCACCCACAAATTTCGGTGCCGGGGCCTTGCACACTGCATGGCACTCACGGTCCAAACATCCATGGTTGTGGGGCCAAACAGGCACTGCTGCTGGTGATGAGAGCAGAGGTGAAGGGGTCCAAGCAGAGGAGGAGAATGAGTTTTGGGGTGCCTTCTCTCGCCTTTGTGGCTCTGACGTCCTGGGTAACAGCACATCCCAGCTCAGGGGTCCATGGGAGGTGCAGTTTCCACAGTCCCTGGGAGAACTACATTTCCTATGGCGCCACCGACCCCACACTGAGGCACAAAGCTGGAAACAGTAGTTTGTTAAAAGCCTCCAGGAATTGTAGGCCGGCAGATAGTAAACTACACTTGCCAATATTCTTTGGGGGGAAGCCATGTGTTCTAAATGGGCATTAACGATACAATACAATACAATACAATACAATACAATACAATACAATACAATACAATACAATACAATACAATATCTTTATTGTCATTGTCCCATAGAGAACAATGAAACTGAAAAATCTACGTAAGACATTCAAAAGCCCCTAAAAACTCTGAAACCCCATTTTAGAATACAATATACTATAGAGACCCCTTATACTGCGTTTAGAACCAGAATCGCATTTGGATAGAAACTGTTTCTCAGGTGGCTAGTCCTGGTCTTTATAACCCTGTACCTTCTTCCAGAAGGCAGAAGCTGAAAGAGATCATTTCTGGGGTGCGCACTATCCTGCGCTATCTCTGCAGCTTTCTTATAGCACCTGGAAGCATAGATTTGATCCAAGGTGGGAAGAGTGCACCCAATTATTTTCTCTGAAGTCTTTACAACCCTGGACAGCATTGTTTTTTCCCTGACCGTGCAGCTCCCAAACCACACACAGAGACCATAAGTTAATATACTCTCAACAGTACAATGGTAAAATGCCATCAACAGGTCCTTTGAGAGATTGTTTTTCCAGACGATTCTCAGAAAATATAACCTCTCAGGTTTTTGCTTTTTTCTCCCCAGGTTAGGTCATCTCTCAACTCCATTCCCAGAAATCGAAACCCCTCTGCCCCACCTCTGCCCCTGCCCCTTGAGGAACCTGCCTCAGTCTACCCAATGGCAGGGCTGGCCCCGATCCCAACCTGTGGATGAGAACATTTGACACCAAGGAGTGAAATGCACCTACCGTCTCCTTCACAATGCAAAACAAGCATTGCCAGAGTAAGAAATGAGGTGTTCTAGAACGAAACAAAAGAGACAAGTAAAAGGCATGGGATTATTATTATTATTATTATTATTATTATTATTATTATTGGTAGTAGGGGGCAGGCTGTCTCAGAAAACATTTTCTGCCATTATTGATCTATAATTTAGGAACTTGAGAGTCCCATGGACTGCAAGAAGATCAAACCTATCCATTCTGAAGGAAATCAGCCCTGAGTGCTCACTGGAAAGACAAATCCTGAAGCTGAGGCTCCAATACTATGGCCACCTCATGAGAAGAGAAGACTCCCTGAAAAATGCTGGGAAAGATGCAGGGCACAAGGAGAAGGGGAGACAGAGGACGAGATGGTTGGACAGTGTTTTCGAAGCTACCAGCATGAGTTTGACCAAACTGCGGGAGGCAGTGGAAGACAGGAGTGCCTGGCGTGCTCTGGTCCATGGGGTCACGAAGAGTCCGACACGACTAAACAACAACAAATTAAGGAACAACAGGGTTTCCCACAGGCAGATAAAAAGAGCATTGCAAATATTCAAACTGCTTCATGTACAAAATCTCAGCAAACCCTCACAACTGCAGTGGAAGGTAAGTCAGTAATATAATCATCTCTATATTGGAGATTGTGGAAGACGGGTGGCTGAAGCTGAGGGAACAATGACTCGTCTGACAGTCACCAAGCGTGTCTGAGATAATTTTGTACCTAGAAATGCAACTCACGTGACTAACTGCTGCACTACATTGCTGAAAAAGTTACATGGGGTGTTTTTTAACCACCACAACAACTCCATGGTATGTGTCCAATTTGCACAATGCATGCTCAGTTGTCACAACTGGCACAGAACTGTAGAGTTGGAAGGGGCCGCGAGGGTCATCTAGTCTAACCCCCTGCAATGCCCGAATCTTTTGCCCAACGTGGGATTCGAACTCACATCCCTGAGATGAAGAGTCTCGTGCTCTGACAGCTGGTCTATACAGCAGCTACACAGCAAACGCAAGTGGTGAGTGCCACCAGAATTGCAGACAAGAACCCCAAGGCTTGCAGAAGTACAAAACAAAATAAAATAAAATAAAATAAAATAAAATAAAATAAAACTGTCGAGCTCATACAGCTCAGTTGCTCCACCGCTCCAGCCCTCTGAACTTTGTAGGTGACTGAAGCCTCAGACATTTCACAGGAAGACTCACTGAAATCTCTCTCTGCCCCTAATATCAGTGTCTCTCTTCATTCACCCATTCCTTTGCGCTTTCCCAAATCCTCTGCCCTTCCCACCACCCTTTCACAGATCCAGGCCCTAAGCGGCTCACAGGTTCCATTTAATCCCCTCTTACCTTCTCCCACTTATTCAATTTGGTCCCAAGGGCTTTGGGGCGTCTTCAACATCCCAAGCGCTCAGGCATCCGTCCTCGGCCGCCTGTCTTCGCTTTCGATCTGACACCTTCTTGTGACAGATGTCACGAAGCAGCGAGCTGCAACTTCTGCTTCCACCAGGAAACAGGGACCCAGCGCGCAAAACCAGAACTTACAGAGCAGATGTTTCCATTCGACCACTGGGGCAGAAGAAGCAGAGCTCAGAAGGCGCTCACTACGGAGGACAACGGGCTCCGCTCCCGCAAGAGAGAAGTCTCAAGATTGCTATCTGAGCTGTTAGAAACACGGGCTTCGTGTTCTCAGGCTGAACTTAGCCAATCCAAGACAAAAACTGGGTTAACAAACCCAGTTTGAACGACAGTCGCCAGAAAAGCAATGGAATGGAATGATCAAGGCAGCCTGATGACTTTCCCCCCAGGGTACACTGAAATGGTTGGGGGCTTTTTTAATATATAATTTTTATTAAATTTTCTAATTTACATTTCAAAACGTTCATTTAAACAACCTTAAATCAATGACTCCCCTTCTTCTCTTTCATTTTGCATACCATACATCCCTGAATATTTTACATGAACTGAACCATTCAGTAATCCATTGTTACATCCATCAAAACTTATTTACACTGTTGAATTTATCTTAGTGCTGCCAGCCTTTTTAAATGAACACAATTTTCACCCATATATTCAGTAAACATTTTCCAGTCTTCTTTAAATGTATGTTCTTCTTGTTCTCTTATTCTATATGTTAAATCTGGACGTGCCCAAGGATTAAGGCTTTCTGGGAAATGATATATAATGAAATGAAAAAGGTATTTAAATATACCTTCCCTAAGAAACCAGAGGCCTTTCTCCTGGGCATTGTTGGCCAATTGGTGCCAAAGAAAGATAGAATATTTTTATGTATGCTACAACAGCGGCAAGAATACTCATCGCAAAGTATTGGAAGACACAGGATCTACCCACCTTGGAAGAATGGCAGATGAAGGTGATTGGCTATATGGGACTAGCAGAAATGACTGGCAGAATCCGAGACCAGGGAAAAGAGACGGCGGAAGAAGATTGGAAGAAATTTAAGAACAACCTTAAGAAATATTGTAAAATTTATGAACTTTAGAATAATGTGGCTTCTAAAATCAAATGGAGTACAGCTGTAAAGATTAAGTGAAAGGAAAGTAAGGATGATAATTAGATAAAATTAAGGGAGAGGATTTGCTGAACTAAATTTTTGAAAGGGGAACGCAGAAAGGGGAGGTATGAGGAGGTCAGTGAAATATGTTTTAAGAAGATAAGGTTATGAAATTATACTTGTTCTTTTTTTGTTTGTGTTTGTGTGTATTGTTTTGTTTGATATAATGTGTAAAACTTTAATAAATATTTTCAAAAAAATAATAATCTGCAAGCTGCACGTATTCCATCAGCTTAAGTTGTCATTCATCTTTAGATGGGACCTCGCTCGTTTTCTGTTTGGGGGCTAAGAAAACACAGGCCGCAGTAATAGCATACATGGTCTTTTTTGACACCTGGGAATTTCCATCTGAATTGCCCTCAACAAAAAGGACTCTGGTTTTTTGGGTAAGATACTTTTAAACATTTTTTTAAATTCATTATATATCATTTCCCAATACTCGTTTACCTTTTTACAAGTCTTCCACATATGATAAAACGTACCCTCAACCTCATTACATCTCCAGCATTTATCTGATTCGGACTTACACGTTTTAGCAAGTCTACTCAGAGTTAAATACCATCTATAAATCATTTTCAGGTAGTTCTCCTTCAAAGAATAGCATGCTGTGAACTTCAGATCACTCTTCCAAAGCTTTTCCCAGAGATTCAAATCTATATTAAATAGGTTTTTGTTATGAGATGGGTGCTCCTTACGCAAGCACATTTTTCACAGCAGCCACACAATGTAGGGCTTGTCCACACTTCTGCTTATCTGCACTGCTCAGGGGAAGGGAAATAAAACCCCTCTCTTTAGTGCTAAATCGGAGCAAACATCAATCAGGAGAAAACCCGAATTGCCGTTTGCTCCGACTGAGTGCCGAAAAGTGGTTTCCCCCCAGAGGAATAGCGGATAAACCCATAGCCAGCCAAAAGCCAGCCCACAGCCCCACACTTCATCCCCTTTAATTGGGATTTAACCTTTCCTGGGGGGGGGGGGATCCAGTTGCTAACGTTCTGCTTACAATATTGAGCCACCTTTTGGGAGCACCAACACACAAATTTAGACACAATGTCGGTTCACACATTCATACCCACCATGTGTTTGGCCTGTGTTCATCACTCACAGGGCTGTTTCACACATTACACAGCGGCACACCTGGATTTGCCACCAACTCCACATCTGATGTGTGGCTCCAGCCAATCCCAGATCCCTGAGAGTTGTACCTGTACGGGTCCGTTCTTAACTTGAAACTGTTCTTAACCTGAGGTACCACTTTAGTTAATGGGGCCTCCCGCTGCCACCACCACACAATTTTTGTTCTCATCCTGAGGTAAAGTTCTTAACCTGAGGTACTATTTCTGGGTTAGTGGAGTCTGTAACGTGAAGCGTCCATAACCTGAAGCATCTGTAACCCGAGGTACCACTGTATTCTTTAAAAAGCAGCGCACAAAGAGCCCTTGGATGCATGTAGCTGATGGGAGCTACCCAAATGGTGTTAATTTTTGTGACAGAGCCTTTCTGGGTGGTGGCTCCCTGTTTTTGGAATGCCCTCTCCGATGACGTGTGTCTGTCCATTGTTCTTCACTTTCATGAGGAACTTTTTAAAAAACACATATTGCTGTTCAGCTAGGCACTTGACAGCTCAAAGACCAGCAGCCCTGTACGTTAAGTCACTATTACTATCCCCATATCACAGGTGGGAGGACTGAGGCTGAGACTAAGTGGCTAGCCCAAGGCCACAGCCAGGATTCAGGGCACAGCAACATTCAAACGTTCTTTATAGCCCAATCTATTAAGCCACTATACAACACTCGCTCTCTCTGATGATTTTTTCACATTCGTAAGCTACCACGTGATGCGGCAGCCATCAAGTGACAAGCCACTGAGTGATAAATGGGTGGTGTGGCATGGTCACATTCTTTTTTTCTCCCTTCATTTTTTAAAAATTTATTTATTTATTATTAATGTTGCAATACGTATATGAAATCTTTACATAATGATACATATACATTATATTTGTAAATTCGCATTTTCACATTTCATTATGTACCAACATTTATCCATTTCTTATTTCTTGCCCTGCGTCTTCCCTCCACCCGTGCGTGACTTCCTTGTTATTATTTTGTAACTTTATTATTGAGATTGTATTTTTCTATCTTAATAATTAAACATTCATTCTTATATATCTGCTTAACGTTTAATTTTGTGAAATCAGTCTATACATATCAATAAATTCTTGTTAGAGCATCGTTCGGTCATGTATTCTTCTACACATTTCCATTCCTGTTTGAGCTTTTGATTAGATTGCATTCTAATTGTTGCCGTCATTTTTGCTAATTCAATCATTTCAAAAAATTTATGTTGCCAGTCTTATGTTGCCAGGAGTGTTGGTACTCCTTCTGATTTCCAATTTTTTGCAATCAGTAACCTTCCGGCAGCTGTTGCACATAAAAAGATTCTCTTCCTGTCTTTGGAGATGTCATTTGTTTTAATTCCTAAACGGAATGTTTCCCACGTGGCATGGTCGCATTCATTGAATTGTGGCGGATAAGGGTTCATGTAGCTACTTTTGTTTTAAATTGTGGCTTACTAGAAGCGAAGATGGGGCAGCCCACTATTCCACGAATCTCAACTACAGTGGTACCTCAGGTTAAGTACTTAATTCGTTCCGGAGGTCCGTACTTAACCTGAAACTGTTCATAACCTGAAGCACCACTTTAGCTAATGGGGCCTCCTGCTGCCCCCGCGCTGCCAGAGCAAGATTTCTGTTCTCATCCTGAAGCAAAGTTCTTAACCTGAAGCACTATTTCTGGGTTAGCGGAGTCTGTAACCTGAAGCATATTGTCAGGGGTTCAGGAGCTGAGGCACAGGAAAGGGAGGAAACAGAGAGCGAAGGGGAGGAATACGAAGGAAACATGAGCGATGACGGCGGCCCGAGATCTCCAAGTCTTTCCAGTGAATCGGAAGATTCACAGAAAGGAGCGCCAGTGGTCAGAACAAGGGGGGGCTTAGGAAGACACCCCAGGAAGAAGGGACCAGAGGGGGCTCAGAGAGCAGCAGTTGGAAATCGGGGCCAGCTTCCCCAACAGGGCGCAGTAGGGAGGAAGGGGGCCAGATATCGGGATCCGGCGACTCGCCACAGGCGGGAGGGCATGAGTCAGGATTGGCCACACCTCCATCGGGGAGCGAGGAAACGGTCAAGAGGAAGGTGGAAAGTTGGGCGCGCGCGCCAAGTTCAAATGCGCAGGAAGGCGGCACAGTAAGCAGCCCGGAAAGGGAGCCGGGTCCCAAAGCCCGCCGCAAGGAGGCAGAAGGGTCCGGGGGGTCGGCGTCGGAAGAGTCCAGGAAGGAAGAGACCACGGGGGCAGAGGGACCCAGAGAAGGAAGGAAAGGCGGAAGAGGTGGAGTAAGGCTAGGGTATTAAGTTGGTGTACAGGAGGCAGGGACTCAGACGGAGCTTCGCCGGTCTAGCTTCTAAGACGTAGAGCTGCACGCTGCAGCTTGGAAATGGAAACTGTAACTCAATAAAGACTTTTATAAAGTGAACACTGGCTAGCGTGATCCTCTGTGAGCTGGGATCTGGAAGCAGCTCTAACACATATGCAACCGGAAGCGTATGTAACCTGAGGTACCACTGTAATCTGGAATTATGCTGCTCTGTGCTGCATGTATGTGCATAAATCTGGGTGCCACAGTCCACTCTGGGGGCAATAAGCCAGTGGTAAGTGGGGCCAGAAGCAAAAGGGGATGGAACAAATACATACCCCACAAGTGTCCTGGAAAAGCCAGAACACCCTATACCAGGGGTCAGCAAACTTTTTCAGCAGGGGGCTGGTCCACTGTCCCTCAGACCTTGTGGGGGGCCGGACTATATTTTTTTAGGGGGGATGAATGAATTCCTATGCCCCACAAATAACCCAGAGATGCATTTTAAATAAAAGCACACATTCTCCTCATGTAAAAACATGCTGATTCCCAGACCATCTGCAGGCCAGATTTCAAAGGCAATTGGGCCAGATCTGGCCCCCAGCCCTTAGTTTGCCTACCCATGCCCTATACTTTATCATGAGAGAATGGCGGCCATTTTGGTTGCTGTGATCTTGTTTGATTTTGCAGCACTATTTCCCCCAGGAAAATGTTGGCCTCCGTGCCCCCCAAAAACACCTTTTTGTGGGGGGTGGGGGAACCAGCTGGGGAACCTTCCGAGGAAAGAGGGCTCAGAGCCCAGGGAGTGGTGATGTGCGGTTAGAGGGATAAGGCTGAGAAGAGGTGTCAGAAGCTGAAGAGGTAACAGGCTTTAGTGAGCAAGGGGAGTCTGTGGCAGAGAGACGTCCAGAATCAGAGGCAGAAGCGGAAGGGGGAGAGGGGAGAGGACAAGAGGCAGAGATGAGTCAGGTTGGTGAAGAGTCACGGGTGTCTCCCGCTCCTACTGCCACAAGCTCCCCTCCCTGCTTGTCTCCCAGAACCAGAAGAGGCATAAAATGAGCAGAGGACAGCTTGGCTGCATTCAGGCCCAGTCTCTGATTGCTAGGGGAAAGCCCCAGAGAGGAGGGGACTTAGATGGCTGTGACAGCAACTGATTCTAATGGAGTAAGACCCCTGAGAATGAGCTGCTCTCCTCATTAGGCCTGACATCTGACCAAGTTTGTGGAGATCGTATTTTTGCTAATAATGTGCTAACTCCAACTCTGAATGGTGCGATTACTAATCGGCCTGCGGGAGAGAGAGAACAACAGAGCGGCCAACATTTTTCGACTCTCCTTCTTCTGAATTTCAGAATGTGGCACAATGCCGCCGCTTCGGTTCTTGCAGCAGAAGCTGAGATTTTGCAGAAAGGAAATCGAGTAGGGTGGGGCCCACCACCACAACCCACACAAAAGAAGTCGGGGGTCAGGGGGTTCAGACACCTGACAGGATGAGCATTCTGCTTCGCTGGGCTGCATCACCCACAATAGCTGGGGTGGGGCAACAATGTCTGCTCCCCTGAGAATACCTCAAATAGAGAAGACCCACAATTCCCTGGGGTAAATGGAGGTGGTGGGAGGCAGGTTATCGCATTTTACTGGCCCAGTAAAGAACTTCATTTCCCCCAGTAAACGGATGCCAGACACCAAAAATGTGAGAGGTTTCATCCTCCTGTGAAGCATACAAGAATGTAAAGACGTTTCTATAAAAGCATGTTTTTAATATAGCCCTGCTTACTATAAGGCAGCCTTACCCAACCACATGTCGTTGGATTCCAACTCCCATCAGCCCCAGCCGGTGTGACCAGTGGTCAGGGATGATGGGAATTGTAGTGCAAACATCTGGACGGTAGCAGGTTGGGGAATGCTGCTAAAAGCGTGTGGAACTCCCTCCCCGCTGAGGCCTCCATCTGTACTACACATTGTTGTTGTTTAGTCGTTTAGTCGTGTCCAACTCTTCGTCACCCCATGGACCAGAGCACGCCAGGCACTCCTGTCTTCCACTGCCTCCCACAGTTTGGTCAGACTCATGCTGGTAGCTTCAAGAACACTGTCCTGCCATCTCGTCCTCTGTCGTCCCCTTCTCCTTGTGCCCTCCATCTTTCCCAACATCAGGGTCTTTTCCAGGGAGTCTTCTCTTCTCATGAGGTAGCCAAAATATTGGAGCCTCAGCTTCAGGATCTGTCCTTCCAGTGAGCACTCAGGGCTGATTTCCTTCAGAATGGATAGGTTTGATCTTCTTGCAGTCCATGGGACTCTCAAGAGTCTCCTCCAGCACCATAATTCAAAAGCATCAATTCTTCGGCGATCAGCCTTCTTTATGGTCCAGCTCTCACTTTCATACATCACTACTGGGAAATTTTAAAGCAGAAATATAGCACTTTAAAACAGGCTTCCCTGAAAGAAACCTGAGGCCTGTAGTTTCTTAAGGGAGTTGTTAGGTGACCCCTATTCCCCTCACAGAGCTACAATGTCCAGAGTGGTTTAACAGCCAACCGCTCTTCCAGGAAACTTTTATTATTGTCAAAGGATTATTGTATAACAGGGGTCGGCAGCCTAAGGCCCATGGGCCACAAGCGGCCCATGGGGGTCATTTAACCAGCCCATGGACCCCCGCCACCTGCTCAGGGACCCCTGCTGCCCGTTCGGTTGGCTCCCATGCACCGCGCTAAACTGGCACAGAGCAGAGCAGGGACCGCCTTCCGTGACACTGGCCGGCTTCCCATTGGTTGCAGGAAGCTCCTGCAGCCAATGGGAAGCTGGGCATGCCTCCTCCACACCAGAAGGAGCGCCGGAAATAGCGTTTGCGCCTGGAGGGAGAGAAATAAAACCACACAAGACATCAACTATTTCAGCTTGATGAAAGCCTCAATACAGCTATGGAAAGCCTAAGTATTCTATTACAGTAAACTGGGCGCTGGCTGCAAAAAAAATATAAAAAATAAAAATGTATTCACTTCAGGCACAACTTTTTACATTTTTTATTCAGTATTTTTAAACAGGCCCCTTCTCTTCTCTTCTCTCCCCTCCCTCTCCCCCCCCCCTCAGCCACACTTTATCAAGCGAGCTTGATAAAATGATTGGTCTAAGTATTATTTTAACCAAAAAGATCAGGAGTTATTTTCTTTGAATAGAGGGCATTACAGTGGTACCTCGGGTTAAGTACTTAATTCGTTCCGGAGGTCTGTTCTTAACCTGAAACTGTTCTTAACCTGAAGCACCACTTTAGCTAATAGGGCCTCCCGCTGCCAACACACGATTTCTGTTCTCATCCTGAAGCAAAGTTTTTAATCCGGGGTACTATTTCTGGGTTAGTGGAGTCTGTAACCTGAAGTGTATGTAACCTGAAGCGTCTGTAACCCGAGGTGCCACTGTACTGTGTGTTCCCCCCATGTTACCTCTATTTTCAGTTTAGGGTTTTTCTTCTCTGGGAGTTGCATTATCTTTGTAAAACAAACATTGCTTTCTCCAATTTTTCTGTTAATGGCAAAGAATGGAAATAGAATAAAGTTTTACTGATTTTGAAAAAGAAAAAGAAAAAAGAAATAGCGTTTGCGCAGGCGTGTGTGCGTGAGCAATCCAGCCCACCGCAGCGTCTGCAGGACGTGGACTGGCCCAAGCCACAAAAACTTTGCCGACCTTTGTTGTATAACAAGAGAGAGAGAGAGAGAGAGAGAGAGAACCAACTGTGATGTAGTGGTTAGAGTGATACGCTAGTACTTTGGAAACCAGAGTTGAAACCCCGGTTAAGGCATGATGTTCACTGGGTGACCTTGGGCCAGTCACCATTTAACCTACCTCACAGTGCTGTTGTGGAGAACAAAGGAAAATCATCCACACCACCTTGGGCTCATTGGAGAATAGGCAGGATAGAAATGTAATCTTAAATAAATTACCGTATTTTTTTGCTCTCTAAGACTCACTTTTTCCCTCCTAAAAAGTAAGGGGAAATGTGTGTGTGTGTGTTATGGAGCGAATGCAGGCTGCGCAGCTATCACAGAAGCCAGAACAGCAAGAGGGATCGCTGCTTTCGCTGCGCAGCGATCCTTCTTGCTGTTCTGGCTTGTGAGATTCAGAATATTTTTTTTCTTGTTTTCCTTCTCCAAAAACTAGGTGCGTCTTATGGTCTGGTGCATCTTATAGAGCGGAAAATACGGTATGTTTCCTGTCTTCCTCTGTGCCAGCTGTAGGCTTCGACTCTTCACTCTCTTGGGCGTAAGGCTCCATACAGCCTCCTCTGTCTTTTTCCTCTCTTTCTCGCAGAAAACACAACCAAAAAAGTTTTGCAATCCGAGTTCAAGAAGCCCTGTACGGCTTAGTCTGACGTCACCCAGGAAAGCATGGGTGGAGAGTTTTGTTGTCAACTGCACAGCCTGGTCCATCATACGTTTACTTGGAAGCGAGCCCCTCCTGGTGGGTTTCCTTCCACGTCAGCACCATGCAGGGAGCTGCAAACTTTTGGTGACTTGAGTGCAAACAAGTCTAGGGTGTCCTCAGACTGTGCAGGAAGTGGTTGTTTTCCCCAGGCCCCTTTACCAGTGAACGTTTGAAAGGACTCCACCTAGGTTTCAATTTAGTCTAGGACAGGCTTCCTCAACCTCGGCCCTCCAGATGTTTTTGGCCTACAACTCCCATGATCTCTAGTGAAATAAAAAATTTAAGGTCTTGCTGTTGTTGTTTAGTCGTTTAGTCATGTCTGACTCTTCATGACCCTATGGACCAGAGCACGCCAGGCACTCCTGTCTTCCACTGCCTCCTGCAGTTTGGACAAAATCATGCTGGTAGCTTCGATAACACTGTCCAACCATCTCGTCCTCTGTCGTCCCCTTATAAATGTTCATAAATGCACCAACCAAGCACATACATTGATATATAAACCACATGTCTGAAACCCCACAGAAAGTCCTGAAACCATTTTGTCCCTCCCAAATTGACCTCAAACATTTCTCTGCAAGGTCGAAGGAAAATGGAAAAGTCTCCCCATTGTCTCCTCCTTCACAAATCCTGTCTTAAGGGTATGTCTGTGTATGAATAGGGTGAGCCAGTAACCTGGCTCAGGAACTAAGTATTTGTCATGACAAAAGACTGGCCAGGCTCCCCAGGGTATCCAATCAAGTGACCGTTAATAGGTAACCTGCCAGACAGGAGATAAACAAGGCACTCAGATTTCTGTTGTAGATCCCTCCTTTCTGTGATATATCTGGGGGGTGGTCTTGAGCTACACCCCTTCTGTGATGTAAGTATGATGTTTCTGGGGGTGGTCTTGGACTCCAGAGCGGGCAATTTAAAATGTCTATATAAGGGTGGGCACACCTTTGTCCGGGGTCCTCCTCCTTTCTCCTGCCTGTGAGGGGAGCAACCTGTTGCAACAGTTCAATAAAGATCAGGCTTACTAGCTGCTTTGCTTCTCAATATTCTCTGGTTGGCCTCTGTTATTTTCTCCAACTGATGGAGAGCCTACTAAGGAGTCTATAAGGGCTCTTGTGTTCCCCATAAGGGAATAAAGGCAGATTTTTGTTAATTACACTAGCTAGCAGGACCAGTGGACAGGCATTATGGGAATTGTAGTCTCAAAACATCTGGAGGGCCAAGGTTAAGAAAGCCTGGTCTAGCCTTTGTTGTGCCAAAGGTTTTTAAGAGCAGTTGGAAATGACAAGATTTTTTTAAAAGAAACATAGGCATATGTACCAAATATACAGGGATGGTTCTTACTTTTTATAACCTCAATAATTTTTGGTTTTTGCATGCCGTGTTGTTTCCTACAAGGCCTTGTAGAGTTGCCGTTCTTTTATATTCAAGTTCCATCTTCCTTTTTTCCTCCCTTTTTATTTATTTATGATTTTCAGGTTTATACCTGTCAATAATTCTACAGTCATTTTAGCATTTCAAAACTTGACTTCCTTCCCCCTCTTTCTGCGGTTCCTTAAATTTATTTTTAATATTTTCTGCATATTTGTTCTTGAACTTAATTTGTTCATTTATTCCTCTACTTTAAATACATGCTCTTATGAAACTGCAGCTTGTTACAATAATCCTGCCAATGTTCTTGTCTGTTTACAATTTGTTTGTGAATCTTCAATCAACCATTTCCATTCTTCTATAAAAAGTCTGTTATCTTGATTTCTTATTTTTCCGGTAAGTTTTGCCATTTCTGCATATCAAGTTCCATCTTCCATCCAGGCCACTAGAATGGAAATGTACAGGTTTGTGCATGCGTGGAATGAATATTGTTTTTATTTTTTATTTTAATTTTCTTTATTAAATTTGCATAGCGCCCTTCATCTCAGGGCGGTTCACAGCATAAAAATACAAGATAAAAACACAAAATAAAAACAAGAACAAGAACGAAAACAAACCAATACCCCAATACCCCTACCCCTACCCCTAAGCAAACTCACAAACAGTAAGGGTGTCTCCAAGCTGTCACTGTTTTGCAGGAGGAATTCAAGTGTCTTCTGCTTTCTTTGGCGATCACTCGTAGTCAAAGATTTATGGAAGATTGTCTTCCATAAACACGGTTTTAACAATGAGTCCGTAAGTGACTATGGAGGCCAATTCTGGATCCACACGTCCTTCCACAGTGGGGACATTGGTTTCCGGGCAGGAGTTGATCACAGTGTGGATTTGCCAAGCGTGCCTTCCTCCTAGCACGTTTCTCCCTTGCGTCCTGAGCTTGAGTGTCTTCACAGCCCATGACACCTTTGGTAAAGGCTGTTCTCCAACTGGAGCGCTCGCAGGCCAGTGTTTCCCAATTGTCGGTGTTTATACTACAAGATTTGCCTTGAGACAGTCTTTAAACCTTTAAACTTCAAGTCTATACTGCTTGGTGTAAGGAAAGCAGATGAAAGTGCTTCGTCACCCTAGCACAACAAACCAACTCCATCATTCTTCTTTTTAAGCAGACCTTTTGCAGTTAGGAAAGATGTAGGAAATGCACTAAAAAGTGCAAGATGAAAGGGTGAGTCAATGGGAAGACATATAAACACACATCCCGCAAGCAAATCAGGACAGATGCTCAACATATAACCTCCCCATGAACATTCAGTAGGAGTCTAACCTGTTAGAATTCCTGCTCCATGATTGCAGTCATGGGATTTTTGTCTATCACATGACGGTATATGTTTTGACTCCACAGAGTGGGACGTGATGGAGACAGGATGTTTGTGTTACTGTGTTCCTTGAAGTGGGACTATTGTCCTTTGTTCTTTTCTCTTTGCTGTCTGATGCTAGAGAATGGGAGCCATGTTGCAGCGCTCCGTGTGTGTTTATATGTAAATAAAGTAGATTAGCAAAAATGCTGAGTTGCTGAGGTCTGTCACGTGCATGATGCGCAAACTCTGCGGATCCCAAAGTTTGCTGGTGCCGGTCACTGTGATGTTTGGGCTGAAGAAAGCTTTTGAAGCTCCCGAACGATCGACCAGGAGGGAGAGAACATGCCAGTCGGGCATGAGTCTCTGCCAGGCTCCTACTCGAGTGTAGGCTGAATTCAATTAGCTCAGGATGAGAGTGGAATAAGAATGTCATCTGGAGGGGCCCTAAGGAACCTTGCAGTGAGTGGCCTGCCTTTAAGAAAAAACAACCACAGCTACTGAGTAGGAAGCAACTGCAGTTGTAAGGGGTCCTCAGCAAAGTGCCCCTTTCTTCCGTCACCTCCCCCCAGTGGCAACTCCAGGCAGCTAAAAGCCACCATTTTAAATTTCCCACAGTGCTTTGTCATCACTCGGGGCATTGTGACACTGGGAAACGTCAATGACAGGCTCCATTAAGGGGCAGGGCCTTACCTTTCTGAGCCCTCAGATTCAACTGTATTCCCACCCCCCCGGTTCCCCCCTGCAATTTTGGTGAGGACAGTGGAATAAAAGAAAATCTCAATCCACTCTATGGAGAACCTTGCAGGGCTTTGTCATCTCTATTGCTAACATAGTTTCTTAGAACAATTATGTTTGTTTACTCATGGTGTTTACATCCCACCCTTCAACAATCACATGCACGCACATGACAAATTTGTGCTATCAGTAGAGATGGCTGAGTGTTGTGTAGATCTCCTCAGATTTGCTCAGGATTTTTCCAGGGCAGGGGTCGGGGGGGGGGGAGGGAGAAACTCAGGAAAAATCTGGTCCAGTTGGAAGACTCAGAAAGGTGTTGCTCTGTACCCTTAATGGGCACAGCCTTTGCCAAAGGTGTCAAGGGCTTTGAAGACACTCGAACTCAGGACACAAGGGAGAAACGTGCTAAGAGGAAGGCACGCTTGGCAAATCTACACCGTGATCAACTCCCGCCTGGAAACCAATGTCCCCACTGTGGAAGGATGTGTGGATCCAGAATTGGCCTCCACAGTCACTTACAAACTCACTGTTAAAACTGTGTCCATGGAAGACAATCTTACTTGGTTATGAGTGATCGCCAAAGAAGAATGCCGGATCCTTAGTAGGAATTGCCAGTATTGTCTATTGGGTTGGGCCATCCAAGGACAGTCTAGCAATATAATTACTGAAACTATAACATCAAATTCAGCCTAGGTTTGCTCAGTAGCAGAGGAGTCTACAGAAGGGTTAATTCTGCTCTGTTGATGAAGGTCCTCAGATTATAAAGGGGAGGATGAGTTCTACTGGATTGAAGGGGGAAAGGAATAGAGAATGGGTCGTGGGTTTTGTAGAGCGTGTTCTCCTTCATGGAGAGCACGTGTTGCGGTGGGGGCCGCCAGGACACTCCAAAGTTGGGGGCGGGCTAACTGATCATTGGCCACTGATGCGATTGGGGCTTCCCTTGTTGTTGGGAAGAAATTAATGTTGCCATTTATTGATTGACAGCCAGAAATGCTAAAACTCCTTTCACGAGGCTAGGGCTTCCTCTTTTCGCCCGTGCAGCGGATTGCCCGTCCCTCCCTCCCTAGAATAGGGTTGTTCGCTTTGACCTTGCTATGCCTGTCATGGGGTCGTCTGCTTTGGAGCGGGGGCCTGGTAGGAATTTTGTCCATCTGGCTGATTGGCTGGGGCCATTTGGTTTTTGCCTACTGCGTAGCAAATCGTCACAACTTGTAAGGTTGCGGTTAGGCATTGGTTTATGGTTTGGTTGGTTGAGGGGCATGGATTGGCTGTGCCTGCCCCTCTAATGCTGCTGCTGCAAGGGATTCCGTTAAAGGAATTGGGGGCTAACTATTGCTTGTCCACTCTGTCAAGGGGGCTTGGGCCATAGCAATGAGCTCCTGGTTGCATTTGGGGTGAGGGCAGATTCCCTGCTCCGCGTAACCCCCAAGTGTATTCCCCCATTCTGACTTTCGCATTGTGCGGAATGTCAGTCTGTCCCCCACGGTGGGGGCAGATAGTTGCAACCAATGCCTAAGCAACCACTCACAAATTTGTATTTTAATAAAGTTGTGGCCAAAATTATGCCAAAAACCTTAAACAAAAAATTCTGTGTGATGTGTGAGTTATTGGGGTGGACCTGGGGACCTCGACACGCAATTGCCTCTGCTGCTGTTGTCAATTCCTGCTTGTTGCTTTATATTTGTTCTCTCTGCGGTGCAATGGCCTGTTTTGTGGAGCTAGAATAAGGAAGAAAAGAGGTAACTATTAGCAGACTGGTTTTCCAAGTGCGCAGCCTGACATAACCAAAACAACAACACCTGACACATGTG
This sequence comes from Podarcis vaucheri, assembly GCF_965113315.1. Classification (NCBI taxonomy): domain Eukaryota; kingdom Metazoa; phylum Chordata; class Lepidosauria; order Squamata; family Lacertidae; genus Podarcis; species Podarcis vaucheri. The sequence goes on from NC_138760.1 coordinate 118,970,663, forward strand.
GAAGAAGGAAGTATCAAATTGAGGTGCATGAGAACTTCCCATTTGGCCCACGGGGCCATTTTGGCCAAGCCGCACCCACCTGCCCCACACAGCTGATATCCAGGGGGGGTGGAAATGGATGTTTCAGCGCACCAGAGACCCCACAGATCAGTTGCTGCCACCTACAACTCCCCACCGAGGCCTACAGAGCTGTTCTCTCTCCCTCAGAGCTGCCCTGCCACCACCTGGCTTAGTTGCCTGGCCTGGCCTGAGTTAGTAAAGGTAAAGGTAAAGGACCCCTTCCCGCCAGAGCGGTACCTATTTATCTACTTGCACTTTGACGTGCTTTCAAACTGCTTGGTTGGCAGGAGCAGGGACCGAGCAACGGGAGCTCACCCCATTGCAGGGATTCGAACCGCCGACCTTCTGATTGATTGGCAAGCCCAGTGCCGTCCCACCCATGAGACAAGGTGAGGGGCCTGCCTCAGGCAGCAAGATCCACAGGGACAGAAGTTCCTGATGTAGATATTTATTGCCCTCTTGTTCCTAATGAAGGTCATCAGTCAACCCCCTCAAGACTGAATTCTGCAGGGTGCTCCTTCTCAAGCAGATCCTGACAGCGAATGTGCATGCTAAGTAAGATTGAACGCACTGCTCTCGGTCATGGAAGGGGAGCATTTCCTTTTCCTCTTGTCCTCCTCCCGCTTGTATATTTAATTAGGGATTTTTAAAAACCCTAATTAAGCATTAGCCTTCCCCTGAATGGATTCAGGACTGAGACTGGGTAGGCTGGCTAGTGTTAGAATTCCTGCTCTATGATTGCAGTCATGGGATTGTTGTCTATCACATGATGGTGTATGTTTTGACTCCACAGAGTGGGAAGTGACAGAGACAGGATGTTTGTGTTACTGTGTTCCGTGAAGTGGGACTATTGTCTTTTGTTCTTTTTCTCTTTGCTGTCTGATGCTAGAGAGAGAGAGGGTGCAATGTTGCAGTGCTCCGTGAAAATAAAGTAGATTAGCCAAAATGCTGAGTTGCTCAGGTCTGTCACACAAGCCATGCACAAACTCTGCGGATCCCTAAGTGTGCTGGTGTCGGTTGGCATCAGTCGCTGTGATGTTCAGGCAGAAGAAAGCTTTTGAAGCTCCCGAACGATCAACCAGGAGGCAGGGAACATGCCAGTCGGGCATGTGTCTCTGCCAGGGTCCTACCTGAGTGTAGGCTGAACTCCTGACAGCTAGAACACTCGGGTCACCTTGATCTGCGGCATCAGATTGGGGGCCTGAATTTGGTCTGTGGGGTGGATCACACTTTCCCGGCCATGGCAATCTTCTGCCCCTTTCCCCTTCTGACTCTCTCTATGGTCCAGAAAATGCTAGCTTCTGCAGAGGAGGGGGGGGGTCTGAGGGTTACTCACATCTCTTCCCATAATAAAGACGTGTCACCAAAGCAGTGGTTGTGATTCCAAAGGTACAGAGAACGGCACGCAGGAGAAGCCATATGAGGACCATGGTATCCCGTTGTGGTGCAGAATTAGATCCTGGATGATTCCAAACACGGGAGAATGGATTAAGACAGGGGAACACAGAGACCATATAACACTGGTCCTAAAAGACCTACATTGACTCCCAGTACGTTTCTGAGCACAATTCAAAGTGTTGGTGCAGACCTTTAAAGCCCTAAACGGCCTCGGCCCAGTATCCCTGAAGGAGCGTCTCCACCCCCATCGTTCAGCCCGGACACTGTGGTCTAGCTCCGAGAGCCTTCTGGTGGTTCCCTCGCTGCGAGAAATGAGGTTACAGGGAACCAGGCAGTGTTAGAATTTCAGCTCTGGTCCTCCGAGCTGATCTGGCTCATCTTGGCTTGAGCCCAGCAGAGTATATACTCAGAGACCACAACAGAAGGATGAGTCAGGTATGGCTACATTGCTAAGCTTTATTTCTAAGCTATGCAGAGAGCATACAAATATACATCTTGTCTCTGTGAGAAGCAGAGAGCAACTCCAACAACGAAACGACAGTACAAAGGAAACAGGAAATCAGTAAACGTCACATCCCATCTCCCTTTCCAGTGGGAATCCAACAATATCTGGACTGTGGAATGAAAACATAGTCCTGTGACTACCAGCAGCTGCTCAGTGAGGGAAACAGAAGCCAACAGGCAGAGGGCCTTCTCGGTAGTGGCGACTGCCCTGTGGAACGCCCTCCCACCAGATGTCAAGGAAATAAACAACCACCTGACTTTTAGAAGACCTCTGAAGACAACCCTGTTTAGGAAAGTTTTTAATACTGATGTTTTGTTGTGTTTTAAATATTCTGTTGAGAGCCGTCCAGAGTGGCTGGGGAAACCCAGCCAGATGGGTGGGATATAAATATTATTATTATTATTATTATTATTATTATTATTATTATTATTATTCACTTTCACTACCGGTTCTCAGAACTTACAGACCACCAAAAGCTATTCAGGTCAGCTTGATCTGGGGCACCAGATTGGGAGCCTGAACTGGACAATACAATCCATCCATACAAAAGTCAGGCCTCCTAGATTTCCCATCAGCTTACCTTTCAGGTCTTCTCTAAGCACGTGAAGCTCAGTCCCGTTCCCCGATGTCTCTGGGAATCCAGGGATCTTCACCACACATTGATACACCCCCGAGTCGTAATGTCTCAGATCCCGTATCTCTATGTCGGCTCTTCTCCCCAAGAGGAAGGCCTGCTCCGAGGTGGGACTCACCCTTCCCATGAATTCCCGGGTGGTCTTTCTGACGTCCACCCCTGGCTCCTTCACCCACCGGAAGCTCCCAACCTTAGGTTCTGAGGTGGAGTTGTAGGAACAGTGCAAGGTGACGGAACCGCCTTCCGTGCCTTCTGCTGAGCTGGGCTGGGAGACCATGAGGAGTTCTTGAGCCTGGGAAGCTAGAAGAACACAGATGGAAGAGTCAGGAGGTAAGACAGGCGTCCCACCCCACACAACTCCGATGGCTGGACGGCAATTCTCATCGTCCCCAATCATATGCCATGCTGGTCTTGGCTTATGGTCTCTCTGTGCAATGGTCTTTGTGCTTCTCCTCGGTTGTCTCCCTTCTGCCAAATTTTAGGTCATAACAGCCTTGTATTTAATCACTCACCTGGTCACTAAAGGGACACAGAAATCTCCCTTTTACCAAGGGTTCATCTGGCTCAACAGTATTTACAGGTGTTTTGTACTGAGTTGAATAGGATCCAAAATGCAGCAGTCTGATTGGTCCTAGAACAATAGGATTCAGAATGCAGCAGTCTGATTGGTCCTAGAACAATGCAGCAGTATGATTGGTCCGCAGGAGCCACCCAATCCAGCTCCAGATGGAAGTGAATCCACAACCTGATTGGCCTACAGGAGAATCCTGGAATTAGCCAATCACATGCAGCCCATTGTGTAAATAATGTATATAAAGCAGATACTTTGGGGGAACTTTCATTCCTCCTCACCACCATGAGCTGAATAAAGAGCATGAAATCCACTCTTGACTCCGAGTATATTTCAACAGCTGTCCAGGCTTTCAGACTAGGGTCTCTACCAGACCTCTCTGAAGTTGCTGAGCATTGAACCCCGGCCAATCTGCCCGCAAAGCATGCATACACACACACAACAACAACAACAACAACAACAAACACAACCATACACAATCCTAAGAGTCTATTGGCCTTTCTTCCCGATTTTGGCTTCAGAGGAAGGCTTATCTTCTTGTGGAGGTAGAAAATGAGTCTCTTAGCAGGGTAGTAAATATTTCTGCATGCTAGAAAGGTTTGTGTGCTTGTTTACAAAGCTGGATTGCCAGACACTCAGGTTTCGTTCAGCCTTTCTGAGATTATTTACACAATGCGCTTTCAACAGGTGGAATGTGACAAGTAGGGTACTGGCAAGTAGGAATCTGGATTGAAATTTGAAATGTTGCTTTTCTGCATGCAATTCTTTCAACTTTTTTTTTTGCATTTTGTAATGGCGTTCATTTTTATATATGCAATCATTTTATATATGTTTTAATTGCATTGTGAAATCACTTAAAGATGCCTCATCGGAAGCAACTCATAAATCTAAAAACAATTGCAGTCGTACCTTTGTTTTCAAACAGCGTTTTGGCTCCTAAACACCACAAACCTGGAAGTGAGTGTTCCGGTTTGCGAACTACTTTTAGAAGCTGAACGTCCAACGGGGCTTATGCAGCTTCTGATTGGCTGCAGGAGCTTCCTGCAGCCAATCAGAAGCCACACTTTGGTTTCTGAACATTTTGGAAGTCGAATGGGCTTCTGGAATGGATTCCGTTCGACTTCTGAGGTACGACTGTATAATGATAATAACTCCTCTTGCACAATGGGACTCCCCACCTCCCAGGGCAGGCACCCCATGCCCAGCTAAAATCTTCAAAGTGATGGACAGAACAGAACAGAACCCCTGGAACAGATTGAGGGATGGATGAGGGGAGGAAAGGGGGATAATTTCCTGTTGCGCAAGCAGAAATCCTTTCACTGATGGAATGTCCTATTATTAGGAATCTGTACACTTTTACTGTTTCGTGCAGGTTCACACATCCTGACAGGGTCTGTGTGGGATTCATTTTTGTGTGAAGAGGGATATTAGCAAGGCCGCACACAGACACCCCTACGCACATCCCCTTCCGTTCCATGAAGCTGTTGCCGAATTTGGGTTTGTGGAAGTAGTTTGCAATCATGACATGAGGATGGCGCATGTGGGCAGGCTGTTGGACAACGTTATGTGAGGGGAAGTAGTCGACCAACTTCCTGTTTGACGGTAAAAAGGCAAACGTGCGTAAAGAAAGCAACCATGTGCAATCTATCCCTGCTTTTCTTTCCCTCTCTGTAGGTCTGCCTTTGGCTCATTTTAGCCTACAAAGGGGGTGCAGGAAATTTGGAAGGCCGAGAGCAGAACTGTATCCCATGCAGCAGCTTGTCTCAATAAAAGGAAGGATTGGAAATGTATTGTGTGGGTATCCATTGGCGTGATAACCAGCTCTGTATTTTGTTATCTAACAGCTGAGTTTATCTCAGTGAAGACCTTTCTTGGAAAATAAATACAACCCAGGTGGTTAAGAAAGCCCAACAGAGACTCCATCTCCTCAGAGTACTGCGGAAGAACGATGTCAATCAGATTTGATGATCTCCTTCTACCAGTCCACAATAGAAAATGTCCTTTCATACTGCATCACGGTGTGGTACGCTGGTTTGAAATCATCTGATAGGAAGTGCCTGCAGAGGGTGGTGAATACAGCACAAGATATTATGGGCTGTCCCGTGAATCCACTGGATGAAATAGCGGAAGAACGTTGCCTCAGGAGAGTGAGGAAAATTCTCAGGGATGATTTACACCCTGGCTGGCACTTTCTTGATCTGCCCTCAGGCAGAAGATATAGAAGCGGGATTAGTACCACCAACAGGGTAAAGAAGAGCTTCTATCCGTGGGCTGTTAGGCTGCTGAATGAAAAAATCACAACAGGGCAACTGACTTTGGGGTTGGGTGGGTGTGCGTTAGTAAACGAGGGGTATTAAGACTAAGAGAGCTGAGTGGGGGGTGCATGTGTAATCTCACTGTAAACCACAGAGCCTAGGACTTCCCGATCAGAAGGTTGGCGGTTCAAATCCCCGCGATGGGGTGAGCTCCCTTTGCTCAGTCCCTGCTCCTGCCAACCTAGCATTTCGAAAGCACATCAAAGTGCACGTAGATAAATAGGTACCACTGCTCTGGTTCGCCAGAAGCGGCTTAGTCATGCTGGCCACATGACCCGGAAGCTGTACGCCGGCTCCCTGGGCCAATAAAGCGAGATGAGCGCCGCAACCCCAGAGTTGGCCACGACTGGACCAGGTCAGGGTCAGGGTCCCTTTACCTTTACTTTTACAAGTTGTACAAGTGACAATAAAGTATTTCAAATATAAAGATGTTTGACTGACTGGGGGGGGTACCAGCTCCTAGCTACCACCAGCCTGTTTTCGGTGTGGTGGGAGTGGAGGGATCAGGCGAGTTGTCCTTCAGTTCGCCATTTTGTTCTCATAACAGCCACACAAATCCCTGTGGGAAGCCTGAAAGCAAGACCTGAGCACAAGAGTGCACTGCCACCTTGAGTTTCCCAGCGAATGTCAGTCAGAGGCATACTTCCTCCCATCAGAGCCTCGCTAGTCACCACAAATGACTAGTCTATTGGGTCACACAGCAGCTTTCATCTTAGGCACCTTCCTGTTCTCCCCTCCCTCACGGTTATCTGTGGCTTAAATCCCTCGCCGTAATTTAAGCCACATATTTCAAATGGCCACACATCACGGGCTCACTTTTATTTTGGTTCCGAAACTATCCCTCGCTTCACAGTTTTACAAGCTTCTCTGTCGTGGACTTCTCTGTTCCGTATGTAATGGAAGTTCCCCTGCAGTACTAAATATATATATATGAGTTTGAGGAACTGTTAGTAACACAGGATGCTGCCGCAAGAGGCGCTTTTACTCTGACCTCATTTGTTCATTCATTTGGTAGAATCCAGATAGGGACTTCCTATTTAACAACAACTATTATTATTATTATTATTAGAATCATAGAATCATAGAGTTGGAAGAGACCACAAGGGCCATCGAGTCCAACCCCCTGCCAAGCAGGAAACACCATCAGAGCACTCCTGACATATGGTTGTCAAGCCTCTGCTTAAAGACCTCCAAAGCAGGAGACTCCACCACACTCCTTGGCAGCAAATTCCACAGTCGAACAGCTCTTACTGTCAGGAAGTTCTTCCTAATGTTTAGGTGGAATCTTCTTTCTTGTAGTTTGGATCCATTGCTCCGTGTCCGCTTCTCTGGAGCAGCAGAAAACAACCTTTCTCCCTCCTCTATGTGACATCCTTTTATATATTTGAACATGGCTATCATATCACCCCTTAACCTCCTCTTCTCCAGGCTAAACATGCCCAGCTCCCTTAGCCGTTCCTCATAAGGCATCGTTTCCAGGCCTTTGACCATTTTGGTTGCCCTCCTCTGGACACGTTCCAGTTTGTCAGTGTCCTTCTTGAATTGTGGTGCCCAGAATAATAATAATAATAATAGTAATAACAACAACAACAACAACAACAACAACAACAACAACAACAACAACAACAATAATATATCCCACCCATCTGACTGGGTTGCCCCAGCCACTCTGGGAGGCTTCCAACATATATAAAAACACAATAAAATATTAAACATAAAAAAACTTTCCCATACAAGGCTGCCTTCAGGTGTCGTCTAAAGGTTGTATAGTTATTGTTAAAAACGTCAGGTGCCTGTCTCTGCAAGAGCCCATGGGGCTCTAAATCCCCTTTAAAAAAAATTAAAAAACAGATTTTGATTTTGCTCCGGCCTTTTAAAATGCAACGTTATTCGTCTTTATTAGGAATTATAGGTACCAAGATGCCATAGGATCAGAAAATACTTTTTATGTGTGCGACAACAGCTGCACGGATGTTATTAGCCCAGAGATGGAAAGAAGAAACAATCTCGACCAGGGAAGAATGGCAAACCAAGTTGATGGACCATGCAGAAATGGCAAAATTAAGTGGAAAGTTCAGGAACCAAGAGGACAACAACTTTTAAAAAAAGAATGGGAAAATTTATAATTTATTTAGGAGACCATTGCGAGCAAATGAAAACAATAGCAGGATTTTAATCTCAGTTGTAAGGTAACAAAGACTGTGGATAACTCAGATGGATTTTTTTTAAAAATGTGGATAACGGATTGATAAGCAGTTGTAAATGTTGACATTTGGACCTATGGAGGGGAGGAAATTTTGAGATTCAGAGCAATCTCTTTATATGGACTTGTAATTGATTTTGTTATAAATTTATATTTTTTTAAATCAAATAAAATCTATTTTCAAAAGGGGGGGGAATGCAACGTGATTCAGAACCACTTTTCAATGGTAGTTCTGCAAATACAGAACTCCAACTCCATCTTGGCATTTCATTCTGATCTTTAAAGCTGCATATACACCATTCATTTAAAACACACCGTTTCCACCACCAAAGAATACCAGGAAATGCAATTTAGCCCACACAGAGCTACAATTCTCAGCATCCTTTGTTTCCTTAGCATAATTTTACTAATCTAGATTTCCTAAAAAAAAAGAGAGAACCATAAAACAAATATAAAACAGATCAAAAACGTCAGAAACAAAAGCAATTATCGTAGCAACAGCAAAAAAATAATACAAAAAAGCAGTAGATATAAAATCAGTTAAAATCCTGGGCAATCTCTTTTTTTCCCTTTTTAAAAAAATGTCTAAAACATTGTTCTCTGGGCAACACAGTCAGGTGGTGGCACATAATTAATAGTAATTATTATTACAATTTGTATTATTTACTATTTACTATTAGGGATGTGGGTGGCGCTGTGGGTTAAACCACAGAGACTAGGATTGGCAATCAGAAGGTCGGCGGTTCAAATCCCTGCGACGGGGTGAGCTCCCGTTGCTCGGTTCCTGGTCCTGCCAACCTAGTAGTTCAAAAGCATGTCAAAGTGCAAGTAGATAAATAGGTACCGCTTCGGCAGGAAGGTAAACGGCATTTCCATGCGCTGCTCTGGTTTGCCAGAAGCGGCTTAGTCCTGCTGGCCACATGACCCAGAAGCTGTACGCCGGCTCCCTCGGCCAATAAAGCGAGATGAGCGCCGCAACCCAAGAGTCAGCCACGACTGGACCTAATGGTCAGGGGTCCCTTTACCTTTACTATTAATTTATTATATATTTATTGTTTATTTGTTATTATTTATTATTATTTTCTATTTTTATTATTATTACAATTATTATTACTAACATGAGTTTGACCAAACTGCGGGAGGCAGTGGAAGACAGGAGTGCCTGGCGTGCTCTGGTCCATGGGGTCACAAAGAGTCGGACACGACTAAACACAATTATTATTAAGAAAGCTTTCAGAGTGACAAGAAGGGACGTGTGGCTGGGCGTGCTGCAGGCCCTGCGGTGAGTGCCGCATGTCATTTTGTCAGCCCCCTCAGTGGTGACACCCGGGGCAGTCTGCCCCCACTGCCCCCCTTCCTCCACCCCTGTCACCAGTCCAGCTGCCACATTCTGGATTAGTTGTAGTTTCTGGGTCACCTTCAAAGTTAGCCCCATGTAGAGCGCATTGCAGTAGTCCAAGCGGGAGATAACTAGAGCATGCACCACTCTGACGAGACAGTCTGCGGGCAGGTAGGGTCTCAGCCTGCGTACCAGATGGAGCTGGTAGACAGCCGCCCTGGATACAGAATTGACCTACGCCTCCATGAACAGCAGTGAGTCGAGAATGACTCCCAGGCTGCTCCCAGGTTTGGGGGACCAGGGAGTCCCCAATAACTGCCCACCCCCTGTTCCCCCCAAACAGTATTTCTGTCTTGTCAGGATTCAGGTTTAAATGTACGGTATGTACCAAGAATGTCAGATAATTTCTACAGAAACAGAATCAAGTGTGGAAATCGATGTTTTCCCCATACAGTGGTGCCTCGGGTTAAGAACTTAATTCGTACTGGAGGTCCGTTCTTAACCTAAAACTGTTCTTAACCTGAGGTACCACTTTAGCTCATGGGCCTCCCGCTGCCGCGGCACGATTTCTGTTCTCATCCTGAAGCAAAGTTCTTAACCCGAGGTACTATTTCTGGGTTAGCGGAGTCTGTAACCTGAAGCGTCTGTAACCTGAAGTGTCTGTAACCTGAGGTACCACTGTATTCACTCAACATCAGGACCACATTAACTTCAAGCAAAGGCAAGTAGGCATTTGTTGACACCAAGTTTCAAAGCTGCAAGTATCTATCACAAATTAACGCAACTTGCGTTCAGTTTGTGGTGCTTGGATGCAAGCTCCATTGAATCTGGTGAAACTTATTTTATGATATTGCTTTTTTGTTGTTGTTGCAATTTCATTTTGGTATAGTTTTTATTTTAGTTATTTATTTAGGTGCCGGCGGCGTCAACCACAGAATCCTTTCATCTCCCAACAAGACCTTTTAAGTGGAGATCTTTATCCCAGTCTGCCCTCTGTTTTCATATATGGAATTGTTTTTAAACGTTTTATATATGAAGCTATTTTTGACCATTTTTACACCTTTCTTGTTTCGTTGTAACAGTTTGGTTTTTCCTGCTGTAACCTGCCAATGGGGTCTTACGGCACAGGGAGATAAGTAAGTTTTGCATAGACCATTTACCAATTATTTTTAAAACAAATACCTAAGCAGCTTACAGTATAGGTTAAAACATCTCAATAAAAAAAAACAACAAGGGGAAAAATCACATTCTGTAAGGCCCAGTTAACAACTAAATAGAGAATCTTCCTTGGCATTGAAATAGATATTACACATAAAAACCTGCTGCAAAAATACAGTTGAAGACATTTTTCTTCCAACCAGCTTTCCCAGCTGAATAATTGGACCTCTAGCATGTATGTCTGTTCTCATTGTACATCACTTTCAGATGCTTGTACAGATGAATAAATGGTTGATAATGGTTTTTTAAAAAAAAAATGACAAAAATACAAGGTAATTTCAACAATGTAAAACAGCTGAAGAGAATATCCTCTAAATATAAAGAAATAAAAACAAAATGTTACAAATGAAAATCAGCACAAAACTTATATTAAGTTTTCATTCTGCTTACTTCCCTCTGTCTGTAAAGTTAGGAGTAGCATAAATAAATAATTGAGAAAATAAAATTCATTTTAATTTGAATACTGAAGACACAAAGACAATTGTTTACAGACCGGAATTTGACCACCCAGAAATTAAAATTCTCATTCTGGAGCCCTAAGATACCAGTAAATTCTACTGTCCTGCAGCTGCCATCGTGGGGTTAGCAGAGGATCTGACAATTTTGATTTTCTGTTTCTCGTTTTTCTTTAGTCTTAAATTCTGTTTTCCAATTTTCTGCAGCAATTAAAAAAATCCCCATGAGAATTCTTCAGCATTTCAGTGGGAATTTCTTCTAATAAGCATCTCATATACACATTTTCCCAAGCAATTTCACCTGATATAATGCCTGTTGGCATGTTATTTTCACAAATATATTCATTTTAATGCAGACTTCCCCCTAATATATGCAGTTTTGTAAGCACTGTCTGGTTGGAGAACTGCATCACAAAATTCGGGTGTTTGTGATTGTCAAAGGACGGCGGTGTTTCAGTTCTCGCACTGTTTTGGAAAGCATGAATTGGCTAGATTTAGCTTTTAACTGAAAGTGCATCCCTCCCACAGAGAGTTGTCTTGCCCTGGGGGAAGGAGAGAGCTAACTTTCAGAAAGGATTTCCCTACCACTGTTTCTATCTTGCCTCTATTGATCTTAATTGTTGCTGATTTGAGAGGTTACATGGAAAAGCTGCATGTCTAAATCCGTACAAACAAACAAACCAAATACATGCAGGGCCTTCTCAGTGGTGGCTCCCCATTTGTGGAATGCCCTCCCTGGCAACATGCATTTGTTTTCGCTCATTATCGACTTTCAGGAGTTGAGAAACATTCCTGCTTACCCAGGCATTTAATGGCCGGCTGAGAGAATGTGACTGTTTCAAGGATGCTTTTAGACCTGATCTAAGAACGTTTCAATAATTTTATAGATGTGTTTGCCACCCTGAGTTCCTTTGAGAGGAAGGGTGGAATGTGGGTCGGCTTGCTCTGGCAGGGTGGAAAGCTGTGCTACAATATTATGGGTTGCTGGTTTGCCCTCCTCCTCACTCCCGTGGAAGCTTTTTACAATACAAAAATTCCTTCCAGTAGCACCTTAAAGACCAGCTAAGTTAGTTCTTGGTATGAGCTTTCGTGTGCATGCACACTTCTTCAGATACACTGAAACAGAAGTTGCCAGATCCTTCTATATAGTGAGAAGGTGGGGAGGGGTATTACTCAGAAGGGTGGTGGGAATGGGAGATTGGCAGATAGCTGAGGTGAGCCTGTTGACGACTCTTAAGCTTTTTACAGTTTCACTGGTACTGTCAGAAGTAAGGAAGTGAAATCGACAAAGCTTTTTGCAGAAATAAACAAAAGACATAGAGGAAACACAACAGCTATCTTCCTGGTAAATATTGCCCCAAACAGGGACAGGGAGCATGTAGCCCTCCAAACGTCGTATGGCCACAATTTCCATCCTCCTCATCGCCTGCCGGCATGCCCAATATTCAGGGTTGATGGGAACTGTAGTCCATTAACACCACACCACCAGGTCTGACTAGCAGAAGGATCTGAGAGAGGGATCTTTCCCAACTCAGTCTGGAGATGCCAGGGATTTAATCTGGGAGTATTGGGAAATAATTTATAATGAATTGAAAAAAAATGTTTAAAAGTACTTTTCCAAAACAAAAAACCAGAATATTTTGTTGGGGATAATTCAGATGGAAATTCCCAGGTGTCAAAAAAGGCTATTTATGTATGCCACTACTGCAGCCCGTATTTCGTTAGCCCAAAAATGGAAAACGAGCGAGGTCCTGACTAAAGAAGAACGGCAACTTAAACTGATGGAATATGCGCGGATTGCGGACCTGACATATAGAACAAGAGAACAAGAAGAGCATACGTTTAGAGAACGGAAAACGTTTATTGAATAAATGGGGGTGGAACTGTGTATACTTGAAAACGTTGGCATTATTAAGATAAATTCAACAGTGTAAACAAGTTTTGATGGATGTATTCATGGAATACTGAGTGGTTTAGTTAATGTAAAACATGTGGGGGTTTGCGATATGCGATTGAACCATGGAAAGAGAGGAAGGGAAGTCTTTGACATTTAAGGTTTAATGAATATTTTAAATTGTAAAGTAGAAAACTTAATAAAAATTATATATACACACATAAATAATAATAATCTGGGATGCTCAGTGTACAAAGCATATGTTTATCTCTAGCCCTTGCTGTCCAATGTGCCTTTATTGAGGGTACTTCTAGATTACCTGCTTATTGAGCATTAAGTCCTGATTTATTTGCAGGGAAGTTAGATAATAATCCCACACTTTCCCCATCACCTTCCCAAAGGTCCGGTTTTTGTGGGTGGGAGGGGAGTGGGTCTGTTGCGCACCCTCCAAATTTGCCAATATGTGATTGAAGCACCCCAAATCACTGCCTCAGTGTGAGAGATGGGAACGAGGCTCATTCCATCAGCTTTGCTGAAAGACCATCTCCGTCAGACATCTCCTGCCCCTGAACTGTTGCTGTGTCAGCTGGTTGTGATAAGAATTACTATTTTAAGAATTGGTGCCTGTTTGTCCCCCCCCCCTTTCCCTCCCTGTCTCTTTTCCCTTGTGTGTTGCATTTTGGGGGACAAACGCCGGCTCCCTCGGCCTGAAAGCGAGATGAGCGCCGCAACCCCATAGTCGCCTTCAACTGGACTTAACCGTCCAGGGGTCCTTTACCTTTTTAACTTGCATTTTTTAGATTGTAAACCTGAGGGCAGGGACCACCTTGTTTAACTGACAGTAGACTAAGTTTTAATTTATATATATTTTTAACTGTTGCTATATCTGTATTGTCCCTGTTATACCTAATTGCAGATTCAAATGTATCCCTCTCGTGTTTTATGACTTCCTTGATATTGTATGTGGGCTGGAACTGGTCTGTGACCGAAATAATAAAATTCATTCAACTGACTGTACGTAAGCCACTCTGGGGACCTTTTAAGCCAAAGACCAAGGTATAAATGCTCTAAATAACAACCCTCTTCCCTAAAATTCTGTAGATTCCAAAGCCTTATCAAGTCCCACTCTGCCCTGCCAAAAAGCAGGGTCTGCCCCCAGCCCCAGCCCCTCACCGATCGGCCCACACAATCCAGACCTCCACCTGCCTCAGGTAGCCTGCAAGCTCCAGCAGAACAAATACTTGAGAAATCAACTCAAACTATAAAAGAAAAGATAAAAAAAATTCCCAACCAGTGAACAAATGAAAGATTCCTTCCCTGTTGCCAAGTAAGCAGTGATCAGTCAGAGCCTGAGTACAAGCAAATTCCATCCACCAGATCTATTCCACAGTGCAAATTCTAGAGTTCCAGGCTTTGTTAAAACACACACACAACCCTCTACTCTTGTGTCAGCTGCCAGACATAAAGAAGGTAAGTAAGCGATGTTTTCCTTGTCATATTATGTCCGCAATCAGGGGAGAAAAAATGCTTACCTAATTTCCATTTGTTATGCCTGCTGTTAAAGACACAGGAACAGAGCCAGCAAAAGACAGTACGCACCATTACTATTTTTTAAAAGACAGTTGGCAACCCTAGAAATCTGGAACAGAACTGCCCTTTTTTGACTCTCCGCCCCCCTCGCCTAAAGCTTTTCCTTGTGAAGGTGAAACATCGAACACACCTGCCTTGGTTACCTGTGATCAGAGTCAACATCAAGTGAATCGCTTTCAGGTCCATGAGGCCCATCTGAGCAAAGCCGGTGGGTTGGTGGTAGTTGTGGACAGAAATGAAATTCCTTTTGGGGAAGGTGATAAGAGATGAGGAAGTATGGCAGTTTCTCTTGTCTCTGAAAGATGCTAGTTGCTAGTCACTCAGGACCGGCTGAAAACAAGGCTTCCTGTTTGTGGGGCAGATGCGGAGAGAAGCTTGTAGGTTGTTGCGATGGGGTGAAGATAGGAGAGGAAAGGGGTCTGGTGGGGTAGCGCAGAGACAGAAATAGGTGTCTCACACACACTTGTTATCTTTCCATAGTCTTCAGCCGTCCTGTCATACAACCTACGTTGTGAAAGTGTGCAATTCTTAAATTCTGGATCAGAGCCTATGCTTCAAGAGTCTCCGGGCACTTCATAGGGATGCAGAGATCTGTCCATTTCAATTTTCTCAGTTTCTCCTCGGTCCAATTTTAAATTTAATTCACATTTTTGCATCGATTCGCCCCCCCCCCAAAAAAAAACCACATTACAAAACCTTCAGCATTTTGGTGCGAATTTTCCCTAATAAGCACATTTTGTGTGCAGTTTTGACTAATATACACATTTCTGCCAGCAATTTCTCCTAATACGGTGTGTTTTTATATGTTATTTCCACAATATGTTCATTTTTAGGTGCACTTTAACCTAATATATGCATGGGTTTTTTTGCTCTCAAATCTTCCTTTATTTAATATGTAAATTTTTTTGTAAATACTGGACAACTGCATTGCAAAATTTGGACGCATGAGAATTTCGATATTTGACGGTGTTTCAGTTCTCACAACACTCAACGGCCCAAATTCCTATATTGTTTGGAATGGATAAAATTGTATCTGCAGGAGACCCTCACCTGTTGAGTACAGGGGTCAAATGAGTATGTAAGTATAATTATCCTGGTCCCAAGCTGTGGGACCAGCACCTTGAGGTTAATAGGTAAAGGTAAAGGGACCCCTGACCATTAGGTCCAGTCGTGACGGACTCTGGGGTTGCGGCGCTCATCTCGCTTTATTGGCCGAGGGAGCCGGCATACAGCTTCTGGGTCATGTGGCCAGCAGGACTAAGCAGCTTCTCGCAAACCAGAGCAGCGCACAGAAACGCCATTTACCTTCCTGCCGGAGCGGTACTCTTGACATGCTTTCGAACTGCTAGGCTGGCAGGACTTGAGGTTAATAGATTAGGTTAAATGGCAAACAAAAATGTGTACTAGGTTAAATGGCAAACAAAAATGTGTACACATGTACAAAAATGTTGCATTAAGCCCCTGGTGTGAATGATGATAAGGAGCTTTTCTCTTTTACAAGATCGCAAACAGATGTGGAAGTGTGGAGGACTGAATTTAAAATTGGAACAACGAGAAATTTGGAGAAACTGAAATGGGCAGATTCACCCATCTCTAATTAGAAGCAAGTCCCATTGAATTGAAGGAAATGATCTCCAAACAAGTGTAGGTAGAATTGCAGCTTTTTAAAAAAATTGTTTTCCGGAATTGTTAAAAACACAGAGTTTGAAATATTACCAAATTTGTGCCAAGCTTCATTCCAGTGTTCAGTTTAGAGCTGTTCAGTCGGGGGGGGGGGTTGAGAGAAGGGAACCAAACCCCTGAAACAGATCCTTTGTTGAAACCACCAGTTCTTCTCCTTTTCAAAAGTGGAAAATGTTTGCTAATGTTTATTGGTTACCTTTATATTCACCCTTCCTTCCTTAGGAACTAGTGTGGTGACAAGATTTGAAACACACACATTTTTGAACCTCGCTAACAGCTACCAGTGACACTTTGGGGTTTCTCCAGGTAAACCTGTTTCTTCAGCATTCATTCAGATTTGCTTAAGCTTTTTTGATTTATTTTTTATTTTTTATACATTTTCCTTCATAAACAACAATAAACAATGTGCAGTATTTATTGGGTATTCACTCTGCATTCATTTCGTTCTCCATTCACCTAGATTTTCTTGCACAGCTGCTATATGTCTTTCTGTCAATCAGTCATGTCCGCCATTTTTTATCCATTTCCCCATCACTTTCCTAACTGCAAAATTCTGTGTTGTTGTTGGTTTTTTTCAAAAAAAGGGTTTGTTGAGGTAGAAAGCTTTGATTCAATTTCTGCTATGCGATTGAATCCCTCATACAAGATACTGACAGCCTGCAAGTGACCCTAGAGAAAGAGAAAATGTGCTTGCTAAATATCACCTCCAGTCCTGATTTGTATCATGGCTTTTATATGCCTGCTGTCTCTGTCCATGGAGTTTTCTTGGCAGGGATACTGGAGTGGCTTGCCGGTTCCTGCTCCAGGTGGATCACGTTTAGTCAAAACTCTCCACTATGACCTGTCTGTCTTGGGTAGCCCTATACGGCATAGCTCATAGCTTCCCTGGGTTATTCAAGCCCCTTCGCCATGACAAGGCAGTGATCCATGAAGGATCATTCTGAAGGAAATCAGCCCTGAGTGCTCACTGGAAGGACAGATCCTGAAGCTGAGGCTCCAATACTTTGGCCACCTCATGAGAAGAGAAGACTCCCTGGAAAAGACCCTGATATTGGGAAAGATGGAGGGCACAAGGAGAAGAGGAAGACAGAGGACGAGATGGTTGGACAGTGTTCTCGAAGCTACGAACACGAGTTTGACCAAACTGCGGGAGGCAGTGGAAGACAGGAGTGCCTGGCGTGCTCTGGTCCATGGGGTCACAAAGAGTCGGACATGACTAAACGACTAAACAATCATGGCTTTTAATGAGGATGTCCCAAAAGAGGTACCAATCTTACTAGTCACCTCTAATGACTAGCCCTTGATTCTCACAGCAGCTTTCTTCATAAACGTCCTCCCATCGCCCATATACTAACCACAAAAGTCTATTAAAAAAACAAAAGGATTTGTTGTGTTTTAATTCCGTTTCTAAATTTCCTTTGTCACTTCCATGATAGGTCAAACACAGGGATGGCAAGCTCAGTGAAGTATGGCTTTATTTGGTATCCATAACATTGTTGTATTCTTTCTGTATCAGGTTGTTTTTTGTTGTAGCATCTAATGTATTGTCTAGTCCCTTAAGAACACCACCCAGAGTGGCTGGCACAACCCAGTCAGATGGGTAGTGTAATGGGTATGGGGTTGCTCATGCGTAAGTTGCCGCCTCTCCTGGCTATGGTGCCTTGTTAAACCTTTCTGACGGGACCAGCCCTTCACTTCGTGGCTGCCTCAGTCACTAGCAGAATCCGTCAGTGGGCGTTTCTTAAACCTCTTCCAACATAAAAGTTGTTTGACTCCCAGTCTCCTCCTACTCTCTCTGCGTGGAAGTCTTCTGCGCAGGGTGGGCGTGGGTAGCGGAGGACCCGTGCTCTCCCCACTGGTGTCCAGTGAAGAGTCCTGGAGCCCTCTCGCCGATTCCCCCATCTGCCCCCCTTTATCCCTGGTGTAACGTTGATTTGCTTCCCGCTCTGCTGAACTGCCTCTCTCCCTGCTTGGCCCTTCTCCAGCATCATTTGAGAGCCTTCCCTCCGCCTCAGGCTCCAATGTCAGTTCCCTGACAGGTAGGATACAAATATAATGATGATGATGTACTTTATTTTGTGAGGTAATGGTTCTGAGCCCCAGTGGGGGCTTTTTGATACTTCTTTTCTCTCTTTTTTATTTATTTTATATTAATTCAGGGGGTTTTTAATGACTTAAAATCACAAACTGCCACATTCTGCATTAATATTCTCCCCGGACATAAGAACAGATTAATTCCTTTATTCTTAGCAAGAATATTATTGGCACAAAAATGGAAGCAAGAAGAATTACCGACAAAAGAAGAATGGCAAATGAAATTAACAGACTATGCAGAATTAAATAAATTAACAGGAAGGATTCCAAACTTGCGGGACCAGAGATTCTTAGAAGACTGGAGTAAATATTTGAACTTTCTGAAAAGCAAATTGTAATGAACAGATTACGCTAGTAGGACTGCAAGAAGTTCTGCAAGGAAGACTATGAAGAGAATTATTAGTTAATGATAATTATAAATAATAGAGAAATTAAGAAATGCAGAACAAGTGATAAAGAACGGAAAATCTTCAGAGGTTGTTGACAGAAGTCTAAAATATTGTACAGTGGTACCTCGGGTTACATACGCTTCAGGTTACATACGCTTCAGGTTACAGACTCCGCTAACCCAGAAATAGTACCTCGGGTTAAGAACTTTGCTTCAGGATGAGAACAGAAATCGGGCTCCGGCAGCAGGAGGCCCCATTAGCTAAAGTGGTGCTTCAGGTTAAGAACAGTTTCAGGTTAAGAACGGACCTCCGGAAGAAAATAAGTACTTAACCCGAGATACCACTGTATAAGATAAGAAGTTATGTTAAAGGACTGTTGGAAATGATATGTTAAAAAAACTAATAAAAATGTATATTTTTAAAAAAATCCTTTATTCTTTGCAGCTGTTTTCTCCACCTTATATTCCACCAAAGCAAAAATCTTAATTGGTTCAAGAGAAGCAGGTGGCATTTTGTAAGAATTCGAAATCGCACCCAAACACTCTTCGGTGGAACAGTTTTATCTTGATCTGATCTCTCTTCTGCAGAATGCAAGGCCACAAGAAGAGACTCTGAGACCACATTGCATCACAGCAGAGGGGCAGGGACTCTTGGGCTGTCAATCTTCACGTGTGTGGGAAAGAGAGAGTGCAAACGGTGTGCAATGTCCGTAACCCTGAGCACTATACCAGAAAAGTCAGGGGAGGCCACATTGCTGGTTTTGCACAGTTTGAGCATGAAAAAGAAGTGGGAGGTTGATAGCATGCAAGACCATGAGAATTTCCACTCTGGGCAAGACTGACGACCCATCAAGTCCTGTACAGTTGCCACTGCAAATGCTGTTACTTGTTACAGCCAACCCAGTTTTGGACTACAAGTCCTTGGGGCTGATGGGAGTTGTAGTCCAAAACATCTGGAGGGCACCAGCCTTTCTCAACCTGTGGGTCCCCAGATGTTGTTGAACTACAACTCCCATTACCCCTAGCTAGCAAGGCCAGAGCTCAGGGATGATGGGAGTTGTAGTCCAACAACATCTGGGGACCGGCAGGTGGAGAACCACTGAGCTAGGCAAGGGCTGCCTAGAGGTGCCAGGGCTGGAACCGGAGATCTTCTGTAAGCAAAGCAAAAGCTCTGCTGCCAGGAATAATAATAATAATAATAATAATAATAATAATAATAATAATAATAATAAAATTTAATTATATCCCGCCCTTCCCAGTTAAAAAACCGGGCTCAGGGCGGCTAACAACAAATTTAAAACACTAAACACTTAATTATAAAAGCAGCATAAAATACAGTATAAAAACATGAATAACAATAAAATTCAAAAAGCTAAAATCAATTAGAGGGCTAGCTGGCTGAATTAGTCCTACCTGGTCTAGTGAAGAGGTCAGGGGAGAATTAGCTGTGGGGTCTCAGAGTGGGTGATTTTCATAAAGGGGGAGGGGGAGGGAAGAGAAGAGAAATAAAAGATCAGGCTGAATTCAAATGAAAGGCCAGGTGGAATAGCTCTGTCTTACAGGCCCAGCAGAAGGAGGTTAAATCCTGAAGGGCCCTAGTATCATGGGACAGATCATTCCACCAGGTCAGAGCCATCACTGAAAAGGCCCTGGTGGAGGATAGTCTGACTTCCTTGGGGCCTGGGACCTCTAAACTATGGTTATTCATGGACCTTAAGGTCCTCAGCGGGGCACAGCAGGAGAGGGGGAAATTCAATTGTGCCAATTGAAAACCAAAATACAGACATGCTTTTGAATTGATCCAGCAACTGAAGTATCATACAATACTTTGCCAAGATTTAAAGTGCTGAAAATAACCCCATGACAATACTGGTTAAAGATTACCGTGTTTAAGACGAGCTTTTTCCCCTTAAAAATAATGTCCAAAATAAAGGTGTTGTCTTATACACGGATAGTGCCAAGGGTGGATTTTCTTAAATCCGAATCCCCAAAAGTAGGGGGCGTCTTATACACAGGGACGTCTTATAGACGGAAAAATATGGTATACCTTTTCACCAGTCGTGCTGATAGAAACTATTTTCTTTTGTTTCTCCCACCACATTTTCAGTTTCTAAAATGCATTTTGAAAGCCCCAGACATATAAGATTGCTATTTATTCATCCCCTCTCTATTTCACCCCAGGCTGGCATTCCTCAAAACTGAGGTAGAATAAATATGGAGGACTCAATGATGTCGATATAGCCAGGATTGTTTCTGCAGGAATAGCCCCCATCGTAGTCCATGCAGCCATTTCACCCAGTGACCTGGCAGTCTGTAGTAGTGGCACCCGCCCTGTGGAACACCCTCCCACCAGATGTCAAGGAAATAAACAACTGTCTGACTTTTAGAAGACATCTGAAAGCAGCCCTGTTTAAGGAAGTTTTTAATGTTTGATGTTTTATCATGTTTTTAATATTCTGTTGGGAGCTGCCCAGAGTGGCTGGGGAAACCCAGCCAGATGGGAGGGGTATAAGTAATAAGTTGTTGTTGTTGTTCCAGAACACACCGAATGGTAGGTATAATGAGGAAAGAAAATGTCACTGAAATATAAATGCAAGGTTTTAATTCATGGGATGAACTGAAAAAAAGCACCATAGGGATACTAAGGTAAAGGTAAAGGGACCCCTGACCATTAGGTCTAATCGCGGATGACTCTGGGGTTGCGGCGCTCATCTCGCTTTATTGGCCGAGGGAGCCGGCGTACATCTTCCAGGTCATGTGGCCAGCATGACTAAGTCGCTTCTGGCGAACCAGAACAGCGCACGGAAACGCCGTTTACCTTCCCGCTGGAGCGATACCTATTTATCTACTTGCACTCTGACATGCTTTCGAACTGCTAGGTTGGCAGGAGCAGGGACCGAGCAACAGGAGCTCATCCAGTCGCGGGGATTCGAACCGCCAACCTTCTGATCGGCAAGTCCTAGGCTCTGTGGTTTAACCCACAGCGCCACCTGCGTCCCAGTATAGGGATACTGGATGCTTCTTTATGTTGTATCAGACCATTGGTCCGTCTAGCTCAGTCTGTATTAATTGGCAGCAGTTCTACATAGATTTTAGACAGGATTCTTCCATCCCTACTTGAAGACGCTGAGAAGTGAACCTGGGATCTTCATAGGCTCTGCCACTAGGGATGGACGAATCTGTCCATTTTCGTTCCCTCAGTTTGTCTTCATTCAATCATACTTTCAGTTCTCCACATTTCTGCAGCATTTTTATTTTTATTTTACTTTAATCCTCACGAAAATACGCCAGCATTTTAGCACTGATTTCCTCCTGGCCAATATTTTTGCAATTGATTTCCCTGAAATGGAATGAATTTTGCATTTTTATTTGTTTCGTGGTCTTTGATCATCACAACGACCCTGTGAAGCAGACCGTAGTGAAGTCCGAGCAAAGCAACAAAAGGAACGGCATGAGCGCATTCAAGACTAACAAATTTATTGTGGTGTAACCTTTGGGGGGCTAAAGTCCATCAAATAAATCATTCTTCACAATCCACAAATAAATTTGCTACATAGCCTCTGAAGCGTCACTTGACTATTATTTCATTTCTGCTATAAGTCGTGGATAGTTGGCGGCCCCATTGATTGAAAGGACACCAGCATAATTTTCTCAACACCACACAAGCAGCCAATGACAGAGAGGAGGATCCTTAAATTAAGCACAACAGTGACAAATGATGGAGTCTGGGGCCCCCGTAAAACAAATCCGCCATGACAATGAATTCTCAAAACCACATCTTTTTTTGCCCTGGCTTCCTTCCTCTAAAGTCTAGAATAATGTTTTAAAAAGGCACTGCTTTTCCTTCCTCTTCAGTGTCTCAGGCAGGATATAATCAATAACTTTAAAAGAAACAAGGACATAGTTTTGTGAGGTTCAGTTTACAGAAGGAAGGAAGCCCTGAATATTAAAAACTAGAGGCCAAATGGCTCCCTTTACAAGGGTGTGTGTGTCTGTGTGTGTGTGTGTGTGTGTGTGTGTGTGTGTGTGTAATTCACCAGGAAAACCACAATGGAGTAAAATGGAAATGGTCCGCACTGAATTCAGTGCCAAAATGCCTCCTTGCCATGTCCTTATAATCCCAGTGGGGTACTTTGTAAATCCATTTGTGTGTGTTATGGGGAGAAATCATTTTTCTTATTTGCAGCACTTTGTAAATCCAGGTTTAGTTGCTTGCTTGTGGTTGTTAAGATCCATGGCCCCTTCCTCAGGTTAATCCAGGCATCCACCACCGTCTTGGTCCTCCAGAGCAGTAGAGTTTTTCATTTTTATTATTCTTACTGGAGTGGTTTCTTTGAGTTCAGTTTTCTGCCCCAACTGAAGCCTCCGACTCAGGGCATTCTGGGATAACACCTGGTGAATCAAAGTAGGCATTATCCAATCATCCTGATGTAATGTGAAGGAAGATCCACTGTCTGGGGATAAGTCAGCAAGGCAGATGAAGTTCTGAAAGTATGAATTGTGTGGGACACAGGATTCTTCCAGGTGGAGCTTTATTATGGAATCAGTGGGTCCAATTCTTTTCCTTCCACCGCCATGGTTGCCCCAAGGCATTCTGGGATTTGCAGTTTGCTGATGACTCTGGTCGTTCTCTGTTAAAGGTCCTTGGCCACCTTCACAGGACAGAAGTTTTCGGGATGACATTTAAACTGCTTTGAATCTGCCACACAGACACGCTCATAAATTAGTTTAAGAGGGAGTTGACAAGACACACCAGTAACTTCCCCACTGAACAACACACTCATTCGCAGATGGCACCAAACTGGGAGGGGTAGCTAATTCCTTAGAAGACAGAATCTGAATTCCAAGTGACCTTAAAAAACTGGAGAATGGGGTCCAAGCTAACAAAACAAAGTTCAACAGGGACAAATGTTCCCACTTAGGTGGGAAGTACCTGATGTGGGATGTAAGAATCAGGTGCAGTCAAACACAACATTACTAGAGTAGACATGAAGGTGGTCTCAGTCCTCCAGCAGGAACTTCCTGCTTTCCAGGACTGAGACGAAACTTCCTATGTGTAACTTGAGATGGACATGGCCTCTCCTGAAGTAGAAAGAACCAGAACCACAGGCTGGCGACCATCTTTTATCTTGTCTCTATCGATGCCATCTTAACAACAGCACTACTAAGATGCACCCTTGGCTCCAGGCCAAGAGAAGAAAAGGGTGGGGGGGCTTTCTCCCATAAGGAAATAGTCACCACATTTAAACTACCGTATTTTTCGCTCTATAAGACGCACCAGACCACAAGACGCACCTAGTTTTTGGAGAAGGAAAACAAGAAAAAAAATATTCTGAATCTCAGAAGCCCGAACAGCAAGAGGGATCGCTGCACAGCGAAAGCAGCAATCCCTCTTGCTGTTCTGGCTTCTGGGATAGCTGCACAGTCTGCATTCGCTCCATAAGACGCACACACATTTCCCCTTATTTTTTAGGAGGGAAAAAGTGAGTCTTATAGAGCAAAAAATACGGTACGTTCTAACCTTTTAAGTCTGCCTTCTGGGAACCATTGTATGAACAGATACAATGTGAGTAAACATTTTATACTTTACAGAAGACTGTGTGGCGTCTTATTTTAGGAGGGATTAAGCAGGGAAAATACCAGGAAATATTTACAGAGACTCTAATGAGTCTGAGCAAGCTATCTGTTGTGCGTGTGTTTAAAAAGGGGAGTGTTAACTCTGCTGATTTTGCTGAACTTGTAAAGACAAGTTGGGATAGGATATCTTAGACAATATATCCTTCCCCGCATCCCTAAACATTCCCACACACGATACACAAATATAGGATGGGGGACACCTGGCTTACTAGCAGTACGTGTGAAAAGGATCTGTGGGTCTTGGTGGACCACAAGTTTAACAAGTGTCGACAGTGTGATGCAGCAGCAAAAAAAGCTAATGTTATTCTAGGCTGCATCAAGAGAAGTATAGTGTGCAGATCAAGGGAAGTAATAGTCCCACTCTATTCTGCCTTGGGCAGACCACACCTGGAATACTGTGTCCAGTTCTGGGCACCACCATTTAAGAAGGATGTTAAGCTGGAACGTGTGCAGACGAGGGCAACCAAGATGATCAAGGGTCTGGAAACTGAGCCTTATGAGGAGCGGTTGAAGGAGCTGGGTATGTTTAGCCTGGAAAAAAGGAGACTGAGAGGAGATATGACAGCCACCTTCAAATATCTTAAGGGCTGTCCCATGGAGGAGCGAGCATCCTTATTTCCTCCTACTCTGGAAGGTAGGACTCGAACCCATGGCTCCAAGATGCAGGAAAGGGGATTCCGACTAAACATTCGGAAAAACTTTCCAGCAGCAAGAGCTGTTCAGCAGTGGGATGGACTCCCACGGGAGGTGGTGGACTCTCCTTCCTTGGAGGTTTCTAAAGAGAGGTTGGAGGGCCATCTGTCATGGATGCTTTATCTGAGATTCCTACATTGCAGGGGGTTGGACTAGATGCCCCTTGGGATCCCTTCCAACTCTATGGTTCTGCGATTTAGTTTGCCCCAGTGTTATCTCTGGTCCATCAGTTTTTGCAGGCTTTTGAGGTCCATGAATAACCATAGTTTAGAGGTCCCAGGCCCTAAGGAAGTCAGACTATCCCAGGGCCTTTTCAGTGATGGCTCCGACCTGGTAGAATGCTCTGTCCCATGAGACTAGGGCCCTTCAGGATTATTATTATTATTACAAAACCCTGCAAGATGGGTGAACAAGAGGAGTTTATCCGACCTCCCACCCACAGAGCAACAACATCTCTAACATCTTGTACAACCTCAAAAACACTCTACGCTGTCCCTTTATTCAGCCATAGCTGCATTTGCTTTCGGGTTCAGCCAAAATGTAGCTTTGTGACAGCCAGAAGACACTGACACCTGCAGGTAAAATGTTAGAATTGCTGCCATATCTGTGCCACTATCTTTCAAAGGGAGAGGGGTAGAATCGCTCATGAAAGGTGGAGAATAGCACCCTCTGTTGCCTCCGAATGAAGTTTTTCCATCTACTTTTTTTACTCACCCTTTCCCCCTCCTCCTCCTCCTCCCTCTTCCCTCATAAGTCTCTCTCCTTGGTCTCCAACTGTCTAAAAAAGCAAATTTTTGCTCAAGTGATTTTGATGTATGGAAGTGAGAGCTGGACCATAAAGAAGGCTGATCGCCAAAGAATTGATGCTTTTGAATTATGGTGCTGGAGGAGACTCTTGAGAGTCCCATGGACTGCAAGAAGATCAAACCTCTCCATTCTGAAGGAAATCAGCCCTGAGTGCTCACTGGAAGGACAGATCCTGAAGTTGAGACTCCAGTACTTTGGCCACCTCATGAGAAGAGAAGACTCCCTGGAAAAGACCCTGATGTTGGGAAAGATGGAGGGCGCAAGGAGAAGGGGACGACAGAGGGCGAGATGGTTGGACAGTGTTCTCGAAGCTACCAGCATGAGTTTGACCAAACTGCGGGAGGCAGTGGAAGACAGGAGTGCCTGGCGTGCTCTGGTCCATGGGGTCACAAAGAGTCGGACACGACTAAACAACTAAACAACAACAACAATTTTGATGCCTGAGGTGGGGCAGACAACGCCACTGCCTATCCAAACCGAGGTCCATCAAGTACCCGAGTCCGAAATAATTTTGATACCCGAGGAAAAATATTTCACAAGCACATCTTTCTCTCTCTGTGGCAGCAGGGGGGGAAAGGATGGGGTGGGGCAGAATAATGAGACATTAAATAGCTAACATTCTGCTGCCTTTTCATGACACAAAGAATCAGCTGCCTGAGGGGGCCACTTCACTTTGTCCAATGGTAGGGCTAGACCTGCATTAAAATATTTTAAATATGGGGGAGAAAGAATATACCACTATATGACTGAAATAGTTATGGGAAGGTGCATGTTTTTGGAACAAAGGCAAATACAGTCCTACCCATAGCTGTCAACTCACAGATTTGAAAATAAGGGATCAGCAGCCAAAATAAGGGATTTTCTGGGCACAGGTATGTTCAACCTCTGAGCCCCTCTGAGCCAAAGGCAGAAAGCCCAGCCAGTAGCCAAACGAAGCCTCAAGCGGTGGTTCCCACAGCGCAGCAACCCGGCAAAGGGGATGCAGCAAGGGAAACCACTGTCACATCTCTGCTGGGAAGCGCTGAGCAAAGGCGAGTCCCCAGGCAACGCAGCCGATTTGATCGGCACAAGGCATGCAAGCTCCACCCCCCCCAGTCGTTCTTAGACTTCTTATTGGGTGAGCAACGCAGCCAAGCAACACAGTTGGAGCCTCCCTCCTCCTTCGCTGGCAGGGAGGGAGGGAGAGGAGTTGCTTCCTTTGAAACCCGGGAAATTTAAGGGACATCATCAATAAGGGCCAGCAGTGGGACATGGCGCTGGGATAAGGGAGTTTCCCGCCAAATAAGGGACGGTTGACAGCTATGGTCCTACCTTGGATCTTAAATGCCTTGGCTCCTGCACAAATTGGCTCCCAAACGCCGCAAACCCGGAAGTGAGTGTTCTGGTTTCTGAACAATTTTCAGAAGCCAAACGTCCGGCGTGGCTTCCAATTGGCTGCAGGACACTCCTGCAGCCAGTCAGAAGTCACGCTTTGGTTTCTGAACTTTTTGGAAGTCGAACGGACTTCTGGAACGGATTCTGTTTGACTTCCGAGGTACAACTGTATAGAATCCAGGAGAACATAATATGAATTGAAATACCAATCCAGAATGTCAAAGGAGTAGCAAGCAAAATAAAACCTTTAATCAGCATTTGTATATAGGTATCTGTATAAGGCAGGAAGTGAATGATTTTATATTATTGGGTCTTGAATTCTATACATCTCAATTGGTTGTTTTTGCTGATACAGAAAAATATGCATTATCATTATCATCATCATCATCATCATCATCATCATCATCATCATCATCACATTATTACCAAAACTGTGGTTGAATATGACTTGTTATTCTTAGCCAATAATTTACAGCACTGAAGCAAAATCTGGAAAAACAGAATTTAAACATTACATTTTTAAACAGTTCATTCCAAGGTAAACCTTTCTCGAAGTTATGCTAAACATTTCTACATCCTTCCCATCAACTTTTGACAACTACCAGTTTGCATACAGAGCAAATAGATCCACAGAAGACGCCATCAATACCACTCTCCATGCTGCTCTGTCCCATCTGGAGCAGCCGGGGAGTTATGTGAGGCTGCTGTTTGTGGATTTTAGCTCTGCTTTTAACACTATCCTCCCCCATAGACTGGTGTCCAAGCTAGAGGCGATTGGACTCTCCAACTCCACCTGTCTCTGGGTTTTGGATTTTTTGTCAGAACGTTCCCAGAGGGTTAGAGTAGGGTCACACATGTCCACAGCCCTTAGCCTTAACACCGGCTCACCACAGGGTTGTGTGTTGAGTCCCCTGCTCTACACTATCTATACGTATGACTGTACAGCCATCTATTCCAGCAACAAAATCATCAAGTTTGCTGATGACACTACGGTGGTAGGGCTCATTTCAGGAGGGGATGAGTCCGCCTATCGGGACGAGGTGGAGCGGCTCTGTGTTTGGTGTGGAGAGAACAATCTGGCTCTTAATACGGCTAAGACCAAGGAATTGGTGGTGGATTACAGGAAAAAAAAGGCGGACATTCAGCCCTTGTATATCAACGGGGAACGGGTGGAGAGGGTGGCGGAATTCAGGTTTTTGGGAGTAGCTATCGATCAGGGCATGACTTGGAGCGCACATACCACTGCTCTGGTGAAGAAGGCCCAGCAGAGAATTTATTTCCTCAGACTTTTAAAGAAGAACAATCTGAGTGAGAGACTGCTGGTGTCCTTCTACCGAGGCTCCATAGAGAGCATTCTTACATACTGTATTTGTGCTTGGTTCTCCAGTTGTACAGCTAGGGAGAGGAAGGTGCTCCAGAAGGTCATAACCACAGCCCAAAGGATTATTGGTCATCCTCTCCCATCTTTGGAAGAACTGTACGGTTCCCGTTGTCTTAGGAAAGCAAATAACATCCTGCAGGATTCATCTCACCCGGGACACTGTCTGTTTGCACTACTGCCTTCTGGCAGAAGATATAGAAACATCAAGTCAAAGACAAATAGACTGAAAAACAGTTTCTATCCAAGAGCTGTGGCCCTTTTGAATGCTGTAACTCGTTAGTGTGACCTGGGAGTTTGATGGGTGTGGTGTGGGTGTGGCTGGAATGTGGTTTGTTTGGTTGTTGTTGTTGTCTTGCTTTTGTTGTTTTAAGGGATGGCATCCAATTTCGTTGCACTTTGTGCAATGTTGCACTTGTGTAATGACAATAAAGAATCTATCTATCTATCTATCTATCTATCTATTTGTTTTTGCTTTAAGTCATCCAAGTGGGAGGAAATGGCAGTTTTCCCATCCTTATTCCTCTCCTGGCTTTCTAGCTGCCACAAATCAAAATCCTGCTATCAGGAATGTACATAGAGCAGGGATTCCCAAACTGTGGCACATGAGTTTCATCCAGGTGGTCTACAGCATGCCCATGTCAAATCTTCATATTGAGTTTTAATTGGGGGTTTTATTGTTTCTTTTATTTCTTTCATTTTCCCGCATTACGTCTTGAATTCTATGGGATGCAAATCTAGCCCAACACATTACAATTGCTACCAACAGACAGACAAATCATTAGGTGACCCACCAAAAGAATTAGCCATTTTCAAGCAGTCAGTGGAGGGGCCAGGAAGTTGAGGAATTACTGTAGGTTCAAGGATGACGGGACTTACTCCAAGACTATACAGTGGTACCTCGGGTTGCGAACTTAATTCAATTCGTTCCGGAGGTCCGTTCTTAACCGAAGCCGTTCTTAACCTGAGGCGCACTTTCACTAATGGGGCCTCCTGCTGCCGCCAAGCCGCCACCACACAATTTCTGTTCTCATCCTGAGGCAAAGTTCTTAACCCAAGATACTACTCCTGGGTTAGCGGAGTCTGTAACCTGAAGCGTTTGTAACCCAAGGTACCACTGTACACATATCTTTTAAATTCTCCCCCCTCTCTTTTTTTGTATTTTTTCTTTTATTCTTTTTCTCTTTTCTCTGTAACTTTCAAAAATGCAATAAAAAATATTTTTTTAAAAAAAGACTATACACGTATGGAAGCATATGTGACCTTTTCGCTTTGACGCTTGGATTTCCCCGCCTTCTTCACGACGACCTCTGAATAATTCAGATCTGCCGTTGACTCTGCCTTCTTGTCCTACAGAAAGAGGTCGAGGAATCAGTGTCATCATTTGTGAGCTTCCCCCAGATGTTTCCTGAACACTGTTACAGCCACAACATCAGCCATTAGGCCTCTAGCAAGTTACCGCTCCTTCAGATCAACCTTACTACAATCACTGCAATTACAGTCAAACCTTGGTTATCGAACATAATCCATTCCAGGAGACTGTTCGACTTCCGAAACGTTCGACAACCAAGGATCAAAGGGTGGTTGGCAAAGTCAGTGGAGAGAAAAGAAGAAAAAACTCCCCGGAAGCCGTTCAGCTTCTGAAAATTGTTTGAAAACCAAAGCAGCTATTTCTGGGTTTTTGGCGTTCGGCAGCCAAAATGTTCCAAAGGGAGGCATTTGGCAGCTGAGGTTTCACTGTATTGTTTTTTCCAGGGTTGCGGGGAGTAATTAATGCACCCGTCCAGGGGTGGCAGAGAAATTTGGTTCTCATTTCATTGCCAACATACCTAATTCTCACTTCCTAAAACAATATGCAAAACCAAAAGATAGCTGTTCTTCTAAATTTTCTCTGAATTTTGCAGTGCAGGTCTCCAGCCCAAAGATAGCCAAGATAGGTCAGTTGGTTAGGTACTGATAATGCCAAGGTTGCAGGCTTGAACCCTGTATGAGGCGGCTGCATATTTGAGTTGGACTAGATGATCCTATGGGGTCCCTTCCAACTCTATGATTCTATGTATTGAACAATGAGCACATCTGGGTGAAGTGTGTCTTAAACCAAGTGCCTTAGGGGAAGTGGCGTACAAAAATGCACTACACTGGGGGAGACCGCTTGCAAAAAAAAATGGATATACAGTGGTAAGGTAAAGGTAAAGGGACCCCTGACCATTAGGTCCAGTCGTGACCGACTCTGGGGTTGCAGCGCTCATCTCGCTTTATTGGCCGAGGGAGCCGGCGTACAGCTTCCGGGTCATGTGGCCAGCATGACTAAGCCACTTCTGGCGAACCAGAGCAGCGCACGGAAACACCATTTACCTTCCCACCGGAACAGTACCTATTTATCTACTTGCACTTTGACGTGCTTTCGAATTGCTAGGTCGGCAGGAGCAGGGACCGAGCAACGGGAGCTCACCCCGTCGCGGCGATTCGAACCTTCTGATCGGCAAGTCCTAGGCTCTGTGGTTTAACCCACAGCGCCACCCACATCCCTTACAGTGGTACCTTGGGTTAAGTACTTAATTCGTTCCGGAGGTCTGTTCTTAACCCAAAACTGTTCTTAACCTGAGGTACCACTTTAGCTAATGGGGCCTCCCGCTGCCGCCACACCGCTGGCGCACGATTTCTGTTCTCATCCTGAGGTAAAGTTCTTAACCCGAGGTACTATTTCTGGGTTAGCGGAGTCTGTGACCTGAAGTGTCTGTAACCTGAGGTACCACTGTAGTTGCTCAAGGGAGCCGTAGACTCAAAAAGGTTGAAAACCTCTGGGCTAGAGACTACATCAGTTCTGCCTCACCTCTCCAACCTCCTCCCAGTTTCCAAACTTGCTTGTCTAGTATTATCTATGCTAGCTAACTGTGTTTCAAGCACAAGCCAGTCTGCAGATTATAGCTGTCAACTTTCAGATTTGAAAATAAGGGATCAGCAGCCTCACCTGTCCCAGGGACAGTCTACAGGATATCCAACAATCCGGGATAGCAGCAGGAAGCAGCGGGAAACGGTGCTGGAATAAGGGAATTTCCCGCAAAAAAAGGGAAGGTTGACAGCTATGCTGCAGATATCGGGTATCAGACCTGAGACCTTTGCCATGCCATGAAGTATCTGAGACTGAACTGCAGCCCTTCTGCCTCCCAACTTGGAGCCAGGTTTCTGAGCGCTACGCTTGCAAGCCTGACTCTGTTTTTAAGCTCGGGGCTTACCTGACTCAGGCGTTTCGTCCCGGATCCTCTTGCTTGGCAGCAACCTGAAAATTCAGTTTCGTAAAATGTAGCGATCGAGATGCAATCCGAACAAATTTTCCTCTAAGTATAGGAGGCCTATCTTTGGTTCCCGTCTCTTTGCTACGCTATAGCAGCTTTCTCCGAGCTTGTGCCCTCCAGGTGTTTTGGACGTCAACATAATATCATTTCCTTAATAACAATTTATTTAACCGAAACAATAACATTATAGCATATGTATCCATGTTTGTTAACTTGATGTGGTTAAATGGTTTTTTTATTTTAAAAAAACCAGAGTTTTAGCACACATGAAAAACGTAAAACAAATCCTTATTTCCTGATGAATAGCCTTTGGACTACAATGTAACTTAAACAGAAAACTATCTTTAGAAAGAGTTTTCCTCCAAAAGCATTTTATTTTAAAAATCCAATTTAAATTAAAAAAATCTGATTTAAATTTTTTAAAAATCTGATTTAAATTTTTTAAAAACCCATTTTTTTATAAAAAAAAGCATTGATTTTTATCCACCCTGCCTTCAACCCCCAGGTCTGTCAAATGCTCATCTCTGGTTTAGAGATAAGCTCCAGTCACCATGCTCACCTTCTCTGTTCCTACAGTAGAGCACTATCAGAGGAGAAACTACAAAAACCGCCAGGGCTGAGGCGAGGCCTGCCCAAAGCGCTATGGAATGTGTGCTATTTTCATCAGGTTTCTTAGGATCTCCTAGGAGAGAGAATAAATGGGGTATTACATCATCAAACTTCAGAATCAAGGTAACAAAATGTTATAAGGCACACTCACCCACATATGTACACAGTGCCGCAATACAGGAAGATATTGTGAGAAAATTTCAGATTAAATTCAACAGATCCTGCTGGATTGCTGCTGCGGTTTCTATTCTTTCTTTTTAACTTTAGATGTTCCTCTGGGCATTTTTATACACTAGCACAGAGAATCTCTTGCCTCATTGCTGCCAACAAGAAAACACAGTCTTGTCCTTTGGCCTTGCATGGGGTTTTTCCCTCTCAGACAGAACAACCAACTGTCTATTTCTCATGTAGCACATGTTATCACACCCTGAGAATGGCCTTTCCCCTTAGCAGTTAGAATATTTGGGAACATTCAGTGACATCACTGCTGCCCATCCAATCTAGGAGAGAACCTCAAAGCAGCAGCCGGTCCTTAGAAATTACAACTAACCCAGAATGCAGCAGCCAGACTAATGACTGGGAGTGGCCATCGAGACCACATAGCATCGGTCTTTAAAAAACCTACATTGGCTCCCAGTACGTTTCCGAGCACAATTCAAAGTGTTGATACTGACCTTTAAAGCCCTAAACGGAGCGTCTCCACCCCCATCGTTCAGCCCAGACACTGAGGGCTGCCTTCAGATGTCTTCTAAAAGTCTGGTAGTTGTTTTTCTCTTTGACATCTGGTGGGAGGGCGTTCCACAGGGAGGGCGCCACTACCGAGAAGGCCCTCTGCCTGGTTCCCTGTAAACCTCACTTCTCGCAGTGAGGGAACCGCCAGAAGGCCCTCGGAGCTGGACCTCAGTGTCCGGGCAGAACGATGGCGGTGGAGACGCTCCTTCAGGTATACTGGACCGAGGCCGTTTAGGGCTTTAAAGGTCAGCACCAACACTTTGAATTGTGCTCGGAAACGTACTGGGAGCCAATGTAGGTATTTCATGACCGGTGTTATATGGTCTCGGGGGCTACTCCCAGTCACCAGTCTAGCTGCCGCATTCTGGATTAGTTGTAGTTTCCAGGTCACCTTCAAAGGTAGCCCCACATAGAAAGCATTGCAGTAGTCCAAGCGAGAGATAACTAGAGCATGCACCATATTTGGAGATGGCTCTCATTTCTCCTCCCAGTCTCCTCTTACACAGGCTAAACATACACATCACCCTCACCCGTTCCTCAAATATATCAATTCTTCACCCCCAACTTACTGTCCACACAGAAAATCCAGAAGTACTACACCCCAGCACTTTCTACACAAGCAGCTTCAAGCGACAGGGAAGGCCTGTAGTTGAGTAGTAGAGCAACAGCATCTTTCCTGAAACCCTGCAGAGCTGTGCTAGTCACTG
The DNA here is from genome assembly GCF_965113315.1 of Podarcis vaucheri. NCBI lineage: Eukaryota > Metazoa > Chordata > Lepidosauria > Squamata > Lacertidae > Podarcis > Podarcis vaucheri. Next base: position 119,004,243 of record NC_138760.1, read on the forward strand.
TAGATTACAGTACAGTGGTACCTCAGGTTAAGTACTTAATTCGTTCCGGAGGTCCGTTCTTAACCTGAAACTGTTCTTAACCTGAAGCACCACTTTAGCTCATGGGGCCTCCTGCTGCTGCCGCGCCGCCGGAGCCCGATTTCTGTTCTTCTCCTGAAGCAAAGTTCTTAACCTGAAGCACTATTTCTGGGTTAGTGGAGTCTGTAACCTGAAGCGTATGTAACCTGAAGCGTATGTAACCCGAGGTACCACTGTAAACTGATAATGAGCTAGATGGACTATCTCAGTAGAAGGCAACTTCCTATGATAAAATCTGCAACATCTGAGTCTAGCCCACTGTTTTCCCAATGAACCCATCCCAGTTCCTTCCTTCCTTCTGACCAACTACAGTGGTACCTCGGGTTAAGAACTTAATTCGTTCCGGAGGTCCGTTCTTCACCTGAAACTGTTCTTAACCTGAGGTACCACTGTAGCTAATGGGGCCTCCCGCTGCCGCTGCGCGGTTTCTGTTCTCATCCTGAGGTAAAGTTCTTAACCCGAGGTACTATTTCTGGGCTAGCGGAGTCTGTAACCTGAAGCGTCTGTAACCTGAGGAACCACTGTACATTCCTTCCACAGAACCCAAGCTCTTTACCTTTCGCAGCTTTAAGCACGCGAAGCTCAGTCCCGTTCCCCGAAGTCTCCGGGAATCCAGGGATCTTCACCACGCATCGATACACCCCTGAGTCGTAATGTCTCAGATCCCGTATCTCTATGTCGGCTCTTCTCCCCAAGAGGAAGGCCTGCTCCGAGGTGGGACTCACCCTTCCCATGAATTCCCGGGTAGTCTTTCTGACCTCCACCCCTGGCTCCTTCACCCACCGGAAGCTCCCAACCTTAGGCTCTGAGGTGGAGTTGTAGGAACAGTGCAAGGTGACAGAACCGCCTTCCATGCCTTCTGCTGAGCTGGACTGGGAGACCATGAGGGGTTCTTGAGCCTGGGAAGCTGGGACAGTGGAAATGAGATGGGGGTGAGAGAGAAGGAAAAGCAGGAGTCCCAGTTGTTCATGGTCTTGACCAGTTCTCCCAGCCTAACCTCCCAGCGTAGCTAAACTGTACAGTCTTAATGGTCCCTAAATGAGGCACCATTGTTCACACACAACTTATTTCCAACATGGTCAAGAGGAGGAAATAAAACTCATGTGGCTATCGTTTCAGTTGCATTAGACCACAGCAGGAATGAGGGAGAAATTCAATTCAACTCCTCCCCCTCTGTGTTCTGGAGGTGCATCCCCTTCAGTTCTTGGAAACCATATTTGGTGCTCTCAGAGTTAACGCTGCTGCTCATTTGTCCAGCATGGACAAGTAGATTCCGCACCTGCAGAAACAGCTATACAGTTGCACTTGTTTGTGTTGGGACACACAATAGTCACAATTCATCGCAATATCAATTACAGTGGTACCTCAGGTTAAGTACTTAATTCGTTCCGGAGGTCCGTACGTAACCTGAAACTGTTCTTAACCTGAAGCACCACTTTAGCTAATGGGGCCTCCTGCTGCCGCCGCGCCGCCGGAGCCCGATTTCTGTTCTTATCCTGAAGCAAAGTTCTTAACCTGAAGCACTATTTCTGGGTTAGCGGAATCTGTAACCCGAAGCGTATGTAACCTGAAGCGTATGTAACCCAAGGTACCACTGTAATGTAATGTTTCAAATATTTTGTGTATCATTGAAGTCTGTTGAACCGTTGAAGGCTGGTGGTTAAATCTGACAAAGTATTACCTGTGGAAGTGTGCACCACAATAAATTTACGGGTCTTTAAACTGCCACAGGACACAACTTCATAAGCCTTGCTACAAGTGCTTAACGTGGCTAAACCAAAAAAGTCTGGTTTGGATTTGAAATATGTTATTAGAATCATGTAGGTGATAATCTGAAGGCAGCACTGTTTCAGGGAAGTTTTTAATGTCTGGTGTTTTATTGTATTTTTAATATTTTATTGGGAGTTGCCTAGAGTAGCTGGGGAAACCCAGTCAGATGGGCGAGGTATAAATAAATAAATAAATAAATAAATATTATTATTATTATTATTATTTGTGGTTGCGTTTTTACAAGAAACTGCCCTCTTCTATACGGCTATTAACAGAACAAAAGCTCTGTCCTCCCTCTCTCTTGGGCACCTTAACACCGGGGGAGCCTTGGAGCAGTCAGCAGAGACCAGGAAAATGCACATGTCCAAGAAGATGGAACATGAAATAGTCACTCCTTACCTGCCCAAAGGGTGAAGCAGAAGCAGAAGACCTCCAGAGGCATCATCGACACGAAGCAGTTAGGAATCGGTTTGAACTGCAACAGGGGCCAGCACAAAACCGAGTGCGCATAGTGTGCACGCTTCCACCAGTAGCTTCCGGAGAAGGCAAGCGCATGGTGGAAAATGTGGTCTGGTGGCCGGAAGGAAGAGGTGCTGCCCGTCCACAGGAAAACACAGCTCACATTTTCCATTCCGGGAGCCACTGCAGCAGGCGATCAATCCATCCCCCAAACCTTTCCAGCCCATCCATTGTCCCCCAAAGCTGTCCAGCTTTTTCTGTAGCTTGCAACCATAGCTCAGCGAACATGTTCTGTATGTACAACGTCCCACATCTGATCCCTGGCTTCTCCAGTTAAACTAGAGGCGGGGAACATGTTCCCCTCCAGAAGTTGTTGTTGTATAACTGTAATCCTCCCTGAACACTGAGCCATGCTCTCTGAGCCAAGGCTCTCCTGGAGAGCTGGGGCTGATTGGAACTGACACTCAAACAAGATCTGGAAAAGCCACAGGTTCACTAGCTCTTGAGTTAAAATGTGTCTAATAGTAGGGACGCGGGTGGCGCTGTGGTCTAAACCACAGAGCCTAGGGCTTGCCGCTCAGAAGGTCGACGGCTCGAATCCCTGCGACGGGGTGAGCTCCCGTTGCTCGGTCCCTGCTCCTGCTAACCTAGCAGTTCAAATGCACGTCAAAGTACAAGTAGATAAATAGGTACCAATCCGGCGGGAAGGTAACTGGCATTTCCATGCGCTGCTCTGGTTCGCCAGAAGTGGTTTAGTCATGCTGGCCACATGACCCGGAAGCTGTACGCCGGCTCCCTCGGCCAATAAAGCGAGATGAGCGCCACAACCCCAGAGTCGGCCATGACTAAACCTAATGGTCAGAGATCCCTTTACCTTAATAGTAGGGGGTGGGCAAATAAGTCCGTTTCAAGTTTCTCTCTGTTTATCCTTTCTCCAGTCTTCAATTCGGTTCTCCGCATCTCTACATCAGCTTGCATTTTGAAGCCCTCATGCTTGAAGCCCTCATGAAAAGTTGGCCTTTGTATGCAGAGTGAATTGAAATTTTCTTCTCCATCCCTGGGAAAGGTGCTCTGCCCAAGACTTTGGGGGACGATTTGCAAGTCAGATTACAGTTACTGAGCTATAACATTAGAGTGTCCCACTAGAACCAGGGAGAACTTGGCTCAAATCTCCAGTCAGCTGTGGGTGGGGTTTCCTGGAGCTTGTCAACATCTTGACAACAGTCGCCTGGCATTCCTTCACAGCGTTGTTGTGATAATAAAAAGAGAGCAATGTTTGTATCAACAATCTGAATATTTTGTTTTTAATAATCAAGAGTAGTGCTTTTTTCTTTAAAAAAATGTTTAGGGGTACTCTCATTTTCCTACTCATATTGAAATACTGCCCCTCAATGAGGCCAAACTTATATTCACAAAATGTTTAGGGGTATGCGTCCCCCCAGGAAAAAAGCACTGATCAAGAGACGTAAAAATCTTCTTAAAGAAAAATAATTGAATGAATTTAATTAACCATGCTGATTTTTTTTTTTTATCCTGAGTCCTCCACACATGTCCTCGCCAGTATTTTGGGACAGTCAGCAACCATAATCTTCTTTTTTTTTTCCTGTGACTTTATGAATCCGCAAAGCACAGTTTCAGGTGTTTTTCAAGTACGGTACAATTCTCTCAAGAACTCCTCTGTGGCAAACTGACTCAAATCCCTCTATAAACAGGCACAGATTTCCTCCCCCTTCTTCTTTTTGCAATTTTCCTTGGGGAGGGAACAGTTTGCTGGCATTGCACAAGCTCCCAACTGGGGGGAAAAATCACGTCATCTCAGATTCTCTCTCTGTTCCACAGCTGTAGCTCTGGAACTTCAGAAAGTCCAGCCCTCCTTTAGCAGAGGTTGGATTTGTGAGCAAGGACCGATGCGTTTCATCAGCATCCTTCTTCCAGGGTCTTGTTCTTTGCCGGAGTTGCTGGTTTTGTAATAACGTACAGCACGCTGCATCCACATCTGGAGCTGAGAGATTCCACGACTTCACCACTGGGTTCAGCAAAGCGATTCTTATCTCCAGTGGCTTTCTGGTTCTGATCTATTTCCCTCCCAATTGCAGATACTGAGTCCCTCCTGTGTCACCCACACAGCCTGCCCTTCTTTGGATTCACAAGTGCTTTTTCAATTCCACAACCCCACCTTCCCAGAAGTGTGTGTTTGCTTGTTTGTTTGAGAGAGGCTCTTAAGCGCAGGGTCCGTGAGTCGCAACAGAGCAAACCGCAGGACTGAGAGAGACAGGAAAGGCCTCTGCCACCTTCCAGACCACAAACAATGGCTCTTCGCGTCCACCCGAGCAACTCTGAGGAGGAGTTTTGCGGTGGCCGCTTTGATGCTAAGAGGCAACAGGCCTCTTGCACGAACGGTCACGTATCTCTCTAGCAGCGCCATCGAGACTAAACTCTCCCCTGGCAAGCTACTGCCGCTTCTGTTTCCTTCCAAACCACAACGCTCGCACTTCTTTTCCTGCCCTCGCTTTTCAACTTGCAGATTTCCTCGTGAGGCCCCATCAATTGTGTGAAATTGGATTGCGGGCCCGACTTCATCAGCCACTTTCTTTTGTTCTAGAAGTACCTTGAGTGGATTCCTGACCAAATATTCACTTCCTTGTTTATTTATTGCTTAACTAAAGACCCGCTCTTAAAACGTCGACAGCTTGTCTTCCTGCTTCTGTGTACATTACAAACCTGCAGTTATGGGCTTGATTGATTGAGGTAGCTGATAGACGCCTTCATTTTTTATTTTAAAGAAAAAATAGGGCACACCCATTGAAATTAATGGGGAAAATAGGCTGGACCTCACTGGAGATAACCCTTTTTATTGCTGCAATGAAACAGGTGCATTGTTCAGAAGTGAGCATTGTCATTGTTCATAATGAGAAGCTGGAGTTTCTCAAGAAGCTCATGTGTTACTAGCAAGCTTGCCAAAATGTCTGGAACAAAAACAACAAAGGGGCAGTATTTTTAGATGAATTTTAGGTCACATTTTCAGATGAATTTTAGGTCACATTCGCGTTGTGCTTTTAAAGCACTCTTTTATGACTTTGGCAGTCATGGCTTTCCCCCACCCCCACCCCAAAAACCCGGGGTACTATAATTTGTTTAGGGTGCTGAGAGTTGTTAGGAGACCCTTCACAGAGCTACAATTCTGTGGCTGTTGGGAATGCAACAGCAGAGATCACACAACATGCAGATGAAGTGTTAATTCTGTTCATGATCATTTGTTAAGGTAAAGGGTAAAGGGACCTCTGACCATTAGGTCCAGTCGTGACCAACTCTGGGGTTGTGGCGCTCATCTCGCTTTATTGGCCAAGGGAGCCGGCGTACAGCTTCCGGGTCATGTGGCCAGCATCACTAAGCCGCTTCTGGCGAACCAGAGCAGTGCACGGAAACGCCGTTTACTTTCCCGCCGGAGCGGTACCTATTTATCTACTTGCACTTTGATGTGCTTTTGAACTGCTAGGTTGGCAGGAGCAGGGACCGAGCAACGGGAGCTCGCCCCATCACAGGGATTCGAACCGCCAACCTTCTGATCAGCAAGTCCTAGGCTCTGTTGTTTAACCCACAGCGCCACCCACGTCCCTTTTTGTTAAGGTACCACATGCTCTGATTGAATGCACAATTCTGATGGATTTTTCCTTCTATGTTTTAGTTCAGTGTTTCCAAAACTTGTAGCTTGAGGACTACAATTCCCATCATCCCTGACCACTGGTCTTGCTAGCTAGGGATGATGGGAGTTGTAGTCCAAAAAGCAGCTGGAGACTCAAGTTTGGGAAACATGGTATTAGTTGAATGTTCACCGCTTTGTACAAGGCCTGACATAATATCAGAATTGTAGAGTTGGAAGGGACCCGAGGGTCTAACCCCCAGGAATCTTTTGCCCAAAGTGGGGCTCGAACCCACAACCCCAAGAGTCTCAAGTTATACACTGTTTTATTCACTTTCCTCAGTAAAATGTTATCGAGATTTTTCTACCTGGACTCTGACTGTGTTGCTCAAGTGACTTTGCTAACAATGGCTGATGGGAATTGCCGTCTAAAATGTCTGGAGAGCACCACATTGGGGAACGCTGCTCTGCCTAGTGTGGCAAAGAAATGGAACAGTCAGTGGGATTATCTAGGAGGGAAACTGGTTCGGAGAGATAATCATACTGAAGCTTTGCACAGCAATCTGAGGGCAATTTAGGGGATTAAAGCTGCTTATATCCAGGAAGCAGAACAATAAAATGACAGTTAAATACCAAATACAAAGAAGTGAGAGGACATCCATACACACAATGAAAGGGTAGAAAAGGGAGGAGCGTTGTTGAATAAATCATATTTATGAAATAATACAGAAAAACAAAGAGAAAACACTGAACAGATACGTGCTCATCAAGCAGAAAAGGGAAACAAAAAATTACGAACACAGCAGGGTCACAGTTTATTGAGAGTTTTGCTGAAGGACATAATATGCCTTCGAATGTGTGTATGTGCAGTAAAGATCTTTCAGAGTGTCAGTCCCATCAACAATTTTGTTCTGGGCCATTTCATCTGTCTGTCACAATCTTGCTTAGCTAAACTGACATTTCAGTGGTAATGGGTTGCATAACGTGCTGCCATGATCAAAAGTTAGCATTTAAAGTACCTCAGTTATGCTTTTCGAAACGATACAAGAACTGAAACACAGCCGTCTTTCAAAATTCGCACTTCTCTGAAGTTTGAAATGCAGTCCTCCGGCCTAGTAATGGGTACCAAAATGCCGCAGTCTGTTTAAATTTGTGCATACCAGTGAAAATAAATGGCAAAAGTATATTACGTTAGGGGAAACTGCTCCTCAAAAATGTCTATATTAAGCAAAACTGAGTTTCAAAGATGCATGGAGTACAAAAATGCCGATGAATTTTCACAATGATTTGTTGTTGTTGTTGTTGTTGTTGTTGTTGTTGTTTTTCTTGTTCTTGTTTTAAATTGCAGGCTGATGTGGGAATGTGTACAACCAATCTTAAGGCTAGAATGACCACTCTCCGCATTAAATGGGGGGGCGCCCTTTGCGTGGTTGTGCGCAGCCCCCTGGACCCTATGCGGCTCCATTAGCACACACTTGGCTTCGCCTCCCCCCAGGTGGGATACCTGGAGGTCTCTGCCTACCTCAGCCAGTTGCCCAATCCTGCCTGGGGAGGCTCTGCCAAGGTGATCAGGCCAGGTAGGGGGAGGGACCACCCTGCCCACACAATAGAGGGAGGATTTTACCTGGGAATCGTCAGTTGGCTCCAGAGCTTCTCCCACCCTACCCACCCTCAGTTCAGGCTTCTTTTGCAGGTTAACCGTTTCTCCACAGGTACGCAGGCGCTGCTACGTCAAGGTCGGTGTTGAAGGGCTGGAAAGGAATTCTCCTGCGTTGGCAGGTTTTGCCTTTCCCGTAGCAAAACGTCACAACTTTGGCGGTATCAGGCCTTGGGCGGAATCCTTTCATCTATCTTCCCTGAATGGAGGGGGGTTGTTCAGCAGTGACCCATGCCCCCCCCTTCTTCGCGGTGGCAATACCAGGGTTCCCCGTTAAAGGGGTTGTTTGAGGGAAGGCGTTGGCCGTACGCCTAGAGGTCGTCATTGCTCTCTCCGGCGGCGGCGGCATAATGGGGGCGGGCTCTCTCTGCTTGAACATATGTTCTCCAGAGCCAGCCCATCCACCCCCCCACTGGATAACCCTGATGTTCCCCAGATCCCCTGGGGAGGGGGGACTGGGAGGGATAAACGCCCAATGCCTGAGCCAAGGTCTACCCACATCTGAAACATAATAAACTTGTGGCCAATTTTAATCCCATAGCACGTTGTCTTGAGTAGTTATTCCACACGGGGGCCGCCCAGGGTTTGGGGGACTCCGCCTGTCCACACAAAAATGAAAGATTGAGAGAAACTGAAATTCACTCATTCCTATTACAGTGTCCAGATTCACTCAGGATTCCCCACCTTAACTGATAGGCAACATCTTTCACAGAATTTCCTGGAGAATATTGACCAGTGAATTGTTTAATATATCCCCTCCCCCCTATGATTATGATGTTGAAGCTTAAAGGCCCAAATGAGGACGATTTTCAGGTGTTGTTCAGAGATTTTTGAACTAATTCAGTGAACTTCATTAAAGCGAACTAGTTCGTTCCAAGCACTGATATGTGGCAGTGGATGGATGGATAGGATTTAACACTGGGTTTCTCAAACTTGGGTCCCCAGCTGGACTACAATTCCCATCATCCCTGACCACTGATTCTGTTCGGAACTTCCCATGTATTGACATCCGTAGGCACTTTTGCTGTATCTTTTTGGCACCTGCTTAAAATATTTTTGTTCAGGCAAGCCTATCCGGACATCTAGAAATTAGCACTTGCCCTGCTAGCTAGGGATGATGGGAGTTGTAGTCCAAGAACAGCCGGGGCCCCAAGTCTGAGAAGCACTGATGCAACCAGACAAATAGGCAACTGCAAAATAAGCAAACCCTTGGGTTTTTCATGAGTGCCCACTTGTCATAATTATACCACCGTTCTGTATTTTAAAAGCAAAGAAGGGTTTATTCATATTTGCCAGACACCCTGGGTATATGTAGAAAAATGTTACTTGGTTCTAAAATAAGCAAATCCCAAAAGCCTCCCAGTAAGGGTTTATGCATGCACAAAGCCCTCTTGTCAAAAAACAACAACCATGAGACTTGGTTAAATGTTTCTAGCTGAGGTGGCACTTAAGGCCGGCTGCCAGCACAAAAGCTGCTGGAGAACCTTCTGGCTCTGGGGAGAGGGGAGAGGTGACAAGACGGCTCACCAGGCCACCTCATTTAAGCTAAAACAACAAGAGTCTTAAGCTTTCAGTTAGGCACATCACTCAGCTAACGCAAACCCGGTTTTTGAACACCAGTGCTTTTTATTTACCTTGCCCCAGGGCACTTTTTGGTGGGATGGCGCAACATTCCAACCAGACTTCCCTCTGGTGAAGAAATAAGGTGATTTCAGAAGCTGGTGGGGAAGAGCCCCCACCCTAATCCATTGCCCTTGCAGCTTACTTGGAGTAGGGCTGCCATATTTCATGAGGGAAAAATCCAGACACCAAAAGTTGTTGAGCTTTTTTAGGGCAATCACCGGATAGCCCCTCCACCATCGCGCCACTGCCGAGCCAGAACCAGCGCCAGACAGAGCCCAGGTCACCCACACCGGAGCCTGAACCAGTATGGGAGAGCAATCCTGAAGCCATTTTGACTCTCCCAATGGCCTCAAATATTCCTCTGCAGTAAGGGAAGAAAATGGGGAGAGCCTTCCCATGGTCTTTTTGCTTGCAAATCCTATCTTAAGGGCATATTTGTGTATGAATAGGGTGAGCCTGTGACCTGGACTCAGGAACTAAAGTATTAACCATCACAAAAGAATGGCCAGGTTATCCAGGTAATGCAATCAGTGACCATTATCAGGTATCCTGGCAGACAGGATTTCTGCTGGAGACCGCCTCCTTCTGTGATGTATGTATGATTTATTGGGGGTAGTCTTGGGATACGGGGTGGGCAAATTCAGAAGTCTATATAAGGGCTTGCGCACCATTGTTCGGGGTTCTCCTCCCTCCTGCGTGTGATGAGTGGGGTGAGTTCCTTTAATAAAGATCAGGCTTACTAGCCACTTTGCTTCTCAACATACTCTGGTTGGACTCTATTATTTTCTCCTACTGATAGGGAACCCACTTAAGGGCTTCGGGCCCCAGAATACCACATAAGGAAAAGGGAGCAGTTTTTCTCATAACAATAAAAAAACAGAGGACAAAGGAAGACACATCTCTGCCTACAAGTGTAGTACAGTGATACAGTGGTGCCTCGCAAGACGAAAAGAATCCGTTCTGTGATTCTCTTCGTCTAGCGGTTTTTCATCTTGCAAAGCAAGCCCATTGCCGGATTAGCGGATTAGCGCTATTAGCGGCTTTTAGCGGCTTATCGGCTTATCGGATCAGCTGATAAGCGTCTTAGCGGCTTAGAAAAAGGGGGGGGGAGGAAAAAAACCCGCAGGAACTTGCAAGACATTTTCGTCTTGCGAAGCAAGCCCATAGGAAATTCGTTTTGTGAAGCACCTCCAAAACGGAAAACTCTTTCGTCTAGCGAGTTTTCCGTCTTGCGAGGCATTCGTCTTGCGGGGCACCACTGTACCTCAGGTTACAGACGCTTCAGCTTACAGACGCTTCAGCTTACAGACTCCATCAACCCAGAAATAGTACGTCAGGTTAAGAACTTTACCTCAGGATGAGAACAGAAATCGCACAGCGGCAGCGGGAGGCCCCATGAGCTAAAGTGGTACCTCAGGTTAAGAACAGTTTCAGGTTAAGAGCGGATCTCCAGAACGAATTAAGTTCTTAACCCGAGGTACCACTGTAATGGTAACTTGCACCAGTGTGCTTCAGAATGTGACAAGCCAATCCTGCAGTGTTTGGGAGCCCTTCTGCTAAGTGGGGCCCTGGATGTCTGCCCCAAAACTTTGCTCTGATGGGCCGCTGGTAGGGTTGTTACCATCTCAACCCCAACAAGGGAATTCTTCCAGGTGTGGCACTATCCGTCATGACAGCCCAAGAATGTCCTAAGAAAGGAGTGAGGGACCTCAGGGCCCCGAGTCCATTTTCCTCAAGCTGCAACCACCCATCCTTCGTCTGACATCATTGGTGATGTCAGCTGATGGGCAGGAGGACAGGGTTTAATCCTGAACTGGCTGCAGGTTCCTGTTCCCAGCAGAGGACCGGCCCCCCACAGCCAAGGCAGCAGAATTAAATCTGCTGAGCTACGTCAAAGAGACTGTTGCAGAGGCTTTACGGCAGCACCTCCACTCTGGTTTGCTCAAATGGAGTCAACACTCTTAAAGCAGTTTGCCAAATCTCTCTCAGGTAAAAGGTAAAGGACCCCTGACAGTTAAGTCCGGTCGCAAACGACTCTGGGGTTGCAGCGCTCATCTCGCTTTATTGGCCGAGGGAGCCGGCGTACAGTTTCCGGGTCATGTGGCCAGCATGACTAAGCCGCTTCTGGCGAAACCAGAGCAGCGCACGGAAACGCCGTTTACCTTCCCGCCGGAGTGGTACCTATTTATCTACTTGCAATTTGACGTGCTTTTGAACTGCTAGGTTGGCAGGAGCAGGGAGCGAGCAATGGGATCTCACACTGTCGCAGGGATCAGTGGCGTAGCGTGGGTTGTCAGCACCCGGGGCAAGGCAAGTAATTTGCGCCCTCTAACCCATGGATTTGCGCCCCCTAACCCTAACCCCCAGATGTTACGCCCGATGCGGCCGGCCCCCCTGCACCCCCCACGCTACGCCACTGGCAGGGATTCAAACCGCTGACCTTCGGATTGGCAAGCCCTAGGCTCTGTGGTTTAGACCACAGCACCACCTGCATCCCTCACCAAATTGCTCTACCCCTCTTTAAACATTGGTGGAGTGCTGTTTACGAGGAGGTGGCACTGCTTCAGAGAACAGCTTGACCGAAGCTCCCCATTGCTGCTGACACAGCTACCATGCAGAGGAGAAAAAAATCCTGCATTTCAAAATTCAGAGGTTTCCCCCACCCCCACCCCCGTCTTGCAGTGGCAGAAGCAGACAGTGAGGAATGATGGAGAGAAAACCTTCAGCTGTCCCCTTGAACATCTCTTTTAAACCTCTGCAGGAGGCTGTTTGAAGGCGTGCCCTCGCCCCATCAGCTGACAGTAGGAAAGCACAAGTCCCCCTTCCGTGATTCTCCAAACCTCATTCGAAATAGAATCACGGAGGGGGGTAGATGATTGAAAGCCCTCTACAAACTTTCCTGCATGAGGATGTTTGCAAAGGGCTGTTTCAAAGCCCTGCAGTTGACTTTCAAGTCTCTACAATCAAGGCTTCAAAAGGAAGCGTTCCCTGGATGCCACAGGCGGAAGGCCCTGCCCCCTGTAAAGCCAGGGGTGGGGGAGATAAAGATCTGGCTATTTGCCCCAAAAATAGTCTCTCTGCCCACCACCATCTTAAGGAAACAATCAGGACCAAAAAGCAAGATTGGGACAGGTATGGACTGAATTCCACATATTGTTTTTAACAAACCATCCAGTTCTTTGGCTGCATCCTTCTAGTAATCATAGAATCATAGAATCATAGAGTTGGAAGAGACCACAAGGGCCATCGAGTCCAACCCCCTGCCAAGCAGGAAACAATCATTTGCCGCAAGACACAAACCACCCTAATTTTGCTCCGTTCCACTCACAGCAGCTTGATTTTAAATGCATGTCCACAACTAAGGTCATTAGGTAAGGTAAAGGTAAAGGGACCCCTGACCATTAGGTCCAGTCGTGGCCGACTCCGGGGTTGCAGTGCTCATCTCGCTTTATTGGCCGAGGGAGCCGGCGTACAGCTTCCGGGTCATGTGGCCAGCATGATTAAGCCGCTTCTGGCAAACCAGAGCAGCGCACGGAAACGCCGTTTACCTTCCCGCCGGAGCGGTACCTATTTATCTACTTGCACTTTTATGTGCTTTCGAACTGCTAGGTTGGCAGGAGCAGGGACCGAGCGATGGGAGCTCACCCCGTCGCAGGGGGTTTGAACCGCTGACCTTCTGATTGGCAAGTCCTAGGCTCTGTGGTTTTTTTAAAAAAGTATAATAGCTCTCCTATATCATTTTATAGGATGCCATGCCAATCAGTGTGTAAACAATACTGAGCTAGATTTTAAAAGGGCTGTTGTAATATGTTTGCACCAACGTTCACCTCTGCAAAGGTCTGGATTGGGCCTGATGCCAGCTGCCAAAAGCAGTGAGACTGGCTCAACCTTTCCTCACAAATTGCACACCAACGTGCATTAATCATAATGCGTAGCTTGGCTGTTACATACGCAAAAAGGTACTTTGGCCAAAAACGCCAATTAATGCAACTCTCCAGTGAAAAGGAAGTATTTTGCAGGATAATGGATTTGAGACAAAGTTGGCAAGGTCCTCTGATTCCTTACAACCCATACCTGGGAATGCTTCACAGGCCAACTGGGAGAACCAGTAAATCTTTGTAGGCAAAGAACCAGAAGGCTGAACTATCAAACAGGGCTCCTTTATTCTCACAGTGTTGCCCTTGGGTGTTGATATGTCTATACTCACTATTATATGAGAAGCAAATAAAGCACAAAACTGATCAATGTAATTGTAAATCAATCAATGTAAAGGTAAATAATTGCTAATGTAAAGGTAAAGAATTGCTAAGAAGGATCTTATTCAAAAATGCCTCCCTTACTATAGACAGGAGTGCCTGGCGTGCTCTGGTCCATGGGGTCACGAAGAGTCGGGCACGACTAAACGACTAAACAACAACAACAAACTATAGAGGAATATTTGGAGTCATTGGGAGAGTCAAAATGGCTTCAGGATTGCTCTCCCATACTATTTCAGACACATGGTTGATATATATAGATATGTGTGCATTTAGAAATATTTATTCTATGTACGAGACCTTAAAATTCTTACACCATGATGATGTGTTTTCTCCTTGGGGGCATTATGTAAGGGGCAGGAGTGGGTCAGCAATAAATAAGTCTTTCTTAGAAGAAGAAAGGTCTGCTCAGGAGTGGCAGATCTAGCGAGTACAGTAAATCTTTTCAGTAGTTCTTGCCCCTGGGAGGCAGTTGTGGAGACTAAAGGTCCCCCTGCCACCTTCCTACAGCTGCCTAAGCCTCCTCCTCCTCTCCCAGGTCCTTCCCAAGCAATTGGAGACTCTGCTGCCTCAACTGCCATTGCTCCACCCTCTTCATGCCTCCACCTCCTTCAAAATGTGCACTTATGCCCATTCACACTTCTGTTTGCCCCTTGAACCCGGCCTAGAAAACCGGGTCCTAAGCAGTTTTCCACTTGACCCATCCCTTTCAAAGGGGAAACCTGCCCCTGAGTGCAAATGTGAAGCAAACGTCCATCTGAAGAAAACCCCAACTGCTTTTTGAGTGCTAAAGAGCAGGGGAAAGCAGTGGGACAATGGGAAGTACAAATAATAATAATTTATAATAATAGTTTATTACTTATACCCTGCCCATCTGGCCAGGCTTGCCTAATGTGCAGGTGAATTTTCATGAATTTCCTGAAAGGACCTACATTGGCTCCCAGTACGTTTCTGAGCACAATTCAAAGTGTTGGTGCTGACCTTTAAACCCTAAACGACCTCGGTCCAGTATACCTGAAGGAGTGTCTCCATCCCCATTGTTCAGCCCGGACACTGAGGTCCAGCTCCGAGGGCCTTCTGGCGGTTCCCTCAGTGCAAAAAGTGAAGTTATAGGGAATCAGGCAGAGGGCCTTCTCGGTAGTGGCACCCGCCCTGTGGAACGCCCTCCCACCAGATGTCAAGGAAACAGTGGCGTAGCGTGGGTTGTCAGCACCCGGGGCAAGGCAAGTAATTTGCGCCCCCTAACCCGTGGATTTGGGCCCCCTAACCCTAACCCCCAGATGTTGCGCCTGGTGCGGCCGCCCCCCCTGCACCCCCCACGCTACGCCACTGCAAGGAAATAAACAACTATCTGACTTTTAGAAGACATCTGAAAGCAGCCCTGTTTAGGGAAGTTTTTTATGTTTGATGTTTCATCGTGTTTTTAATATTCTGTTGGGAGCCGCCCAGAGCTTCTGGGGAAACCCAGCCAGATTGGCGTGGTATAAATAATAAATTTGTTGTTGTTGTTGTTGTTGTTGTTGTTGTTGTTGTTGTTGTTGTTGTTGTTACAGTGGACGCTCGGGTTGCGAACATGATCCGTGCAGGATGCACGTTTGCAACCCACAGCGTTCGCAACCCGCAGTGGTGGTCTGCGCATGGACAGGTTGGGATTTGGCACTTCTGCGCATGCGCAAAGCGCAATTTAGTGCTTCTGCGCATGTGTGGCCGCCGAAACGCGGAAGTAACCCATTCCAGTCATAGCTGTCAACTTTTCCCTTTTCTTGCGAGGAATCCTATTCGAAATAAGGGAATTTCCTTTTAAAAAAGGGAAACGTTGACAGCTATGCTTCCGGTACTTCTGGGTTTCAGCGGGTCTGTCACCCGAAAAAAACGTAACCTGAAGCATCTGTAACCTGAGATATGACTGTATTATTATTAGGACTTTTTTTAAACAACAACACGTATTTGCAAAGTGATGTGGAAAGGCAGAGATCTGAACTCAAGACTGGGGGAAAAGGAAAAACTGAGATATACCAAAACCGTCAGACTCACCCATCACTATCTGTAAAGTATCCCCCTTTCATCTGGGAGGTTGTGGTGCTTTGTGGCCAAGCAGTAATGGTTTGGGAGAGAGGTTTTTCCTGGAATCCTTTGCCTGGCTGCTGTATGCGTAGGAGGAAATGGACTGAACAGGTGGGGGATTTCCCCTCTTCAGGCTCAAGCTATTTAACTGGCAGAGCAGAGGAAGGCACAGGATCTCTTTCCTGCCCCTGATGCAAAGCATGCTGCTTCCCGTGGGCATCACTGTGCTCCTCTGCCTGGGCACCGTGAGCGGGTTCCTCCCCAACCACGAATCGGGGGGCATCGATTCGACAGTCTTCACAGATGCAGACATCACAGAAGAAGGGGTCCTTCGGGCTGTTGCCCATTACATGGAGACGAACCCACTGCCCGGAAGATCTCCCATGGCCCCGGGAGAGCTGGAAAACATGAAATCGCTGACAGCGACTGAACTCTTCAGGGCCTTTTTCAAAGGTAGGCTTGGAAAACAGGAGTGTGAAGACTAGATCTCATGGCCCTCGCAGAGGATTGCTTCTGCGCAGCCTATTCCTTTTCTATATCTCCACTGCTTCTTTTCTTTTTTTATAATATTTTTTATTAATTTTAACATATAAATTATAAAACATACCACAAAACTTATCACTTATACAATCTTTTTAGGCTTCCATCAGCACCTCTGATGATCCACCGTTTTAACCACTTCTTAGGCATTTCTTAACTTTATATTGCCTTTACATCTCTTAACAAATCATCCTCCCCCTTCTCCATTTTTACAACACCTCTAATAATACTCCTCACAAAACTTCTTGCAACCCTATGAACGTCGCCTATTCTTCACAATTACTTTTCAAATAGTCCATAAATTTACTCCAGTCTTCCATGAATTTCTGGTCTCGTCGGTTTCGAATCCTTCCTGTTAGTTTATCTAATTCTGCATAGTCCATTAACGTCATCCTCCATTCTTCAATTGTCGGTAACTCTTCTTGCTTCCGAGAAGA
Organism: Podarcis vaucheri; assembly: GCF_965113315.1. Taxonomy (NCBI): domain Eukaryota; kingdom Metazoa; phylum Chordata; class Lepidosauria; order Squamata; family Lacertidae; genus Podarcis; species Podarcis vaucheri. Next base: position 119,020,767 of record NC_138760.1, read on the forward strand.
GCAAGTCACTCTTCTTGAGAGCCAGTGTGGTGTAGTGGTTAAGAGCGGTAGTCACGTAATCTGGGGAACCGGGTTCACGTCTCCGCTCCTCCACATGCAGCTGCTGGGTGACCTTGGGCCAGTCACACTTCTCTGAAGTCTCTCAGCCTCACTCACCTCACAGAGTTACAGATAGGTAGCCGTGTTGGTCTGCCATAGTCAAAATAAAAAAATTCCTTCCAGTAGCACCTTAAAGACCAACTAAGTTAGTTCTTGGTATGAGCTTTCGTGTGCATGCACACTTCTTCAGATACACTGAAACAGAAGTTGCCAGATCCTTCTATATAGTGAGAAGGTGGGGAGGGGTATTACTCAGAAGGGTGGTGGGAATGGGAGATTGGCAGATAGCTGAGATGAGCCTGTTGACGACTCTTAACGACTGCAATAGGTCTGACAGGAAAAGGCAAGGGGTGAGAAGGTGAAAAATGGCTTAGTCATGTATAATGAGATAAGAATCCAATGTCTTTGTTCAGACCAGGTCTCTCCATGGTTTTGAGTTTGGTAATGAGTTGCAATTCAGCAGCTTCTCTTTCCAGTCTATTTCTGAAATTCCTTTGTAGTAAAGCAACTACTTTGAGATCTTGTATAGAATGCCCTGGGAGATTGAAGTGTTCTCCTACTGGTTTCTCTGTTTTGTGATTCTTGCAGGATCTGGCAACTTCTGTTTCAGTGTATCTGAAGAAGTGTGCATGCACACGAAAGCTCATACCAAGAACTAACTTAGTTGGTCTTTAAGGTGCTACTGGAAGGAATTTTTTTATTTTCACCTCACAGAGTGTTTGTTGTGGGGGAGGAAGGGAAAAGATAATATTAGCCGCTTTGAGACTCCTTCAGGTAGTGATAAAGTGGGATATCAAATCCAAACTCTTCTTTTTCTTCTTGCCTCTTTTCACTTGTTCCCCACCCCACCCCAGCTCCTCACCACCCACATGAAATTAGGCTGAGGTTCATGAGCGCCTGGAGGGGACACAGCTTACCCACCCCAACTTTTGCATAAGTCGGTGCTGGGGCTGTTGTAAAAAAGCACTTCCATTTTTGTGTATGGATTTCAGGGTTCGAAAACCAGTCATGCAATCTGTCCCTGTTTTCTTTTTCTTTATATATAATTGTTTATTAAATTTTCCATTTTACAATTTAAAATACTCGTTTTAAATCCTTAAGATATCAGTGGCTTCTCTTCTTCTCTTCCCATGGTTCGTTTTGCATATCATAAATCCCTGCATGTTTTACAAAAACTACACCATTCAGTATTCCGTTATTGCATCCGTCAAAACTTGTTGAAACTGTTGAATTTATCTTCATACTGCCAGCATTTTCCGCTGTGTACACAACTATTTCCCATATATTCAGTAAACGTTTTCCAATATTCTTTGAACGTATGTCCTTCTTGTTCTCTTATTCTATATGTTAAGTCTGAGAGTTGTGCTTATTCTGTCAACTTAAGTTGCCATTCTTCTCCAATTCGGACCTCGCTCGTTTTCCATTTTGGGGCTAACAAAACATGGGCTGCAGTTGTAGTATAAAAAGGGTAAAGGGACCCCTGACCATTAGGTCCAGTCGTGGCCGACTCTGGGGTTGCGGTGCTCATCTCGCTTTATTGGCCGAGGGAGCCGGCGTACAGCTTCCAGGTCATGTGGCCAGCATGACTGAGCCGCTTCTGGTGAACCAGAGCAGCTCACGGAAACACCGTTTACCTTCCCACCGGACATGGGAACTTTGACGTGCTTTCGAACTGCTAGGCTGGCAGGAGCAGGGACCAAGCATCGGGAGCTTACCCCGTCGTGGGGATTCGAAGCGCCGACCTTCTGATCGGCAAGTCCTAGGCTCTGTGGTTTAACCCACAGCACCACCCGCGTCCTGCAATAGTAGCATACATACTGGTAAATATGGTAAGCTTTTTTGACACCTGTCCGCTTTTTTTCTCGCACAGCTGATGTCTCTCCCAATCGATTAGTCAAAGCCATACAGGAACTCATGTCTGCAAATAATCAAGTGGAGGTCAACTACGCTGAATACAGTAACTACTTCTTCCACTGTGAAAAGATTGCCCCAAGTAAGGGGGAGCTGTACCTTGGGGGAGGGGGGTGGAGCTGTGTTTGGGGTGATGTGGGGAACTGTTCTTGATTTAAGAGAAACACTGAACTACTTGCTAGCACAGGTGAAAGGTACTTAATTAGCCATGCTATCTATAACAGTCCATATTTTTAGAGCTCATGCTTAGTTTATCTGTATATTTTAATTTTTTAAATTTTTAATTTTTTATTTATTTTATTATTATTATTATTATTATTATTATTATTATTATTATTATTATTATTATTCCCTGCCCATCTGCTGGATTTCACCAGCCACTCTGGGTGACTTATAGTATAGAAAAACATAGTAAAACATCAAGCATTAAAAACTTCCCTATACAGTGGTACCTCGGGTTACAGATGCTTCACATTACAGACGCTTCAGGTTACAGACTCCGCTAACCCAGAAATAGTACCTCAGGTTAAGAACTTTACCTCAGGATGAGAACACAAATCGTGCTCCGGCACCGCAGCAGCAGTGGGAGGCCCCATTAGCTAGGGTGGTACCTCAGGTTAAGAACAGTTTCAGGTTAAGAACGGACCTCCAGAACGAATTAAGTTCTTAACCCGAGGTACCACTGTACAGGGCTGCCTTCAGATGTCATCTAAAAGTTGTGTAGTTCTTTATCTCCTTGACATCTGACGGGAGGACGTTCCAAAGGGAGGGGGCCACGACCGCGAAGGCCCACTCAGTGTCCGGGTTGAGTGATGGAGGTGGAGATGCTTCTTCAGATTTACCAGGCCACTACTTACAGAAGATTTGGTTTGCCTAACTCAGGTTAGGAAGCTTCTGGCCCTCCAGATGTTCTGGATATTATCATCTCCAGTAACAGCAACAACAAGAATTTTATCATTTATACCCTGCCCATCTGGCTGGGTTCCCCCAACCACTCTGGGAGGCTTGTAACACATAAAAACAAAAAGGTAAAAAGGTAAAGGACCGCTGGACACTTAAATCCAGTCAAATGCAACTATGGGGTTGTGGCGCTCATCTCACCTTCAGGCCAAGAGAGCCAGTGTTTGTCCGCAGACAGCTTTCTGGGTCATGTGGCCAGCATGACTAAAGCGCTTCTGGTGCAACGGGGCACCGTGATAGAAGCCAGAGCGCATGGAAACGCCGTTTACCTTCCCGCCAGAGCGGTACCTATTTATCTACTTGCACTGGTGTGCTTTCGAACTGCTAGGTTGGCAGGAGCTGGGACAGAGCAACGGGAGCTCACCCTGTCACGGGGATTCGAACCACCAACCTTCTCATCAGCAAGACCAAGAGGCTCAGTGGTTTAGACCACAGCGCCATGGGAGCTGGAATCTAACCATACCTGGAGAATCCCTAGAGAAGTTCATTCCAGGGAAGAGTGCATGGCTTCCAGTTAGGCTTGAGACTTGACATTTCTCCAGTTTAGAAGTTAAGAGTTCAGAGGAGGAACAGGGATATAAAAAGTTCTGCTGTGTTATCTATTCCCAGGTATAACACAGATGCGAAACCTGAGGGATTCCATGCTAAGTAGCTTAAAGGAACCCGTGAGTTCATCGGATTTGGAATCGGCTCGACAAAGTGCTGGACAAGCTCTGCACATCCTTCAACAATTCTACAGTAACACCAACTGGCCTGAGCTGGGGAAAGGTGGACCTTACGATCACCTCCGTAAGTCAAAATGGATCTGGAAAACTCTCTCTTGTTTTCAAAGTTAAACATAAGAAGTACAGTGGTACCTTGGAAGCCAAATGGAAGCCGTTCCGGAAGCCCGTTTGACTTCCAAAACGTTTGGAAACCAAAGCGCGGCTTCCGATTGGCTGCAGGAAGCTCCTGCAGCCAATCGGAAGCTGCAGAAGCCCCATCAGACATCTGGCTTCCAACAAAGCGTTCAAAAACCAGAACACTCACTTCGGGTTTCGATCGTTCGGGAGCCGAAACGTACGCATACCAAGGCGCTCGACAACCAAGGTACGACTGTATTACTTCAAAGAAATATAGAAGCATGCCATGGTTCATCCATTTGCATTCCAGGTCCCCAAACAATGCTATCCATAATCAGTATAAGAAATCCAATAACACCTCATTTGAGAGGTTTCATTGTATCCTAATATAAATATCTCCAATTGCGTATTTTTTAATATATAGCTCATTTGTTTAAAAACAAAGAATTTATTGCAATTATGGTAGAATTCCTCATTTTTTGCATTCTTTCATGACTTTATTTGTCCCTGACCGGATGAGTGAGCTTGATCATATGCAAAACTAGGCAAATACATTCAAGGGCATCCTGATCAAATTTGCAGATGACACCAAACTGGGAGGGGTGGCTAACACCCCAGAGGACAGGATCACACTTCAAAACGACCTTGACAGATTAGAGAACTGGGCAAAAATAAACAAGATGAATTTTAACAGGGAGAAATGTAAAGTATTGCACTTGGGCAAAAAAAATGAGAGGCACAAATACAAGATGGGTGACACCTGGCTTGAGAGCAGTACATGTGAAAAGGATCTAGGAGTCTTGGTTGACCACAAACTTGACATGAGCCAACAGTGTGACGCGGCAGCTAAAAAAGCCAATGCAATTCTGGGCTGCATCAATAGGAGTATAGCATCTAGATCAAGGGAAGTAATAGTGCCACTGTATTCTGCTCTGGTCAGACCACACCTGGAGTACTGTGTCCAGTTCTGGGCACCACAATTCAAGAAGGACACTGACAAACTGGAACGTGTCCAGAGGAAGGCAACCAAAATGGTCAAAGGCCTGGAAACGATGCCTTATGAGGAACGGCTAAGGGAGCTGGGCATGTTTAGCCTGGAGAAGAGGAGGTTAAGGGGTGATATGATAGCCATGTTCAAATATATTAAAGGATGTCACATGGAGGAGGGAGAAAGGTTGTTTTCTGCTGCTCCGGAGAAGCGGACACGGAGCAATGGATCCAAACTACAAGAAAGAAGATTCCACCTAAACATTAGGAAGAACTTCCTGACAGTGAGAGCTGTTCGACAGTGGAATTTGCTGCCAAGGAGTGTGGTGGAGTCTCCTACTTTGGAGGTCTTTAAGCAGAGGCTTGACAACCATATGTCAGGAGTGCTCTGATGGTGTTTCCTGCTTGGCAGGGGGTTGGACTCGATGGCCCTTGTGGTCTCTTCCAACTCTATGATTCTATGATTCTATGATTCTAAGAGATTCAGTGGGAATCTGCAAGACTGATGCAAAGCACCTTTTGCATTTTTTTTTATCTACCTGGTTTTTAAAACCAGCATCCCTTTTTTCCACTCATGCTCTCAAATCACCGTACAGAATCATCATAAACCTGCCCGAGCCGCCGATTGTCAGGTTTACATGGAATTCAATGGAGTCTAAAGCTGTGTACCCGCCATATATTTAAAGCACATTCCCCCTCTCCAAAAATTCCTGAGAACTGTAGTTTACTCACCACAGAGCTACAACTCCCAGCGCCCTTGGCAAACTACAGTTCCCAATATTCATTTTGGGAGGGAGACACACATGTGCTTTGAATGTATGGTATGTAAAGGTAAAGGTAAAGGGACCCCTGACCATTAGGTCCAGTCGTGGCCGATAGAGCCAGTCGTGGCCGATATAGAGCTCCAGTACAACGTAACTGTAACAATTTTCTAAAACTACACAATCACTGAACGTCACTTTCGATCCCTTATTTGCATAACTATCTACAGTATCCCCCTGCTGGCCCAGGGTGAGAACTTCAGTACATAACAGCGCTCATCTCGCTTTATTGGCTGAGGGAGCCAGCGTACAGCTTCCGGGTCATGTGGCCAGCATGACTAAGCCGCTTCTGGCGAACCAGAGCAGTGCACGGAAACGCCGTTTACCTTCCCGCCGGAGCGGTACCTATTTATCTACTTGCACTTTGACGTGCTTTCCAACTGCTAGGCTGGCAGGAGCAGGGACCGAGCAACGGGAGCTCACCCCGTCACGGGGATTCGAACCGCCGACCTTCTGATCAGCAAGTTGTAGGCTCTGTGGTTTAACCCACAGCACCACCCGCGTCCCCGTGTGGTATGTACACAGACTAAAATAGGATTTTTTTCTCTCCCATTATGTTTGCCCTACAGTAAACCCTGCCAGTCCTGCTTTCCCTGTTGCTCCCGCTTCTAAGGAAACCTGTCGCGACTGCAGCAAAGATGCAAGGTAGGAACCCATGGGCACCCATGGGTGATGGTTGAGGAGGAGAAACGGCTGCTTCTTCTATTGTGACCGTGGAGGCAGTAAACAACAGAGGAGTGCCACTGATTTGTGTTGCTCCGTAACACCTCAGAGTCTCCCTCACACATAAGTGAAAATTGTGTAAGTGGGGAGCACCCTTCGAATGGTAAATTTATTTCTAAGCAGTGCATTTACCAACTTCCACGTTCTCTGTTTAACAGCAACCAGCTTGTGTGCAATGGAAACATCCTAGTGAACGACCTGCTCACAAGTGGGTACAAGTTGTCAGCATCATGCAGGCGTAAACCAAGAGGTAAGACCAGCGATTGTCGCTTTTTTGCCAGTTGTTGGGCATTTTCATTTTCTTTTCATGCCATTGAAAAATGCATGGAGGATAGGTAGACACGAGAAAGGCAACTTCTGAGTTCATTGCATGTCTGCACCTACCTCCTACATGCTGACTAAGAGACAAGGACTTCTCAGTGGTGGCTCCCTGGCTAAAGGAGTTTGCTTGCTGCCCAGTCAGCATGGCCAGTGGTCAAGGGTGTCCAGCAGCAACTTCTGGAGAGCCACAGATTCCCCACCACTGATGTGAAGACTAAAATGTCCACCTCGTTCCCATAACTGAAGCTGATGACCCTCACTACTGTGTTTCCCTAACTAAGAAGAAGAAGAAGAAGAAGAAGAAGAAGAAGAAGAAGAAGAAGAAGTTATTATTTATACCCCACGCATCTGGCTGGGTTTCCCCAGCCACTCTCGGTGGCTTCCAACAAGACACTAAAATACAATAACCTATTAAACATTAAAAGCTTCCCTAAACAGGGCTGCCTTCAGATGTCTTCTAAAAGTCTGGTAGTTATTTTTCTCTTTTACATCTGATGGGAGGGCATTCCACAGGGTGCGTGCCACTACCGAGAAGGCCCTCTGCCTGGTTCCCTATAACTTGGCTTCTTGCAGCAAGGGAACCGCCAGAAGGCCCTCGGTGCTGGACCTCAGTGTCCAGGCTGAACGATGGGGGTGGAGATGCTCCTTCAGTTATACTGGACCGAGGCCGTTTAGGGCTTTAAAGGTCAGCACCAACACTTTGAATTGTGCTCGGAAACATACCGGGACCCAGTGTAGGTCTTTCAAGACCGGTGTTATATGGTCTTGGCGGCCGCTCCCAGTCACCAGTCTAGCTGCCGCATTCTGGATTAGTTGTAGTTTCTGGGTCACCTTCAAAGGTAGCCCCACATAGAGCGCATTGCAGTAGTCGAAGCGAGAGATAACCAGAGCATGCACCACTCTGGCGAGACAGTCCGTGGGCAGGCAGGGTCTCAGCCTGCGTACCAGATGGAGCAGATAAACAGCTGCCCTGGACACAGAATTGACCTGCGGCTCCATGGACAGCTGTCAGTCGAAAATGACTCCCAGGCTGCGCACCTGGTCCTTCAGGGGCACAGTTATCCCATTCAGGACCAGGGAGTCTTCCACATCTGCCCGCCCCTTTCCCCCCAAAACAGTACTTCTGTCTTGTCAGGATTCAACCTCAATCTGTTAACTTAAATGATCCAGCCTAGCAATTCTTCTCCATCTTCTCCTCCTCCTCCTCCTTTACATTTATATATCACCTTTATTTTACAAGGATCTCAAGATAGCGTACCTGGTTCTCCTCCTCCCCATTTCATTCTCACAGCAACCCTGTGAGGTAGACTAGGCTGAGAGACAGTGGCTGGTCCAAGGTCACCCAGTGAGCTTCATGACTGAGTAAGGATCCGAACCCTGCTCTCCCAGGTCCCAGTCCAACACTCTAACTATTACGCTGCACTGGCTCTTATGAAGAAGAAGTGTTTGGATTTGATATCTCGCTTCATCACTACCCGAAGGAGTCTCAAAGCGGCTAACATTCTCCTTTCCCTTCCTCCCCCACAACAAACACTCTGTGAGGTGAGTGAGGCTGAGAGACTTCAGAGAAGTGTGACAGGCCCAAGGTCACCCAGCAGTTGCATGTGGAGGAGCGGGGAAGCGAACCCGGTTCCCCAGATTACGAATCTACTGCTCTTCACCACTACACCACACTGGCTCTCACTTATGTCTCCTCCATTCTCTTTCCTATATTCTTTCTGTAGGCAAATGTGGGCATGGTGGAAGAAATGACCCGGCCGAAATGTTCCCTACCACGGGGGGGATCAACAAGGAGACAACTGACCCCCGGCTCTCCCCGCACTATCAGTTGCATCAACAAGCAGCTGAACTGGCCATACAAGCCACAAGGGACTTCTTTGTAGGAGATGGTATGGTTCATTGACCTTTCAGCACAGGGATAAATAATACCTTCTTCTTCTTCCAGGCCTTTTATGACCTTGATATAGTTGCAACCCTTGTGGTGGTTTTAGCTCTTGTGATTTGTTTTGGCTGTGGCTGTCACTAAATTATGGGACTCCCTCCCCACAGAGGTGCATCACACACCTTCATCGTATGGTGTTTGTTGTGCTCTGAAGGCACGCTTGTGACACATGATATAGACATGGATCATTAGACACCACCTTGTTCCTGTGATTGTTTTAAACTGTTTCTTCGCGTAGCGTTTTAAACTGTTGTGACTTGCCCTGAGACCTTACAGTGAAGGGTGGGAAATAGATAAACAAACAAATAGGCCCATGGACCGATTCCTCACCCTGGACCTATCGCTTTTGTTCTTTTGCCCATAAAGACCATGTCACCATCCACCATGCCAGTCTGAGACAAGGTATTGTCCAATGAAAATAGGGAGGTCCTAAGGAAAAGTGGATAAGCATAACCTGTTTTTACTCCATTGTTGTTGTTTTTCAGGGTACGGCCTGCTGGACCAGGTGGGCAGTGATACCTTTAAGAGGTTTTTCAACTTGGAAGGCTATTCGCTCACCTTTGTAATAGACACGACTGGCAGCATGTCGGAGGATATCCACCATGTCATAACCACCTGCAAAAACCTCCTCCAGGAATTTTCCAGCTCCCCGGATAAACCCTTTAACTACATTCTTGTGCCTTTCAACGATCCAGGTGAGAGGGCAAAAAAGCAGAGCTGGTTCTTCCCACACTAAGTCTGCTTAGTCTGAAATTGCCTGACTTCCTTCGCTCTGCCTTTTTTCGGAGAATCCAAATAACATTGTTGCACACCTGTTCTTTTTTTAAGTGACTTCAAATGATATTTTGGTTAAATTAATATACAGGCAACTCCCCCATTTTTGGGGGGGTTATGTTCTGGGTCATCATGCATGTCGGTGCAGCGTAAGCCCACCCCACCCCATTCTGCCCCCTCCCTGCCCCATTCCAGGACCATAAATGGTCACGCATGCCTTGGTTGCACACATAATGGTCATTCCCATAATTCTGTTCCGCTTGGTATGTAAAATAAGTGTAAAATTGCATAGGAATAGTTAAAAATGACTGCCAAGTACTTGCAGTTATATATTATGTATTTATATTGTTTGTTGTTTGTTGCTGTTGTTATGTAGCATTACCTGACATTTTCAGAAGGTAACATTGGAATTCTGTGGTTTCCCCAAAGCATTTTATGTCCTTCTTCACTAGACGTACCATATTTTTCACTCTATAGGACGCACCTTGTTTTAGAGGGGGAGAACAAGGGGAAAAAATTCTCCCCCTCTCTGCTCAGCACCCCTTCAGCGAAGCGGCAGGAGAAACGGGGCCCCTTCCATTTCTCCTCCTGTTTGGCTGAAGGGGCGCCGCGCAGCTCTCCCTCTCTGCTGAAGCCAGGAGAGTCTTGCTCTCCCGGCTTCAGCGAAAGGAACCCGAAGCCTCCGAAGCACAGCGGGACCTCCTGCTGCACTCCGGAGGCTTCAGGCAGCTATCCCTGAAGCCTGGAGAGCGAGAGGGGTCGGTGCGCACCGATCCCTCTCACTCTCCAGGCTTCAACGAAAGCAAGGTGAAGCTTCTGGAGCGCAGTGGGAGTGCTCCCTTTGCACTTCAGAGGCTTCGCGTTGCTATCGCTGAAGCCAAGGAGCCTGCATTCGCTCCATAGGACGCACACACATTTCCCCTTAATTTTTGGAGGGGGAAAAGTGCGTCCTATAGAGCGAAAAATACGGTAAATTGACCAAGCTAAACATTGACTAATCACAAAAATAATATCAGGTTTGAATTCTTCTCACACACACACCCAAAAAACCCGTATTTTAAGACCCCCCGCTGAAGAAATTTGCCGAAAGTAAGTTTCACCCCCAAAAATGACATACCCTACGTGACCCAGCTTAAGGTATGTCTCTGCCTGCCAGCTCTCCATTGCAGGTACTCAGTCCCTCTCATATCTATCCCTGCAGATGTTGGCCCAGTCCAAGTGACTCAGGATGTGGATGAGCTTAAGACCTTGATCTCTAACCTCAGACCTACGGGTGGCGGTGACTGCCCAGAGATGTCTTTGAGTGGCCTGAAGTTGGCTTTGGAACACAGCTTGCCAAGGTAATAGACCTGGCCTTTCCCGCCTTATTCCCAACATAAATATTCCCATTACCTTCATTCCTCCATTCCTAGTACCTTTGCTTGAGTACCTAGAAGTCACTCCACTCATTCTCCCTTGCAACCTGGAACTTCTTCCCAGGTCGTCTCCTTGTGGTCACCTCTATTCTTTCAAATCCCCACCACCACCAGTTAAGCCTTCAAAACTCCAGTCCTCCCCCACCTGCCCCCAACAACAATGGGGCCCAAGTATGTATTGAGTGGCCATGTTCCAACGATCATACCTCCGTTAAATAAGCTGCGGTAGGAAGGAGCCTCATGAACATGCGCACAACCCCTTTATGTGAACCAGAAAATGAACCAGTTAATTTCCCATTAACCTCTAGAACATAAGAAGAGATCTACTGGCTCAGACCAGAGGCCGATCTAGTCCAGCATCTCACTGCTGGACTATGGGAAGTCCAGACACAAGACATGGGCGCATTAGCCCTTCCTCTGATCCTGAATCACTGCTATCAGCCTCCAATAGCCTCAGGAATTTCTCTAATCTCCTTTGAACACTACAGTGGTGCTCCGCAAGACGAATGCCTCGCAAGACGGAAAACTCACTAGATGAAAGAGTTTTCCGTTTTGGAGGTGCTTCGCAAAACGAATTTCCTATGGGCTTGCTTCGCAAGACGACAATGTCTTGCGAGTTCCTCCTGGGTTTTTTTCCCTCCCCCCTTTTTCTAAGCCGCTAAGCCGCTTATCAGCTGATCCGATCAGCAGATAAGCCGCTAAAAGCTGCTAATAGCGCTAATAGCGCTAATCTGCTAATCCTTCAATGGGCTTGCTTCGCAAGACGAAAAAACCGCTAGACGAAGAGAATCACAGAACGGATTCTTTTTGTCTTGCGAGGCACCACTGTACCTCTTTGTTGTAGAGAATTCCATGGTTTAGCTATGCACAGCATGAAGACGCCCCAACGTTCAGCTTTGTTTGATGGCCTCTTGTTCTGGTATCAGGGTGGGACCCCTCCGACGGGTAGAAAAACCGCTCTCTCTATTCGCTTTGGAACATGCCTTAGTATTACACCTACTTTGAACTAGGGTTTGATATCCTGACTTCTTCAGAAGGCATTAACCATCGGTTCGGTCAAAATGGAAAACTCTAGTTAGCTTCCTGATTTGTTCTCTTCCTTGCACAAAGGTCCAAGATCTACACCTTTACTGATGCTGGAGCCAAAGATGAGCACCTGAAAGATGAAGTCCAGGTCCTACTTGATTCATCCGAGTCTGAAGTGAATTATGCTCTCACAGGGTATTGCTCTAGCCGGAAACGCAGAAGTATGTATAGCTCTTGGCAAGCAATGAGAAAGAGGGCATTTTTATTGGTGGCAGAGTGTTCCACAAATAGAAGGGTGGGATCCTTGAGAAATCAGCAGCCCCACCTCCCGACTTATGCCAATATAATTCTTCTCTGGTGATCATTCGTAGCCAAGTATGATGGTCTTCCATAAACACAGTTTTAACAATGAGTCCATAAGTGACTGTGGAGGCCAATTCTGGATCCACAGTGGTTTCCAGGTGGGAGTTGATCACAGTGAGGGTTTGCCAAACGTGCCTTCCTCTTAGCGCATTTCTCGTCCTGAGTTTGAGTGTCTTCGAAGCCCATGACACCTTTGGTAAAGACTGTTCTCCAATTGGAGCGCTCACAGGCCAGTGTTTCCCAGTTTTCGGTGTTTATACTACAATTTTTAAGATTTGCCTCAAGAGAATCTTTAAATCTCTTTTGTTGACCACCAGCATTACACTTTCCATTTTTAAGTTCGGAATAGAGTAGTTGCTTTGGAAAACGATCATCAGGCATCCGCCCAACATGACCAGTCCAACGAAGTTGATGTTGAAGAATCATTGCTTCTACACTGGTGATCTTTGCTTCTTCCAGTACACTGGCATTAGACAGGCGAACCTTATAAGCAACTGCTGCCAAAACACCCACTGTGGTTTGCCTTTCCTCCTGTGAACACAGAAGAGAAGGAGGCCAGGTTTTGAGACAAAAACCCATCCTTTCTCTCCACAGGTGCTGCCGAAGAGGCTTCTGGGAGAAGTTATGCTAACATCTATGAAGAACTAGCTGCTTATTCCGGAGGCTTCTATGTGATGACCACCAAAGGCGAACTCGACCAGGTCTTGGGCATCATGGAGCTGTCTCTGAATGCCGCCCCGGTTACGGTGGCCCATAAGCAATTGGATGGGTCTCAGTGCTCCTTCCCTGTGGATGAGACCCTCACAGAAATCACAGTCTCCGTCAAGAGCTTGCACTCTTTGGATTTCACCATTACTGTGAGGCAACCTTCAGGTACAGCTTGTTCAGAGAATGAAGCAGAGAGCTTTCCTGCAAAAGTATGGTGGGGGGAATGAAAATTGTGGAGAGTCTTGTATGGTTTGCCATCTCATCCTCTACACAAATAATGGTGAACACTTTTGGGCCTGAGGGCTGTGTTTTGGGCTTTGGGGCTACCGTCCAGGGACCCCACGTCAGCGACAGGCAAAGCGAGAGGAGAGCATTGGCAGTAAATGTTACCTTTGTGCAGTTAAGAGAGCTTCTCCACACATTCACAGGCCTACATCTCTATCAACCACCCAGGGAAATGAGGGGCATGATCAGACTTCAAGAACATTTAAGCAAGAGGGGTGGGTACTCAAGGAAGGCATATCCTCCAACATATCTCTGATGAACATAGGGACGTCTTATTCCATCATAATAATTTTATTATTTACACCCCGCCCATCTAACTGGATTTACCCCAGCCACTCTGGGGGCTGGCGGTGGTCCCACCAGACAGCAGCTGCTCCAGCCCCCAGCAACAGCCTGTGACGCTTGCCCTGGACATCAAGAAAGGGAATACCTAGGCGCACAATAGGGAATTTGAACCTGGGTGGCTCCAGTGGAAGTCTGACATTCTATCCCAGGCATCCCCAAACTCTGCCTGCCAGGTGTTTTGGGACTACAATTCCCACCATCCCTGACGACTGGTCCTGTTAGTTAGGGATGATGGGAGTTGTAGTCCCAAAACACCTGGAGGGCCGAGTTTTGGGGTGCCTGCTCTAGCCACTCTAGCCACCTGAATCATACTGGGATCTTTAAATCAAACTGGCTCTTTGGATTTAAGGGAAACCTGGGAAAAAAAATATTACCATTTTGTTAAAAAAAAAAGAAAGAAAGGAGAGAGAGGAGGAGAACATAACACTGTATTTATTTTTTAAAGAACTCACGTTTGTTTGCTGCAGGGTTTTCTTTATTATGAATTAATTTTTATTATTTTATTATTAACTAATTAATATTTTCCCAATTTCATGGGGGGGGACCCCCCAAAGCATAATACAACAAATGTATGTTAAGGGGAAGGTATGTTGAGCATAACAACAAGCTGTGGTGCACATTCACCAGCCCTCATGGAGAATGTGCATACTTCCCAGTCAAATATACCGTATTTTTTGCTCTATAAGACTCACTTTTTCCCTCCTAAAAAGTAAGGGGAAATGTGTGTGCGTCTTATGGAGCGAATGCAGGCTGCGCAGCTATCCCAGAAGCCAGAACAGCAAGAGGGATTGCTGCTTTCACTGCGCAGCAATCCCTCTTGCTGTTCTGGCTTCTGAGATTCAGAATATTTTTTTTCTTGTTTTCCTCCTCTAAAAACTAGGTGCATCTTGTGGTCTGGTGCGCCTTATAGAGCGAAAAATACAGTACATAGTCTTCAACAGGGCTTGGAGAACTTGCATTTATTGAGGGTGTGAAGCAGGGGCAGTAAAGAATGTGGCCAGAAGAGAGGTTATTGACCGTGGAGAGGGACAAACAAGGAGGACTGCATTTGTCCACCGGGCCTGACATTCCCCACCCCTGCTCTGCCCCTCCTGCAACCTTGTCTGTCTTTGTGTCATCCTGTGGCAGGTGTCTCGCCACCCACTCACACAGTGATCAACACAGCCAGCCACAAGATTGTGAAGGTGTCCCCCATCCCTGAGCGGGGCATGTGGACCGTGACTGTCTCTCCCAGTGGCTCCTACGAGGTGGAAATCGGAGGCAAGAGCTTGCTAGACATATCCTACCAGATTATGCAGAAGCAGAAAGAGTATGTGCTTCCGGTCCAGGGAAAACCTGTGAAAGGTAAGTTTGGGGGGATTTGAAGCAGCCATACTGAGGGCAGGAGTATCTGATGTTGTTGTTTAAGGCTTCAAAAGGGTAAAGGGACCCCTGACCCTTTACCCTTTGTCCAGTCGTGGCCAACTCTGGGGTTGTGGCGCTCATCTCGCTTTATTGGCCGAGGGAGCCGGCGTACAGCTTCCGGGTCATGGGGCCAGCATGACTAAGCCGCTTCTGGCGAACCAGAGCAGCGCACGGAAACACCGTTTACCTTCCTGCCAGAGCAGTACCTATTTATCTACTTGCACGTTTACGTTCTCTCAAACTGCTAGGTTGGCAGGAGCAGGGACCGAGCAACGGGAGCTCACCCTGTCGCGGGGATTCGAACCGCCAACCTTCTGATCGGCAAGTCCTAGGCTCTGTGATTTAACCCACAGCGCCACCCGCATCCCTGTTTAAGGCTTACAAAGCACCTAAAGAGTTGTACAGATAGTAAGGGCCAGAGGCTCTGGCTTCCTCCGCTCTTGAGGGCGGCCGACGTCACGCAATATGCCAATGTAGCATGCATAGGGCTGCCGTACGTCCAGGATTCAGCCCTCGTAAACAGCGTCCGGGTGGAAATTGCTGAAACGTCCAGGGAAATCCGGACGTATGGCAGCTCAGATCAATAGTGTAGATTCTGGTGGTTTTCATTAAAAATACACTGGTGCCTCGCAAGACGAAAAGAATCCGTTCTGTGATTCTCTTCGTCTAGCGGTTTTTTTGTCTTGCGAAGCAAGCCCATTGACGGATTAGAGGATTAGCGCTATTAGCGGCTTTTAGCGGCTTATCAGCTTATTGGATCAGCTGATAAGTGGCTTAGCGGCTTAGAAAAAGGGGGGGAAGGGGGAAAACCGCAGGAACTCGCAAGACATTTTCGTCTTGCGAAGCAAGCCCATAGGAAATTCGTTTTGCGAAGCACCTCCAAAACGGAAAACCCTTTCGTCTAGCGGGTTTTCCGTCTTGCGAGGCATTCGTCTTGCGGGGCACCACTGTAGCTCAAAAACTCAACAACTTTGGCCAACGAAAGCTCAACAACTTTTGTGTCTGGATTTTCACCTTTTGGAATATGGCAATAATGTGGCAACACCAATGGCAACCCATGTCTAAAGTGTTTATCCCCCCCCCCCCCGATTTTCCTCAAAAACTTCATTTTTTGGGAGGGAGGGAGATTTTGCAAAACAAGCTCAACAACATTGGCCCAAAGTTGAAATAATATGGCAACCCTAAGTATGCACAACGTTACTGCTCAATATTGAGGGGGCCCAGAACTTCGGGGGGGGCAGCTGGCATGCCTGTTAAGGACACTCCCACACCTGTCATTTGCAGCATGTTTGCCATGTCCCATGCACTCATTTTTGGGTGTTCATCTGCATTACACTGAGCTGTAGTTTAACCTGCTCATCCCCTCTCCCCCAGTTTTGCAGGTTCCCTGTTTGCAGGCTTAAAGGGATGGGGATGGGGGGGCAGGTTGGTGTCTCCTTTTGCCATGTTCTTGCTGGAGCACCCATGGGAGGTGCTATCTCCCAGTGATACTTCCCCCCTGAAAAAAAAATTCATTTTATAACAAAAATAAACAATGCAAACAGAAAAACTAACAATGCAAACAAATTCTTGGCTTATCCTTGTTTTTTCTAAACATTGCTAGGTGAGCTTCCCCACGTCCCCCCCTATCTGATTTTCATTTTACCTCATCTTTAGCAGTTTCATATATCATAATTTTTAACCATTTTTTATCACTTAGTCTTACCATAAAAATCTTCACGTCTAATCACTGACAAAT
This sequence comes from Podarcis vaucheri, assembly GCF_965113315.1. Lineage (NCBI taxonomy): Eukaryota > Metazoa > Chordata > Lepidosauria > Squamata > Lacertidae > Podarcis > Podarcis vaucheri. The sequence goes on from NC_138760.1 coordinate 119,037,431, forward strand.
AACACTATTCTAATACTTCTAACCCTACAGCCTATGTCCACTTCCAAAGCTATTCTAAGATTTAAATATTAACATATTTTTTCAAATATTCTTTAAACTTCTTCCAATCTTCTTCCACCGTCTCTTCTCTCTGGTCTCGGAGTCTCCCAGTCAGTTTGGCAAGTTCCATATAGTCCAAATATCTCCCAGTGACCCTTGGTCTGGATGAGCTCAGTGGAGATACTGAAGTGATAGGTGGGGATTTCCACAGATGTTCTTCTGAGTTCCTGCGTCTTTGTTCCAGGCTCCAACTATACTGTCTCGCTGAGGCTGGTGGGTGGGGCTAAAGGTGCCCGGGTCCAGCGCCTGATCCCCATTTCTGGATTGGGGAACCCCCTAGACTCCATCACTTTGAACCAGACCTCTGATGCCCTTGGCAATGTCCTGGCTATTGCCCCTGTTTTCTTGCACACTCCGGTAAGTACCCTTTCCTCATGTCATTTGCTAAAGACTGGTGCCAGTTGCAGGGCCGGCTCTACCATTGGGCAAGGGCAGGACCTCAGGTGCAGAACCAAATTCAGCTTTCCAGTGCTCCTACTATGTTACTACCAAGACCTTCCCGGACTAACCCGGAGACAAATGTCAGGACACGGGTGGCGCTGTGGTCTAAACCACTGAGCCTCTTGGGCTTGCCGATCAGAAGGTTGGAGGTTCAAATTCCCACGACGGGGTGAACTCCTGTTGCTCCATCCCAGCTCCTGTCAACCTAGCAGTTCGAAAGCACGCCAGTGCAAGTAGATAAATAGGTACCGCTGCGGCAGGAAGGTAAACGGCATTTCCGTGTGCTCTAGTTTCCATCACAGTGTCTCAGTAGCGGTTTAGTCATGCTAGTCACACGACCCAGAAAGCTGTCTGTAGACTAAGGCCGGCTCCCTTAGCGTGAAAGCAAGATGAACGCCTCAACCTCATAGTCGCCTTTGACTGGACTTAACCATTCAGGGGTCCTATACACACACATACATATATATGATAAAAAGGTAAAGGGACCCCTGACCGTTATGTCCAGTCATGAACGACTCTGGGGTTGTGACGCTCATCTCGCTTTACTGGCTGAGGGAGCCAGTGTTTGTCCGCAGGCAATTTTTCCGGGTCATGTGGCCAGCATGACTAAGCCACTTCTGGCGAACCAGAGCAGCGCACAGAAACGCCCTTTACCTTCCCGCCAGAGTGGTACCTATTTATCTACTTGCATTTTGACGTGCTTTCGAACTGCTAGGTTGGCAGGAGCTGGGACAGAACAACAGGAGCTCACCCCATTGCGGGGATTCGAACCGCCGACCTTCTGATTGGCAAGCCCAAGAGGCTCTGTGGTTTAGACCACAGCACCACCTGCGTCCAATATATATGATACTACTAGGAAAAGAAATGGTCGGGTATGATGGGAGCTGTAGTCCAATGACTTCTGGAGGGCCACAGGTTCTCCTGCCCTGCTTTAAAATATCTTTAACAATAATTCTCTCTCCTCTACCTTCCAGACCACGCTGCTGAGTGTAGAAGGCCTGTCTCCAGAGAATCTGCCCTTTTCGCGAGTCAGCAGCTACCCCATCAGCACCGAGTCCGTGCAGATTCTACCCGTGCCGGACCAAAACAGTGAGTATGGTATTCAAAGGCAGACTGCCTCCAACAATGGAGGCAAAGCATTAGCTCTCATGACCAGTAGCAGCCACCTCCAACGGTGAGATGATGGTGGTGGTGGTGGTGATGATAATAATAAGAATAATAATTTATTATTTGTACCCCGCTCATCGGGCTGGGTTTCCCCAGCCACTCTGGGCGGCTTCCAACAAAGATTAAAAATCTTCCAACAAAGATTAAAATGTCACACATTAAAAACTTCCCTGAACAGGGCTGTCTTCAGATGTCTTCTTAAAGTCAGATAGTTGTTTATTTCCTTGGCTTCTGATGGAAGGGCGTTCCACAGGGTGGGCGCCACTACCGAGAAGGCCCTCTGCCTGGTTCCCTGTGACCTCACTTCTCGCAGGGAGGGAACCGCCAGAAGGCCCTCAGAGCTGGACCTCAGCGTCCAGGCAGAAATCCACCCAGCCACTCTGGGCAGCCCCCACAGAATATGAAAAACATGATAAAACTTCAGACATTAAAAACTTCCCTAAACAGGGCTGCCTTCAGATGTCTTCTAAAAATCTGGTGGTTGTTTATTTCCTTGACATCTGAAGGGAGGGCATTCCACAGGGTGGGCGCCACTACCAAGAAGGCCCTCTGCCTGGTTCCCTACGACCTCACTTCTCGTAGGGAGGGAACCGCCAGAAGGCTCTCGGAGCTGGACCTCAGTGTCCGGGCAGAACGATGGGGGTGGAGACTCTCCTTCCGGGTGCTGAGAGTTGCTAGGTGCCCCCTATTCCCCCCCACACACACATAGCTACAGAATGGTTTGACAACCAATGCGTCCTCCCAGGCTGAACGATGGGGTTGGAGACACTCCGAGGCCCAGCTGCCAGTACCTGCCCATGTTCTCCTATCTATCCAGGCACAATGGCACCTGGCGAAAGTCTGGAGGTCTCTGTCATGGTGGTGAATGAAGGGACAGCTGCCGCCTTCTCCTTTAAAGTCTGGGACGACTTTAGTTTCCTGGAGAGCTTTACACCAACGGAAAGTTTCCTAAATTCAGGAGAGAGCGTCGTCCTCAGGGCAACCTTCACGGCGCCTTTGAAGAACAGCAGCTTTACTTCCAGGTAAGACAGCATTGCTGTAGCAGTCTGGAACAGGAGAGGCAGGTTGAAGTGGGACCATGGACGAGGTGCCAACATTTGGGAGGTCTATGGGCAGGAAGCAGTAGTCTCAAGACCCTGGGTAGGCAAACTAAGGCCCGGGGGCCAGATCTGGCCCAATCGCCTTCTAAATCCGGCGCACGGACGTCCCAGGAATCAGCGTGTTTTTACATGAGTAGAATGTGTCCTTTTATTTAAAATGCATCTCTGGGTTATTTGTGGGGCATAGGAATTCGTTCATTTCCCCCCAATATATATATATATATATATATATAGAGAGAGAGAGAGAGAGAGAGAGAGAGTCCGGCCCCCTACAAGGTCTGAGGGACAGTGGACCGGCCCCCTGCTGAAAAAGTTTGCTGACCCCTGCTCAAGACAGATGGTGTCAGTCTTCAGGGAATTCTATCCCTCCCCAGTAGCAGCAAGAAGCAGAGAAAAACAAGGAAGAGTCCTTACAAATGAGTTTATTCAGTGATCACAGCGAGAGACAAAGGAATGCAGCCTGACTCCCAAGAATGGCGTTGCCCCAACTGAGTTCCTCCCCGCTTCCTTCCTAGCAACAGCACTTCCCCTTACAGGAGCTGACAGGGGCTAATTGACTGTGACTCCTTTGCTCTTGCACTCTCAATGAACGCCATGATCTGGGAGAAGGGGGGGCCAGAAACACTCTCCAGTGATAATGTGTCAGCTGGCTGCTCTGTCTCTGTCTCTCCCCACCCCCTTCTCCCAACACCTCCCACCTCCTAACTGTTTGCCTGTGAGCTATGGCCTTCTTCTGAGCTATGACCTTCCTCAAACCACTGCTGTAATTTAATATGGTGTTACCTTGGTTCTCGAACAGCTTAGTTGTCAAACAAATCAGCTCCCGAATGCCACAAACCCGGAAGTAAGCGTTCTGGTTTGCGAATGTTTTTCGGAAGTTGAACATCCGGTGCGGCTTCCGCTTGAGTGCAGGAAGCCACGCCTTGGTTTTTGAATGGTTTCAGGAGTCAAACAGACTCCTGGAACGGATTAAGTTCAAGAACCAAGGTTCCACTGTACTGCCTTTCTCTTCTCTGGAAGCTTCAGGAGAAGGGGGTGGATCGCTACCATTCAGTGCTGGATTTACGTATAAGCTAAACAAGCTATAGCTTAGGGCCCCACTCTCTTGGGGGCTCCCCAAAAAATTAAAGAAAAAAACTGGTTGTACATTTACAAAATATAAGCTAAAAAACAAAAACAAAACCTACATACAGCAACACTGTTTTGTGTTGTGTAGGCTCCTATGACGTAAGGAATGCGCCCTGCCTGCTGGCCTGCTCCCTAAAATATCACTGGTTTGCTCATTTCTGTATATAGGGTGCCTACATTCTGCATGGACCAGTTGCATGGCAACATGAGCAAATGGCTTTAGATACCTGTTAGGTCCATAAATTACCATATAGCATATATTCAACACAAAAAACTGTGACACTTTGTTGTTGACAAAGGACAGCTGGACATATAGAGGGCCCCATTACCTTCAGTAGCTTAGGGCCTCATCAAACCTAAATCCGGCCCTGCCACCATTCCTCTTCAATCTCGTCCCCTTCAGATATTCCCTGACAGATGGGCACAAACAGGTTACAGGTTGCTGTTGTTGGTTTCTGTTTGTGCCACTGTGCAGTGCTTGGAGTCACAAGACTCTGTTTTGCATACCAGAGATTCCAGGCTGTTGGAAGTCTCACGGAAGACAGGAGATGGATGTGATGTTACTGGTTTCCTGTTCCTTTGTTTTCCAGTTGCTCTCTGCTTTCACAGAGAGAGCATGAATATTTCTTTTCTGTCTGCGTAGCTAGAAATAAAGCATAGCGATGTAGCTCATATTTCTCGTCCTTCCCTGCGTGCTGGATACTCTGTGTAATGGGGGAACGTGCTTAGATCCTCATCAAAGGCTCAGGTCATTAATCACATCGGAGGACTCAACCAGAAGAGTCGCTCAGTTGAACGCAAATCCGACGGCTGTATCCCAAATCAGACCATCAGTCCATCCAGTTCAGTATTGCTACACTGGATCTCCAAGGTTTCTTTTCCAGCCCAACCTGAAGATGATTGAGCCTGGGACCTTCTGAATGCAAAGCAACTGCTCTATTGCTGAGACACAGCTTTTCCCTCGATGCACTTTAGGGCCATAGGAAGCTGCCTCACACAGCGTCAGGCCAATGGCCAGTCCAGGTCAATACTGGCTGCCCTGACCCACGGTGGCTCTCCTGGGTTTCAGGCAGGAAATATTCCCAGCCCTGCCAGGAGATGCCAGGGATGGGACCGCAGGTTTCGCCCATGCAGAGTATCCCCCTGCTGGCCCAGGGTGAGAACTTCAGTACATAACAGCGCTCATCTCGCTTTATTGGCTGAGGGAGCCGGCTTACAGCTTCTAGGTCATGGGGCCAGCATGACTAAGGCGCTTCTGACAAACCAGAGCAGCGCACGAAAATGCTGTTTACCTTCCCGCCGGAGTGGTACCTATTTATCTACTTGCACTTTGACGTGCTTTTGAACTGCTAGGTTAGCAGGAGCAGGGACCAGGCAAAAGGAGCTCACCCCATCGCGGGGATTCGAACCGCCGACCTTCTGATCGGCAAGTCCTAGGCTCTGTGGTTTAACCCACAGCGCCACTCCTTACCCCCCCAAAAAAATGCACTCTGTTCATCATTACCTAATGTTCTTTCAGCACCGCAACGTTCACAGCTAAAAGCTCAGCAACTCAAAACTACCTGAGACTGCCCATCACTGTCATTTCTGAAAATGATACGGTGAGTTCTCACTCCACATTGATTATTCACTAATATGTGATAGTCAGTGAAGAATTGCCGGCTGCCTAAGAATGTAAAAATGGATGCTTTTCTGTTCTGCCCTGCTGTCCCGTCCCCCCACTGCAATTCATCTTCCACTGCCCCAAATTATGTTATTTGTCTCTCAGTCTGTTGCGGTGAAATTATGTCGCTTACGTAATTTGCATAATTAATTTTGCAGGTTACGTAAGTTATGTTGTTGTCATGTTACTCCACCCCCATTCGTTTAAAATGCAAAGGAAACACAATCCAAATGGGGGGGGTGTGGGAGAGACATAATCAATTACATATTTTTTATGGACTGAAAGCAACAACCACAGTGAATACCAATCTTATTTGCTGTATTGATTTTTGCTCCAGATATGGGACAAATAAGTGAACACCTGAAGTTTCCGCTCCCATTTCTATTATTGTGAGAATTCTATTACATTCCTAAATGCCTCCCAGTTTGAGAAATGTTGTTGTTTAGTCATTTAGCCGTGTCCGAGTCTTTGTGACCCCATGGACCAGAGCGCGCCAGGCACTCCTGTCTTCCACTGCCTCCCGCAGTTTGATCTTCTTGCAGTCCATGGGACTCTCATGAGTCTCCTCCAGCACCATAATTCAAAAGCATAAATTCTTCGGCGATCAGCCCTTTTTAATCCGTGTGTGTGTGTGTGTTTTAATAAAAATCTGCATGCAAATTTGTATTTAAACACACACACACACATGCATATATAAACATATATATATTCATGTATTTAAATAATGTTTAAATACAAATTTGCATGCAGATTGTTTTTTGAAAACACACACACATTAATGTGAAAATGGGACTTATGAACACATGTGAAACTGACATAGACAAGCTATAGACTGATTGATCCATCTGCCATTCAAGGGTTGCCAACGTGGTGCCCTCCAGACTATAATTCTCATCAGCCTCAATCAGCGTGGCCAGTAGTCAGGAGTTGTGTGTATTGTAGTCCAAAATGTCTGGAGAGCACGGTGTTGGCTACCCGAGTCCTAGCAGCAAGTGGTCTTTACAGATGGCTACTCTTGGTTCTTCCTAACCAACCTGTGCTCCATCCAAACAGAAAACTGATGAGATCCCACCAAACTACGCTCTTCTAGACCTTTACATGCCTTGTGTCAGCAAACTCCAGCACAAGCCCACCTGCTCTCGGCACATTTGGAAAATGAGGTTCTCTGCAATGGATAATCACAGCGCTGTCACCGTCCAAATCAGTGCAAATCCTTCTGGCCTATCCTGCAGCCCACGGGGGACTGATGGCAGCAAGGAAGTCATGTGTCACTATCAGTATGTATATCCGGTTTCTTGAAATCTGATGGCATGGTACAGAAAATGACCACTGATCATGGAGCTCCACAGCAGAGGCTGATTCCTGTTTACCTCTGCTTGCTTTTTTTTAATTTATTTGCATTTTGTTTATTTGTTAACATTCTTATATTACATTGGTAAACGTTGTCATATTATATTACAGGACTTACTATAATTTCCAATATGTATACAAAAATTATATACAAATTTTATATACCTAGAAAGAAAATGAAACACAAAAAAGAACAAAGAGAAAAAACAAAAACAATTCCCCCCCAAAATCATATACATACCAACACACTAGACTTCCTGTCTATCCCGTTGTATATTCCTTTTTTACAAATGAATGTACTCTTATTATTGTATATTTCTTTACATTTTATCTAATACATTCCTATATCAATATGTGCTCTTAGTCTTATATCTCAACTCAGTCTCGCTCCAACGTCAATCAAACGCTAGCATAGATAGCGAACCTTTACTGTATTTTTGAACATATGTTTTATATCTATCCCACTTTTCCATAATTTTTTGTTTTGAATTGCCTTTCAGGGTATTTGTTAACTGCGCCATTTCAGCAAATTCTTGTAGCTTGTAATGCCAATCCGTTATTGTCGGGGCTTCTTGTTCCTTCCACCCCTTTGCCACCAAAGTCCGAGTTGCGACCGTTGCATATAAGAATACCTCCCTAAAGGCCTTCAGGAAGTCCCTGAAAACAATGCTTGCTTGCTTTTCAACTAATGTTAACAATATTTCCCCATTGTTGTATATAGGGTGGGGGGTTTTGCATATCGTGAGACCATGACCTCTGAATCACACGCCCATCAGAGCTTCCCTTCCTCTCATCTTTGGTTTATCGGCCTTGTGTCTTCTTTTGTAGGTCGAACTGCTGTTCTCCTTATGCAGAATTCCTGATCAGCGATGAAAACGGGAACACAAAGACTTTTACTGTAGACTACAGACGACCCCGTCCTGCCTCCGCCTCATAAACCTACAACAGGTATAACACGCAGTAGCAGCAGCTCTCCAATGTTTGGGGCAATGTTCCCTTCCTGTAACTGTAGGGATAGGGGACGAACCCAGCTCGGTTTGCATTTAAAGGCTTTCCTTTAAATTCACATTTTCTGAAACAATGCACACAAAACTGAAACACAGCATTGAATTTTGCGACGCAGTTCTCCAAACAAAAAATGTTGGCAGAAATGCATGTATTACAGTGGTACCTCAGGTTACAAAGGCTTCAGGTTACAGACTCCGCTAACCCGGAAATAGTACCTCAGGTTAAGAACTTTACCTCAGGATGAGAACAGAAATCACGCGGTGACAGCACAGCGGCAGCGGGAGGCCCCATTAGCTAAAGTGGTACCTCAGGTTAAGAACAGTTTCAGGTTAGGAACGGACCTCCAGAACGCATTAAGTTCTTAACCAGAGGTACCACTGTATTAGGGGAAAGTGTATGGAGAAAGGATACAGGCAAAACATTCAAAAATACATTTTATTATGGGGAACTCTATATAATGTAAAAACCGCACACAAACATGCGCATTGTTAAATAGTGGGAAAGATGGACGAAGGACACAGCTCTGTTAGATTCACAGCTCTTTATTAGAGCAGTTAGAACTGCTCCTGGAGTCAGACTCAGTGCAGCCTAGCTGGCTGCTTTATATACAGTGGTACCTCGCAAGACGAATGCCTCGCAAGACAAAAAACTCGCTAGACGAAAAGGTTTTTGGTTTTTTGAGCTGCTTCGCAAGACGATTTTCCCTATGGGCTTGCTTCGCAAGACGGAAACGTCTTGCAAGTTTGTTTCCTTTTTCTTAACTCCGTTAATACAGTTGCGACTTGACTTCGAGGAGCAACTCATAGAACGTGGTGTGGTAGCCTTTTTTGAGGTTTTTAAAGACTTTGGTGATTTTTGAAGCTTTTCCAAAACTTCCCCGACACCGTGCTTCGCAAGATGGAAAAAATCGCAAGATGACAAAACTCGCGGAACGAATTAATTTCGTCTTGCGAGGCACCACTGTAATACTAAGTAACTTGTAACAGTAACAACTCCCAACTAGCTAACCAATCAGAGAGCGACAGTTCTCGATCCTTCATTTGCATACTGGGTGGCCCTGAGTGAGAACTGCAGCTAATCTTATTACATAACACGCATATTAGGAGAAAAATGCACCAAATGCTGGTGAATTTTCATGGATTCAATAATCATTCACAAATCACTGCAAAAATGTGGAGAACTTAATTTAAGACTGGGGGGAAATGAGAAAGAAGAAGAATGGACAGTTCTGTTCTTCCCTATCAGATTAGGTTGCAGCTAAAAACTAGGACTCCATGGTTCTCAGTGAGAAGAATGGATCCCAATGGGACAGGGAAGGGACATCATCTGCTAGGCCTGCTCCCAATCTAGCTGTTTTCTTTGGAACTGATATCACCATTTGGACAGGGAAATAAGAGAGCACGACTGCCAAAAGCATTGCACTGGACAGGAGTGGGGATCCTCAGGCCCACGGGCTGGAGGTTATCTTTCAAACCTTTCTACCTGGCCCCGAGAGTGTAGGCGCAGGAGACAAAATGTAAGTATTAAACAGGAGAATTCCTGGATGCTAAAGATCCAGGTTTGGGGCAAGCACTCTTTGGTGAGGGAACCCCAGCAGAGATTTGAAATCACTAAATGTACCGTGAGGTGAAGTGTGGAAATATAGGCTGTTAGACCAACGCACACGTTGAGCTTCTCAGGTAGACAGAGGGAACAAAGGCTTGGTTGCCTAGTCTCTCCCGAGGTGAACTAAACCTGGCAGGACAGCTTGCTCTATGGTTTTAACCCCTTCATGCGTTAATTAGAGTTAAGCAGGTTGTTGAAATATCAACAACCTCAGATATGCAGATGACACAACCTTGATGGCAGAAAGTGAAGAGGAATTAAAGGACCTTTTAATGAGGGTGAAAGAGGAGAGCGCAAAATATGGTCTGAAGCTCAACATCAAAAAAACGAAGATCATGGCCACTGGGCCCATCACCTCCTGGCAAATAGAAGGGGAAGAAATGGAGGCAGTGAGAGATTTTACTTTCTTGGGCTCCATGATCAGTGCAGATGGTGACAGCAGTCACGAAATTAAAAGACGCCAGCTCCATGGGAGAAAGGCGATGGCAAACCTAGACAACATCTTAAAAAGCAGAGACATCACCTTGCCAACAAAGGTCCGTATAGTAAAAGCCATGGTTTTCCCAGTAGTGATGTATGGAAGTGAGAGCTGGACCATAAAGAAGGCTGATCGCCGAAGAATTGATGCTTTTGAATTATGGTGCTGGAGGAGACTCTTGAGAGTCCCATGGACTGCAAGAAACCTCTCCATTCTGAAGGAAATCAGCCCCTGAGCGCTCACTGGAAGGACAGATCGTGAAGCTGAGGCTCCAATACTTTGGCCACCTCATGAGAAGAGAAGACTCCCTGGAAAAGACCCTGATGTTGGGAAAGATGGAGGGCACAAGGAGAAGGGGACGACAGAGAATGAGATGGTTGGATGGTGTTCTTGAAGCTACCAGCATGAGTTTGATCAAACTGCGGGAGGCAGTGGAGGACAGAAGTGACTGGCGTGCTCTGGTCCATGGGGTCACGAAGAGTCGGACACGACTAAACGACTAAACAACAACAACAACAATGTTGGTTATATGTTATCCCACAGACAGCACTCTCCAAAAGCCAGTCCCCTCACTGGCCCTGCTTCGCCCCGTACCTGCTTGCCTGGGGCTGATGAGAAATGTAGTCCAAAACACCTAGAGAGCACTAGGTTGGCAAAGGCCCTTATAAAGCATCGTCAGCTTCTCCCTTAACTGACTCTTTAACTAGATATTTCCTTCGCTGTGGCCACAACGTTACCGAATCAGCTCTTGTCATTTTTTGTACTCTGCCTATAGGACCTTTTATGATCAATTTGTCCTTTAAAAAAGAAATATTAAAAATAACAGTTGCACTATTCGGGGGGGGGGAGAGAGAATGAAAGAGTAATTTCTGGTAGTGAAAGAAGTGGGAGCTCTGCTGAATTGGAATTGCTTCTGAATAAACATATATTAAGAACCAGCCCTTGGGAGTGGGCTTTTGGGGAGTGTGATTTGAAATACAATTGCAGGTCTAAAATTGTTTTTTATTTACAGTGGTACCTCAGGTTACATACGCTTCAGGTTACAGACTCCACTAACCCAGAAATAGTGCTTCAGATTAAGAACTTTGCTTCAGGATGAGAACAGAAATCGTGTGGCGGCAGCGGGAGGCCCCATTAGCTAAAGTGGTGCTTCAGGTTAAGAACAGTTTCAGGTTAAGAACGGACCTCCGGAATGAATTAAGTACTTAACCCGAGGTACCACTGTACAGGTCTAGTTGCTGCTGAATGACAGCAGAGGGGCCGTGTGGTATAATGGCGATTGTGCTAAACTAGGACATGGGAAACTAGGGTTCAAATCTCTTTATATAAATATAATAATATTTTTTTAAAAAAACAAACATTAAAAGGAGTTAGTGGGGGAATAACTCCAAACGCATAAGGAGTTAGCAGAGGAACAGGAGGGCTGGGAGTCAGCAGATTTGCTATCTTTTTCTCTCGACAGAAGCTCTGTGCCCAGCTGACTGGCAGAAATTCAACAGAAGCAGCTTCTCCCATTGCTGCTTCTCTAGGTCAGAGTTCAAGCTGGACCTGCTGAACATCTGCCTTGAACTACGGAAGAAGCAAAGGACATATGTGGCACCCCTAAAGTCCTCCCCGGATCTGGGGATTTGAGAGAGGGAGGACACTGACAGATACCTGAATGCTTTTCATGCAGAAATTCTTTTTTTTTCTCTTTCTCTCTCCTAACAGCTGAACTGCATTATATGACTATCACAAAAGGCAATAAGCTTTGGAGAGTCGCATTTCTAGTTTCGTGGTGCCATTTGAATCGGGAAGGAGATACTATCCAGATGTTCAACGGCCAAGTGGTGATCCAGCCACATTGGCAGACTCCATTACTCCCACAGCCAAATAAAACAAACTTCAGAAAGCACTTGTGCCTGTGTTTACTTTCACTGTTAAGAATAATGGGCATGTCTGCAGTCTATACTAACAAAGCATCCATCAGTTTGATGAGCCAGAATTTCTGGGCCCATAGCATATATCGGTCCCTCCAAACGACCTGTTTATTAAGCGTTCCTCCTGATTTGCTTGCACAAAGCTTACAGGGAACTTCGATTGCATCTGGTGGCCTTCATCTTGAGTTGTTTACAGGTTATACAACAATAAGCACCCCGGTTTTCTTGCGGGGTGTTTACACCGTTTCTTGTTAATCATTCCTCCCTCCCACACTTTTCAAGGCTACTAGCTGCTTTGCTTCTCAATATTCTCTGGTTGGTCTCTGTTATTTTCTCCTACCAATAGGGAACCTACAAAGGACTCTCTATGGGCTCTTGGGTACCCCATAAGGGAAAAGGAGCAATTTTTTTCTCATAACACCTCCCCGCCCTGCCCCTGGCTACCTACGCTACTGGCCATGTACTGTTTACCAAAATACATATACTAGGGGAAAGTGTGCTTAGAAATGCATAAATTTATGAAAATAACAGACAAAAATGATTTATATCAGGGAAAAGTGCTTTGCAAAAAAGTGTGTAAATTAAGCAAGAGTACATACAAAAAGGCATACATTAGGAAAAATCAAACTACAATACTGATGACTTAAAAAATAATAATAATTACATGCTGATGTGGAAATGGGGAGAGTTGAACTTATGATTGGAAAAATAAGAAACTGAAACTGATAAAGTTGCCCGTTCCTGTGTGGACATGACCTTAATCTTGAACTCACTTTGCTGTAAACATCTTTTTCCGAAGAACTGACTTGGCTGAAGACCTGCATGGATTTGGCCTCTTCTTCGGGCCAAAATATCTGCAGGTGAAGGGCGTTTCACACTAAGCAGGGCCCAAGCTACACATTCTGATTAAGGCACACACTGCTATGCAATCGTGTTTGTTTTCCTAAATGAAAGAACTACAGGCACAAGGGACTGGTGGTATTCAGAGCTGCAGTTCACAGGAATTGGGATTTTCCCCCTTGCCTGCAATTTGTTAAAGGGACAGTAGCAAACGAGGCATTAAGCCTAATGTGTGGTTTGTCCCCAGGGGCAGAACCCAGAGGGTAGATTTAGAGCTTGAAATACGCCTGAAAGAATATTTTCTGCAAAGGCGTAAGTGAAGTCTCATCCCTTCAAACTTTGCACAGGCAAACACTGCGTGGCAAGTTCCCGCCTCCCCCTGATGAAAATAAAGACACAAGACACCGTTAATTAGGTTAATGGGCAAAAAATGGCCACAACTTTATTGGTTACAGGCAAGAGCGGTATTGGCTTAGGCATTGCTCCTATCGACTATCCGGCTTCAGCCTGATTGCTTGAAGTCCAGGAAGGGTTAACACCAATCAGGGGAGACCTGCTGATGCACATCAACTAGGAAGTCCGCCGGGGTCACTGTTTGGGGGCGTGCCTTAGGCCCTCACCTCCATAGGCTTCGGACAGGGCCACACACACACACACCCCGGAATCCTTTACTGGACTACCCTTCGACCTGTGGGGGAGGTGATGGCACTTCCTCCCCCCTTCATCTACATAACAATACCCTTACCAATGCCTAACCGCCAATGCCGAAGACGTTGTGACGATTTGCTACGAGGTAGGCGAAAAACCAAGTGTATGAGCAGCATTGCACCCAGAATTCCTTGCCATTGTTTAACCTGTAAGAAGAACAGCAATGCAAATAAAGTCATAAAAATAAATTTAAAAACAATGCACATTTTACAGGACATTTGATAGTCCTGTTATATTTATTCATAGGAAATAAAAGGAAGGAAGGAAGGAAGGAAGGAAGGAAGGAAGGAAGGAAGGAAGGAAGGAGAGGAAGGAGGAGGAGGAGTTTGGATTTGATATCCCGCTTTATCACTACCCGAAGGAGTCTCAAAGTGGCTAACATTCTCCTTTCCCTTCCTCCCCCACAACAAACACTCTGTGAGGTGAGCGGGGCTGAGAGACTTCAGAGAAGTGTGACTAACCCAAGGTCACCCAGCAGCTGCATGTGGAGGAGCGGAGACGCGAACCCGGTTCACCAGATTACGAGTCCACCGCTCTTAACCACTACACCACACTGGCTCATTGTGGATCATTGTGGCACCTCTCCCTTTTCTATCTGGGAGATTGTGGTGAACGGTGGTTGATCAATAAACACAGGAAGCTGCCTTATTGACTCATCTGGCTCAGAAGAGACTGGCAAGGGTTTTCCAGGGCATCAGCTGGAGTTGCTTTCCAGCCTTATCTAGACATGCTGGGGATGGAACCTAAGATATGTTGCATAAGAAGCTTGACCCAGAGGTCCAGACCCATTGAGCTAGAGCCCTTCCCCAGATGGGAGTTGGGAGTCAGGTTTTCCCCAGAAATCCTATCTGTCTGCCAAGAAGTAGGAGGGAGTAGACTGAATAGATAAGAGGTTTCTGTGCAGGCTCAGCTATTTAACAAGCTGGGTGAGGAGCACACTGCAGAACATCTGCAGAAGATGTGTTCCCTTCTCTCCCCCTCCACCCAGCTTCAAACGATGTTGCTGCTCTCCCTGCTCTTCTGCCTGGACAACGTGAGCGGATTCCTCCCCAACCACGAATCGGGAGGTATAGATCCGGCAGTCTTCACAGATGCTGACATCACGACAGCAGGGGTGCTGCGGGCTGTCGCCCGTTACATGGAGAGGAACCCGTTGCCTGGGAAAACACCTGTGGCCCCAGGAGAGCTGGAAAATATGAAGCCATTGGATGCTACTCGGCTCTTCAAGGCCTTCTATAAAGGTAAGCTCAGAAGGCATGGGCGTGAAGGCTTCTCCTTGCCCGAGGCAACTGGACCTTGTGGCTTTTGCAGAGGATCGACCCTGCGCAGCCTTGCTAGGAATCTGACCTCATTTGCTTCCCAGCAGAACCAGGAGACTTGGATCCACAAATGCTTGGTCTCATTGCTCCCGTCTATGCCAGCTGACAGAGCCCAGGAGTCCTTGCGGACTGCTTTAATGCAGTAGACCTCCTGGCCCCTGGTAACAGACCTGGGAGTCATGGCTGCCAGTCTGAGCCTTTATTCTTAAAAACCTACTCACCCACCCACCCTAAAGGTAAAGGGAACCGTGACCATTAGGTCCAGTTGTGTCCGACTCTGGGGTTGCGGCGCTCATCTCGCTTTATTGGCCGAGGGAGCCAGTGTACAGCTTCCGGGTCATGTGGCCAGCATGACTAAGCCACTTCTGGCGAACCAGAGCAGCACACGGAAACGCCGTTTACCTTCCTGCCGGAGTGGTACCTATTTATCTACTTGCACTTTGACGTGCTTTCGAACTGCTAGGTTGGCAGGAGCAGGGACCAAGCACTGGGAGCTCACCCCGTCGCGGGGATTCGAACCGCCAACCTTCTGATTGGCAAGTCCTAGGCTCTGTGGTTTAACCCACAGCGCCACCCGTGTCCCTCCACCCACCCTAGAGATCTAAAAAAATCCTGGTTGTCAGCTTCCCACCCCTAAGTAGTCACTAAACCCCATTTATCTTAGGGGAGATTTGGGCATATGGATCTATCCTATTATCCTCCCGCCAGATGTCAAGGAGATGAACAATTATACAACTTTCTGAAGACACCTGAAGGCAGCCCTGTATCATAAATATTTTAACACAGTGGTACCGCGGGTTAAGAACTTAATTTGTTCTGGAGGTCCGTTCTTAACCTAAAACTGTTCTTAACCTGAGGTACCACTTTAGCTAATGGGGCCTCCCGCTGCTGCCATGCGATTTCTGTTCTCATCCTGACGTAAAGTTCTTAACCCGAGGTACTATTTCTGGGTTAGCGGAGTCTGTAACCTGAAGTGTCTGTAACCTGAAATGTCTGTAACCCGAGGTACCACTGTATCTAATGTTTCACTGTGGTTTTTTGCATTCTGTTGAAAGCCTCCCAGGGTGTCTGGGGAAACCCTGTCAGATGGGCAAGGTATATGTTAAGAAATTATTTCTATTACTATTACTAGAAGGCTGTGTGAGTGCCTATAATGTCCCCATCCTTCTCATCCTATCCTTTTTCCCACTGTCAAACCTTAAAGCAGGGGTCACTTTATTATCTTCTCTGTCTGGTCTGCGTGCTGCCAAGCTCATCTTTTCCCTCACCCAGTTTCCTCTGTTTCTCCCCTTCTTGTTCTCTCTGTGTCACCCCTTTCACCCTTCTGTTTTTCTTTCTCCATGCCATCCCCTTTTCTATATCTCTGCCACCTCCTTTCCTTTATTTCCCACCCCCCATTCCTTGGTAAAAGTAAAGGTTAAGGGACCCCTGACCATTAGGTCCAGTCGTGACTGACTCTGGGGTTGCGGCCCTCATCTTGCTTTATTGGCTGAGGGAGCCAGCATACAGCTTCCGGGTCATGTGGCCGGCATGACTAAGCCGCTTCTGGCGAACCAGAGCAGCGCACGGAATCGCCGTTTACCTTCCCACCGGAGCGGTACCTATTTATCTACTTGCACATGACGTGCTTTCGAACTGCTAGGTTGGCAGGAGCAGGGACCGAGCAATGGGAGCTCACCCCGTCGCGTGGATTCGAACCGCTGACCTTCTGATCGGCAAGTCCTAGGCTCTGTGGTTTAACCCACAGCGCCACCCGCATCCCCTCCATTCCTTGGTATTCCCATCACATTAGGCTGAGGTCCACATGCAGTTCAGGGAGCAGAGCATATCCACCTCTGCTTGCGCATGTAAGTGCCTCGGGGGTCAGGACCACTTAAAAAAGCAGCTGCATTTTCATGTGCGGATTTGTGTGGTTCCCAAGTAATGGGACCTTCCCCTTTTTTCTTGCACAGCTGATGTCTCTCCCAGTCGGTTACTCAAAGCCATGCAGGAACTTGTCGACGCAAACAATCAAGTGGAAACCGACCACAAGAAGGACAACAGCTACTTCTTCTACTGCGAAAAGATTGTCCAAAGTAAGAGGCGGTGTGGCTTTTGTGGGGCGAAGGTGCACGGAGCGATGTTTGGGGTGATTTGTTGGGAGCACAGATCCCCACAGAGAGTAGGACTGAACCCTTTGCCAATGAGCAGGACGTTCTATCCTTCTGGGTCCTGCTTCTCCCATGTGTTTCCTGCAGGGAACACCATGGCAAAGCAGACCCGTCTTCCCATCCCCAGACTTTGGCAGGTGATTGACAGGTGCGTGACCCTGCCCACCTACCCAAGCTGGCCCACCGCCTCCCGAAGGAGACTGTTCCACTGCTGAACAGCGCTTAATGTCAAGTCCTACCCTCCAGAGCAGGAGAAAATAAGCTTTGTCCCTCTTGCATGGGACAGCCCTTGAGTTGAGTCTCCTTTTTCCCAGGCTAAACATTCCCAGCTCCTTCAACCGCTCCTCATAAGGCTTGGTTTCCAGACCCTTGACCATCTTAGTTGCCCTCCTCTGCACATGTTCCAATTTAACATCCTTCTTAAATGGTGGTGCCCAGAATTGGACACAGTATTCCAGGTATGGTCTGACCAAGGCAGAATAGAGTGGGACTATTACTTCCCTTGATCTGGACACTATACTTCTCTTGATGCAGCCTAGAAGAGCGTTAGCTTTTGTTTGCTGCTGAATCGCACTGTTGACTCATATTAAGCTTGTTGTCCACCAAGACCCCTAGATCTTTACAAAAGCCAGGTGTCCCACATCTTATATTTGTGCATCTGGTTCTTCCTGCCTAAGTGCAGAACCTTACATTTGTCCCTGTTGGACTTCATTTTGTTAGCTTGGGCCCAGTTCTCCAATCTATTAAGGTCATTTCGCACCAAAGACCTGACTGCAGATGAGCTCTGTCCATTTCTTCCCCGTGTGGAGAATTGGTTGGTGTCTTCATGTTGTTGTTGTTTAGTCGTTTAGTCGTGTCCGACTCTTCGTGACCCCATGGACCAGAGCACGCCAGGCACTTCTGTCCTCCACTGCCTCCCGCAGTTTGATCAAACTCATGCTAGTAGCTTCAAGAACACCATCCAACCATCTCATTCTCTGTCGTCCCCTTCTCCTTGTGCCCTCCATCTTTCCCAACATCAGGGTCTTTTCCAGGGAGTCCTCTCTTCTCATGAGGTGGCCAAAGTATTGGAGCCTCAGCTTCACGATCTGTCCTTCCAGTGAGCACTCAGGGCTGATTTCCTTCAGAATGGAGAGGTTTGATCTTCTTGCAGTCCATGGGACTCTCAAGAGTCTCCTCCAGCACCATAATTCAAAAGCATCAATTCTTCGGCGATCAGCCTTCTTTATGGTCCAGCTCTCACTTCCATACATCACTACTGGGAAAACCATGGCTTTTACTATACGGACCTTTGTTGGCAAGGTGATGTCTCTGCTTTTTAAGATGTTGTCTAGGTTTGCCATCGCCTTTCTCCCAAGGAGCAGGCGTCTTTTAATTTCGTGACTGCTGTCACCATCTGCACTGATCATGGAGCCCAAGAAAGTAAAATCTCTCACTGCCTCCATTTCTTCCCCTTCTATTTGCCAGGAGGTGATGGGCCCAGTGGCCATGATCTTCGTTTTTTTGATGTTGAGCTTCAGACCATATTTTGCGCTCTCCTCTTTCACCCTCATTAAAAGGTTCTTTAATTCCTCTTCACTTTCTGCCATCAAGGTTGTGTCATCTGCATATCTGAGGTTGTTGATATTTCTTCCGGCAATCTTAATTCCGGCTTGGGATTCATCCAGCCCAGCCTTTCGCATGATGAATTCTGCATATAAGTTAAATAAGCAGGGAGACAATATACAGCCTTGCCGTACTCCTTTCCCAATTTGGAACCAATCAGTTGTTCCATGTCCAGTTCTAACTGTAGCTTCTTGTCCCACATAGAGATTTCGCAGGAGACAGATGAGGTGATCAGGCACTCCCATTTCTTTAAGAACTTGCCATAGTTTGCTGTGGTCAACACAGTCAAAGGCTTTTGCATAGTCAATGAAGCAGAAGTAGATGTCTTTCTGGAACTCTCTGGCTTTCTCCATAATCCAGCGCATGTTTGCAATTTGGTCTCTGGTTCCTCTGCCTCTTCTAAATCCAGCTTGCACTTCTGGAAGTTCTCGGTCCACACACTGCTTGAGCCTTCCTTGTAGAATTTTAAGCATAACCTTGCTAGCATGTGAAATGAGTGAAATTGTGCGGTAGTTGGAGCATTCTTTGGCACTGCCTTTCTTTGGGATTGGAATGTAGACTGATCTTCTCCAATCCTCTGGCCACTGCTGAGTTTTCCAAACTTGCTGGCATATTGAGTGTAGCACCTTAACAGCATCATCTTTTAAAATTTTAAACAGTTCAGCTGGAATACCATCACTTCCACTGGCCTTGTTATTTGCAGTGCTTTCTAAGGCCCATTTGACTTCACTCTCCAGGATGTCTGGCTCAAGGTCAGCAACCACACTACCTGGGGTGTACGAGACATCCATATCTTTCTGGTATAATTCCTCTGTGTATTCTTGCCACCTCTTCTTGATGTCTTCTGCTTCAGTTAGATCTTTACCACTTTTGTCCTTTATTATGGTAATCTTTGTACGAAATGTTCCTTTCATATTTCCGATTTTCTTGAACAGATCTCTGGTTCTTCCCATTCTGTTGCTTTCCTCTATTTCTTTGCATTGCTCGTTTAAGAAGGCCTTCTTGTCTCTCCTTGCTGTTCTTTGGAAATCTGCATTCAATTTCCTGTATCTTTCACTATCTCCCTCGCATTTTGCTTGCCTTCTCTCCTCCGCTATTTGTAAGGCCTCGTTGGACAGCCACTTTGCTTTCTTGCATTTCTTTTTCATTGGGATGGTTTTAGTTGCTGCCTCCTGTATAATGTTGCGAGCCTCCATCCATAGTTCTTCAGGCACTCTGTCCAGCAAATCTAAATCCTTAAACCTGTTCCTCACTTCCACTGTGTATTCATAAGGGATTTGGTTTAGATTGTATCTTACCTGTCCAAAACCCTTTACAGCTTTCAGCTTTGTTATGTTTGCTGATGATCAGATTGCCCAGTCCCTTTGTGGCAAGGACTTGATCATAAAAGGAATCGCCATATCTAAAGCTGAACTAAGGATAATAGCAGTAGACAACAAAGAGGAGGTGATTGTAAATCTGGAAACCACCAATCAGAATAAGCAGTTATTCCAACTTTTTGCATACTGAGAGTACTATCTCCAGCCCCTCCTTGTCTGTCAGTTAAGACCCCCAGTGACAGTTAAACTGACTTCACCAGACCATCAAATGCATTGCAATGCACCTTACGGTACCATACGAATAATACATACAGTGGTACCTCGGGTTAAGAACTTAATTTGTTCTGGAGGTCCGTTCTTAACCTGAAACTGTTCTTAACCTGAGGTACCACTGTAGCTAATGGGGTCTCCCGCTACCACCGCAGCGCTGCTGCGCAATTTCTGTTCTCATCCTGAAGCAAAGTTCTTAACCCGAGGTACTATTTCTGGGTTAGCGGAGTCTGTAACCTGAAGTGTCTGTAACCTGAAGCGTCTGTAACCCAACGAACCACTGTAATGCACAACACCCATTAAAACACTGCTTAAAGTAGCAGAGTTTCTTTGCAGAGGCTAGGGGAGAAGACGGGAGAAGAGGCAGAGAAAAAAGAGGGAAGCTGTATGGACGAGGACAGGAAGTGTTTGGGGTTGTGTTTGGCGGCAGGCCAGAAGGAGGGAATGGAGTGAAAAGGCAGGTGGGAAAGAGAGAGAAAGTGTGCAATGAATGTTAGGCAAGCCAAACGGGGTGGTGTCCAATGGCGATGAAAGAGGGCAACTGAACCCTTTGAGTTAGGTCCCGTCAGCAGGGAGAATAGTTCTACCTGGCATTGGTTCTGATTCTACCGACTGTTGGGCCTTATCCACAACATACAGCTAAAGCACTATTATGCCATCTTCGCAGTCACGGCTTGCCCCCCTCCCACAAAGAATCCTGGGAACTGTAGTTTGCTACAGCTGCTGAGGGTTGTTAAGAGATCCATATTCCCCTCATGGTGCTACAGTTCCCAGAAGAAGATGGCCACTTCGGGCAGCAGCTACTGTGAGCTGGGGTGCAAAGCATGTGCCACGAGGCCTGCCATGGAAGCCCGTGAGGTGGCAGAGGAAGTTTCTTCACCAGATTTGAAGTACAGTGGTACCTTGGGTTAAGAACTTAATTTGTTCTGGAGGTCCGTTCTTAACCTGAAATTGGTCTTAACCTGAGGTACCTCTTTAGCTAATGGGGTCTCCTGCTGCCGCTGAGCGATTTCTGTTCTCATCCTGATGTAAAGTTCTTAACCCAAGGTACTATTTCTGGGTTAGCGGAGTCTGTAACCTGAAGCGTCTGTAACCCGAGGTACCACTGTAATTCAGCTGCCACCCTGGTGGGTTTTGAAACCATCTTGTGTACTAACCCAGTAGCAAAATGTCACACATCAGCCTTGGGACTGCTCTAGCACCTTAGTCCAGCCCTGGGACTGAAGCTTTTGTGATTACAGTCATACCTCGGGTTAAGTATGCTTCGAGTAGAGCACGTTCAAGTTGCGCTCCTCGGCAACCCGGAAGTAACAGAGCGTGTTACTTCCGGGTTTTGTCGCTTGCGCATGCGCAGACGCTCAAAAATGACGTCACGCACATGCGCAGAAGCGGCGAAAAGCGGCGCACGCGCACGCAGACGCACCATCGCTAGTTACGTTTACCTCTAGATGTGAACAGGGCTCCGGAACGGATCCCGTTCGTATCTAGAGGTACCATTGTAGTTCTGCTCCCACTGACCGACGGAGACCCTGCCCCCAAACCTACAGCCTCTTGACCCACCCAGATGCCAGAACTGTTGAAATTACAAATCACCAAGCCTACAGCCAAGCATACCTCCAATCTTGGATCAAAACAGGGAGGGGTATCCTGTGGCCAGTCAAAGGTTGTTTGCCTCTACCACCCATCAGGCCCCTGCAAGAACAGACAGCGCTCAGAGGTGAGGGAAATTATATCCTGCCCTCCCCAGCCAAGGCCGGGCTCAGGGCGGCTAACAAGCAATAATAAAAACAAGTTGAATGAATACAACTTCAGGGGACACAGGAGAAATTGGGGCTTTAAAATTCTTCTATTTTATTTCTTTTTATTTAATGTTGATTTAAAGCATTTTTTTTGAAATATATATATATATATATATATATATTTGCTTTCGTAGATTTTCACGGGTACAGGAATGCAGGTTTTGGTGTCTTCGGGTGTCTTCCCGTGTAAGAGTCGGGGTGTCTGTGCGACGTTTCGACGAGGTCTCACTCGTCATCTTCAGGCTGGTGCTTTCGGCTTCTTGTTACTGGAACAGAGCAGAGTCTGGTGTTTGAGTTCCTATAAATACTATAAATACACACATATCCTATAAATACACACATACACACACACACACACACACACACACACATACATATACATACAGTGGTGCCCCGCAAGACGAAAAACTCGCTAGACGAAAGGGTTTTTCAGTTTTGCGTTGCTTCGCTAGACGTATTTCCCTATGGGCTTGTTCCGCGAGTCTTTTCGTCTTGCGATGTTTTTCGTCTTGCAAAGCACGGTCCGTCGCAACTGTGCCTCTTCAAGCGGCTTTTTTTTAAAAAGCGCAAGACACTTTCATCTTGCGAAGCAAGCCCATAGGGAAATTCATCTAGCGAAGCAACGCAAAACCGAAAAACCCTTTCGTCTAGCGAGTTTTTCATCTTGCAAGGCATTCGTCTTGCGGGGACCACTGTATATATATATATATATACCATATATGCAGGTTTTGGTGTCTTCGGGTGTCTTCCCGTGTAAGAGTCGGGGTGTCTGTGCGACGTTTCGACGAGGTCTCACTCGTCATCTTCAGGCTGGTGCTTTCGGCTTCTTGTTACTGGAACAGAGCAGAGTCTGGTGTTTGAGTTCCTATAAATACTGTTGAGGGGTGTGGTGTATAGCCTCCAACGTTCTGGGCAGAGAGGAAGTTCCTAGATTAGTGTGCCTTTTCTTCTTTTGTTCCTTAATTACTTGAGGGATATCTTGGGTGATTTCATGAGTGATATTCTGAATACCACTGGGTGGGTCATTAAGTGTAGATTAGTTGCTAAAGCTTTCGTGTCTTGACCTCTTGAGCTTGTGAAGAGTTTTTCTGAGAAGATGGCTGTGCTGCATTTAGTTGTGCTCTGGCTTGGCTTCGTGTATAGGGGCGAGCTGTGGTTTTGTGCCTTGTGCCAGCCAGATCTGTGTAGGGATTGCAGGGGGGTGCAGCATCCGGAGGTGCCACTATAGTTTGGGTACTGGATGGAGTCTGTAATATGTCTGTGGAGAGGGTCTGGGTTTGGGTCTGGTGTGGTTGATTGGTGACGGCGTTCTGTGTGCCTCTGGTTCTGGTGTCGGTTTTTGTGGGGAGGGCTAATTTCCAGATGTCTGGCAGGCGGGACGTGTCGTCACGCTTGTTCATGTTGTGAGGGTGTTTCTCTATCTCGATGGCTTCCATGATTATTCTCTTGTGGTGATGTTCCATGTTAAAGAGCAATTTGGAATCTGCAAAATTAATTTCGTGTCCTGTTTCTTTCATGTGTTGGAAAAGAGAGGAAGTTTTTTCTTCTTTTTTGACGGCATTCTTGTGTTCTGCGATACGTGCATTTATTCGTCTGTTTGTTTGTCCAATGTACGTGGCTGGGCAGACTTTGCAGGGTATTTCATAGACCCCTTGGTTTTCCAGCTGGATTTTGTCTTTTGGGTTTCTGAGGATATTGGCTATTTTTTGGTTGGTGCAGAAGGCTGTTTTGATATTGTGTTTATGGAGGATTTTGCTGATTTTGTCTGTAGTGCCCTTGATATAAGGAAGGAGGGCCATGCCATTGTTTTCTTCTGTGTCTTGGTTTTTGGGGGGTGTTTCTTTTTGGATTAGCTTCGTAACCCTGTTTTTCTGGTATCCATTGGCGATTAACACATTTGAGAGATTCTGTAACTCAGTTGTCAAGTGGTCTTTGTCAGCCAGGCGTTTGGTTCTGGAGATGAGAGTCTTGGCTACGGAGTTTATTTGTGCAGGGTGGTGGTGTGATTGTGCATGTAAGTAGTGGTTGGTGTGTGTTTTTTTCCGGTAGATAGTGTGTCCTAGGGAGCCATCAGGTTTTTTGTAGATTAGGACGTCAAGAAAGGGGAGTTGGTTGTTGTCTTCTATTTCCATAGTGAATTGTATTTTGGGGTGTAGGCTGTTGAGATGTGTGAGGAAGCTATCTAGTTTTTCTTTCCCGTGTGGCCAAATTACAAAGGTGTCGTCAACATATCTGAGCCAAAGTTTGGGTTTGTGTTCTGACTTGTCTAAAGCATTGGTTTCAAAGTGTTCCATGTACAAATTTGCGATGACCGGTGAGAGGGGTGATCCCATAGGTGCTCCTTCTATCTGTTTGTATCTTTGTCCATTGTGGATGAAGTACGTGTTGGTTAGGCAGTGGTTGGTCAGGTCCAGGATGTATTTGGGGGGGTTGTATTTGTTTTGAATGGCTGTCAAGGCTTCATTAATGGGCACTTGAGTGAAGAGAGATACAACATCGAAGCTCACAAGTAGGTCATCGGGATGTAGGTATTGTTTCTTTATTGTTTCTATGAACTGGAAGGAGTTAGTAACGTGTGAAGCGATGGATTCTGCATAGGGCTGAAGTTGCTTAGCGAGAAATTTAGCGAGATTTTGTAGAGGTGAGCCTATGGAGCTGACTATTGGTCTGAGTGGTGTTCCTTCTTTGTGTATCTTGGGGAGACCGTAGAGTTTGGGGCATCTGGATGATTTTTCTCTGGGGATGATTCTTAGCTGGATTTCTTCACTGATAGGAGAGGCTTTTATTTTGGATTTGGTGGTTTTTTCCAGATAGGTGGTGGGATCTGTTTTTATAGGTTGGTAGGTAGGGTCTTGGAGTAGATTTGATAGTTTTGCTTGGTAGTCCGATGTGTTCATCACAACAGTGGCGTTGCCTTTGTCTGCTGGGAGAATGATTATGTTGTTGTCTTTCCTCAGGTTTCCATGGCTCCCTAGGACACACTATCTACCGGAAAAAAACACACACCAACCGCTACTTACATGCACAATCACACCACCACCCTGCACAAATAAACTCCGTAGCCAAGACTCTCATCTCCAGAACCAAACGCCTGGCTGACAAAGACCACTTGACAACTGAGTTACAGAATCTCTCAAATGTGTTAATCGCCAATGGATACCAGAAAAACAGGGTTACGAAGCTAATCCAAAAAGAAACACCCCCCAAAAACCAAGACACAGAAGAAAACAATGGCATGGCCCTCCTTCCTTATATCAAGGGCACTACAGACAAAATCAGCAAAATCCTCCATAAACACAATATCAAAACAGCCTTCTGCACCAACCAAAAAATAGCCAATATCCTCAGAAACCCAAAAGACAAAATCCAGCTGGAAAACCAAGGGGTCTATGAAATACCCTGCAAAGTCTGCCCAGCCACGTACATTGGACAAACAAACAGACGAATAAATGCACGTATCGCAGAACACAAGAATGCCGTCAAAAAAGAAGAAAAAACTTCCTCTCTTTTCCAACACATGAAAGAAACAGGACACGAAATTAATTTTGCAGATTCCAAATTGCTCTTTAACATGGAACATCACCACAAGAGAATAATCATGGAAGCCATCGAGATAGAGAAACACCCTCACAGCATGAACAAGCGTGACGACACGTCCCGCCTGCCAGACATCTGGAAATTAGCCCTCCCCACAAAAACCGACACCAGAACCAGAGGCACACAGAACGCCGTCACCAATCAACCACACCAGACCCAAACCCAGACCCTCTCCACAGACATATTACAGACTCCATCCAGTAGCCAAACTATAGTGGCACCTCCGGATGCTGCACCCCCCTGCAATCCCTACACAGATCTGGCTGGCACAAGGCACAAAACCACAGCTCGCCCCTATACACGAAGCCAAGCCAGAGCACAACTAAATGCAGCACAGCCATCTTCTCAGAAAAACTCTTCACAAGCTCAAGAGGTCAAGACACGAAAGCTTTAGCAACTAATCTACACTTAATGACCCACCCAGTGGTATTCAGAATATCACTCATGAAATCACCCAAGATATCCCTCAAGTAATTAAGGAACAAAAGAAGAAAAGGCACACTAATCTAGGAACTTCCTCTCTGCCCAGAACGTTGGAGGCTATACACCACACCCCTCAACAGTATTTATAGGAACTCAAACACCAGACTCTGCTCTGTTCCAGTAACAAGAAGCCGAAAGCACCAGCCTGAAGATGACGAGTGAGACCTCGTCGAAACGTCGCACAGACACCCCGACTCTTACACGGGAAGACACCCGAAGACACCAAAACCTGCATATATATATATATATATATATTCCTTTTTCCAATAATCCTTATTATCACAGTATAATCCTTTTGACTCTGCCGAGTCTTGACTTCCCTCCCTCTCAGCAGCTGGTATATACGTCACATACTTATTGCGTATATTATTGTCATAACTCTACTATTTTATACTGAAGGTATTATTCCAGTCCTGCTAGTGTCTTTAAGCTTCTGCTGTTCTCCTTTAAATATTCAATAAATTTACTCCAATTGTTATTGTATCTCTGGTCCTCTTGGTCACGGATCCTCCCTGTCAATTTGGCAAGTTCCGCAAAATCTGTCATCTTCACCTGCCACTCCTGGATGGTTGGTAAATCTTGTATTTTCCATTTTGGGGCCAGTAGGATTCTTGCGGCGGCTGTGGCATACATAAACGAATGCTGAGCTTTTATTTTAATCTCTCCTAAAATTCTTCTGATTGCCAGGTATAAGCCAACTTCGAAACCTGCAGAACTCTATGCTCGCCAGCCTGAAAGTCCCCGTGAGCTCGTCAGCTTTGGAATCAGCTCGCCGAAGCGCTGGAAAAGCTCTTCACATCCTCCAGAAATTCTACAGTAACACCAACTGGGTTGAGCTGGGAAAAACCAAACCTTACGAACAGCTGTGTAAGTCCCAATGGCGATGCAAAGATATCAGCTGGATGTTGATTTCAGATGGAAATCGTCATAAAATTTGTTGATTAAAATTTAAGGTTACCAGACGTCCCCGTTTCCCGGGGACAGTCCCCGGATTTACAAATCAGTCCCTATACAAAATCCATTGAAGTTGAAAAGTGTCCCCGGATTCATTGAGAAAAATCTGGTAACCTTAGATTAAATCTAAGACAACTTAGAAGGCTCAAAAGAAGCTGATGATACTGAACCTTCCAAAAATTAAATTATTACAATCATGGTAAAATTTCTCTTTCTCTCTCTCTCTCTCTCTCTCTCTCTCTCTCTTTGCAATCCTTAATGCTGTTGTTTGACCCTGCCCAGTTTGACCATCCTACAGAGTTAGACAAATTCATTCCAACTAGTCAGTGGGAATCAGTCAAGGGATCCAAAGAACCTTTTGCATTTTTTACTGAGCAAATTTTAAAAACATATAGCCTGCTTTTTCCACTTGTGGTCTCAAATCAGTTTACAGAATCGTGATAAATCTGTCTGAGCTAGCTGCTGAATTACAGCTTTAAGAGAAGTTCGTTGTTGTTGTCGTTTAGTCGTGTCCGACTCCTCATGACCCCATGGACCAGAGCACGCCAGGCACTTCTGTCTTCCACTGCCTCCCGCAGTTTGGTCAAACTCATGCTGGTAGCTTCAAGAACACTGTCCAACCATCTTGTCCTCTGTCGTCCTCTTCTCCTTGTGCCTTCCATCTTTCCCAACATCAGGGTCTTTTCCAGGGTCTTCTCTTCTCATGAGGTGGCCAAAGTATTGGAGCCTCAGCTTCAGGATCTGTCATTCCAGTGAGCACTCAGGGCTGATTTCCTTCAGAATGGATAGGTTTGATCTTCTTGCAGTCCATGGGACTCTCAAGAGTCTCCTCCAGCACCATAATTCAAAAACATCAATTCTTCGGCGATCAGCCTTCTTTATGGTCCAGCTCTAACTTCTATACAACACTACTGGGAAAACCATAGCTTTAACTATACGGACCTTTGTTGGCAAGGTGATGTCTCTGCTAAAACAGCATCTTTCCCCCTTCCTGTGTGTTCTACAGTAAACCCAGCCAGTCCTGTTTTCCCTGTTGCTCCTGCTTCTAAGAAGACCTGTGACAACTGCAAAAGGCTCCCAGGGTAAGTCTCATGTTCTCCCCTCACCTCCTTCCATGGGCTTTGCTATGTACTAACCTTAGATCCTAGAACAATAGGCAGGTAGGATCCTAGAATGATACAACTGATTGGCTCGCAGGAGAAGACCAATCAGGCTCCAGGAGGGATTTAATCAGCCTGTTAGGCTGGTAGGTTCGTAGAATGCAACAACTGATAGGCCTGCAGGAGAAGACCAATCAGGCTCTAGGAGGAAAGCAGAATCAGCCAATCAGATGGGACTCATTGTGTAAATAATGTATATAAAAGCCTGAGGTTTGGGGGGAAATAAATTACCAGTAATCAAAAAACAATACATTTACCAACTTCCACATTGCTTAACAGAGGCCAGTTCTCATGTGATGGAAACATCGTGGTGAATGACCTGCTCACAAGTGGGTACAAAGCCGGACAGTGCACGTCCAAACCCAAAGGTAAGGCCAGAGATCATTGCTGGAGTTTATTTTGTTTTGTTGCCAGTTGTCCCCCTTTTTTGCTTTACTTTAACACGATAGCTCTAGTACTGTACTGGAAACCAGACAGGCAAATTCCAGATTACTTTAGCCCCCGTGATATGGTGGTTGGGAGAGGGGTTATAGTTGTGATTTATGTTGTATTTTATTATGTTGGGGGGGTCATTTCTAAGAAGAGCCACAAATTTACCGAAACTTGATTATATATATTTTTAAAAAAATGTCCAGTAGCACCTTAGAGACCAAGTTTGTTCTGGGTATAAGCTTTCATGTGCATGCACACTTCTTTGGTATCTGAAGAAGTGTGCATGCACAATACCCAGAAAAAACTTAGTTGGCTTCTAAGGTGCTACTCGACAACTTTTTATTTTTTTTATTTATTTTGTCTGCATCAGACCAACATGGCTTCCTATCAGAATTGATAATACAAAAGAGATTAAAATTCATTAATTCATTATCCATTAATAGTATCAACATACAGAGACATATTTTAGTGGTCTTATATTTGCATTTTATATTTGTTTGGATTTTAAAGATTTATTGCGGATTTGTTTTTATTGTATTATAATTATATACACACATACACACACACACAGTGGTACCTCGGGTTAAGAACTTAATTCGTTCCAGAGGTCCATTCTTAACCTGAAACTGTTCTTAACCTGAAGCACCACTTTAGCTAATGGGGCCTCCTGCTGCTGCCGCGCCGCTAGAGCACGATTTCTGTTCTCATCCTGAAGCAAAGTTCTTAACCCGAAGTACTATTTCTGGGTTAGCGCGTATGTAACCTGTAGCGTATGTAACCCAAGGTACCACTGTATATGTATAAACTTAATATAATACAATAAAATAATATTAAATATTATAAAAATAATATTAAATATTATAAAAAATATTAATATATATATTCCTGATGTACGTAGATGCAACATTGCTCTGATCCAGTCCAGCTTATTATTATTTCCTGTATTCTCTTTGTAGGCAAATGTGGACATGGCGGAAGAAATGATCCGCTGCAATATTTCTCTCCCACGGGGGGGATCAACAAGGAGACAAATGACCCCCGCCTCTCCCCACATCATCAGCTGCATCAACAAGCAGCCGAACTAGCCATACAAGCCACAAGGGACTTCTTTGTAGGAGATGGTAAGCCCATAGTCAAAACCATAGGGGCACCCACATTCAGTGGCAGAGCTTCATGTTCCAGCACCAGGGAGCGGAGAGCAGGCAGGGGCGTGGTCGGCGCGCATCCTGGGGGCGTGGCACGCCACCCACAGGGACGTGGCACCCAGCGTGGGGGGGGCAGCCGCGATGGCACCCCACCAGGATCGCGCTGGTGTTTGTGTTTGTGTGTGCGCGCTATGCAAAAAATAGCCAATGCCTCTAACATAGCTCCATCCTTATTTCAGATATTTTGCTGGTGATATATCACGATGTTGAAAACCAGCTCTAGACATAACCTGTTTTTACTCTGCATTTCACTAGGGTACGGCCTCCTGGACAAGGTGGGCAGCGATACCTTTAAGAAGTTTTTCAGCCTGGAAGGCTATTCACTCACCTTTGTAATAGACACAACCGGCAGCATGTCAGATGACATAAAACAGGCCCAAACCACCTGCATTGAGCTCATCCGAAAGTATTCCAGCTCCCCAGACGCACCCTTTAACTACATTCTTGTTCCGTTCAATGATCCAGGTGAGGATGCAAAGCAAAAGAGTTTATTTCTCCCAAATGAGTCCACTTGGTGTCATAGCTATCAGCTTACAGATTTGAAAATAAGGGACCAGCAGCCTCGAAAATAAGGGATCAGCAGTCAAAATAAGAGATTTTCAGAGCACAGGTATGTTCGACTTCTGAGCCCCTCTGAGCCAAAGGCAGAAAGCCCAGCCAGCAGCCAAACGAAACCTCAAGCGGTGGTTCCCACAGTGCAGCAACCCGGCAAAGGGGATGCAGCAAGGAAAACCACCGTCACCTCTCCGCTGGGAAGCGCTGAGCAAAGGCGAGTCCCCAGGCACAAGGCATGCAAGCTCCACCCCCTTCTTAGACTCCTTATTGGGTGAGCAACGCAGCCAAGCAACACAGTTGGAGCCTCCCTCCTCCCTGGCCGGCAGGGAGGGAGGGAGAGGAGCTGCTTCCTTTGAAACCTGGGAAATTTAAGGGACATCATCAATAAGGGACAGCAGTGGGACACGGCGCTGGGATAAGGGACTTTCCCGCCAAATAAGGGACGGTTGACAGCTATGCTTGATCTGGAATTGCCATCCTTTTTGCTCACTCTTCACAGTGAATCCAAACAGTGTGTGATGGCCCACAGGAACTGTGACCCTCCAGGTTTTATCAGAGACTACAACTCCCATCATCCCTCACCACTGGCCCCTGGTGGCTGGGGTGCTGATGGGAGTTGGAGTGCAACGAGAAGGGGAGGGTCATAGCTGGTGGCGGCGGCTGCATTTATATCCCAAACGTCGTCTTGAAGGAACCCAGGGAATGATAAATTTGAACAATTGATATGCTGTCCTTCTATAAATAAATAAAAAATTCAGGGCAGCTTGTGAACGGAACAATGAGAAGTGTTCTAAAAACAACCATGACATCGAAAGACAGCAATCAAAAGGTGGTACAAAGCAGTACAGATCAAATGTGAAGTTACCCTGTAATCAAACATTTTCTGTGTTGCCCTCCTGTTTCTCAGAATTGTTTTGTGGCACGGTTTTTAATAATAATAATAATAATAATAATAATAATAATAATAATAATAATAGCTCCAACCCCAGGCTGTCCAGTGCAGACTTCCTGAATGCATTGAGGCTTTTCATGACAACTGAAGCAGAAGCTTCTTCCTTTCAGCTTTTGCTTCTATCACTGCTCATAGATAGAAGGGGGTGCAGCACTACTAATATGCCCCTGAATTGCACCATAATTGTGACAGGTATTTTTAATGTATACAGTCATACCTCGGGTTACAGCCGCTTCAGGTTGCATTTTTTCAGGTTACGGACCGCCGAAACCCCCAAATAGCGGAACTGGTTACTTCCAGGTTTCGGCGGTTGTGCATGCGCAGAAGCACTGAATCACGCTTTGCGCATGCACAGAAGCACCGAATCGCAAGCTGTGCGTGCACAGACACAGGTTGCAAACACTGTGGGTTGCGAACGTGCATCCCGCACGGATCAAGTTCGCAACCCGAGCATCCACTGTATTTTGTTTCGTTATTAAAATGTTATTGACCCATAAAGGGGAAGGATAGAAAGTGAACTGAATAAATAAAATACTAGAGAGCAGGGATAGCCAACTTGGTGCTCTCCGGATATTTTTTAGACTACAACTCCCATCAGTCCTAGCCAGCACAGCAAATGGTCAGGGCTGGTGGGAATTGTAGTCCAATGTGGAGGGTGTAATATTGGCTACCCCTGGCTTGGGGTATGTCTGTATCTGCAGCGTTTGGTTCATGTCTTCACAACTCAGTCCCTCTCATATGTATCCCTGCAGGTGTCGGCCCAGTCCAAGAGACTCATGACGTGGATGAGTTTAAGTCCTTCATCTCTAAGCTCAAAGCTGATGGCGGTGGTGACTGCCCAGAGTTGGCACTAAGCGGTCTGAAGTTGGCTTTGGAGCACAGCTTGCCACGGTCTGCCCTTTCTTCCCTTATTCCTGAAACAAATCTTCTTGTTACCCTTGTTCCTCCAGTCCTACTACCACCTTGGCTTGAGTACCCAGAAGTCTGGTGCTCTATTAAATCCCTTAGCCTTGGATTTCTTTCTTTCTTTCGAAACTTAGGTTCCAAAGTGGTAAATGTTTCTGAATTATTTGTACAGAAACACTGACAGCTTGATTAAGCCACATGGTATAATAATAATAATAATAATAATAATAATAATAATAATAATGGTATTATTTATACCTCACCCACACTCTGGGCAGCTCCCAACAGAATATTAAAAACACAATAAACATTAAAAGCTTCCCTTAGCAGGGCTGCCTTCAGGTGTCTTCTAAAAGTCTGGTAGTTGTTGTTCTCTTTGACATCTGATAGGGGGGCGTTCCACAGGGTGGGTGCCACTACTGGGAAGGCCCTCTGCCTGGTTCCCTGTAATCTCACTTCTCGCAGGGAGGGAACCGCCAGAAGGCCCTCAGAACCGGACCTCAGTGTCTGGGCTGAACAATGGGGGTGGAAACGCTCCTTCAGCTATACTGGGCCGAGACTGCTTAGGGCTTTAAAGGTCAGCACCCACACTTTGAATTGTGCTCGGAAACATACTGGGAGCCAATGTAGGCCTTTCAGAACCGGTGTTATATGGTCTCAGTGGCCACTCCCAGTCACCAGTCTAGCTGCCACATTCTGGATTACTTGTGGTTTCTGGGTCACCTTCAAAGGTAGCCCCACGTAGAGCGCATTACAGTAGTCCAGCTTGAAGCATGCAGCTTAGACCTCCTTACTGGTAGGATTCACATGGTGGAATGGGAAGAACCAAGGCTTGATAACCGTTTCTCCCTAGGTTAGGAGGAATGGCCTAGGTAAGCCTGGCAGGGCAGCTTACACTATGGTCTTAACCCCTTCATACATTTATTACACTTCAGCATGTTGGTTGTATAATAATAATAATAATAATAATAATAATAATAATAATAATAATTAATTTATTTATTTATACCCCGCCCTCCCCAGCCAAGACTGGGCTCAGGGTGGCTAACAACCAATAATAAAAACAAGTTGATTAAAATACAATTTAAAAGATTAAGATACAACATTAAAACATTAGGATGCAGCCTCTTCACAGGAGGTGAAAGGAAAAGAAAGAGGGGGAGGGAATCAAACTGATTCTGAGCCAAAGGCCAGGCGGAACAACTCTGTCTTACAGGCCCTGCAGAAAGAGATCAGATCCTGCAGGGCCCTGGTCTCAAGAGACAGAGCGTTCCACCAGGCCGGAGCCAGTGCTGAGAAGGCCCTGGCTCTGGTTGAGGCTAATCTAACTTCCTTAGGGCCCGGGACCTCTAGGGTGTTGCTATATATGGACCTTAAGGTCCTCCGTGGGGCATACCAGGAGAGGCGGTCCCGTAGGTACTTATCTAGGTCAGTAGGTGAGGCGGCTTATCCCACAATTTGCTCACCTGCCTGTACAGCATACTGTTAGCTTCTTCAACCCTCTTCCATAAGATCCCTTTTCATCTTCTCCAGGTCTGAGATCTTCACCTTTACTGATGCTGGAGCTAAAGATGAATACCTGAAAGATAAAGTCACCGTCCTGATTGATTCCTCTAAGTCTGTGGTGAACTTTGCTCTCACGGGTTATTGTTCCAGCCGGAAACGCAGAGGTATGTAAATCCTGGCAAGTATTTGTCAGCTTCGCCTTTCAGCGGG
This sequence comes from Podarcis vaucheri, assembly GCF_965113315.1. NCBI lineage: Eukaryota > Metazoa > Chordata > Lepidosauria > Squamata > Lacertidae > Podarcis > Podarcis vaucheri. Next base: position 119,071,359 of record NC_138760.1, read on the forward strand.
TGCCAATGACTGGGCTCAACCTCTTCTGCCCCGACTGGGCCAGGCGAGCTGGGAAGCACTTCCAGAGACCTTCCACTGTGGGAGAGCAGGTCTAAGTGCAACGGACTCACAACTTTGAGCTGTGAGCACCAAAGTCAGCACAGCAGAGTATGAATCACATGAACAACGGCTCTGAAGCTTAACTTCTTTATTCTATTACAGCTACCGCAAACCAAAATAAACTAAAGACTAACGGAGGCTTCTAGACTGCATGAGTGTTACAGTTTCTTATGCAGCCATCTTATCTCTACACAGATAACACTTAGACTCCCACAGAGTCAGGCTGGAGCAGAAGAAGCGATGAGCAGATTCCGCCCCCTGCTTTCTGAAAACATCATGAGGTTCTCACAATGGGAGGGGTGAAATATCCACAATATGAACAGAAAATGGGGGAGAATATGAGGTGGTCTGTGGCCCAACAGCCATGTTAGTGAAGTGGGGACCACTTCTTTGTGATCAGCGCACAAACGTTAGGTAAAGGTAAAGGGACCCCTGACCATTAGGTCCAGTCATGGCTGACTCTGGGGTTGCAACGCTCATCTTGCTTTATTGGCCAAGGGAGCCGGCGTACAGCTTCTGGGTCATGTGGCCAGCATGACTAAGAGCGAACCAGAGCAGCGCACGGAAACGCTGTTTACCTTCCCGCCGGAGTGGTACCTATTTACCTATTTGTGCTTTGATGTGCTTTTGAACTGCTAGGTTGGCAGGAGCAGGGACCGAGCAACGGGAGCTCACCCCGTCGCGGGGATTTGAACCGCCGACCTTCTGATCAGCAAGCCCTAGGCTCTGTGGTTTAACCCAAAGTTACTGCTCTTTAAAGCGGGGGTGCTCATCCCAGATAGGCTGGTGAAAGGGCAGGACAGGAGGGATGTTTTCCTCTTCCTTTGTAGCCAGCACTGAAACTAAGTGGGCAGGTGGAAGAGGATTGGAGAGATCTGCCCTTCCTTCATCTTTCCACTGACTTGCCTGCATGGAATTCCTGGTCTGTAATGGCTATGGGGAAATTTGTTCAATACGAGACCATCTGTGTGATCCAGTCCCATGCTGCCTCCGTAATATATGAAGCATGGATAAGGCAGGGGCGTGTTGAAGATGTTATTCTTTTTTTCTATCGCAACATCTGTGGCCCTGCAGATCTTGCTCGACTCCAGCTCCCAGCAGCTTCGGCCAGCAGGGACAATGATCAGGGTTGATGGGAGCTGCAGACCAGCAACATCTGGAGGGCCACAGTTTTCCCAGCCATGCTAGAGCAACCAGAGAGAAATGGAGGAACGAAAATGTCTGCATGTCCTCCAAGTGAGCCAGGGCTTCATATACAGGAATACGTGGAAGCAGCCTTATGCAGAGTCGAGTCACTGGTCCACCTGACTCAGGTGTGTCTTCACTGACGGAGAGCAGCTTTCCAGGACTTCCAGAGGAGCCCTGCCTGAACATCCCAGGGACTGAATTTCAGGCCTTTCGCATGCAAAGCATGCATGTTCTGTTTTGTTTTTTGGTCCTTTAGCAATACAGCGGAACCTTGGTTCTCGAACGGCTTAGTTGACAAACAAATTGGCTTCCGAACACCACAAACCTATAAGTAAGTGTTCCGGTTTGGAAAAAAAAAAAATCAGAAGCCAAACATCCGATGTTGTTGTCGGCTATTGTTTCAGGGGCACCTGCGCTAATCGGAAGCCACACCTTGGTTTTCGAATGTTTTGGAAGTCGAACGGACTTCTGGAACAGATTACGTTCGAGAACCAAGGAACCACTGTCTTGTGCCAGAGCTGCCAATTGTTTCTGTCATTGTTGTTGCCTGGTTTATCATTATGGTTTGTTTGTACAGTGGTGCCTCGCAAGACGAAAAGAATCCGTTCTGTGATTCTCTTCGTCTAGCGGTTTTTTCGTCTTGCGAAGCAAGCCCATTGAAGGGTTAGCGGATTAGCGCTATTAGCGGCTTTTAGCAGCTTATCTGCTGATCGGCTCAGCTGATAAGCGGCTTAGCGGCTTAGAAAAAGGGGGGAAGGGGGGGGAAACCAGCAGGAACTCGCAAGACATTGTCCTCTTGCGAAGCAAGCCCATAGGAGATTCGTTTTGCGAAGCACCTCCAAAACGGAAAACTCTTTCGTCTAGCGAGTTTTCCGTCTTGCGAGGCATTCGTCTTGCGGGGCACCACTGTATCTTGGACCACTTCCATATGCCTGCTTTTTTTTTTCTTTTGTGTTTTTTTTGGTGGGAGGGATGCCAACTAGTTCAGAATCTGCACACTTAAGTGGATTTGATGCTCTGGTGCCAAATAATAATAATAATAATAATAATAATAATAATAATAATAATAATAATAGACTGCTTGCAGTAAGGAATGTGGGAGCATCCCAAGTTGTCTGGAAGTCAGCCTGGATGTGTTCTTAATTTTTCTTGTTTTCTGTTGCATTGGTCGCCATCTAGAGGATTATAGCATGAAGTGATTGCTATATAGTGTCATGCTCATGCACAATGCAATCTGAACACTGAGATTTAAGGAGTTCCACAGCATACCCTGGGTTGGTTTCCTTTGAATGAGGCTAATTGGGATTGTTTGTGTGGTTTGTTTGCTTCTTTACACATACCAGTATATGCAGGCTGAGCATATAATGCAAAGGTTCAGCGCATTCACATAACAACAGATCCTGCTCTCCCATTAGGTTTCTAGTAAAGGTAAAGGTACCCCTGGCAGGTCCAGTCATGGACGACTCTGGGGTTGTGCGCTCATCTTGCTTTAAAGGCCGAGGGAGCCGGTGTTTGTTTGCAGACAGCTTCCAGGTCATGTGGCCAGCATGACTAAGCCGCTTCTGGCGAACGAGAGCAGCGCATGGAAATGCCGTTTACCTTCCTGCCAGAGCGGTACCTATTTATCTACTTGCACTGCTTGCTTTAAAACTGCTAGGTTGGCAGGAGCTAGGACCAAACAATGGGAGCTCACCCTGTCGCAGGGATTCGAACTGCCGACCTTCCGATCGGCAAGCCCTAGGCTCTGTGGTTTAAACCACAGTGCCACCTGCATCCCATTTCTTTTGTTGTTTAGTCGTTTAGTCATATCCTACTCTTCATGACCCCATGGACCAGAGCACGCCAGGCACTCCTGTCTTCCACTGCCTCCCACAGTTTGGTCAGATTCATGCTGGTAGCTTCGAGAACACTGTCCAACCATCTCGTCCTCTGTCGTCCCCTTCTCCTTGTGCCCTCCATCTTTCCCAACATCAGGGTCTTTTCCAGGGAGTCTTCTCTTCTCATGAGGTGGCCAAAGTATTGGAGCTTCAGCTTCACGATCTGTCCTTCCAGTGAGCACTCAAGGCTGATTTCCTTAAGAATGGATACGTTTGATCTTCTTGCAGTCCATGGGACTCTCAAGAGTCTCCTCCAGCACCATAATTCAAAAGCATCAATTCTTCAGTGATCAGCCTTCTTTATGGTCCAGCTGTCACTTCCGTACATCACTACTGGGAAAACCATCGCTCTAACTATAAGACTTTGTTGGACAGCCACTTTGCTTTCTTGCATTTATCCCATTTCTAGGGTGCTACAAATGAAGTCTTATGTCTCTCTCCAGACTCAGTGCCAGGAATCTCTGTCTGTTGCCCTCTTTTGTGCCCACACAGACATCTCAGTGATATCCCCTCCTGCAGGGGAGAGCAACGGAAGGGAAAGCCTGCCCTCTTCCAGAAGGATCCCCAACTATTTGCTCCAGTGACAACAGATCTCCTGAACCTGTCCATCTTTTCAGTTGTGCAAAAGCCCATCCTTGCAGCCAAGGAGAATCTGCTGGACTCATGAGAAGACAAGAGCTGTCTGTGCTGCTTGGTCATGCATATGTCCCATCTAGGGTAGCATCCTGCTCTCACACTGACCAACCAGATGCCTATTGGAAGCACACAAGCAAGAGTACCTTTATTACCTATTGCGATTCCCAGCAGCTGGCATTCAGACGCATATTGCCTCCAACAACGGGGGCAGTACATAGGAACCATGACAATCAGTCGAGATCCAGTTGGTTTGACTTTCCTTAGCGGCCTCTTTCTACAACCAGTGTCACAAAATTTGGGCAGGACCTTTGAGAGATCATTCAGAACCAGACCCATCTTATATTGTGTAATTATTATAAGCAACTGCTGCCAAAAGCTGTGGTTTGCCTTTCCTGCTTGTGGGATGTGAAACACAAGAACAGTCAAGTACAACATTCCTAGAGTGAACATGTTTACACATGGGGAGGAATGTTTGTCCAGCCAGCAGGTAAACTTCCTGTTTCCTTCTGGGCTGGGACAGACTTCCTCTGCATGTGACTAGAGGTGGGTGTGGCCTCACCTGTGCAGTTAACGACAAAAGCACAGGACAGGGCAGCCATCTCTCTCTCTTTGACTACATGCATTGAAAAAGCAACATCTGCTTAGCCAAAGATGCTCTCTTGACCTCCAGCCAAGAGAGGACAAAGGGACTGTCTCCTTATGAGATAGTTTCCAGGTATGTTACTTTTCTAAGATAAGTCTGCCTTCTGGGATCCAATTGTGAACAGAATGTGAGTGAGTAAACTCTTTTTATACTTTTACAGAAGACTGTGTCATGTCTTATCTTTTATGAGGGAATAAGGGGGAAATACCAAAACAGTTATTATAGAGGCTTTAGTGAGCCTGAGCAAACACATCCACTGTGAGTTTAAAAAGGGGGATGTTACTCTGGTAAATTGTGAACTTGTTTACACAAGTTGGAAAAGCTATAATCAAACAATATATCCTCTCCTGCATCCCTGAACATTCCCACACTGATGTGAACAGAGAAAGGGAGGAGACCGGTTTCATGACAAAACTCCATCCTTCCTCTCCACAGGTGCTCCCGAGGAGGCTTCCCGGAAAGGTTATGCTAACATCTATGAACAACTAGCTGCATATTCCGGAGGCTTCTATGTGAAGACCACCAAAGGTGAACTTGGCCGGGTCTTGGGCATCATGGAGCTGTCTCTGAATGCTGCCCCTGTCAAAGTGGTCCATAAGCACTTGGATGGATCTCAGCTCTCTTTCCCTGTGGATGAGACCCTCACAGAAATCACTGTCTCCGTCAAGAGCTTAAGCGCCTCAGGATTCACCGTTTTTCTGCTGCAGCCTTCAGGTACGATTTGTTGTAATGCAGAGGATGAAGCAGCGAGCTTTCCTACAGGTGTATAACTGGGGGCAGGGACTAAAATTCTGATTCCTGTGTAAGTCACCATCCTCTACATCACAAATGTGCAACCTTTTGCTGCCAGAGGGTTGCCCTTCTAAGCCACTGTCATAAGCAAGCCAGCAGTAAATGACACCAGGCAAGTTAGAGTTAACTCTTTATTAGCAAAAACAGGAGTGTCAGGCCTAATGAGCATAGCAACTCACCTCCGGTAGGTCTTGCCCCCCAAGAAGCCATCGGAGATGGCGCCTGCAAGTCACCAATCTCTCCTCCGCTCTTTTCATGCCTCTCCTGGGTCTGGGAGACCAGTGGGGAGGGGAGTTTGTTGCAGCAGGATGGGGAGACACCTGTGCCTCTTCCCCAGCCAGACTCATCTCTGCCTCTCTGCCTTCCTCCTCTCCTGCCTCAGTTTCTGTCTCTGATTCTGGGCTTCTCTCTGCCACAGAGTCTCCCAGCTCACTAATCCCTGTTACCTCCTCAGCTTCCGACACCGCCTCTTCCCAATCTTCTCCCTCTGAACCACTCATCATGGTCCCAACCACCTCTCCCCGGGCTCTGAGCCTTCTTCCCTGACTGGTTCTTCCCAACATTCCTCTGTGTCCAACTAGTCCGTGACAGCAACATAGCTTTCAACCGTCCCTTATTTGGTGGGAAAGTCCCTTATCCCAGCGCCATGTCCCACTGCTGTCCCTTATTGATGATGTCCCTTAAATTTCCCGGGTTTCAAAGGAAGCAGCTCCTCTCCCTCCCTGCCAGCAAGGGAGGAGGGAGGCTCCAACTGTGTTGCCTGGCTGCGTTGCTCACCCAATAAGGAGTCTAAGAACGACTGGGGGGTGGAGCTTGCATGCCTTGTGCCGATCAAATCGGCCGCGTTGCCTGGGGACTCACCTTCGCTCAGTGCTTCCCAGCGGAGAGGTGACGGTGGTTTTCCTTGCTGCATCCCTTTTGCCGGGTTGCTGCGCTGTGGGAACCACCGCTTGAGGCTTCGTTTGGCTGCTGGCTGGGCTTTCTGCCTTTGGCTCAGAGGGGCTCAGAAGTTGAACATACCTGTGCTTGGAAAATCCCTTATTTTGGCTGCTGATCCCTTATTTTCGGGGCTTCTGGTCCCTTGTTTTCAAAACTGTAAGTTGACAGCTATGGACAGAAATCTTCAAAGGCCTACATAACAATAGTGTGTGGAGCAATGAGTGGAAATGTTACCTTCATACAGCAGCCTAGTCAATCATACATGCCTCCCTATCTTCCAACCAGACCAGCAAGCGACATCATCACAAACAAGGCAGGTGCAAAGCAGGGGCAGTGAGGGCAGTTGTCTGAAGAGAAGGGAGTGGCTGGGGAGAGCTCTGAAATTTTATTGGGGGTACCCATACTTCAAGCTCCGAAAGGGATCCAAACATCACTCTTGTTGCTGCTTTAATTACACAGTTCTGTCCAGTTCTGTCCAGATAGTCTCTTTGTTATTTTCGTCATCTTCTTGTTGTTATCATATATTCCTTTCTTTGTGATCTCTGATAATCTTCACAAGCGGGTTGAAAACAAACATATCCTGTGTGGATTTTACACTCTCCAAGAGCCATATCACATAAAGGACAGACGCCATTTCCACTTCTCCAAAAAGAACATTCCCACAGTCTGTCCGTTGATTTCCACAGGCCTGCGAAACTGTATCTCAGGGGGCCTGCCAGGTCAAATCCACATTCCGATAACCATACATTGACATTCCAATGACCATGGTCCTCCTCCCCATCGTCCTCCTGTGAGCAGGCCTGTCTTAACAAATATCCATTTGAAACTGCGTCACAAAGCTTTCTTTCCATCAGACGTTCCCGCCAGTCCTCTCTTTGATCAGTAATTTATTTCCACACAGTTCTTAATCTCCTGCTTGTGATTAGTAATTTCCCTCCTCTGGGAGGGAGGATTATTGGGTACTCACATAAGACAAAAAAAGAAAAGTTTTTCCTCCCTCCCCTTTCTGTTTCGCTCCGACATACCGATCTTTTAATGATGAGTCTTCACTTGATTTATTGTCCAGCCCGTCGCTCCGCTCACAGAAATCCCATTAATCAGCAGTCTTTACTCCCGATCTTCACTTGAAGTATATGCATTTGCTTCTATTTCCAATTATATATTTCGAGCTGATGCAAACCAGTGCGCGATTCAGAGACAGCGTCCAGGAGAGCCGACTCCACCCAAGGGCTTTGTGCCTAGTGCCCTCACCCCATTCTTTCGAATCTGGGGGTGAATTATGGGCACAGCAGGCAAGGCAGTCCCCCCCCCATTCCCTTGGGGGGGGGGTAAGGGAAGCTCCATACTCCCATAACAGCCTCTTAATTACCTCGTTTGGGTCGGAGAGATGTTATTGTCGGCCATCTTCCAATGCGCCCCCTGGTGGCCCCCGTGGCTGGGGAGAGCTCTGAGGGCCAGGCATCTCTCCATCTCCTGCAACCTTGTCTGTCTTGGTGTCATCCTGTGGCAGGTGTCTCGCCGTCCACTCACACAGTGATCAACACAGCCAGCCACAAGATTGTGAAGGTATCCCCCATTCCTGAACGGGGCATGTGGACCATGACTGTCTCTCCCAGCGGTTCCTACGAGGTGGAAATCGGAGGCAAGAGTTTGCTTGACTTTTCCTACCAGATTATGCAGAAGCAGAAAGAGTATGTGCTTCCGGTGCAGGGAAAACCTGTGGAAGGTAAGTTTTCTGGGATGTGAAGCACCCACACTGAGGGCAGAATTATCTGGCGTTGCTGTTGTTTTTTAAAGACTTAAAAAAGCACCTATCCTTTTCCAAGAGTTGTACAGAGAATTACTGAATGTATTTTCTTTCAAAATACAGTGGTACCTCGGGTTAAATACTTAATTCGTTCCAGAGGTCCGTTCTTAACCTAAAACTCTTCTTAACTTGAAGCACCACTTTAGCTAATGGGGCCTCCTGCTGCTGCTGCGCCACCGGAGCACGATTTCTGTTCTCATCCTGAAGCAAAGTTCTTAACCTGAAGCACTATTTCTGGGTTAGCGGAATCTGTAACCTGAAGCGTATGTAACCCGAGGTACCACTGTATACATTTTGATAATGCATTGGAGCCTATCAAGAATCTTGCAAACTAGCTTCTGATCTATACTTTAGTGTTGGAAAAACGCCCTGGGGGTTCCTGCAGGCCCCCAGAACTCCGAGCATCCTCAGATGTGCGCAACACTGGAAAAGGTATCTCCCTTCTTCTCCAGGGCGCTCCAGCGACATAAATCAAATTATGTATGCGCACTATACTTCTAGCGTTACACAGCAAGAAGTGTGAGACATCGTAGATCTAATCTACTATTTATTTACACACTATATACAGACAAAGGAGTAATGGCGTCCGTTCTCTCCAGCTCCGAGAGAACGAAACAGACAGAAATAAACGCAAAAGTACAGTGAAACAGTACCCGCAGCAGAAGAGATAAGATGTTCTTCCTTTCCCAGACTTGTCCCAGACAGGCAACAATCTCATCTGCAGCACGGGCTGCATGAAATACTAACATTTAGTCCAAAAGATGCAGACGATCATCATTTGCTAGATACCGCAGGAGGGGAGAGCGGCTGTCGTGCTCAGGTTCTGCTTGCAAGCTTCCCGTGGGCCTCTGGTTAGCCACTGTGAGAACAGTACAGTGGACCCGGTGGGCCTTTGGCCTGATCCAGGAAGGCTGTTCCTGTGTGCTTCACATTGGACTTCACAAAGCTCAAATTCCTTAATCGTCCCTGGTTTGGCACAAGGGCCTTTCCCATCACCTTCCAACTGAAGATAACAACAACAACAACAACAACAACAATTTTTTATTTATACCCCGCCCTCCCCAGCCAAGACCGGGCTCAGGGTGGCTAACAACCAATAATAAAAACAAGTTGATTAAAATACAATTTAAAAGATTAAGATACAACATTAAAACATTAGGGTGCAATCTCTTCATAGGAGGAGAAAGGAAAAAGAAAGAGGGGAGGGAATCAAACTGATTCTAAGCCAAAGGCCAGGCGGAACAACTCTGTCTTACAGGCCCTGCGGAAAGAAATCAGATCCCGCAGTGCCCTGGTCTCAGGAGACAGAGTGTTCCTGAGTGTTGAGAAGGCCCTGGCTCTGGTTGAAGCTAATCTAATTTCCTTAGGGCCTGGGACCTCTAGGGTGTTGCTATATATGGACCTTAAGTTCCTCTGTGGGGCATACCAGGAGAGGTGGTCCCATAGGTACAAGGGTCCTAGGCCGTGAAGGGCTTTAAAGGTCAAAACCAGCACCTTAAACCTGACCCTGTACTCCACCAGGAGCCAATGTAGTTGGAAAAGCAATGATGCCAGGGATGAATCCTTCTGTATTCAAGGCAGAACATCTACCACTGAGCTGTGGCCTTTTCTACTTTCATTCAGTTGACAAAAGCTTCTGAGCCTGATCAGCTGCTATCTTGGTCTTACTCGCCACAGGTGACCAGCCAAGAGGGTAGTCTAAAATCTCTGCTGTTGCTGCACATGAAGCTACAACAGAGATGAAGTACAAACCAACCACACATTATATCCAGTAACGAAAATTCTGCTTTCCAGACTGTGAAAAATACAGTGGTACCTCAGGTTACAGACACTCCAGGTTACAGACTCTGCTAACCCAGAAATAGTACCTCAGGTTAAGAACTTTACCTCAGGATGAGAATAGAAATCGTGCGGCGGCAGTGGAAGGCCCCATTAGCTAAAGTGGTACCTCAGGTTAAGAACAGTTTCAGGTTAAGAACGGACCTCCAGAATGAATTAAATTCTTAACCTGAAGTATCACTGTACCCCAATTAGCTCAGGATGCAACTATAAGTCCCAAGAGGGGAAACCCAGCGGTAGACTCATAATCTGGGGAACCGGGTTCGCGTCTCCGCTCCTCCACATGCAGCTGCTGGGTGACCTTGGGCTAGTCCCACTTCTCTGAAGTCTCTCAGCCCCACTCAGCTCATAGAGTGTTTGTTGTGGGGGAGGAAGGGAAAGGAGAATGTTAGCCGCTTTGAGACTCCTTCGGGTAGTGATAAAGCGGGATATCAAATCCAAACTCAGTGGGGACATTGCATTGATAGCGGAGGAAGAAAGACCAGAGGATCTCCAGTGAAACTAAGCTGACTTTCTGCATTTTTGTTGCAGGCTCAAATTACACTGTGTCCCTGAGGCTGATGGAAGATACTAAAGGTGCTAGGATCCAGCGCCTGGTCCCTATCTCTGGATCAGGGAAGCCCATAGATTCCATCTCTCTGAAACAAGCCTTTGATGCCCTTGAAAGCCCCTGGGCGATTGCCCCCGTTTCCTTTGATAACCCAGTAAGTTCTCTCTCCCATGTTTTTAGCTAAAGCAGGGATCTCCAGCCCAGGGTCTGATCACAGCCCTCCAGGCCTGAAGTTCTTTGCCTAGGCAACACTGCTACAGACACTGACAGGAGCGCTGACTTGGGCTCCAGGTTATGGGTGCCCAATGGTGCCCATGACGTAACGTGACATCATGATGTCGTGACGCCATGTTGCATCGGCAGCGTGGCGATGCTTCCAGGGCCTCATTTCCGAGACCACTCACACCACTTCCGGTTTCTACCACATTCGGAGGGTCTCGGATGTCGCTTCTGAGACATTGCCAGGTCTCGGAGGCCACGTCCCAGGCCTTGCAAGACCTCCAACGTGACGTCCGGTTTCTACCAGAAGTCGTGTTCCGAGGCTTTGCAGGGCTTCGGACGTCATCTGGGAGGTTGTGTCGGGGTCTGACACGACTTCCAGTAGAAACTGGAAGTCGTGTTGGAGTCCCGCATTGTGGGCACCCACCCAGAAAAAATTCTGGGTGCCCTGGCACCCTGGGCTCCCTACAGCTGGCACCTATGGACACTGAAATTTGACAGTTGGAAGGTTCAGTTCTCAGCAACCCTGAAATCATTAGCTGTGAGGATATGTGACTGTCTTGAAATGTTTTAAGATGTCTTTGACACAAGGTGGTGTAATGGTTAAAGCGTTGGACTAGGACCTGGGAGACCAGGGTTCATGATCCCTGCTCAGCTGTGAAACTCATGGGGTGACCTGGAGCATTCTCTCTCAACCTAATTTACCTCACAGGGATGTTGTGAGGGTAAAATAGGATAGGTGATTGATTTGCTTTTTCTTATTTATTTTCTGCCATTTCCTGCTCTGGGCTTCCTTGGAAGTAAGGGCAGGACAGAAATGTAACAGACGGATAAATACATGAACTAGCCTGCTACCCTCAGGGGCAGTGCAAGACACTGTTCTGTGGCCTGTGTTGAAGTAAGTTTTACCTGCCAATCTGTTGGGCTTTTCTATATGGAGGGAGTCACCGTCTTGCCCTTTGCCTCAAGAAGCAAAATGTATTGGGCCACCCCTTCCTGGACCCCAATCCGTTCCGTTACTGAGAGGGAGTGGGGGCCAAGGAGAAGCAGTTGCTCCTCCTCCTCCTTGCTCCTGACATTTGCTCACTTCAGAAGTTCCCAGGCCGCAGCAGGTTCAGACTATGGCAACATGACAACCGGCCTTTTCTGTGGTGGCCCCCTGCCTGTTGAATGCTCTCCCCAGAGAGCCTTGCCTGGCACCTTCATTACATACCGTATTTTTCGCTCGATAACACGCACCTAACCATAACACGCACATAGTTTTTAGAGGAGGAAAACAAGAAAAAAAATTCTGAATGAAACAGTGGATGTATCATTTTTGTGCTTCATGCTGTGGCCACAGACATGTGATTTGACGGTGAGTTTAGGGTAGCCCAATGCAAAAATCCTGAGAATCCATGTGGATCCATGCTTTGTAACCACGTTTTTGCACCATTGCAGCCCCAGGCAACAGTGGGTGCGTGATTTTTTTGGTGCAGGCTGTAGCCATGGACATGCTATGTGCTCTGATGGTGAATTTGGGGTGACCCAATGCAAAGATCCTGAGGATCCATGTTGATTCGTGCTTTGTAACCATGTTTTTGCACCATTGCAGCCCTGTTTTTGCATCAGATCATTGCTTTGTTATCTGATGGTGAATTTGGGGAGACCCAATGCAAAGATCCTGAGGATCCATGTGGATCCGTGCTCTGTAACCACATTTTAAGTGGGGAGGGAAGGAAAAACATAGAAGGGACAAGGAGCACGAGAGGGGTGTGCGGAGAAGCAGCTGGCTAAGAATGCAGGAGAGGGGTTTAACGGGAGGGAGGAAAGGAAGGCAAAAGTTCCCCCAGCCACCCACCCAAGCTAGCCCTCTCTCTCTCTGTCTCTCTTCTCTCTCTCTCTCTCTCTCTCCCCCACCTGCATGTTTTCCGGCTGCCTGGAATGCTTCCCTGGACGCAGCAGCAGCAGCACCGGAGCACGGAGAGGAATTAGAAGGAAGGACATGATCCTTTCCTTTCCCCTCTGCTTGCCAGGAGGGGAGGGGTTGCCTGGAGGGGAGGGGATTTGCCTGCTCTTTGTTCCGTTTGAGCAAACAGCAACCGAAACAGAACAGGGTGGGCAGTAAGACCCTGAGGCAGAATGCAGGAAAGCAGCAGCTTCCTCTTTTCAGGTTTCCCTCCTCGCGTGTGCCTGATTTTTGCCCCTGCGCTCGGGACAGTCGGCTCCAGGGACCACACATTCGCTCAATAACACGCACAGACATTTCCCCTTACTTTTTAGGAGAAAAAATCTGTGTGTTATAGAGGGGGAAATACGGTATCTTCTGGCACCAGGCAAAAACATTCTTCTTTACACAGGCCTTTAGCCATTAAACAATCTATGCCCTGTTAAAGCTGAGGGGACTCTGGTTTCTCTTCAGATCGTATAAATCTTTCGCCTTTTATTATGTCTTATTCTTGATGCTCCATAAAATGGGTTCTTTTTAAAATATTTTGCTTATGGTTTTCAGGTTTATACATTTCAATAACTGTTCAGCCATTTTAACATTCCAAAACTTGACTTCCTTCCCCCTCTTTCTGTGGTTCCTTAAATTTATTTTTTAATATTTTCTGCATATTCAACTTAATTTGTTCATTTATTCATCTCCTCAAAATGCATACTCTTATAAAACCACAGGTTATTATTTTGCCAATGTACTTAACTGTTTACAATTTGTTTGCAAATATTCAATAAACCATTTCCGTTTTATAAAAATGGGTTCTCTAATGTTGCACACCGCCCTGGGATCTTTTGACAAAGGGCGGTATATAAATTGAATTCATCGTCATCATCATCATCAGAGAAAAGCAGGAATGGGAGAACCCTCCAGATGCTACCGGACTACAACTCCCATCAGCCCCAGCCAACATGGCTCCAAAGTCAAGGGTGAGGCGAGATGTAGTCCAAGAACTTCTGGAAGGCCACAGATTCCACAGCTGTGCTGTAAAAGATCAATAGCAATTGTTCTTTCTCCATTATCTTTTAGACTACCCTGCTGACTGTGGAAGGCCTGTCTCCAGGGAACCTTCCCTTTTCACGAGTCACCAGCTATCCCATCAGCACAGAGTCCGTGCAGATTGTGCCCCTGCCAAACCAAGAGAGTGAGTGTGGTTCTCTCCCCCTTTCCCATTGCGATGGAACAAGCCAGCAGCAGATAGAATGTGGTAACGCTGGAGAAGCATCACAGGACCTATAATATAGCAGAATAGATCCAAAGCAATCTGCAACATGCACACACCCCAGGTGCTTCCTCACAGCAGCTACTACCAGCGGTGGTGTTTCCTTGCCGCAACCAACACCCAAACGCTGATAGCTGTCTACATTACTATTGCAGGTATTAATATTGCACAGCTTTGAAGCAGTAGGATGCATAAAAACTGACTCCTCTTTGAATAAAAATGGTCCAGGCCCATAAATAAGATTCAGAAGCTTTAATAGACAGAACTTGCTTCAAAACAAACAGAATAACAAATAACGATACATCAGATTAGTTGTATAATATCATGTGCACGTCCAGCATAGGTTCCACCTTCTTAAAAAAATGAAATAATTCCAAACAGACCTAAAGCCAGAAGTCTGTCTCTCACCACACAGACTCCATTAGCCCAGAGCTGTTTTCTCTTCGGGAGACCACATCTTTTGTTCTCTGTGGCTTCCAGAGAAAAACTCAATGGCCAACTCCCCAAAGTGGCAATTTGCAACTGAATATCTCTCTCACATGACCTAAAATTAAACACCAAGTGAGAGCTAACAGAGAACATCAACAGTTAATTGTTAACCCATCTAGGCTCTCAGAGAGCTCTTCTTAGCTTCAATATTGCCCAATGGGATTTTCCAGTTAAACCTTCAGCTATATACATACAGGCATTTTCCATTTCAATGTCAATTACACCATTATACTTAACAATTACAAGCATGTCTTCCTATTTCTCCAGATGCAATGTTGCCTGGTGAGAGCCTGGAGGTCTCTGTCATGGTGGTGAACAGTGGGCAAGCGGCTTCATTCTCCTTTGAAGTCTGGGATGACCAGGGTCTCCTGAGCAGCTTTACACCACCCAAAAAATTCCTAAACCCAGGAGAGAGCGTCCTACTCAACGCAACCTTCACAGCAGCTTTAGGGAGTGACAGCTTTACCTCCAGGTAGGATGGCATTGCCCAAATGGTAGGAATGAAAGTCTTGAGTGGTCTGGGAGATGATAGGAGTGTACATCTGGATTGAGGAGAGAGAGGAGGTGTCAGGTTCGGAGGGTTCTCTGGGTAGGTAGCAGCCCTCGGAAGACTTGGAATTACTTCACTTGGTACTGATTATAATCTGCCTTATACTAGGGTTGCCAAATATCAAAGTGAAAATTCGGACACAAAAGTTGTTGAGCTTGCTTTGAGGGGGCAAGTTTTTATGAATACGTCTTGCTCCAGGAGGTAACTGCTGTTGATAGGGAGGAGGGAAATCTCTATTTTAGCAGTGGCTGCAGTGGATCCCCCCCCCTTTTTATTGATAGTCTGTCCCAGTGCTGTTCTCTGAACCTCTGAAAACCACAGGTACAACAATCAGTGCAGGGCTGCACATCATTTTGAACCTCTGAAAACCAGCAGCATGGGGCTGTTTGCAAAAGGGCTTTCAAACAGCCCTGCACTGCACTTTGAAGTCCCAACAATCGGTGCTTCAAAGCACAGCATCACCTGAACAGCACAATTACATCAAGTGATAGGTGGGAGACCCCACCCACCTGTCCAATTTGGCCCACCAGGGTGGGGAGATAAGGAGATAAGGCCCACCAGCCAGAAAAGGTTTGCCAACCCTTATCTAGATGAATATTGTCTACACCAGGGGTTCCCAAACTGGCCTGTGGATCACAAGTTGCTTCATTCATCTGTTCCGTGGAATGTCCACATTAAATATACACATTGATTTCTAATTGTGTTCTTAATGCTCCTTTTCCTTCTAACATTGTATTTTATTGTATTACAATATAAAAAATAAAATAAGCAATAGAAATACAATGAAAAAGCATCTAGCACATCCCATTTCAATTGCTACAGGAGGCAGAAAAATCATTAAGTGGTCCACCAACATCATCACAATTTTAAAGTGGTAAATGTACAGAAATGTTCTGGGAGCCACTAGTCTACGTTAAAGCTCTTGAAGGTTTCAGACAGTGCACATTCACAGCCCTAAGAAGGGGGAGCAGAGGAAGATGGTACCAAGACTCCAATGTTTTCTGAGCGAAGAATTAGGAACTGGTGGATCCAGATGACATACTAGTAGGATACGATGATGCAGCACAGCTAAGCTGGATTGCTGGGGGCAACAAAGTATAGATGCTAGACTGTCCCTTCTCATTTATAACCCCCCCCCCCCGATATAAACAGTTCATAATCACTGGATGTTCTTTCAGCACTGCAACGTTCACAGCTCAAAGCTCGGCAGCTCAAAACTACGTGAAACTGCCCATCATGGTCGTTCCTGAAACTGCCCTGGTGAGTTTTCACTCCACGTTGATTTTTCATGGCCACTGCTAATATCCATATACTGAATCCCAGCTGAAGAAACACTCCATTAATCACTGTGTCATCAGTGTGGTGTAGTGGTTAAGAGCGGTAGACTCATAATCTGGTGAACCGGGTTCACGTCCCCGCTCCTCCATGTGCAGCTGCTGGGTGACCTTGGGCCAGTCACACTTCTCTGAAGTCTCTCAGCCCCACTCACCTCACAGAGTGTTTGTTGTGGGGGAGGAAGGGAAAGGAGATTGTTAGCCGCTTTGAGACTCCTTCGGGTAGTGATGAAACGGGGTATCAAATCCAAACTCTTCCTCTTCTTAACGTTATCTGTTCATTCTCTACCAGGCCCCGTTCATGGCGCTAGTTTATCTGAACTCTATCACACAATTCTTGGCTCAGAAAAGTATTTAATGTATATTTGGTGATGAGGTATGTTTAGAAATGAATGCGTGGAGATAAAATATAGATGAACACCTATGTATTTCAGTACAAATTTCCATTGTTGTTTGGAAAACCCTTCGTGTGGAAATTGGGCTTGGCAGATTGATGATTGATTCAAAGGCCTGGAAACGATGCCTTATGAGGAACGGCTAAGGGAGCTGGGCATGTTCAGCCTGGAGAAGAGGAGGTTAAGGGGTGATATGATAGCCATGTTCAAATATATCAAAGGATGTCACATAGAGGAGGGAGAAAGGTTGTTTTCTGCTGCTCCAGAGAAGCGGACACGGAGCAATGGATCCAAACTACAAGAAAGAAGATTCCACCTAAACATTAGGAAGAACTTCCTGACAGTGAGAGCTGTTCGACAGTGGAATTTGCTGCCAAGGAGTGTGGTGGAGTCTCCTACTTTGGAGGTCTTTAAGCAGAGGCTTGACAACCATATGTCAGGAGTGCTCTGATGGTGTTTCCTGCTTGGCAGGGGGTTGGACTCGATGGCCCTTGTGGTCTCTTCCAACTCTAGGATTCTATGATTCTATAAATGAACAGCATGTGAAACTGACGAAAACGGACTGAGTCTCCAGCTCAGGGTAGCCCTTCTGATGATGTGGACTACAATTCCCATCACCCACAGCCAGCATGGCCAAAAGTGAGGAGTTATGGGAGCTGCAGTCTAAAATATCTGGAGAATACCATGCTGGATAAAATTAAGCACCTGCCCTAGTGGATGGTGGCATTTACTGGTGGATAAAGGTAAAGGGACCCCTGACCGTTAGGTCCAGTCGTGGCCGACTCTGGGGTTGCGGCGCTCATCTCGCTTTATTGGCCAAGGGAACCAGCGTACAGCTTCCGGGTCATGTGGCCAGCATGACTAAGCCGCTTCTGGCAAACCAAAGCAGCGCACGGAAACACCGTTTACCTTTCTGCCAGAGCAGTACCTATTTATCTACTTGCACTCTGACATGCTTTCGAACTGCTAGGTTGGCAGGAGCAGGGACCGAGCAACAGGATCTCACCCAGTTGCGGGGATTCGAACCGCCGACCTTCTGATTGGCAAGCCCTAGGCTCTGTGGTTTAACCCACAGCGCCACCCGCGTCCCTTACTGGTGGATACTCTTTAGTATTTACCAACCAACATGTTCTCTACCCAAACAGGAAACAGACCAGATCTCACCATTCCACGTCCTCCTAGACTTTAACATGCCTTGTGCAGGCAGCTTTCAGCACAGACCTACCTGCTCTCAGCGCCTTTGGTACATGAGCTTTGCTGCTAAGGATGCTCAAAGTGCTGTCACTGTCCGTGCCACACCAGAGGGATCTCAACTATCTTGCAACCCACAAGGGGCTGATGGCAGCAAGGAGGTCATTTGTCACTATCGGTATGTATGTCCATGGGGCTCCTCCTGATGACCTGTTAATACAACATTTCCCATCCTGATTCACTTTGATGTTAGATTATTGAGCCTTTACATATTTGCATCGAAGGAGGAGGCCCCATTCCTGTTCCCTGAGGGTAAAGGTAAAGGTAAAGGGACCCCTGACCATTAGGTCCAGTCGTAGCCAACTCTGGGGTTGAGGTGCTCATCTCGCTTTATTGGCCAAGGGAGCCGGCGTACAGCTTCCGGGTCATGTGGCCAGCATGACTAAGCCGCTTCTGACAAACCAGAGCAGCACACGGAAACACCGTTTACCTTCCCGCATGTGTGGTACCTATTTATCTACTTGCACTTTGACGTGCTTTCAAACTGCTAGATTGGCAGGAGCAGGGACCGAGCAACAAGAGCTCACCCCTTCACGGGGATTCGAACCACCAACCTTCTGATCAGCAAGTCCTAGGCTCTGTGGTTTAACCCACAGCGATAGTTTCAGTTTATTTCCTACGCAGATAACCCCCAAATGAAGGGGAAGGAGGGGACCAAATAAGCCACTTGCAGAATGTTTTATGTGAAAAATCTCTTCTGCTTATGTAGTGTCAGAGAGCACACACCTAAAGCAGGGTCCTTGAGACCAGAGCTGATGGTGAGGAACAGGGACAGAAGACAACTGGATGTGAGGTCCCGGCACTCCAGACCATAATCAGGTGGTCTCCTTAACCAATTACGCACTAGTGTCTTAAAAGGCAGGGCCTTTTAAGTGTTGACTCCCTGCTAATGGAATGCCCTCCCCTGAAGAGGTCACCTGGCTCCAGCACTGCCAGCCTTTAGGTGCCAGGTACAAACAGGCTTTTGGATCTCAATTTAAGCATGATGTGGTGTGAAACTGGCCTCATTCGGTGTTTGCTTTTTCGTGGAGAGAGACTCAAGGCTCATCCACGCTTAACACTCGCCCCATGATTTCTAGGCACGAGTCTGAGAGGTTGTTCTCTCGTCCCCCCACTTTCCCCAGGAAAACCTGCTGTTTACTGCTGAATCGGAACAAACATCAGTCAGGTTTTCTGCAGAGAAACAGAAGAGTGGCTGAGCCTTCATTCCATCAATTCTTTCTCACTTTTATTATTCTCAGAGTTTATTCTGTGTTGCAGAATTTTAAGCATTTGGGGAATTTGTTCTGCATTTTACCATTTTCTAAGTTGCTTTGGGGTATTTTGTAAAAAGCAATGAATGGGTAATAATAATAATAATAATAATAATAATAATAATAATGGACTTTACCCCTGAAGGCACACTCTTCCGTTGTCTCCCAAGACAGACGGATGCAAACAACAAACCAGCGGCCTCAGTTTGTTCTCATGGGAAGCTACTAGAGGTTCACCCCATGACAGGAACAACTACTGGCCATTATTTCCATCATATGTGAATACAACAGAATCAGCACTGAAGGCAATCTACATGCACAGTTTTTTTCTTAGGTTGTCAGATGTCTAGGAAGTGCAACAGATCTCTAGCTGTCCAAGAGCGCCCTCTTGAGCTTAATTTGGGGAAACTGAACAGCAATGATACACACAGAGGTACCTCTGGTTACGAACTTAATTCATTCCAGAGGTCCGTTCTTAACCTGAAACTGTTCTTAACCTGAGGTACCACTTTAGCTAATGGGGCCTCCCGCTGCCGCCGCGCGATGTCTGTTCTCACCCTGAAGCAAAGTTCTTAACCTTAGGTACTACTTCTGGGTCAGCGGAGTCTATAACCCGAAGTGTTTGTAACCCGAGGTACCACTGTATTGAGTATTGTCCTGTTATCCACAAAGCTCATTGGGAGAGGGGAGAGATTTTCTCCCTCCAGTTGTTTCCAGGGCTCCAACCTCTTATTTCACCCCATGCTGGTTAACATAGAGAGAGCCACTGTGGTGTAGTGGTTAAGAGCAGTGGACTCGTAATCTGGTGAACTGGGTTCGCTTCCCCGCTCCTCCACATGCAGCTGCTGGGTGACCTTGGGCCAGTCACACTTCTGTGAAGTCTCTCAGCCTCACTGACCTCACAGAGTGTTTGTTGTGGGGGAGGAAGGGAAAGGAGAATATTAGCCGCTTTGAGACTCCTTCGGGTAGTGATAAAGCGGGATATCAAATCCAAACTCCTCTTCTTCTATCAATTCACTTCCAGTCGCAGAGTGTATACAGCTATCACATTCCTCCCACAATCACAAATTTTACTCCCAACCCATATAAACTGAAGAAGTTTTTTGGGGGGAGGAGGTGCTTTCAAAGCTAAATGCAGCTGTGCAGATGTAGATTGAAAAGCAAGGGTCCAACCCCACCCCCCAAATGGAGGTGGTCCAGGCAGAGGACAGAATGGCGGCTCAAACTCCCTCTCCCCCCCCCCAGTTCACTCCCTGCCACCCAAGACTAGAGAGAGGGGAGGGAGAGAAGGACGGGTGTCCAATGGGTTCTGCAGAAGAGTAAGAATAGCTTGAGACTGGTTCACATGGAAATCCAGTGAAAGAACAATGTGTTCAGTAGAAAATAAATAAACCAAAAGAAGTCGTCATAAAAGTAAGCAGATGCCCCTGCTGCAAACTAATGTTTTATTCTGTAATATGTTCTTGACACAATTATAACTTTGTCCTCCTTTTTAGGTCCAATTGCTGCACTCCTTATGCAGAGGTTCTGATCGGTGATGAAAACGGAAACACAGAGGCTTTAACTGTAGACTGCAGACAGACGCATCCTGCAGCAGCCTAGAAAAACGGACAACACTCCCAGGCCCCCTACTCCCCCCTTTTCGCAACCCCCTTTGTACCCCCATTTTCACCTTCGTCTCGTTTTTCCCTCCCTCCCACCTTTCCTCCCTGCTTTTGCAACTCTCCCTTGCACACACAGACATTCCCCGTTTCCATCCTCGCCCCTCCCATTCTGCAGCACACACACACACACACGCACCACAATCATAAATGCTACTGTGCCTTTGAGACAAACAGACTCAAGCAAGCAGGTCTACTTAGAGAAGGTTAAGTTCGGCTGGTGGGTGTTGTACATATACGGGTGTTTGCTTGTTAATAATGTTATGTACTGAAGTTCTTACCCTGGGCCAGCAGGGGGATACTGTAGATAGTTATGCAAATGAAGGATCGAAAGTGACGTTCAGTGATTGGATAGTTTTAGAAAGTTGCTACAGTAACGTTGTACTGGAGCTCTATATAAGCAGGCTGACTGAGCCCTTCAGTCAGTTCTGTTCTGGCCTCTGAATAGACTGGAGCTGTTTGAAGAATTGCTGTGTCATCTGATATGTTCACCCACAACTTAACAAATAAAATACCTGTTCTAAACGACCACATTGAATCTGGAACTTCATGTTGAAGGCAATACATAGCGCCAGGAGTAAAATGCATTGCATGGAGGAGCTGTGGGGTATATAAGGGCTCTGCGTCCATCATCTCCCTCACACAAGGCAGCTAAGGAAAGGAAGAGAGAGACGTTTGAGTATAGCAAGAAGGGAGGAACAATGAAAGGGCAGGATAGTGGCTGTTAGTACAGTCAAACCTTGGTTGTCAAATGTAATCCGTTCAGCTTCTAAAATGTTCGACAACCAAGACGTGGCTTCCAATTGGCCACAGGAGCTTCCTGCACTCAAGCAGAAGCAGCGTTGGATGTTCAGCTTTCAAAAAGCGTTCAAAAACCGGAGCATTTACTTTCAGGTTTACGGCGTTTGGGAACTGAAACGTTCCAAAATGGAGGCGTTTGGGATCCAAGGTTTGACTGTACAGTGGTACCTCAGGTTAAGTACTTAATTCATTCCAGAGATCCGTTCTTAACCTGAAACTGTTCTTAACCTGAAGCACCACTTTAGCCAATGGGGCCTCCTGCTGCTGCCGCACCGCCGGAGCACGATTTCTGTTCTCATCCTGAAGCAAAGTTCTTAACCTGAAGCACTATTTCTGGGTTTGTGGAGTGTGTAACCTGAAGCATATGTAACCCAAGGTACCACTGTAGTAGTTTTCTTAAATCTCTGTTGTTGTTTAAAACCATGGTTTTTCCTCTCAGTTCTCCTCCATCACTGCTTTATTCAAACTTCTGCCATTGTTTTAAACCACCATTTTTTCCCCTCTCAGTGTCTCACCTTTTTTGCTCCCATGACCACAATCTGCCTTTACTTTAGGGGCTTGTCCACCCTAACCTTTCACTCCACTCTTTCCAGGCAATCTTTCCCCACAAAAACCTGCTCTTTAAAGCTGAATCAGAGTAAATGTCAGTTCGGGTTTTCCGGGGATTGACGTTTGCTCAAATTGAGCTTTAAGGAACGGGTTTTCAGGAGCTTTAAAGAACGGGTTTCCGTGAGGAAAGGGCCAGAGACAAGACAGAGGCCCTTGGAAATGGAGCTTTAAATCATGGGCCATGCCTGGAAAGAGCAGAGGAAAGTGTGGATAAGCCCTTCTCCGCTGCACCACCCTGACCTCATGCAAAACCAGGATTGTGATGAGACAATTATCACGTATTTAATGTGGTTGGTTTTCGCTCCCAAGGCTTGGGGGTTATTCTGAAAAGATTGGGTAGTATTCAACTAAGTTTTACTCAGAGAAGACCCACAAAAATTAATGAACATGGTTAAGACAGGTCTGTTTATTTCAACAGTAGTAAACCTGATGCAGGCTGTGGTTAAAATAGGATGAAATTCACTTTTCCTAACTGTGAGGGTTATTACTAAGGCTGCTACTTTCAGTTTAGCAGGTAGAGTTGTTGTTGATTTCCCCCAGAACCGCATCTCCATGTTGGGAAATACAGCTCTTATTGAAGACCAACCAACTTTTTGAAAACCACAGATAATAATAATAAATTTTTATTTATACCCCGCCCTTCCTGGTTTAAAAACCGGGCTCAGGGCAGCTAACAGCAAATATAAAACATTGATTAAAATGCAACTTAAAAACAGCATAGAATACAACATAAAATGCAGCATCAGTATCAATAAAATTCAAAAATTCAGGGGTCATTTGGGGGCGGGGTACCCAGTCAGTAGACATCAAATGATCACCAGGGCTAACTGGCCTAGTTGGTCCTACTAGAGCCAGCAAGGAGACCAGGGAAGAATTTAAATGTGGGGTCCCAGAAAGGGTTTCTTCATAGAAGAGGAAAGGGAAAGGGGAACAGAGGATCAGGCTAGTTCAAATTGAAGGCCAGGTGGAATAGCTCTGTCTTACAGGCCCTTCGGAAGGAGATCAAGTCCTGCAGATGACCTGCCAAACATGGTCGCAACCCCAGGAACGTAAATTTTGCTTCTCATTTTCATGCTTCTCATTTCTCATTTTCAGTTCATTTCTCATTTCCTGATGAGTCTGCAAGTCAGCATTTTAATCTGCGCATCTCCTAATAGGCAGTCTTTAGAAAGCAGTTTTGCCTCAAGCTGTTGTTGTTTAGTCGTTTAGTCGTGTCCGACTCTTCGTGACCCCATGGACCAGAGCACACCAGGCACTCCTGTCTTCCACTGCCTCCCGCAGCTTGGTCAAACTCATGCTGGTAGCTTCAAGAACACTGTCCAACCATCTCACCCTCTGTCGTCCCCTTCTCCTTGTGCCCTCAATCTTTCCCAATATCAGGGTCTTTTCCAGGGAGTCTTCTCTTCTCATGAGGTGGCCAAAGTACTGGAGTCTCAGCTTCACGATCTGTCCTTCCAGTGAGCACTCAGGGCTGATTTCCTTCAGAATGGAGAGGTTTGATCTTCTTGCAGTCCATGGGACTCTCAAGAGTCTCCTCCAGCACCATAATTCAAAAGCATCAATTCTTCGGCGATCAGCCTTCTTTATGGTCCAGCTCTCATTTCCATACATCACTACTGGGAAAACCATAGCTCAAGCTAGCCGTCCCTAATAGAACGCATTTCCCCACAAATATATGCATTTTAACACACATTTTCTGAATGTTTGATGTTTGGATTTTTTTCCAGTAGCACCTTAGAGACCAACTAAGTGAGTTATTTGTATGAGCTAACTAACTTAGTTGGTCTCTAAGGTGCTACTGGAAGGAATTTTTTTTATTTTGTTTCGACCACGGCAGGCCAACACAGCTACCTACCTGTAACTAGTTTGGAATTTTGTGCATGTTATTTGGTAGGAGAAGCGCATCACAAAATTTGGGGAAGTGTGAACTTCAAAGAGAGCCCCATTTGAGTTTTCTGTTGCTTCGGGGACTGCTAATTAGGTAATTTGAATTTCTCCCTGTTTCTTCCCCTCTCTTCAAATCACTTGGTAGGCCCCAAACACAGGGCTGGTGAGCTACGCTTGAGAGGATGCAGAGGTCTGGTGAACAGCACACGCCAGTGCTTCTCAACCATTCAGGAAAGCCTCCAGTGACTGCAGCCTCAAAGATTCATAATCTTTTTTAAAGTTTCTTTTCGTGTTGACTGGAGTTGATGGTGTTGACTACACTACGTTTATTAAATTTTAAATATTGCTTCCCACTAAAAGGGAGGGAGAGCCAGTGCAATTTGCAACCAAAGTAAAATCAAATAATTAAAAACATTTCACAATAATGTCTCATTAGAAAGGTAAAGGGACCCCTGACCATTAGGTCCAGTCGCAGACAACTCTGGGGTTGCGGCGCTCATCTTGCTTTATTGGCCGAGGCAGCCGGCGTACAGCTTCCAGGTCATGTGGCCAGCATGACTAAGCCGCTTCTGCGAACCAGAGCAGCGCACGGAAACACCGTTTACCTTCCCGCCAGAGCAGTACCTATTTATCTACTTGCACTTTTGACGTGCTTTCAAACTGCTAGGTTGGCAGGAGCAGGGACCGAGCAACGGGAGCTCACCCCGTCATGGGGATTCGAACCGCTGACCTTCTGATCGGCAAGCCCTAGGCTCTTTGCTTTAACCACTCTCTCTGGCCGCTTCCCTCCCTGTCCAACACATCAGCCCCCTTCCCGAGAGACAGAACGGCGAAGAGATTCCCTGTGCACAACTCGCCTTTCCTGAGGGATCTGGGGGAAAGTCAGGCCCGTGTGATAGGAATTTTGAGGTCCTAGATATACGGTAATGTTCATAAGCGTACCAACCAAGCACGTACATAGATCAGCACAGGAAGACCAACCTGGAACCATTTTGATTCCTAAACTGAGCAAATGTTTTCTCTACAAGGTCAAAGTGGGAAACCTCCCCATTGTCTTTTTCCACACAAATCCTGTCTTAAGGGCACATTTAAGATATGAATAGGGTGTGAGCCCGTGACCTGGCCCAGGAACTAAGTATTTATCATCACAAAAGACTGGCCAGGCTCCTCAGGCAATCCAATCAAGTAACCTGCCAGACAGGAGATAAACAACGACAGGAGAAAAACAACATTCCAATTTCTGTTTTAGACCGCCTTTTCTGTGATGTAGGTATGATGTATCTGGGGGTGGTCTTGATCTACAGGGTGGCAGTTTCAAAAGTCTTTATAAGGCCTTGCGCGCCATTGTTCTGGGTTATTCCTCCCTCCTTTGTGTGGTGAGTTGAGGACCCTGTTGCAACAGATCAATAAATGTAATGTGTATGGGTTGCTCGTGCGTAAGTTGCCGCCTCTCCAGGCTTTGTTGCCTTGCTAAACCTTTCAGTCTGGGTAGCCCTTCACTTCGTGGCTGCCTCAGTCGCTAGCAGAATCCGTCAGTGGGCGTTTCTTAAATCTTTTCCAACATAAAAGTTGTTTGACACCCAGTCTCCTCCTACTCTCTCTGCGCGGAAGTCTTCTGCGCAGGGTGGGCATGGGTAGTGGAGGACCCGTGCTCTCCCCGCTGGTGTCCAGTGAAGAGTCCTGGAGCCCTCTCGCCGATTCCCCCATCAGCCCCTTTATATCCCTGGTGTTGCGCTGATTTGCTTCCCCATCTGCGGAGCTGCCTCTCTCCCTGCTGGGCCCTTCTCCAGCATCATTTGAGAGCCTTCCCTCCGCCTCTAGCTCCGATGTCAGTTCCCTGACAATAAAGATCAGGCTTACTAGCTGCTTTCTTCTCAATATTCTCTGGTTAGCCTCTGTTATTTTCTCCTACCAATAGGGAACCTATGTAAGGACTCTGTATGGGCTCCTGGATACCCCATAAGGGAAAAGGGCAATTTTTTGTTTATACCTAACCTGAGCCACACAAAAAAAGCACACAGAGCTGAAAGAAGGCGTGGGAAAGGGCATCGCTCTTCCAACTTAATCTGCCAGCTGCGTGTCCTTTTCAAGGGAGGAAAAGGCGGCCCCGGTTTGTGGCCAAGGAAGCGGATGGGGGGGGCAGAGGGTGCCACTGCACCCATGGGAACCACGCTGACAACCTCTAGCCGCACCAGCGAGACACAAAAAGTGTGAACTGTCAGGCGTGCAACTCAAAACAGCAAGCAGCCGAAGACCTACGGCGGCAAAGGTCGACACCGCGGCGCCCGAGAACCAACCCCCACCTGGACTGTGTTTCAGCCCCCAACTTCCTTTTGCTGAAGGGCAGCCTGCAACTTCCTCTCTCTCTCTCAGGCCTCCCACTTTGCAGCGCAAGCCCTCTCAGAAAACCTTTCCTCTCTCCTTCTCCACATGGTCTGTGCGAGTGTCAATGAGCTGTGTGGTTTCTCAGAGCAAAAAAGGAAGTGGCCTCCCCATATATATTACAGACTGAAATATCTATAGGCACACAGAGAAGGAGCAGGAGGGAGCAGCTGAGGAGGCGAGACATCAGTTCAGCAGAGAAGTCGTCGAGGGGAACCCTCCGAGGAAAAGGCAAAGAGGAGAGCCATGGACCCCCAAGGTATCGGCTGCTGAGGAAACCATCTTAGTCCAGGAAAGAGATCGTAACTGTCCAGAGTGCAGGAAGATGGGAGGCTTGTGGTGTATCCAAAGGTGAAGACTAGTATGGGAAGAGAGAGGTTTGGACGCAGGAAATGTTAGCGACCATAAAGCAGAGAGGAGCATATAACCAGCAGAGGCAACCAAGGCAGGGCAAGAGGGAATCTGGCAATACGTCAGGGAGAAGGAGCGGGACAGCAGCCTGCAAAAGAGATTGCGGCTGGGTTGCCAAACCTGCAGCTGCACCATACCTTTAAAGCACTTTCCCAGCCCTCCCAAAGAATCCTGGGAACTATAGTTGACCCTTCATGGAGCTACGGTTCCCAGGATCCTTTGGAGGGGGTGGGAATGTGCTTTAGGCGCATGGTGTGCACACAGCCTTCGTCAACCTGGTGCCCTCCATACTTACGACTCCTATCATCCCCTGACCATTGGCTAAGCTGGCTGAGGCGAGTTGTAGTCCAAAATATCATGAGGGCACCAGCTTTGGCAAAGTCCGGCCTACCCTATCACGCTGGGAAACTACGGGAGACAGACTAATACCACCTGCGTCCTCACAGAGCTGTGGTGAAAATAAAACGGGGAGACGTGAGAGAGAACTGGGTACATCCATGGAGGAATATAAATATCTTTTGGGTTAACAAAACTTGGGCCGCCGCTATTGCATACAAAAATAGGTTTTTCTGGGACCTGGGAGCCTCTGTCTGAACGATTCCTAGCAAAAATGCCTCTGGTCTTTTGGGGAAAGTTGTTTGAAACATTTTTTTTATCTCATTATAAATCATTTCCTTTAACCTTTTTACCCGCCCACCACATATGGAAAAAAAAAGTCACCTCCATTTCTTTACATTTCCAACACAAATCTGATTCTATTTTATATTTCTTAGCCAGTCTGCTCAGGGTTAAATACCATCTATGAATCATTTTCATGTAATTTTCTTCCAGCATGCAGTAGCATGCAGTAAATTTCAAATCATTCTTCCAAAGGTTTAGAGCTATATTATGCCCTATGTCCATTGCCCAGTGTATCATTGAAGCTTTTACCAGCTCGTCCTGTGTTTACAATTTATACATTTTAGACAATATAGTTTATCCTTATTCTGTAATAAATCTCTTTCAGATTTGGTCCGGAAACCCATTTTTCTTATCTAGTTTAAACATATCATGTAATTGATGATACTGTAACAGGTTTGTGAATTGGCTCCTTAAATCTTCCACTGGTTTTAATCTGGATTCACTCCCTGAAAGACAGTCAAGGAGTATTTTTAACAGTTGTTCACACTTTCTTTTTCCTTGGCACTAGACAAGATGATCACAATCAAATCTCCAGTATTTAATTTTTCAAGGGCAAATGCAGTTGAGGTGGGAACCTAAATCTGGTCCTAGCAACTGGGGGTTGGGGTTGGCTTAAACCTTGCCAACATGCCATTTTCCTGATCTGAATTCTCCCTCTCCCTGATACTTACGTTGCTGTGCAGAGGGGAAGTTTCCCCCCGGTCCCTATTGCCTCATGTTTCCATACTCGGAACTCCAACGCACTGAAGCTGTCACTTGTGCATGTGTTGTCATCTGCGCATGCGCAAGGGCTGCCCAAACTGCACACACCTCTGCTCATCCACAGCTTCCCTTTTCTAATCGAAAGAAAGTGGGTTGTGAGAGAGCCAGTGTTGTGTGGTGGTTAAGAGCGGTGGACTCGTAATCTGGTGAACCGGGTTCGATTCCCCGCTCCTCCACATGCAGCTGCCTTGGGCTAGTCACACTTCTCTGAAGTCTCACAGCCTCACTTACCTCACAGAGTGTTTGTTGTGGGGGAGGAAAGGAAAGGAGGTTGTTAGCCGCATTAAGACTCCTTAGGGTAGTGAATAAAGCGGGGTATCAAATCCAAACACTTTCTCATCTCTGCTGCATCACCCATGACAACCTCTGCATAAAAACCTACAGTGGTACCTCAGGTTACATACGCTTCAGGTTACAGACTCCGCTAACCCAGAAATAGTGCTTCAGGTTAAGAACTTTGCTTCAGGATGAGAACAGAAATCGTGCTCCGGTGGCGTGGCAGCAGCAGGAAGCCCCATTAGCTAAAGTGGTGCTTCAGGTTAAGAACAGTTTCAGGTTAAATATGGACCTCCGGAACGAATTAAGTACTTAACCCGAGGTACCACTGTATGCTTTAAATGTCTGGAGTAGGTGTGACTAAAGAAAAAACTGTGGGAGGGAAGTTCCATTTAGTGTAATTTCTCCCCTTTCTCTCTCTCCCCATCCTGAAACATTTTTTTCAGCATGGCCGGTGATTGGGGGGGATGGGATTTGGAGTCCTCACATGAGCTACCCCTACCTTAGAGTGTACCCTAAACCGGTGCTCCCATCCCCCAGCTTTGTAAATGTCCCCCCCTCACTTTCCCCACCACAGCTGCGATGCCTCAATTTGGTAGCTGCTGCTGCTGCTGTTTACCTATTCCATTTCCCCTTTGCAACTGGAGGAAGGCAGGGAACAAAAAAACTGAGTCAGGAAATTTGGGCTAGGTTCCTCTTTGGTTAGCCAAACGACACTGCGAACCAAAAGCAAAGCAGTCTACAGAAATTGAAACACAACCGCCAGCACACATGCAAGTCAGGAAATTGTGTCGGAAAGAGGAAATGGCAGAAACCAGGAGACTCCAGAGACATTCAACGGCCATAGCGAGATTAGGCCAGCGCCATCACTGTTCTCTTCAAGATGTCCACTGGAAACTTTTCTGTTTCAGAAGATGTATCTAGATACCTGATTTTGTTCCATCTGCCCTTAAATTTGCTTCAGAAGCTTTATTGCTTTTAGATCTACTTAACAGTTTTCACGGGACGCAGGTGGCTCTGTGGGTTAAACCACAGAGCCTAGGACTTGCCGATCAGAAGGTCGGCGGTTCGAATCCCCACGACAGGGTGAGCTCCCGTTGCTCAGTCCCTGCTCCTGCCAACCTAGCAGTTCAAAAGCACGTCAAAGTGCAAGTAGATAAATAGGTACCGCTCTGGCAAGAAGGTAAACGGCGTTTCCGTGCGCTGCTCTGGTTCGCCAGAAGCAGCTTAGTCATGCTGGCCACATGAACCGGAAGCTGTATGCCGGCTCCCTCGGCCAGTAAAGCGAGATGAGTGCGCAACCCCAGAGTCGGTCACGACTGGACCTAATGGACAGGGGTTCCTTTACCTTTACCTAACAGTTTTCACATGTTTTAAATATTGTGGCATGCACCGCAATCTCCAAGCGGTGAGAGACTCCAAGGGTGGCTGTGCTTACCCTGGGTTCAATTTCCTTGGAATGAAGGTCAACGGAGAGCGCAGTGTCTTCCAGGTCTATGGTTTCATTTACAACCTCAGCATAGGATGGAAAGGCTCATGGCAAGACAGTTCCTGCCTCCCCATTAGGTTCCAGTGTGGTGTAGTGGTTAAGAGCGGTAGTCTCGTAATCTGGGGAACCGGGACCTCAGTGTCCGGGCTGAACGATGGGGGTGGAGACGCTCCTTCAGGTATAATAGACAGAGGCCGTTTAGGGTTTTAAAGGTCAGCACCAACATTCTTAAGGAAACCACCAAAATTATTGAGCTTTTTTGGGGGGGACTCCCCCCAAAATAGTGATTTTAGCTTTTCCGCTGCTTTTTTTCCATCGCATTGCCATACATCCGGGTTTTCCCGGACATTTTGCTGATTCAACAAAATCACACAAACACCATTTTTACACCTGAAAACCAGAACATTAATGGCAACCATTAACCCTCTTCTCTGCCTTCTAGGAGGAAAAGCGTTTGCAGTGTTAAAAGCCCAGCAGGAGGAATTCCTGGACTCCCTCAACAAGGTAAGGCGGTTTCTTAGCACTGTGGGTGAGGAGGCTTGAGCCAGTCTGGAAGCTGTTTCGCTGCACACAGCCCTTCATGTGCCTTATCTTCTCCAGCAGGGGTGGGGGGTGTTTAAGGCCAGGGGCCACATTCCCTTCTGAACAAACTTCTGCAGGGCCAGATGCAAGTGGTGGGTAGGGCCAGAGGCAAAGGTGGGTGGAGCACATAGCTGTCAAGTGTCCCTTATTTGGCGGGACAGTCCCTTATCCCAGCGCTGTGTCCAGCTGCTGTCCCTTATTGATGATGTCTCTTAAAATTCCTGGTTTTCAAAGGAAACAGCTCCTCTCCCTCCCTCCCTGCTGGCAAGGGAGGAGGGAGGCTCCAACTGTGTTGCTTGGCTGCATTACTCACCCAATAAGAAGTCTAAGAACAACTGGGGGGTGGAGCTTGTATGCCTTGTGCTGATCAAATCGGCTGCATTGCCTGGGGACACGCCTTTGCTCAGCGCTTCCCAGCGGAGAGGTGATGGTGGTTTTCCTTGAGGCTTGAGGCTTTGTTTGGCTGCTGGCTGGGCTTTCTGCCTTTGGCTCGGAGGCGCTCAGAAGTTGAACATACCTGTGCTTGGAAAATCCCTTATTTTGGCTGCTGATCCCTTATTTTCAAATCTGTAAGTTGACAGCTATGGTGGAGCAACCAATGTCATTGTTACCTTTATACAATTTCTCCCATCCAGGCAAACAAACAAGACATTATCAGATTCCAAGGATGCATTCCAGCCAAACCACACACAAAAACCCCACAATGAGGGTGCAAGGCAGAGACAGCAAAGGGGCTTGGACTAGGAGAGGGCGTGTGGTGTGGGGAGAATACTGGAGCCCAGATGAAAAGGCTTGGAAGGTTGCATTCAGGGTCCAGGCCTGAGATTCCCCACCCCAGAGTCAAGCTCTTTGACAAATGGTTCCACAGCTTTGTAGAAAAAGGCGACTGTGGATAGCACTGACTGGCTAGCACATGTGACGTCACCATAATTTGCATGTGGACCCGCAGAGAGTCCAGTAGCCAGAGCAGTTTTACAGCTGCTTTAAAAAAAGGTTTTTGTTTCCCCATCCTTTCAAATAAGTTAAAAGGATGAATGAGCAGGTAAGCAAGGCATACAGGGAGTCGTTAAAGTTGAGGGGAAGGGAAAGCTGAGTGGCAGAATACATGCTTTGCATGGGGAAGGTGTGTGGTTCCAGCCCTGGTGTATCAGGTGAGACTGAGAAAGATCCCCATATGATGCCCTAGACAGCCACTGCTGCCAGTCAGTGCAAGAATGCTAAGCTAGGTGGACAAACGCTCTGACTGGACAGAAGGCAGGTTTCCTGTTAAATTATCTGAAATAAGCTGGCATCTGAAACATGAGGGGATGAGCGAGGCTGACGGACAGATTAGCTTCACAGCATGCATGCCTGGTGTGCAAAACTAAATCCAGAAGGAAGCGGAGCTCTTGCACTGTGGTAAAGTCTTAAATAAGTCAGTCTTCCAGGTGGTGTCAGTTGCAAACCTGGCATCCAGAAATTTCCGCACGGTCGCAAACTGGACGCAAGTCGGTTGCAAAAACACGCCTGGGGAATTTCTAACATTGCCAACAACATCTGGGGACCTGGGGTTGACAAAGGGTGGTCTGCACTGACTGGCAGCGACTCTCTAAGCTTCATCCCCCACCCTTCAGCTGGCTTGAAGTTTCCTGCTCTTTTGAGGGGGCGACTCCCTTTTTCCCTGGCAGCTGGTGTGCCTCATGACATTACCTACTTCAGTCACTAGGTGACACTGGGAGCAGGTAGCGCTGTGGTCTAAACTACTGGGCCTCTTGGGCTTGTTGATCGGAAGGTCGGCGGTTCAATTCCCCACAACGGAGTGAGCTCCTGTTGCTCTGTCCCAGCTCCTGCCAACCTAGCAGTTCGAAAGCATGCCAGTGCAAGTAGATAAATAGGTACCACTGTGGCGGGAAGGTAAATGGCGCTTCTGGTTTCCGTTAGTGTTCCATTGCACCAGAAGCGGATTAGTCATGCTGGCTACATGACCCAGAAAGCTGTCTGTGGACAAACGCCAGCTCCCTTGGCCAGAAAAGCAAGATGAGCGCTGCAACCCCATAGTCACCTTTGACTGGACTTAACTGTCCAGGGGTCCTTTACCCTTTTTTTTTTACCTTTTTAACTGGACCTTACTGGATGTGTTCCTACCCTAATCAATATTTCCCCCCCTGCCTTTCTACAGGAATTTATGGATGACCCCAAATACAGCACTGACGAAGACCTTCCTGACAAATTAGCAATATTTAAGAGTGAGTGCCATCCATGGAGGACTTGAGGTTGCAGGAGGGGGTGTGGGATGGGGGGGGGGAATAAGCCCCATGTTGTTGCAGAAATGGATAACAAAAAAATACTTTTGAGCTGCGTCTAATTCTAGCCCTGCGCAGAGGAGACCCCCCCTGCATGGCAAGGGGTTGGACTACATGACCATCAGGGTACCCTGCAACGCTACAATTTTATGATAATAGACATGACTAATTTAGGTCTCCAAATATTAATGGGCCTATTCTGAACATGTACCCAACCAATATTCCTTTCCATGACAACATGGTGCTTATTCCAAAGTACAGTGGTACCTCAGGTTACAGGCGCTTCAGGTTACAGACTCTGCTAACCCAAAAATAGTACTTTGGGTTAAGAATTTTGCTTCAGAATGAGAACGGAAATAGCGCAGCGTCAGCGGGAGGCCCCATTAGCTAAAGTGGTACCTCAGGTTAGGAACAGTTTCAGGTTAAGAACGGACCTCCAGAACGAATTAAGTTCTTAACCCGAGGTACCACTGTAAATACATTCAGCATCAGGGCAACATAAACGAACTCCCATTTAACTCTGGGGTCATCTAGTCATGGTGGCAGAATGATTTAAGCAAGTCCCGCCCCCCCTTTTGTTTTCCAAAATGCAAAACTGCACAATGCCCATTTGGTTTCTTTTTCCCCCCTCCTGCATATAACACCCAACGTCTCGCAACAAATGTAACTGATACGTAGAAAACACAACCTGAAGGAAGAGACGACACACATACTTTTGTAAACAAAAGAAAATATTTTATAATGATGCAAAATCTGGGTGGCAAACTGGTTTTGCTTGTTTGTTTCGTAACCACCCAGCTGCCAGCCAGCTGCCCAAACTAAGAAATATATTTTAAAAGAAAATAAAAAAGAATGCAGACCCCAGGCCTGTTTGCTGATTCCCAAGCCCAGGGGTCAGCAAACTTTTTCAGCAGGGGGCCGGTCCACTGTCCCTCAGACCTTGGGGGGGGCAGACTATATTGGGGTGTGTGTGAACGAATTCCTATGCCCCACAAATAACCCAGAGATGCATTTTAAATAAAAGGACACATTCTACTCATGTAAAAACACGCTGATTCCCGGACCATCCGCTGGCCGGATTTAGAAGGCAATTGGGCCAAATCTGGCCCCCGGGCCTTAGTTTGCCTCCCCATGCCCAAGCCCCATCACCTAGCACTCTCAGAGGAGTCATTTGGGAGTGTTTTGGATAGGGCAGGAGGGCTGAACTTTGGCAGGAGCTACATCACTGTAGCCAGAGGAGAAATTAATGTCTCAATCATATGAACTGTTCAGCGCCTTGTAAGGCAGTGTTGAGCTTTCCTTCCCTGGAGGCAGTAGGGGCTAGTCCATTTTAGACTTCCTTCTTCCATTTCAGTCAAACCTCAGTTCTTGAACGGCTCCATTGCTGAGTGTTTCGGCTCCCAAATGCGAAAACCCAGAAGTATTCCGGTTTTTGAATGTTTTTCAGAACTCAAACGGCTTCCGAAGCGCGTTCCTCTTTCCCCCCCCCCCCCACTGAAATTGGTGACAGCCCTTCGATTTTCAAACATTTCGGAAGTCAAACGCTCTTCTGGAACAGATTACATTCGAAAACCCAGGTTCCACTGTAGGTGGTTTAGTGATAGGAATTTTCCTCATCCTCTCCTGCGGGTGATGGGAGCACCCTGTTGCAACAGATCAATAAAGATCAAGCTTACTAGCTGCTTTGCTTCTCAATATTCTCTGGTTGGCCTCTGTTGTCTTCTCCTACCAATAGGGAACCTATGTAAGGACTCCATATGGGCTCTTGGATACCCCATAAGGGAAAAGGGCAATTTTTGTTTACCACAGATTCCATCTGCACCATACATGTAAAGCAATGTCATGCCGCTTTAAACTGTCATGGCTTGCCCCAAAGAACTCTGGGAATGGTAGTTTGCTAAAGATGCCGAGAGTTGTTTGGGAACCACCACCACCCCAATTCCACACAGAGATACAATTCCCAGAGTTCCCTGGTGTTATGTACTGAAGTTTTCACCCTGGGCCAGCAGGGGGATACTGTAGATAGTTTTCACTCAGGTCCACATATGCAAATAAGGGATTGAAAGTGACGCTCAGTGATTGGATAGTTACAGAAAATGGTTACTGTTGCGTTGTAGTGGAGCTCCATATAAGCAGGCTGGATGAACCCTTCAGTTCAGTTCTGTTCTGGCCTGTGAATAAACAAGAGCTGTTTGAAGAATCGCTGCGTCGTCTGATATGTTCACCCACAACTTAACACTGGCGACGAAGGTGGGATTGATGGACATCAGAGCACAGCCAGATGCAGCCACCCTCTGAGCTGAGCTGAATCACTGAGCTGAAACACCGAGCGGAATCACTGAACAGAACCAATTGAGAGCTGACCGTTCTGGCTAGAGCACTGTGTTCTGTTCCATCCATTTAGTGCTTCTGCACATGCGCAACCCCTGAAACCCAGAAGTAACCCGTTCTGGTACTTCCGGGTTTCAGCGGGTCCGTAACCTGAAAAAACGCAACCTGAAGCATCTGTAACCCGAGGTATGACAACAGAATAATCAGAAATTTAAAGCAAACCATCACAATAAAGTTCATCCAGCAATGACTATTCAAGGGTGTGG
This sequence comes from Podarcis vaucheri, assembly GCF_965113315.1. NCBI lineage: Eukaryota > Metazoa > Chordata > Lepidosauria > Squamata > Lacertidae > Podarcis > Podarcis vaucheri. Next base: position 119,106,840 of record NC_138760.1, read on the forward strand.
GGGTTAAGATCAGAAGCCTAATAAATTAGATGTGATAAGGAAGGTAAAGGAACAGTTGAACATTGTTAAAGTAGCAGCAATGCAAGGAAGGAGAGAGGCTTTGGGAAGTGTAAGGTGGTAATTCATTCCTGCGTATTACAAGCTTTGGGGATTTCTGGGCAGGTAATTAATTATATGTATTTATGAAGGCATGAAATCAACACATTTTAAAAAAAGGAGAAAGCTCTAAACAAAAAGAAGAAAAAGTCTGACACTAGACAAAGTATCTGCACCCTTCATTAATTGCTATTATTATTATTATACCTGTCCTTCGCGCTAAGGTCCGAGGGCAGGTTCCAACATTAAAACACAATATTGAAAAGCAAGTTTAAAACAACTTGCAACTTTACTAAGTCCTGCTTACATTTATACCTATTAATATTTTTTCTGGGTCTCTAATAGTAAAATGGTTTAGTTTTATAAAAGTTGTAAAATCAATTGTTTATAGATTTTTTAAAACAGATTTTTAATACGTAGATTGTGTATCGATTGTATGAAATAAAATTTATCTTTTCAAAGAGAAAGAAAAGAATGAGGCACGCCCGTTGAGCATATATCTAGTAACAGCTTTTGGAGAGCTAAGACTAAAACTTCCATATTTAGTCACAGTATACCTTCAAGTACTAGATGCTAGGAACTGGACATAAAGACCGAGTCCTTTCATTGCACCTTGTTTGTGACCTTCATAGGGGTACGTAGCTGGCCATAGTTGGAGACAGGTATTTCGGAGCGGCCAGACTTTGCGTCCAATTTAGCAAGGCGGCTATTGCACACTTACGTTAACCTGTTTGTTTTGTTTTTTTCTTTCTCCCACCCAGAGAAATACATGGACTTTGATCTCAATGCACAAGGAGATATAGGTGGGTGAATTGTGTTCATAGCATGGCTTCGTAGTTGCGTATGCACAAATTTCCGCACCAGAGACATTCCTGCTCCCTAATTCGTTAATTTTCTTTATCTGCAGCATTTTTAATGTTTTTGAAATATACTGGGAGTCGAGAGTGGATTTCATGCTCTTTATTCAGCTCATAGTGGTGAGGAGGAATGGAAGTTCCCCCAGAATGTCTACTTTATATACATTATTTACACAATGGGCCCCACGTGATTGGCTAATTCCGGGATTCTCCTGTAGGCCAATCAGGTCGCGGATTCACTTCCACCTGGAGCTGGATTGGGTGGCTCCTGTGGACCAATCAGACTGCTGCATTCTGGATCCTATTGTTCTAGGACCAATTAGACTGCTGCATTTTGGATCCTATTCAACTCAGTACATAACAGTTTTAATGTATTTTTAATCTTTTGTTGGAAGCTGCACAAAGTGGCTAGGGAAACCCAGCCAGATGGGCGGGGTATAAATAAAAAATTGTTATTATATTATTATTTTAGCGCACTCTATGGCAGTCCGCTTTAGTTATACAGGTTTGCTGTCTCCCTTTCCCCAAGATATCATGGCCTTGAAGCGCATGCTAGAAAAACTGGGCGCAGCCAAGACCCACCTGGAGCTAAAGAAGATGATCACTGAGGTGACTGGAGGTATGAGCGAAACCATCTCCTACCGGGACTTTGTCCGTATGATGCTCGGCAAGCGATCAGCTATCCTTAAAATGTAAGTACCATTAACGTACCATTAACGTCTCAAAGATATCAGATGGTATACAAATTAATACAGAGCAGCGCACGGAAACGCCGTTTTCCTTCCCGCCGGAGTGGTACCTATTTATCTACTTGCACTGGCGTGCTTTCGAACTGCTAGGTTGGCAGGAGCAGGGACCGAGCAATGGGAGCTCACCCTGTTGCGGAGATTCGAACTGCCGACCTTCTGATCGGCAAGTCCTAGGCTCTGTGGTTTAACCCACAGCACCACCTGCGTCCCCGACAGCTTTTATTATGGCACATAATAAACATGACGACTATGTTCTACTTTCACTGCTGGACACTGAGCATAAAGTGGAAGGGCTCACGATTTTAACTCTCCAATAGATCTTGCTCCCCACATTTGGTTTCTAGGAAAGGCTATATAGCCTTGGATTCAGGACAGAGAGCAAGTCAAGTCTCTATGTCTCTTCCCAGCCTAGTTCAAGACTACCAACTCCTTCACAGCCACTGGTCCCTGGTGAACTCAACTTCAGCTATTCAAACAACCCAAAAGTCTTATGGTACCTTAATAACTTGGTGTAAGCTTTCATAGACTCAAGCCCCCTTCATCAGTTGCACCTGTAGAATCATTTGCAAGAAACAGTCAGCTATCCTGGCATTGGTAATCTAATTAAGACATGCAGCATGCTTAAAAAAACAACAACAACCTTTCTCTCAATTTAACTTACAAGTGATGACTCTGCCCCACTACTGATGTTAATACAACCATCTCAGCAGCCTGCTGCTATGAAAGGTTTAAAGCCTGTCTCTTCAACATACATTTAAGCTCTAATTATCACTGACTGCATTTTTTTTTTTGCATCTCGTTAAGGTTTAACCTCCACCTTCCAATGTTCTCCTTTAAATACCTGTCAACTAAGATTTAACTTTGTGCGTCTGACAAAGTTCATGAAAGCTTGTATTATAATAAATTTGATTTGTCTTTTAAGCTGACCACTTTAGCAGTACTTTTATATGCAGAATCCCATATTAGATATGAAAAGCAGCCTTGGGGTGGACCCTGAAGATGACATCTAGAATAACCCCCAATCCTAGAACAATTTTCCGGCCTCAGACTCTATTATCCTCAGGTGGAGTTCAGTTGTGACCCCCCCCTTTCATTACACGACACACCTGGTGGATTGGGGGGGGTATCTGGTCCAACAGAGCTCGTTTTATTTTCTTAAATGGCCACTTGTCTGATTTAAGAAGGGGCATCTCTTGTGAATTCATATTTCCTTCTTATTTCTGCAGAATTCTGATGTATGAAGAAAAAGCCAAAGAGAAGGACGAGAAGCCAGCCGGACCCCCACCCAAAAAAATAATTGCAGATCTTCCTTAAAAAAATGCCCCTAACTACATGGTTGGCTCCATCCTCCAAGCTGTTCCTGGAGCTCTTCGAAAACAGGAGAGCCTTTCTTTTGGAAAATGTCCTAGAATAACGGGTTCGTTTGAAATAGTATTTCTTGAGTCCTCCCACAGCAGAACTCTGCCTCATTGCGTGGGGGTGGGTGGGGGAGAAGGTATTTTCATTGTAAGGTCGTATTTGTTGTTCTACTTTTTACTCTCTCCATTAAAATATATATATATATATACTAGATTCCTCAGTTACAACTGCTGATCGTAATGCCAATAATGATAGTGTTTGCAATGTAGTCTCGTTCATGTTTACTGAGAAGTAAGCTTATTCCCACTGTGCGCATGGCACAGGCATAGGCAAACTCCGGCCCTCCAGATCTTGGGACTACAATTCCCATCATCCCTAGCTAACAGGACCAGTGGTCAGGGATGATGGGAATTGTAGTCCCAAACATCTGGAGGGCAGGAGTTTGCCTATGCCTGGCATAGCACAATTGATGTTCCTGTGCCACTTTCCCAGGTGTTGTTGGACTTCCATGTCCCATCAGCCCCAAGAACTGCAATCCAGCGACTTCATGAAGGCCAACCGCTTTCTCAACCTTGGGTATAGCCCTAGGCTGGAAATTGCAATCCTGTGCACCAGCCTTTGCCAACCGGGTGTCCTCCAAATATCCAACTCCCATCGGCCCCAGGCATATTTCTTGAAGGATTCTAATATATAATGGGACTAGTGCATAATTTGATTACTCCTCCTCCATCGTGCACCCTGTGCTATCCCCAAATCTGCTCTTGAAAACCCTGGAACATTTTATTTTATTTTTTACTCTGGCTTCTCAAATCTTTTGCCTTTTTGTGTATTTTATTTGTTAAACTGATGGGTCACTTTCTTTAAAAAAAACCCAAGGTCTCTCAAAGCAACATACAATATACATTTCCGAGCACAATTCAAAGTGTTGGTGCTGACCTTTAAAGTCCTAAACGGCCTCGGTCCAGTATATCTGAAGGAGCGTCTCCACCCCCGTCATTCTGCCTGGACACTGAGGTCCAGCGCCGAGGGCCTTCTGTCGGTTCCCTCATTGTGAGAAGTGAGGTTACAGGGAACCAGACAGAGGGCCTTCTGGAATGACGTCCTTTCAGATGTGAAGGAAATAAGCAGCTATCCTATCTTTAAAAGACATCTGAAGGCAGCCCTGTTCAGGGAAGTTTTTAATATTTAATGCTGTATTGTTTTTAACACTTGATTGGGAGCCGCCCAGAGTGGCTGGGAAACTCAGCCAGATAGGCAGGGTATAAATAATAAATTTATTATTATTATTATTATTATTATTATTATTATTATTATTATTATTATTATATAAACACACACACACATAATAGATAGCATAAAAGAAAAACAAAGTGGTAAGAAGAAATATGAAATGTAATCCTAAAAAAAAAAAAAATCAGGATTAAAACATCTCACCCACTCAAGGAGGCCACAGATAATTAAGAACCAAAGGCCTGGTGAAAAAAGAAATGTTTTGCACACTTAAAACTGCACACCCATATATATTCAACCAGCTCCTAGGCACCGTTTAAGATTACATCCCAGGATCACTGCCACTCTGGTCGGTTTGCTTTTGCAACGCGTTGCTGGAATTCAAACCTCCAATCGCCCTTATTTAAATAAATACAACCACTTTCTGCTTTGCAAGGAGTGAGGGAAAGGAGCCAATTCCACAGATCAGGAGCTGGCCAGCTATTGCACGGATTACGACGAATTGCCAGACTCCCTTTGCAGCACCTGCCCGTTGAAACCCCTCGAACCCCCGCCCGCCCGCTTCTCTGTTTTCGAACTCCCTTCCTTCGGGGTTTTGCCCCCTTAGCCCCGCCTCCCGTGCAGCGTGTGGGGGCGTGGCTTCGCCGCCGCCGCCGGGGCCTGGGACCCGGATGGCCGTTTAGTCGGTGCTTAGACGCCGAGGCTGCCACATCGGGCTTTGGACAAATTACAAAGCAAGGGGGAGGGGGGGACAGCGTAATCCGCCTCCATCCTCCGCCTAGATTTCCCTTCCGCCCCCGGGAAGCTCGTATCCGGATAGAGCGGACCGAGCCCGATCAGACGAGGTGGGTATCGGCCTGGTTCGCCCCCGGTAACCCTCCGCTTGAGCGCTCGCAGGGCGGCGCTGGTGCGAGGGAAGAGGATAGGTCGGCTCCAGCCGGTAGAGCGCTCAGGCCTCCGCCATCTTGTCCCTTACTTCATCCTCCTCGGCCGCTCTCCCCGTAGCTGAATCCGCGTCCATCCGCCCCTCAGGCCCCTCTCCCCGCTCCCCATGGCCAGCCGTGCCCTTCACATAGCGCTGCCCTTGTGGCTCCAGGCGGGTATTTGCCCCACTGGAGGGCAGTCGGGCTCCCAATGGCTGCCCTCCCCCGGGGTAGAGCCGCCTACAAAGGGGAGAGTGAAGAGGGTGCTCTCTCTTCCTGACTCTCGCCTTGGACCCCCCCCCCGCCGCAACCCGGGCTTGGCTGTTCACACGACGGCGGAACCTGCGGGTTGGGGGGTGCCATTGTCGAGGGGGCGCTAACAGACAGGCCTTTGGGGGTTTGAGGCTTCAGGTGGAGTTCAGTTGTGACCCCCCCCCACCCTCCATTACCCGACACACCTGGTGTTTTTTGTGGGGTGCGATTTATCTAAAATTTGGAGAGGGCCGTGAATGAGGTGTGGAAATACAAAGGGCCAAGATGGTTCTGGAGCAGGTGGGGCTTTTTTAATGCGGGTGGGGGGGGATTATAAGGCCCAGATAATCGCCTAGTATCCATCTCTAGGGTGGTCTGAAGTATTGAGGCTGTATTTGGGGGGTGCTGGGGTTTCCTCTTTCCCTCCCCCAACACCACACACAACATTTTATCTGGTGCCTCTAAAAGATTTCCCCTTTAGAACCTGTGATGAAATCTAAATTGATATTTCAGGGGATAAAGGGCTGGTTTGTGTGTGTGTGTGTGTGTGAGAGAGAGAGAGAGAGAGAGAGAGCAAGCACAGAAATTTGAGGCTGAATCCGGCCATTCCTTTATCCCTTGGCATTTCGCCCTCTGTATTTTGTATTAATTTCTATTTTGATTTTTTTGTAGTCTAAAATACCACAGGGTGGTGGTGGTGGGGACACTTTTTCTACCCAGCATACCTACAGTATAGTACCGACATTTGAGATGTGTGGCACTATTGGAATGAGGAGGTGAAGTTGATTGAAATCCAATTTTTTATACATAAAGGAGTTTCTTTAAAATAAGAGAGTATTAGAAGCATCCAAATGTTTTGGGGAGGAAAGGGGAGATGTGCTTTGATTGAAACTGGTGTGTGTGTGTGTGTGTGTGTGTGTGTGTTTAGAGCATGATACTGTAAGGCTCTTGAGGTTTGCAGCTGTATATATCATTAATTAAGTCAACCTCTGCCTTCAAGTTTGCTGTAATGTATTAAAACATTTTTCTCCCCAGGAAAAATCCAAATGTCGGAAGGGAGGGGTGGAGTAGGGGACAGGAGGTGTGGCCTTTTTTAAAAAAAGAGAGAATGGTTTAAAGGCAGCAGCACTACTATTTGAAGAGGGCAGCTAAATCATCGTCTTCATTGCCTAGGCTAGTACCCCGCGGGATTGAGAAGATACCCTAAATAAGGGCGATATTGAGGTAGTCATGAAGTTACAGCCGTGTTAATTGCGAGATGAACCGCTGAGTTATAAAAACCCGTTTTATTGCAGCTGCACTTAAAAAAGCAAAACCTGTTAAGCAGGAAGCTTTTATGATGGTTTGGGGGTATCGCTGAAAATCTAGACATGGTAGGACTACAGTGGCAATATCAGTAGTTGGGTGTCATTTAAATAGAAAATCTTATCTGTTTGGGGGTGATGAATATATCTCTTTGAAGCTAGTATTGAGACTAGGGGTGTGCCTTTGGGAAAAGGGAGAGTGGCTTCTTAATCTAAAGCCTTGTTTCTTCTAGCACGCTCAAACACAGTGGATTGGAAGGAAAAGTCGTCCTCATGACTTGTGTGGTTAGGAAAGATTAATGGCTTCTTGTTGTATATATCCCCCCCCCTCCCTTTTTGGTATTTTTAACAGAACAGCCGGAATTAATTTAGCTTAAAAGTGGAGTTCAAATTTCCCAGCATTGTGGCAAGAGGGTGGGGTGATAGTGATTTGTAAAGGGTGTATGGTGACACACACACAAAAAAGTGAGCTAATATGGCTCCCTTTCATTTCAGAACCGCAAGTCTCAAAATGGGGTGGTTTTAAAAATAATGGGTGTGTTTATGCAGCAAGAAGGGGGTCCTCTTTCCCCCCTCCCACTAAAAGGCACAACACACACACCCCGAGAAAAAATTAGGTAGCCAAAGCCAAGGTAGCTTTTTGAGGAGTGTCTTAACTGGGTCCTTGCCAGGTTTACCCGTGCACAAAAAAAGAGAGCATGGCGATTCTGAGGAAAGGGTTAGAAATGAATTCTAATTGCCAAGTTTCGCATTTCAAGACAAGCAAATTTGCCCTAAATATTAAGCCCTTTCATGCAGATTTACAGGGTTGCTGGAGCTGGTTGTGAGGAAGAGTGAGAGTGCCTCTCGCCCCCCCCCCTTCAGTTCTCCTATAGGCTTAGATCCCAGTTTTTCCATGTTCATTTTGGGGTGCTAAATGCAAGGGGGAGGGGTTGCTGAAATGATGCCTATTTGTTTCTCTGCTTGATTCAGAACCACCCTTTTTATAAAATGGTTGTTCGAGGAGGACTGTCTCATCTGGTGCTTCCCTGTTCTGGTGATGGAATTTAGGGGGGTTGGGTTTTTTTTCCATGGCAATTACTCCTAATTTCAGATTTATGTTTGCTAATTGAGCACATAGTGTTTTTTCTTCGTTAACATGGTTTCAAACTAGGAGTGTCTTCTTTGACTTTAGAAAGCTATTCCTCTCTAATGCAGTTTTGGGATTCTGCAGATAAATTGAATATACTGTATTAATAATTAATGGTTGCTGATTCAGTTTTTGGGTGGCTTTGAGGGGTTTTTTTGGTGTGTGTGTGGGGGGGAGGGTGTTTCTTCCTTTTTCCTCTCATCAGCCAGTTTTAAAAACCCTTAAATTGAGGTTTTAATGCCTAGAATTATTAAATATGTGGATGTATAAACTCGTTTTAAACGTGTGGATTTACAATAAAAGAACAGCCAGTGCTCAGAAGAATGGGATGCAATCCTAGCAGAATGGGGTTGGCAATGTAGATTCCAGAAAGACCGTATAAATTAATTAAATAAAAAAATCAGCTGCAACTAGTAGGGTGTGCTATTTTTAAAACTGCTATTGGCTTGTTTTTGCTCAGGTGCCATTATATCTGGTTGTGCAGTGCTGAGGGAATTGGACATCTTAGCTATGCATTATGTAGTGAAAGTACAAAGAGGGCGGTGGTATTACACTAAATGTCTCTTCAAAAGGCAATGCAGAACAGTTTATTAAAAGAGAATCCCACTAAAATAACATTGATTGATGATTATCTTAAATCTGATAACAGAACAGTAGTAATCTATGGTCAGAATCCTCTGCTTTTTAGCATAAGGCAAGTGAAATGGTCCAAATGTTCTTAATAGATGTTCAGTATTGGATACTTTATAAGGTAATGTGCTCATACAAATTCATACATTTTGTTTTTTATATATGTAAGTCATTTGCAAACACAATTGCCCTGATCCATCTAATGGGCACCTGCATGGTCATATGGGTGCTGAGTAGTGGTCCCAGGCCTAATCCAACTATGGTTGGATATCAGACAATAATGCTGAATAGCTGTTTTGACAGAAGAAGCTTGGGGGGGCTACCTCTAGAGCCCCCCTCTTCCCTGAATACTTGATGGAGTGTGATTGCTGATTGCCTGACAGGCTGTGTACACATAATTGAATTATGGCCAGAACATCTTTTTACAGCATCGGCTGGCATAAATTGACTTTAAACATTGCATGATGTTTGATTAAAATTTGCAATTTTTTTACACCCAAATTTTGTTGTTTTGTTTTATGAAGCATCTTTGATTCACTTTGTCATCTTTAAATAAAACAATAAATTGTGGAAGGGAAGATTTCTCAGTACGGTGAGTTCTGCGGGAGTGTTTATAAATGAATATGATTCTAGGTGACCAATAGAGTGGCAGTCATTATTGATAGTGCCCCCAGTAGTCTGATGATAGTACAGTGCTCTTTTGAGCCTTTATTCATTCAAGATGGCACTTTACAGATAGGGCTTGTAATTAAGTATAATTATGATTTAGATGTTAGGAGGCCTTAACTGTGACATGTGCCTGGTAATGGATTAACCGCCACTGGAATCTTAAATGTATTCCTCAGTATATCTATGAACACAATGTGTCAAAGGCTCCCCCTCCCCTTTTCCTGTAGCTGAGTTACATTTTTAGGATTGACACATAAAAAGCAAGAGGTGTACATCATAGCAAATATTACTCATTCTGTAAAAATGATGAGTCAAAAGATATAATCCATCAGTAGTCTTGGTGTTAATTTTCATTTGCAAACTGACTTGATAATGTTTGCTGTCCTACAAAGTAATTTTTTAGCTTATATTTGGGGTGGGGTGGTGGTTTTGATGTGTGTAGGTAAAACATTGGTCTTCATTAGGTGCAGAATTCACTTTTTGATGGTAATTTTGGTATCTAGTGGCCAGGAAGTTGAGTGTGTGTTAGACGCACTCACCCTTCCATTTTTACCCTGCTGTATTGGGTAGGTGTAGGAGCTGCTTAAGTGTAGTGTAATACCACATGACTTGGGTGGTGTGTTTGAGTAGCATTACCATACATCTTCATGAGTTTTCCCATAAATTCATTGGAGCTAGCTCTTTCTCTCATAACGTGGTTGTGAAGTTCCTTCAGTTTGTGGTTTCAATAAGCTATTACAGCTTCCATGCTGTAATGTGCCCATCAGCTTTTTCTTGCTGTGATTGGCAAAAAGATAAAAACACAATTAAAACCCAGCAGCATTAAGGCTTATTGTTAATAGAGCAGGTGGCTAATATGTTAATGCACCAGTGCATTCCAACTCCACAATTCTATGATCATATGTCCCCTAAGTTCTATGATAAAGAGGTTGAGTTGGTTCTTCATGGACTACATGCCATTTCTGAAACCAAATAACCTCATATACCGTAAAAGCAGCCGATGTGTCTACTTGAGCTGTAATACACTGAATTGGTCCAAACCCTGTTGTTTGCAGTATGAAGGAAAAGCTAGCTAGACCCAGATGGTTACTCTGAAAGCGCCTTTGATTGGCCATGCTCGCATGTGCAATTCTGTTTGCAAGCTGTATTTTGACATGCCACCAAACCATAGTTTGGTGTTGGTTTGCCATCAACCAGGCCTGGAAGCTTCTCCCCTCACATGTGCAGTAATAGGAGGAGGACGTGCGCAACTCAGCTCATTCTCATCAACAAGGGAAATGAATGGGGTTCACCAAAAGAGCTGGTTACAGTGGTACTTCAGGTTACAAACACTTTGGGTTACAGAAGTAGTACCTCAGGTTAAGAACTTTACTTCAGGATGAGAACAGAAATTGCGCAGCGGCAGCGGGAGGCCCCATTGGCAAAAGTGGTACCTCAGGTTAAGAACAGTTTCAGGTTAAGAAAGAACGGACCTCCAGAACGAATTAAGTTCGTAACCAGAAGTACCACTGTACTCCTTCAGTATATCTAGTCTTGGGCCTAGTACTAGACTGGGACAGATCTTAGTTGCAAATAGCCACTGATGTGTTTAGAGTTGTAAAATTTCTGTAAATGTAGAAACCATAGAAAAATCATTTTTGGGGTGAAGGGACTGGGATTTATTTTTTTGGACAAATTGAAAAAGTGTAACACTTCTTTATTATGTACCCTATACATATTGAAAGAACTTTGTTCCTTTAGGAACATAGAATTATAGAACTGTGGAGTTGGAAGGGACCCTAAGGGTCATTCTTCCAACCGTCTACAATGCAGGAATTGCAGCTAAAGAATCCCTGAGAAAAAGCCACCCAACCTATGTTCAAAAACCTCCAACGAAGCAGAGTCCACCGCCACCTGTGGGAATCTGTTCTACTGTCAAACAGCTCTTACCACCAGAAGGTTCTTCCTAATGTTTAGTTGGAATCTCCTTTCTTGTAGTTTGAATCCATTGGTTTGGATCCTCTGGAGCAGCAGAAAACAAGTTTGCTCCATCCTCTCATGCGACAACCCTGTTCTATCACCTCTCAGTCTTCTTCTGAGCTAAACATACCCAGCTCCCTTAACCATTCCTCATAGGGCTTGGTTTTCTCCTCTGCACCCTACACATCAAAACCCTGGCTCACATGCTCAGTGAAAGTCGTGTCTTTCTCCAGGAGTGAGACCACACAGTAAGCCAGCTGGGTGTGGAAGACATAATGCATTTTGTAAAACCTGGTTTGGCATCATGTGTGGTATACTAAAAGTAGTTCATTCTGACAATACAGGGGTACCCTGGTTGTCAAACTTAACCAGTTCCGGGAGTCTGTTCAACTCCCAGAACCGTTCGAAAACCAAGGCACGGCTTTCGATTGGCTGCAGGAGCTTCCTGCGCTCAAATCGGAAGCTGGGTCGGATGTTCGGCTTCCAAAAAACATTCGCAAACCGGAACACTTCCTGGTCTGCAGCATTCGGGAGCCAAGCCATTTGAGAACCAAGGTACCACTGTAATTACAAATTACATTTTATTTTAAGTTTTGGTTATAAATGGAGCTGTAAGCTGCAGTTCAGTAAGAAGCCCAGCATCTCTTTGGTTTTGCCAATTTGGGAGGAGAAGGCAAAGCACACACACACACACACACACACACACACACAGCAACCAACATTACAGTAAAACAGATAATCTGAAAATTATGTCTTCTCCAGTCTTCCACAGTGTCAAGCAGAAATAATAGTAGCTAAGAATAGGAGGAAGGGGAAACAACTCAGATGAACGCTACATGAAATTTAATCGTTCTCTTTTTCTAAGCTAGCTCTATCGGTTTATGTTGTTTCATATTTGTCATCATATTTCTCTTGCAGTTCTAGAAAGGGAAGGTTTGCCCAGATTGAAACAAACTTCTCCCCTTTCACATGTCAGTTTATTTCTTGATTTGGTGTGAGTACTTCCAAAAATAGACCAGTTTCTTTCACATGCCTCAGAAGTTGGGTGAATCTGAGGTGGGTAAGAAGCAACCTTGCCACCATGTTGCAGGAGAGGTATGCTTGGCAGAATCCCAGACAGCATTCCTTGGTCAAATACCTGCAGTGTTTGAAAATACCTTTCCAACACTGAGTCCTAAGTGTGATGCTTGTTTTGTAATCAAGGCAAGTGCAGGAGCAATGCTTTCCTCGCTTAACATTTCTGCCTTTGGATCATGGATCCAACAGATGTGCAGCAGCGTGAATTGGATGCCAGCAAAGTTATAGTTCCCTGTACTTCCTCCCATTCCTAGTTCTTTGGAGCCTAGTCAAGAAGATCCACCAACAAGAGGAAGGCCACAGACAGAGAGGGCATTGAATCCGCCTTCCTTTTCTTGTGACAAAGGGTGTGGCCTCCAAGAGCAGAAATGCGTCTTGCTCTTGCATTTGAGAGTTGTAATCTCAGTTGTAAACTCAGGACTTGCTTGTCCTCGGTGTACAGGAATTGCACTAATCTGATACTATACATGGGCTTGCATAAAAGTCTTCCTGTTACAATTTTAGAAATTGGTGGGGGAGGGGGGCTAAATATATCAACACCTAGTCTTTAAGAAAAAATCATCATTCATAAAGCAAATAATTTATTTTCCAATTTTTGAGGGAAAATGGGGTGGTTTTTTGCTGGTTTGGGGGGAGGGCATTTAGAAGTTTGCAAATCTCTAATACAGTCATACCTCTTGTTACGTTCGGTTCAGGTTACGTACGTTCTTTCTTTTTCTTTTTCTTTTTTTAACAATATTTATTAGTTTTCCAACAAATTAAACACAACACTACAAAACACCAAAAAAGAAAAAACAGACAATACAATACAAAAAAAGAAACAAACAAAGCAAAACAAAAACCATTTAAATTAATCCAATTTCAACATCTTATCTTTCTTTCCCTTATTTCCTTGACCTCCTCACACCTCCCTTTTTGTATTCCACTTCTGTTAATTGTTTCAGCAATTCCTTTCCATCTTCCTCTGTTTTCTATCCTATAATTGTCTTAACACATTCTAACCATATTTTTCCTTTAAAGCTCTATTAATCTATTTATACTTAATGCCTTGTAACATGTCTACTAAAGCCATATAACTTCATTCCAACATTTTTCTAACATTCAATAATTTTACAGTATTTCTGTAAATAGTCTTTAAACTATTTCCAGTCTTCTTCCACCAACTCTTCCCCCCGGTCTCGGATTCTGCCAGTCATTTCCGCCAATTCCATGTAGTCCATCAACTTCATCTGCCATTCTTCCCTGGTGGGTAAATCTTGTGTCTTCCAATATTTCGCGATGAGTATTCTTGCTGCTGTTGTTGCATACATAAAAAAAGTTCTATCCTTCTTTAACACCAATTGGCCGACCATGCCCAGGAGAAAGGCCTCTGGTTTCTTAAGGAATGTATATTTGAATACCTTGTTCATTTCATTATATATCATCTCCCAGAATGTCTTAATCCTTCGGCACGTCCACCAAAGGTGAAATAATGTACCTTCAGTCTCATTACATTTCCAGCATTTATTATCGGGCAAATGATAGATTTTTTCAAGCTTAACTGGTGTCATGTACCACCTGTAAATCATTTTCATTAAATTTTCTCTTAGGGCATTACATGCCGTAAATTTCATACCTGTGGCCCATAACCGTTCCCAGTCAGCCATCATTATGTTATGTCCAACATCTTGTGCCCATTTAATCATAGCTGATTTCACCGTTTCATCCTGAGTGTTCCATTTCAACAGCAAGTTATACATTCTTGACAAATTCTTGGTTTTTGGATCTAACAATTCTGTTTCCAATTTTGATTTTTCCACCTGGAAACCCAACTTTTTTGTCCAATTTGTATGCCTCCATTATTTGATAATAATGGAGCCAATCTCTCACTTTGTTTTTCAATTTTTCAAAGCTCTGCAATTTTATTCTCTCTCCATCTTGTTCCAGAATTTCCCAATATTTCGGCCATTTGGCCTCCATATTGAGTTTTTTCTGTGCCTTTGCTTCCATTGGTGACAACCATCTTGGGGTTGTTTTTTCTAACAAATCCTTATATCTTATCCAAACATTAAACAATGCTTTTCTAACAATATGATTTTTAAATGCTTTATGTAGTTTTACCTTATCGCACCACAAATATGCATGCCAACCAAATACATTGTTAAAACCTTCTAAATCCAACACTTCAGTATTTTCAAGAAGCAGCCATTCTCTCAGCCAGCAAAAAGCAGCTGATTCATAATAAAGTTTAAGGTCTGGCAGGGCAAATCCACCTCTTTCTTTAGCATCCGTTAATATCTTAAATTTTATTCAAGGCTTCTTGCCCTGCCAGACAAATCTAGAAATATCCTTCTGCCACTTCTTGAAACAATCCATCTTATCCAAAATTTGCAATGTTTGGAACAAAAATAACATCCTTGGCAGCACATTCATTTTTATCACAGCCTAACAATGATAATTTCAAATTTGTCCATACTTCTAAATCCTTTTTCACTTCAGTCCAACATTTTTCATAATTATCCTTGAATAAGTTCACATTTTTAGCAGTCATGTTAACCTCTAAGTATTTCACTTTTTTAACCAATGTTAGTCCTGTCTCCTCCTGAAACTTCTCTCTCTCATTCATAGTTAAATTTTTTTCTAGAACCTTGGTTTTCATCTTATTCAACTTGAAACCTGCACAGGTTACGTTCTTTCAGGATACGTCCCACAGTGACCCGGAAGTAACGGAACGGGTTACTTCCGGATTTCGCCACTCACGCATGTGCCGTTCACAACCAGAGGTATCACTGTACAGTAAAGCATGTTTCATGACTCCAGGTTTTTAAGGAGTTAAATGGGCAGCAGTGTGATACTCTGATTAGGGACATGTGTTTTCCTCTGTGACAATTGCAATTTTGCATCTTTTCAAATGTAACTTTTCAGAATTGAGCCCCGATTTTGATTGCTAATATGTAACTAGTCACCGGCAAGGCCATCTTAACCTCAGCCAAACCAAAATTCCAAGGTAAGGGTGGTGTTGAAATGCTGAGTTTAAAAAAGAAAAGTTAATTTATTCCCAACACAAACTGTATTTTGAGTTAACCACAGCTTGCATGACTTCACATTTCAAGATGCAAATGCTCCTCTTACGACATTTTAAATCTTTGCCAACCTTTGCAGTGGCGCATTTGTTTTCCTGCCTACCTCCTGACACTCAAAACATGCAGTTCTGTGTGTTTGATATAAGCTAAATAAAATCACCCAAGATTGGCAGGTTGGGGAACAGAAACTCAGGTAATTGCCAAATGGCACCTTAAATCTAGGTTACAGTCACCACAGTGGGGTGTCTTAAGTCCCTTTTTTGTGTGGTTTTTTTTTATTAATTTCATTTCTATGTCGCTTTATATATAAAGAACAAATCTCAAAGTGGTTTTATAACACATTCAACATCAAACAAAACAATCCAGAATAAAACAAATTCACTCTTTGAGGAAAATATTTCAGATCCTTCTCTAAGCAACATTTTGCTTTCCCCAGTTGCCTACCTGGCATCCAGAGATCTCCACTTGGCCGCAGCTGGACCCACGCCTGGCTAGTTTCATAGAACTTGATGGGAGGCACTGAGAATTTGGCCTGCTCCTATCTGCATTGACTGCCTTAGAGTCTCTTCCTCAGTCACACTACAGTGTGATGGGGTTGTAAGAGTGGGGTGGAACATTAGCCATTGTTCTTTCTCTAAATTGATGACTTCCGCTCCGTTTGCATGGTTTGCGTTCTTGTGAAAAGCAGTTATTCCTACAATAGTAGCGGGCACAATATGGCAAGTAGTACAGTCATACCTCGGGTTAAATGTGCTTCAGGTTGAGCGTTTTCAGGTTACGCTCTGCGGTGACCCGGAAGTAACAGAGTGCATTATTTCCAGGTTTCGCCGCTTGCGCAGATGCTCAAAATGATGTCACGCACATGTGCAGAAGCGGCAAATCGCGACACGCGCAGACGCAGGTTGCATTCTGCTCATGTTGCGAATGGGGCTCTGGAACAGATCCCGTTTGCATCCAGAGGTACTACTGTATAGACGTTGTAGGGAAATTTGGAGTAAAGGACTAGGGGTTGTGTGACGCAAAAGAGCCCTTTTGCGATGCCAAGTGGATGCTTCCAAACTGCCAAGCCATCCAATAACTTGATATATAGAAGTTGAGAGGTTTTTGATTGTTTTGGCCCCCAAAGTTTCATCCAGCTTGGAACTAGAGATCAGGAAGGAGAAATAAGAACCTCCCAGGTACAGAAGCCCATTTGGCATTTGCTTGCAAATGTTGTTTAATGTGTTTCTGCCATTGTGGTGGTTAGGGTTCATTGATGGGATTCCTGTTACCTATGCCAACCTAGAAAACATTCCACAAATTTGGGATTAGCAGAAAGCGAAGCTGAGACTACCTTACACTTGCAGCCACTGACTGCAGCTGCTTCCATGTTGATTAATTATGCTTTTTCTTCTGGGAGTGGTTTTGTTTGCTCTCCTTCTAATGGGCAGTTCAGTTGCAAAGATAAGCAAAGCCCAAACTAGCAGCCGGTAGTTGCCAGCTAGCTTTATGTATTTTCAGTTTGATTGGAAAAATATTTTTTTAAAAAAATCACACCATCCTGACCTTAAGTGGTCCTCAAGGCATTTAATAGCAGATGCATGTGGCACAGATCTAGAAATGCACAGCATCCCAGTTTTAAAGCACTATTGTTACTTTTTAAAAGGCCACAGTAGTATCAACCAGTGAAGAGAGATTTTTAAAAAATCAAGGAAGTCAACCAGTAATTCCAAAGTCTAGAGGCCACAAATTATTTTCTAAAAGCCACAATTTATTGGGTCTGGAATGGCCATCCTAGGAGCCACGTTCCATAGAGTGAGCGCTAAAAAATGGCCCTGCTCCTCATATTTGCCAGCCTTACCACCAAAGGCTAGGATTCCAGAGCAGAGTCTTGTAGGATGACCTGATCCTATAGCGGGAAACAAGAATCCACAGGTTCCTAAGGTAAGCTGAACCAAAACCTGCCGGGGTCAAGGGAGCACCTCCCTTTGGTGTCTTTATAATATTTTGACTAAACTGTACCGGTTATGGCCTTTTGCTCTATTCAGTAAAAATCTCACTGACCAATTATCTCTCACCTCTCTTCACAAAATCAGGGCAGTGCCTTATGGCTAAAACGCATGCATAAAATCTACAAACGCAACAATACATAATACAGTAAATTGTGCCACGTGGTTGCCAACAATCTTTCCACTTGTTCGAACAGCTCAGGGTGAACAGATCTGTCGTGAATATTACCCACACACTTTGTGCAACTACGACATCGCTCATATGATGGCATGTCATGCAAAAGGAAGGGCAGTGGGCCAAAAATACATGCAGTTCCAAAAGGCTGCCAGACCACACTCTGTTGTAAATGCAGGATTTGCTCCAGTAACTGAAGAATAATGGCTTTGTGGGTTAGAAGCTGCTTACCCCCTCCCCACAGTCAATCATTTAAATTTAGACATAGTTTCCTAATGGTGTCATTGTGCAGCTTATGAAGGATGTGGGGATCTTTCCCATCAAGGACTTCTTGAAAAGCTTGGTCATCTCTCTTTGTTCTGTTATCTGGGTAGATGTTCTGGCCTTGCAAACTATGAAATCTGATTTAAACATTAGAGGCTGAAAGAACATGGCTTCCTGTGGTTTGTTTCAGATGCCCTTCGAAGGAGTTGGAGCTGCAGCTTAATGGAACAACTCATCTCAAACCTTGTTGGTTTGTTGTAGAGAACTGAAAGGATGCGCACGCGCACACACGCTACCCCTGTGTTCGCACCAGCTGCCTCTCCCACTGGCCCTTGCTTCTGTATCATCCCAAATTCTCCTTCCCCTCAGTCTCCCCAGCCCTCCCTGTCATGCCAAAGGTCCCCTGCTCAGGCCTGGCATCTCCTGTTAAATCATCTCAGGGAGCAGGCTGTGATAGACCTGTCTGCTGTTAGGCAGAGTAGACAATGAAGGGCTGGAGAAACTATAATGGCTTGGCTCTGGGCTTAGCCACACTTAAATTTCAGGTACGGTCTGCATTTAGAGCTCTAGGTCTGAGCACTTTGCTGCCAGAGCTTTCCCCCTCAAAAACCTGCTCTTTAAAGCTCAATCGGAGCAAACTGCAATCCGTGGAAAACCCAAATTGATGTTTGCTCTGATTGAGCACTAAAGAGTGGTTTTTGCGTGGAATGCTCCCTCCCTCCAAAAAAAATTCCCAGCGCTCAGACACAGAATTTTAAAGCACAAACCTGTGCCTGGAAAGAATGGGGGGGGGGAGGTAAGTGTGGATAAGCCCACTGTAGAAGGCAGCTTCTGCTCTATTCTGCCTTGGTCAGACCACACCTGGAGTACTGTGTTCAGTTCTGGGTACCATACTTTAAGAAGGATGTTGACAAGCTGGAACGTGTGCAGAGGAGGGCAACCAAGATGATCAAGGGTCTGGAAACCGAGCCTTGTGAGGAACAATTGAGGGAGTTGGGTATGTTTAGCCTGGAAGAGAGGAGACTGAGAGGAGAAATGATTTGTTGTTGTTTAGTCGTTTAGTCGTGTCCGACTCTTCGTGACCCCATGGACCAGAGCACGCCAGGCACTTCTGTCCTCCACTGCCTCCCGCAGTTTGATCAAACTCATGCTGGTAGCTTCAAGAACACCATCCAACCATCTCATTCTCTGTCGTCCCCTTCTCCTTGTGCCCTCCATCTTTCCCAACATCAGGGTCTTTTCCAGGGAGTCTTCTCTTCTCATGTGGTGGCCAAAGTATTGGAGCCTCAGCTTCACGATCTGTCCTTCCAGTGAGCGCTCAGGGCTGATTTCCTTCAGAATGGAGAGGTTTGATCTTCTTGCAGTCCATGGGACTCTCAAGAGTCTCCTCCAGCACCATAATTCAAAAGCATCAATTCTTTGGCGATCAGCCTTCTTTATGGTCCAGCTCTCACTTCCATACATCACTACTGGGAAAACCATGGCTTTTACTATACGGACCTTTGTTGGCAAGGTGATGTCTCTGCTTTTTAAGATGTTGTCTAGGTTTGCCATCGCCTTTCTCCCAAGGAGCAGGCGTTTTTTAATTTCGTGACTGCTGTCACCATCTGCACTGATCATGGAGCCCAAGAAAGTAAAATCTCTCACTGCCTCCATGATAGCCATCTTCAAATATCTAAAGGGCTGTCATATGGAGGATGGTACAGGTTTGCTTTATTCTGCTTTGGAGGGTAGGATCCCAACAATGGCTTCAAGGAGAGCCCAGCTACACATCAAAAAGAACGTTCTGACAGTAAAAACTGCTTGTCAGTGGAACGGACTCCCTCAGAAGGTGGCAGACTGTCCTTCCTTGGATGTTTTTAATCAGAGGTTGGATGGCTGAGTGTCAGGGATTCGTTAGCTGTGATCTGCCATGTATAATCTAGTTGAGATTCCTGCATTGCAGGCAGTCGGTCGAACTCTCCATTCTGTGATTCCTTGTTAAGACTGAATTCAGCTTAGGTAGCAGGCTGGGAAGGTTGTTGCAGGTCACAGTATGTGTCCTAGGCCATCTGGATTAACAGTTTGACACTAAATCAGGCAGCTTCATTACTCCCAACCTCTTCCTTGCCCTTTCTCCGTTGTCCTTGCAAAGTGTGTGTTCCACCATCAGAGTTGTTGTAGGACTGGTTTTATTGCTGCCTTCTTGCCGGCGAAAGTGGAAGCCTTTCAATGTCCCAGGCAAG
Organism: Podarcis vaucheri; assembly: GCF_965113315.1. Lineage (NCBI taxonomy): Eukaryota > Metazoa > Chordata > Lepidosauria > Squamata > Lacertidae > Podarcis > Podarcis vaucheri. The sequence goes on from NC_138760.1 coordinate 119,126,788, forward strand.
CTCCTGTCCTTGCTTGCCCCCAACCTTGCGCCCGTCACTGAGATCAGCTCATTTGTCGGTTCCTCTCAACTTCACTCCGAAGAGCAAACTAAGGGCATATTCTGATGTTGTATTGCTTAAAATGATTTGTTGCTATTTGGGGGATGTGGGAAAATAAGTTTTTAAAGTACAGCACTGTGTATTATTATTTTTAAAAAGATTCAAGTTTGCTGCTGGGGGGGGGAGAGAACCCTGAAAATGGCATTTTGTTAAATTTTAGGCTTTTGGGTTTTTAAAAAACTCAGTACGTGGCCCTCTTAACAAAAGCAGTGAATCAAAGCCTGTTTCTCTATTCAGTAACATAGGAAGACCCCTAGTCTAGCATCCTGTTTGCCTCAGTGACCAACCAGGTGTGTTTAGGAATCCCACAAGCTGAACATACGGTCAATGAGACAGCATAGGGGAAATATTTCACTTCTGAGGCAAGCATTACAAATATTCTATGTAGGTTAAGGTGTGATAGGATGAAATCACTGTTCTCTCTCCTGACCCCTGTTTAGAGTGATAAGCTACATAAATCCCATGCCTGGAACCTGCCTTGTGATGTTGAACCTTTGGGAAGATGTGCGACACTCTTAACAACGCTGTAACATGCAGCTCTGTCTCTCTAGTTCCTCTGCTTAGCTGTGTAGGAGCTTCAAGGGGAAAAGTGAGAGTCCTGTTAAATAATCATGGGTGTGTATGTGTTGGGTGGAAAGGGACTCATTTAATCCTAAACAATCCCTGACAGATGTTGCTAATCCTATTTATGGATGGGGGTTGGCTGTTCAGATATATTTGTCCAGGTGAACTGTGATGGAAAGAGACTTAGGTCAATTGCAAAAAAAAATTAGAAATTAGTTAACAGTTATGAAACATAGATTTAACAACTGTGATTAGTTTGTCGCCAGCAATGTTATGCAAATATGTGTCGTCGGTATTCAAGTGGTTGAATAGTACTTGGATTTTTAATTGGAACCCAAGGGGATAGCTCAGTGAATTTAAACAAAGTCCATAGCAACAGTTCCTTTAGCTTGTAAATGTGATTGTGATTTTGAGAAGGGAGTAAGCTGTTCTTCAATAAGCTTTGGTTCTCCTCATTGGCCTAGCTCCCAGGTGACTTAGGCTAGCAGGTGCTAGAGAGAGGAGGGCCTTATCAGTGGTGGCTCCTACCTTGTAAGAATTCCCTCCCAAGAGACAGACGTCTGAAAATGTATCTCTTCTCTGGTTTTTAACCCAAAGGTGGTATTGTATATGCTGCTGGTGGTTTCTGATTGTCCTTTTCTTAGGTTTGCTGGGCTTAGTTATATTTTAAATTACATTTTTCTGTAACTGAGCATTTTGAACTGGCTGTTTTAACATGCTATGTGGATGGCAGGGCTGTGGTTTTTAAAAAGCCCTTTTTAATGGGGTAGTATATTGTTGCATGTTGTCTTCGGGAGACTAGACTTGAAAGTCAATTTTGAAATATCTGAAAATAAGTAAATGGGGTGGGGTTACCTGAGCTCCTGTAAAACTGGGGAGCATGGAGCCCCATCCTGTGTTTGCTGCCAGGTGTTGCAGTTGAAAGTGTGGGATGTTGTCTGCTTGAAGGCATTCCTGGCTTCATGGCATGTTTGACCCAGGGAAGTCAAACTTCCACTCTCCTTTTCACCTGGAAAAGGTTCCCAGGTGGCTCACAGTGATCACTAGTAAATCTGTCCGTGTCTTTAGGCTAGCAATCTAAAAGATACAGTGCAAAAGAGATCGGGGGGGGGGCGTTCATGGGGTGGTCACCCCACCCAGTTGCACTTCTCAGTCCAGCCTGGGTGCTCCTCTTTGTGACCATAGGAGATGTCTCTACTCCACTTGAATGGGCTGCTCTGAAATAGAAGTGCCTCTCCCCATGCTTGCTCCGGATAACGTGTAGGGTCTGTACAGGAAAGAGCTTGTTGTCAAGTGGCTGTCGATCGATGGGGAAGGATGGAGTTGGGACTATTGAGCTGTCATCCTCTTACTCTCCCCAAACCTCTTCCCAACAGTGGCACGTTTCGCAGGGAGCCAGGAGGAACCATCGTACTCAATGACCTTACAGCGCAATGTCAGATCGTTTGGGGCAAACAGCAAAGGGGAAGGATGGAAAAAAGTATTCATCACTCAACTTGTTTGATACATACAAGGGCAAATCCTTAGAAACACAGAAACCCACAGGTAAAATGACCTCTGTGTTGGGCGGGGGGGAGGGCAAGTATTTTCTTCTGAGTACTATTCTCAAAGGAGGAGGCGGTTGCCATGATGAATGTGCTTAGTCTCTGATGCCCCCTTGATGGCACTCGCAGCGCCCTGAGCAGCTGCTCCCTCCTTGAGTACATCTGAAACTACCAATTTGGGACTTGGCAAGAAAGCTCTTGGTAGTTGCAGCAGTTCATGGGAGGGGTGGGGTCGGTAAGGGAAGCTTTGCTGGGGGAGGTGGGAGAGGGCGGAGCTTTCAAGGACTGTGCCTGACCCCGCCTCCTCCTTCCCCTACAGTTACTCCCCGCCATGGCTTGCAGAGTCTCGGTAAAGTTGCCATTGCCCGGCGCATGCCACCCCCTGCAAACCTGCCAAGCTTAAAAGCGGAGAACAAAGGCAATGACCCCAACGTCTCACTAGTGCCGAAAGACGGGACAGGATGGGCAAGCAAGCAGGAACAGCCAGACCCAAAGAGGTAAGGGGGAGCCAGAGGGGTGAAGACGCTGCTTTTCCGGGTGGTGGGGAGGAGGAAGGCATGTTCTCCACCAACCTTTCCTTCAACGGGAGTCTTCCTTCCTTCCGTCTCCAGTACCGATGCCTCGACAGCTCAGCCGCCGGAATCGCAGTCGCCGCCGGCTTCACAGACGTCTGCCTCAAACCCACCGAAACGACCCCCAACAGCCCCCGAGGTAAATCCAGGGCAAGAACTGGGGTGCTGAAGGCTCCCAATCAGAAGCTCTCCTCTTCTGGACAGTTGTGTGTATCAGCTTCCAGCCTAACAGATCCTAACGCTTTTTCTGCAAAGAGCCACGGTTTCCTAGCTCCAGTCCCTTCTCCCCTCTGTTTGGCCCCAGCAGAAGCACCAGTTCTCTCCCTATTTAATCGCCATTCAGTCCATGCATGGGTGCAGTCCTTCTTCTACCAGGAGGCAGGAGCATATCAGAAGGAGGACTCATTCAGGACTAGCTAAGAATCACCTCCCACCTTTCCTCTTAGAGACAGCTTTTCTCCTGCTTCCAGAGCAAACAGTTGCAGGTTCTGGCATGGATGTGCTATAGTTCCTAACTGACGGTCCACATTTTGCATAGTTTTTGGTTTTTTCCCTGGCATCAAAGCTTTTGCAGAAAGTTGGGCTTTATTGTCACTCACTCTGTGACTGTGTGGGACATTGTGTTAAACTATGGCTTAGCATTACATGCCCAAGCCTCTGGCTCACGTGCTTCCTCCTCCTCCAGCACGGCTCTCCCGAGATTCTGGAAGCCTGCAGTTGAGTGTTCAAGCTTAGTGAGAAGAAGCGTTAGTCACAGTTTTGGGTGCAGATCTAACATTACCCGTGCCTTATGAAAACAAGCTAGAATCATGAGACTGTTTGAAGTTGCCTTGTTTCCCTAAAACATTGCTAAGACTAATCACAGTTTGTCTGGGTTTGGGCATAGTGGGTAACTGAGTATAACGAAAGCTTCTAGCCTCAGTTGTGGGCACAATAGAAGAGGAGAAGGTTGCTCATGAGTCCAAGGCCTGCTCATTAATCCAGGGGTTGGGAAACTCGGCTTCTTTCCCGGGTTGCTGTCTGCCTTGTCCTCCTTTCTCTTGGGGAGAGTGAGACCAGACACATTTGCAAGTCAGCTTAGAGGCCCAGCCACTGAGTGTGGCAGTTGAGACATGGCTTGGCCTCGGGGCTTGAGCGTGCCTGCCAGACTCTTTTCTCCTTGTAGTGTGGCTGCATCACTGCAGGCCAGATGAAACCAGACTTCAGTTGAGTCAGAGCAGACAGGACTGATCCAGTCCAGAGGCCTCCCCAGCCCTGCTTTAAACCATAGTCTAGCGCTATATCAAAACAAAACCCATGTTAACAACTGCACAGCAAGGGGCAGGGCTGCCCCATAACTCCCTAGCCAACCTTGCTACTTACTAGAACAGGAGAGGTTAGTGTGCCCCCAGATGCTGTTTGGCTCCAGCTCTCATCAGCCCTAACCATCACTGTAACCAGTTCAGAATGATAGACATTCTGGAGGGCACTGGGTTGGCTGCCCCTATTCTAAAGACATTTGAGCCATGCTTGGATTGATTTGCGGGGCGCGGGTGGCGCTGTGGGTTAAACCACAGAGCCTAGGGCTTGCCGATTAAAAGGTCAGCGGTTCGAATCCCTGCGACGGGCGGTGAGCTCCCATTGCTCGGTCCCTGCTCCTGCCAACCTAGCAGTTCGAAAGCACATCAAAGTGCAAGTAGATAAATAGGTACTGCTCCGGCGGGAAGGTAAACGGTGTTTCCGTGCATGGCTCTGGTTTTGCCAGAAGCGGCTTAGTCATGCTGGCCACATGACCCGGAAGCTGTACGCCGGCTCCCTCAGCCAGTAAAGCAAGATGAGCGCCGCAACCCCAGAGTCGGCCGACAACTGGACCTAATGGTCAGGGGTCCCTTTACCTTTGCCTGGGTTGATTTAACCGTGAGATTTGTGGGTTTTTTCTTAATGAATCGACGGGAACCTTTAGATTGTGTCAGTTTTGGAGATCGCTTGACAAAAGGAAGCTGGCAAGAAGGTCAGTCGGTTTTGACCTCCCACCCCTCCTCTTGTTCCAGAATCCCCCTACAGTAGCAAGCGGGGCAAAGTCCTGGGCGCAGGCCAGCGTTACCCATGGAGCGCAAGGAGATGGTAAGCTGTCTTCCAACTAATTTTGTGTGAAGCTAGGACCTCAGACTTTTGGAGAGAGGAGAATCAGTATGTTTCAGCTCCCACCACCATTTATTTTATTATTAAAAAAATTATATTAGCATCTGTATTTTCCACTGCCCCTCCTAAAACATTGCAACATCAAACTTCTTGGAAAGACCAGCAGAGAAAGCCGCACGTGTATTTCCCTGGAGAAGGATATTCCAGAGATATGGGGCCACCAACAAAAAGGCCCACCCCCTGGTGCTCAACACTCTGGTGTGCTGCCATCGCCCCAGATGTGTTACGAGACCCTTGTAAAGGACCCACCTGGGCTTTCTTTCTCTGTTGCCAAGGTGGAAAGGGATCAAGCCTACTGTCGCGATTCTCTCGCGAGGAATTTCCGACCCTGCAGGCGGCTGGCGACCAGGACAAAGCTGGCAAAGAAAAGGACACTACCGATGCGTCGTATGGGCCCGGACCAAACCTCCGCCCCCAGAGTGAGTGGTTTTGCTCAAGCGTCCGTTGCTTCTGAGCCCCAGAGCAAGCTGGGAGTGGGGGGAGCATTGTCAGTATCAACCATTGCCAGAAGATTTTCTCCTTCACATGGGGACATCTAATGAAGCTAATAAAAATAATATTTATTTATACCCCGCCCTCCCTGACCAGAGCTGGGCTCAGGGCAGCTAACAACAGTAAAATTACAGTAAAAACATAATAGGGGGAAAAACCCAATTTAAAATACGTACAGGTTAAAATGCAATTTAAAGTGCAGCCTTATCAAAACCATAAGGGGAGACTGAGTCCAAACCAAAGGCCAGGCGGAACAGCTCTGTCTTGCAGGCCCTGCGGAAAGATGTCAAGTCCCACAGGGCCCTGGTCTCTTGTGACAGAGCGTTCCACCAAGTCGGGGCCAGTACTGAAAAAGCCCTGGCCCTAGTTGAGACCAATCTAACTACCTTGCGAGCTGGGACCTCCAAAATGTTGTCATTTGTGGACCTTAAGGTTCTCCACGGGGCATACCAGGAGAGGCAGTCCTGGAGGGGGAGGACAGACAAAACAAAGCCCCTCTTCACATATCACATAAATAAAAATGGGTGGGGGTCAAGGCTGCTAGCCACAATGGCCACATGGAGGTAGACTCCTCTGTTGGAGGCAGTCTGCCTCTGAATGCCAGTTGCTGGGGGTGGGAATCGCACCCAGATTCTGCTTTCAGGATTTCCATGGGCGTTATATTATCTGGTTGGCCCCTGTAAGAGCAGGATGTTGGCCACTGGCCTGACCCAGCAAGGCACATCTTCCGTTCTTAACTTCTCTTCCGCCCAATCTCTTGCAGACGCTACCAGTTGGCGGGACGGAGGTGGGCGGGGCACTGACGGGGAGCTGGTGCCCGAGGACGGACGGGCTGGGGTTGGCCTGCAGCCCAACATCCCGCCTCAGTTCCCTCCCTACCGGGGGATGATGCCGCCATTTGTAAGTATATTGCGGAAGAGGAGGTGCCGAGTGACTCGGGCCACCTGCTTCCTTGTTTGAGGGCAGGGGAAACGGAAGAGAGAGGGGAAACCCTCCAGTAACCAATTTCTCCCCTACCCCATCTCAGATGTATCCCCCGTACCTCCCGTTCCCGCCTCCATATGGGCCGCAGGGACCTTACCGCTACCCCACACCAGAGGCGCAGAGGTAAGGGGTTTTTAAAAATTAAAAATGTGATAATGGCAAGTGATCTTTGTGGCAGAAGGGGAAAGTCTGTAGAGGACCAGGAACAGGAGCAAGTGAGGGGAAGTGCAGGAGATTGCGGTCAACTGCGTAACTGGAGCCGGATGTTTTGGGTTCCTTGTACAGTCGTACCTTGGAAGTCAAACAGAATCCATTCTGGAAGTCCGTTCAACTTCCAAAATGTTCGGAAACCAAAACGTGGCTTCTGATTGGCTGCGGAAGCCCCATCAGATGTTCAGCTTCCAAAAATAGTTCGCAGACCGGAACACTCACTTCCAGATTTGCAGCGTTCAGGAGCCAAAACGTTCGAGAACTAAGCTTGTAATTGAACAGGCGGACAACAAAGGGAAGGTGTGTGGTTGGAGTCTCTTTGGTCCGAGCAGATCAATCAGAAAGTGGAGGGAGCAGGAAGTGGCATCTGTGAAATAGTGGAGGATATTGAGGGGCACCTTTCCCTTCTCTGCTCCCACATGGAAGAGAATTCCTCTATAGGCTTCCTGTTGCACCATCCGAAGCAGACACTGAATCAGTGGAATGCAAATGTCTCCTGATTTCTCTGCAGCGTATGGCCTAGAGGTCGGTGCACCACAAAACCCTAATCTTCATGCCTGCCCTCTGACTCCATGTAGGAAAAGACTGGCTGTTACACAAGGGAAGGCAGACACTTCTTCGTAGTACTTGATCCTTTGGTCCCCTTAGTGCAGGGAATCTGTAGCTCTCCAGTATTTCCTGGCATGGCTGGTGATGAGGAATGGTGGGAGTTTTGGTCCTTCAGCGCCTAGAGTGCTACAATGCACTGCTCTGCTGGGTTTAGAGCACCATTATTATTTAGATCAGCAGCAAGGAAAGTCAGAGGTGTGACGTTTCTCTTGATCTCCGTCGTCCTGTCATCTCCAGGTTCCAGCGGCTTCCAGGACCCCGCCCTTCGCAGCCTGCGGCGCGCGTGTCAGAGCCTGTGAGCCGACCCCCTGTCCTCAAGCAGGATGACCTGAAAGAATTTGATGAGCTGGACCAGGAGAATGATGAAGGCTGGGCAGGTAATGAAAGAGCCTAACCACAGAGCTACCCACAGGAGCCGGGACTCTTGAAAGCGTTTCTTCTTGCTGGATCTGTCAATCGAAAGACATCCCATTTTTCTCCCACAGGAGCCCACGAAGAAGTGGACTACACTGAGAAGCTGAAATTCAGCGATGAGGAGGACGGGAAAGAGTCTGATGAAGAAACCACTGAGAACCGGTAAGATTAGGCGGTGGTATGGCCAATAACCGAGTCTGTCCCGCACAGCTGGCACAAAGCATGTTGGTTTTGTGAGACTGGTGACACACACACACACACACACACACACCCCGGTGCCTGCTTCTGAGCTGCAGCCCTGAGCCACATGGGATCACCTTACTGAAAAGTCATTCCTGCCTGGCTGCAGCTACATCACAAAAATACCTGCGCATGCGCCCTCCTTGCTCCCTGCCCCCCCGCCAGCTCTGAGCAGAAGGTGCAGGATCTAAGTGCCCCCATTTGACACCCCTCTCTTCCCCTGTGTCCCCAAGCAATGATGAGGCTTCCGGCCCGGAAAGCCAGTCATCGGGCACAGACACCAAGAAGGCTGGAACTCCAAAAGAGGATCAACCCCTCGTCAAAGCAGCCTGGGCCGAAAACGCACGTCCCCCAGAAGGTGGCAAAGAACCGCCGCCACCTGCTGCTGCTGCAGTCCGGGCACCGCCACCTCCGCCGCCGCCACCCCCCAACCGGGGCAACTGGGGGCAACCCAATGACTTCCCGGTGAGTCTATGCAGGCTGCAAATCCTGCTTGAGAGCGCCTGCGGTTGGCAGCTGCTATTCAGGCGGGCCAAAAGTGTGGAGATTGCATTGGGTTTCCAGGTAAACCAGTGATACGAATGTCAGTGTGGTGTAGTGGTTAAGAGCGGTAGTCTCGTAATCTGGTGAACTGGGTTCGCTTCCCCGCTCCTCCACATGCAGCTGCTGGGTGACCTTGGGCCAGTCACACTTCTCTGAAGTCTCTCAGCCCCACTCACCTCACAGAGTGTTTGTTGTGGGGGAGGAAGGGAAAGGAGAATGTTAGCCGCTTTGAGACTCCTTCGGGTAGTGATAAAGCGGGATATCAAATCCAAACTCTTACACTCCTCCTCTTGTAAAAATAGAAAACTTCCTTAGCCAGAACAATGCACATTGGCATCGTTATTTTGATTTATGCTCTGCTTTTCGGCTAAAATAAAATAGGCATTTGGGTAGCACTTGGCATTAGCCCACTCTCTCTCAGCTTTAACTAAAACTTCCATGCTGAGTTATTGAAGGGATGAAGCCGTGAAGGAACAGAGCAGCTTCCATGCAGATGTTTCGATACTTGGATTTGGGCCTTTGGGCTTCTTAGGGAGGGAACACGGGTGTGAGCAGGGACGAACTCTGCTCTCCTCGAGGGTCTTTGGGAGTTGTGCTTCCAGCTCAGGTTTCCTTTCAGCGGAACAGCTCTGAGCGAGGGCTTCTCTTCCTCTCTTTGCCATCCAGGACCGCTCACTGCGGCCGCTCCCCCCAGAAGACGAGGACGAAGCTTGGCGCCAGCGGCGGAAGCAGTCCTCCTCGGAGATCTCTGCCGCGGTGGAGCGGGCCAGACGCCGGCGGGAAGAGGAGGAGCGGCGCATGCAAGAGGAGCGGCGGGCGGCTTGCGCCGAGAAGCTCAAGCGCCTGGATGAGAAGTTTGGAGCTCCCGACAAGCGCTTGAAACCCGAGCCTCCCAAGGAGTCACCGCCTCCCGTCATTGTGGCTGCTCCTCCTCCCCCTCCAGCTCCCACCCCTGTGCCCCCCAATCCGCCGGCTGCCCCAGTCACCCCCGAGGAGAAGAGGGAGAAAGAGGAGCCCGTGCTGGCCAGCAAACCTCACAGTGCTGTCGCGAGCAGCAGCGGCAGGAGCAGCTTGGACTCCTCCGGCGCTGGTAAACTTGGCTTTTATTTTCGGTGTTTTTGTATAGATATATTCTAACGTAGTTAGCAACCAAAGTGAAAAATCATTTGATTGAAAAGTACAATAAAACAAGGACAAGAAATGAGAGGAGGAAAGCCCAAAGTATGCAATAAAAGGAAAACAGGAAGGCAAGATCTGCCTGCAGACATGCCACATTGTGTTTCTCATGGCCAAATGATTCTTGGCTGATGGTCAAATCTCCCTTTTTTTTTATTTATTGAATATCTACATTGCCCTCCTGCCCCAAAGGAGCCCAGTGCTGTGTGTTGCAGTGGCCATTATACACATGGCAAGCTGTCAGGTGATGTTGCTGTCATTTGAGTCATAGGGACATAGGAAGCTGTGTCGTCGTCTTCATCCTGAGTTCTTACCATTGGGTCCCCCTAGTTCAGTACTGTATTGGCAGCGGCTCTCCCAAGATTTCAGCTGGGAGTGAGTCTGGGAGAAGCTAGGTGGCCCAAAGGCCTGACCTGGCGTCAGGCAGCATCCCATGTCCCTGGTAACAAGGTTCGTGCAGCATGCCATCTTGCCTGCTGATTTGGTGGGTGGTGCATACAGGGCTTTGGGGATCTGTGCCCCCCTCATGCGATGCTAGACTGTGAACTGCCATCATGCCTGACCATAGGCCAGGCCAGAAATTGAGAGCCCCAGCTTCCCTGTGAAGGGCTGCAGGCTCCCCACCCCGGGCTCCAGAGATCGGCAAGGTTGAACCCAGAGTCCGCCTGCTGCCTCACAAAGCCTGCCTTTCTTTTGCGTGTGTCTTGTGCATGTCTACTACAGCTGAGCCTGCTGTGGCTCCGCCTCCCAAGGAAGTCCCCGAAGTGCGGGAAGAGCCACCCATCTTGCCTGGTCCTGCTCTCCCAGCCGCTCCCGCCCCAGCCAAGGTGGAGCCCAAAGCCGAGACGGTCCTTCAGGCCCGCCAGCCGCCTCCGGCTCAGACCCTCAGCTATTCCAAGTACCAGAAGTCATTGCCTCCACGATTCCAGCGGCAGCAGCAGGTACAGGGGGTGGAGGCAGGCGCCTGGGCTAGGCACTTGCTCCTAACAGGGGAAGGGGTAGTTGGGGTGGGGCCAATATAAGGAAGCAACTTAGCTGAGGTTCCGTTGCAGTGATGAGTCTTTAGACTAGAGTCTCTGACACCCCCTGATGTCCTCGCAGCTACCTGAGCAACTCATAACTTCTCTATCCAACGACACACGTGTCGCAGGAAGTGAGGGTCTCTCATTAGTGTGCTGTTGAGGTCACTGAAAGAGCCCTCTCTCTCCTTTGCCCCCCAACCCCCTTTTCAGGAGCAGTTACTGAAGCAGCAGCAGCAATGGCAGCAACAGCAGCAGCAACACAGCCAAGTCCAGTCCCCAATGGCTTCCTCTTCCCAGCAGCAGGCAACAGGGGCTCCTCTGGCTGCCATGGGCCCCTCAGGCAGCGTCCATGCTCAGCCTGGGCCGGCAGGGCAGCAGCAACCCCCAGCCCCGCCTCCAGCACAGCAGGCCCCGCCCAAAGGCATGTACCCCGGCTCCATTGGAAGGCCGCCCCCCATGCCGCAGATGAACTTTGATCCTCGCTGGATGATGATTCCGCCTTACATGGACCCACGTGTGATGCAAGGGCGGCCCCCCATAGACTTCTACCCCCCTGGGGTCCATCCTTCTGGTAAGTAGAGCTGAAGAAAAGAAGTCCAGGCTTGTCCAAGCGCATTTGACCAGGCAGCCTTTTAGAAGACTGTCGGAGCCGGTAGACCTGACTCGCAAGGGGTGTGTCTTCTGTTCACCCCTCAGGTCTCCTGCCCCGTGAGCGATCAGACAGCGGGGGCTCCAGTTCAGAGCAGTTTGAACGCCATCCTTCGATCCTCCGAGAGCGTGGCACTCCGCCGGTTGATCCGAAGCTGGCCTGGGCTGGAGATGTCTTCACCAATGCCCCTTCCGGTGCAGACTCGAGGTCTCAAACGGCATCCCTTCGGCAGCAGGAAGAGGAAGAGAAGGGCTTACGGTGAGCGAACGTCTGGAGGGAGTCTGTTGGGTTGGCTGGGAGCAAGATGTCGCAGCGGGGGGGGGGGGCTGAGGTTGTCCCATGTTTGTTTTGAAGGCATTCCTTTTATTGGAACCACTAGCAAGTTGGGGGCCTTACAGTTTCTTGACTGCAGTAATGTCAGTGGGATGGGCAGGTGGTCTTGTGTCCTACCCCTAGCGGTTGAGGCTCTCCTGCCACTTGTGGCAGTTTGGAGTGACAGCTGACACTGCTTGGAGCTGTCAGAATAGAGGACCTTTCAATCACCCTTGCTTTCCTTCCTTTAGGAGCGAGACCCCTCCGGTTCGCCTGCGTGAGGCCATCACTCCCCAGCCATACATGGGGAACTATCAGGGTTTCTCCGAAAACGGCAACCCTCCCTCGATGCACCGCTTCCCCGTGGATGAGCCACCGAGAGCGGGTCCCCCTTGGCAGGCCACCATGGCTCTGACGGCACCCACAGAGGTGAGCAGAAACGGGCGCCCTGAGCCGCCGGTCCAGCTGCCCCGCAAGAGCGAAGAGGAGCCCCAGTTGCTGCACCGTGACCCCCCAGAAGAGATCAAGACGGTTGAACCTCCCGTCATTCGACCGGTGGTGGCTAAGAAGCCTCCCTCGGAGCAGCCCAAGGAGGAGCCTCTGGTCAAAGAGGAGGTCCTGCGGCGGATGGAGAAGCCCCCGCGGCAGCAGCATGAATTCCACAAGCAGCCGCGGCGCGAGTCCAAGACGGAGACGCGCTGGGGGCCCCGTCCTGGCAGCAGCCGGAGGATTGAGGAGATTTCCGGGGACAAGGCCCCACGGCGAGCCGGGCCCATCAAGAAGCCGCCGCCTCCCCCTAAGGAGGCAAAAGATGAAAGCGAGGAGATGCGCTCCGCTGGGAAGGCCAAAGAGGGGGCCGAGGCGGCGGGCAGCAAACCCGAGCTCCCTAAAGAGCCTCCGAAAGCGGGCAAGGAGAACAAGGCCAAGCCGGTGGTGAACGGCGGAACAGTGATGCCACCCAAAGAGCAGCAGCACACTGGCACACTGTCGCCAAGCCGGCGGCGCCGGGAGCCCCCCTACGAGCGTGGCGGCTACGCCGGCCGGGGGCGGGCCAGGGGCCGAGGAGAGTACTTTGCCCGAGGGCGAGGTTTCCGGGGTGCCTATAGCGGGCGCGGGAGAGGGGGGCGCGGGAGAAGCCGGGAGTTCCGCAGCTACCGCGAACCCTTCTACCGGCTGGATGACGGTGTGGGCAAAGCGGCGGGGCCAGGCTCCACCTTCCGGCCGCGCAACGCCAGCGAGACACGCAGCGAAGGCTCGGAGTACGAAGAGATACCCAAGCGGCGGCGCCAGCGGGGCTCCGAGACGGGCAGCGAGACGCACGAGAGCGCCAGCGACGTGGCCCACTCGGACAAGGAGGTGACCAAGGAGCCGGCCCCCAGCCATCGCAGCCGGGCCCCTCCTGTGACTTCTGCCATGGCCCCCTCCTCCCAGCACCCTGGCTTGCCTCGCTTTGCCGACAAGCTGCCTCCGCGCCTCTCAGACCCTGGCACCCGTGGCGGGCGTGTCTTCACCCCTCGCGGGGTTCCCTCACGCCGGGGCCGAGGTGGTGGCCGGGCGCCCCCTGGGGGGTGGAGCCCTCCTTCCAAGCCCCAGCCCAATAAGAAGCCCGATAAGCAGCAAGAGGCAGTTCTGGAGCCGTCGGGCAAAGAGAAGGCGCCGTCAGGCCCTCCGGCGATGCCCCCAGAAGAATCCGGTGGTTTCCAGGCCACCTTAAAGCAGCAGCCACCTCCGCCACCTCTTGGCCCTGGCTCGGACCGTGGCTTTGACCGGCCACCCCGCCGCCGGCGCCACGGGCGTTCGCAGCAGCAGGACAAGCCGCCCCGGTTCCGGAGGCTGAAGCAGGAGCGTGAGAACGCGGCCCGACTCAACGGCGAGCAGAGGGCCGGCCAACCGTTCTCCCCGGCCCCTGCCGCCCCGCTCCCCGAGGAATCGGCTGCCCGGCGCGTGGCAGGCACAAAATCTCCCGACTTGTCCAACCAGAACTCGGACCAGGCGAATGAGGAGTGGGAGACGGCTTCGGAGAGCAGCGACTTCACGGAGCGCCGGGGCGGTGGGGAGAAGGAACCGGCACCTGGCGGGCCTCCCCCCACCGCCTTTCTCAAAGGTGGCTGCTCTGGGGCGCCTTCAGTGGGCGGGCGGCCCTCCAACAACGAGCTCAGCTTAGCCCAGAGGAAGGAGATGTCGAAACGCAGCTTCTCCAGCCAGAGGCCTGGCATGGACCGGCAGAACCGACGCTCCAACCCCGGCCCAGGAGGAGGAGGCAAGGCTGGCCGTGGAGGGAGTGGTGGCGGGCGCAGCGGAGGGGACAAGAGGAGCTGGCCCTCTCCCAAGAATCGCAGGCAAGTACTCAGAGGAGAAAGCCCGAAAGATGGAGGGGGGCAGGGGATTGGTAGACAAAACTGGAATGGCAAAGAGGTAAAGAGAAAAAAGATTGAAAAGGAAACACGGGTGGCATTTGGCTAGTAATAATATCAATAATAACAATAATAACAATAATTTATTTATATCCTGCCCTCCCCAGCCAAAGCCAGGCTCAGAGTGGCTAACAAGAGTAAAAATAGCAGTTTATATAAAATCAGTCAATTGAAATACATTCTAAAATCAATTCAGAATCAAATTAATGGCAACCATTGGGCTAGAGTTCTGTGAATAATTACCAAAAGAGGAGGTCAGACTGTGCCTTGGCCAAAGGCCTGGTGGAACAGCTCTGTCTCGCAGGCCTTGCGGAAAGATGTCAAGTCCCGCAGGGCCCTAGTCTCTTGTGACAGAGCGTTTCACCAGATCGGGGCCACGGCCGAAAAAGCCCTGGCTCTGGTTGAGGCCAGCCTAACCTCCCTGTGGCCCAGGATCTCCAAGATGTTTTATTTGAAGACCATAAGGTCCTCTGTGGGACATACCAGGAGAGGCGGTCCCGTAGGTACGAGGGTCCTAGGCCGTATAGGGCTTTAAAGGTTAAAGCCAGCACCTTAAACCTGATCCTCTACTTCACCGGGAGCCAGTGCAGCTGGTATAGCACCAGGTGAATGTGATCCTGCAGCGAGGACCCCATAATGAGTCTTACCGCGGCATTGTGCACCCGCTGGAGTTTCTGGGTCAGTCTCAAGGGCAGCCCTACATAGAGTGCTATGTGAGGTGGTATTTCACCCAACAAAGTCCACCTCTGCAATGTGACTTTCCTCCGCCTAACTTTCCTGTTCCTCCAAACCTCCAGAGCAGATTTAGGGGGTGGGGAGTCACGACATGTGAGTGGGCCTCATTCTGTGCGTGCAAAAACTTGCATGTATTCTGTCCCTTGTTTCCCTTCTCCAGTAGTATTCTTTTAAAGCATATTTGTGGAACGTTATGCCCCACTCTCATTTTGCCACAAAAGTTAACAAATCTTCAGCCCCTTAGTGGTAAATAACAGAGGAAGGAATCTAGTTTGACCATGGGAAGTTGGGAACAGACAGAAGACAGGGCAGTCCTACATAAATTCCGTAAGAGAAATGGTCACCATCAAAAACTGGGAATTTTGAAGATGACTTGTTGATGGAGAGGGAGGGAGAAACAGCCAAGGAAATCCCCGGTCCGCTGCCATTATGTTTCCTGCTTCCTCCTCCTCCTCTAGCCGGAACACCGATGACCACTCTCCAGGCCTGAGCCTTCCCCCAGCACCCACCACCAGCACAGTGTATCGTTTGGACCGCGTCATCCACAGCGACCCAGCTGGCATCCAGCAGGCTCTGGCTGAACTGGGCAGCCGCCACACAAAGCCAGCCTCCCCCGGCCCTGCCCAGCCTCCCTTCCTGGGGCCTGGAGGCAGCAACTCCTCTGCCCTCCCACTGCGACGCTTCGAGAGTAGGAACAGTGGCAGCGCAGGTAATGGGCAGAGTCTCTGCTTAGTAACCAGGGGATCGGGATTTCTTTCTCTTGGAAGTGACTAAATTCATTCTTGGCGATCAATTGCCGTATCTTTTCTGTCTATTAGACGCCCCTTATTTTGGGGGACTCCGATTTAAGAAAATGGGGGAAGATGTATCCGTGTATAAGACGCCCCCAAATTTTTG
Source organism: Podarcis vaucheri (assembly GCF_965113315.1). NCBI lineage: Eukaryota > Metazoa > Chordata > Lepidosauria > Squamata > Lacertidae > Podarcis > Podarcis vaucheri. The sequence goes on from NC_138760.1 coordinate 119,142,445, forward strand.
GCATTATTTTTTTGGGGGGTACCTAGTCTTATACATGGAAAAAGACGGTAATTTGCCCATTGGTCATTATCTTACTTGGCTCAGTTGACAAGCGTGTTGGGACACATGACCAGTACATCTGCTGAGTGCGTTAATCAGCTCTTCCATTGCTCTAGGGGGCTGTAGTTATTTCAAGATGCCCGCCCCTCTCCCCAATCCCCCACAAGGGACCTTCTAGGAGCTAACAAGTGCTGCATCAGTTCTCCCAATGCACAATACGGTCTTACATTTCCAAAGCTAAGCAGGACCCAGTACGGTTTCGGATTGGATGGGGGGCTGCTTGTTGAAATTCCTGCATTGCAGTGGGTTAGGGTTCCTTCCAACTCTATGATTCTAAGATCGGCTGCGAATTGGCTTTGGCAGGTCTTGTTGAACTCCATTTCCAAGTGCTTCTGCTTTTCCAAGATGCCTGCTCCTTCCCCACTGCAATCCCATTTTGCTTTTTTTTCCCATCCCCCCAATTCAGACTCTTGCTTCCTGGACAAGAACCAGCTGCTTCTCTCCAGCAGTGCCCCAGTGAAGGAGTCCGGTGCATTGGGTGGCTTTTCTGCAAAGCGCCGGGAAAGGCCCCGGAAGCAAGACCTGCTCCAGCAGGTAAGCGATTTTCTCTTTTTATGTAATCGCGTGGCATGAAGCAGAAGGAAGGTTGCAACTGCAGCAGTTCAAATACTCGTGGCCAAGGGATGGAAAGATCAGGAGGCTCCAAAAATAACAGATTGGCAAATTAAATTAGAGGAATTTGTGGAGATGGCTCAATTGACTAGCAAACTCAGAGGAAACTCAAAGCAAAATTTTGCGGGAAAATGGGATAGTTATACAGTGGTGCCTCGCAAGACGAAAATAATTCGTTCCGCGAGTCTTTTCGTCTTGCGATGTTTTTCGTCTTGCGAAGCACGGTCTGTCGTAACTGCGCCTCTTCAAACGGATTTAAGAAAAAAGTGCAAGACGTTTTCGTCTTGCGAAGCAAGCCCATAGGGAAATTTGTCTAGCGAAGCAACGCAAAACCGAAAAACACTTTCGTCTAGCGAGTTTTTCGTCTTGCGAGGCATTCATCTTGCGGGGCACCACTGTAGAAGATAATAGTTTTGACTCCATGCTAGCATTTGAGTGACAAAGTAAAAGGAGGTGGTTAACAATTAAGGATTTATTATGTTTTCTGAATGTATTGGAAAATTTATATAGAAAGGTTTATTGTTTTGTGTACATTCAGTTATAAGATAAACATATGCGAAGGGACTTGACAGGAAGTCAAAATATTTATTTTCATTATTATCCTTATTATTATTTTCTATTTTTCTTTATGTTTGTGCGGGTGTGTGTTTTGTATGGAATGTTTGGGAGGAAATAAGATGGTAAATAACAAACAAAATATTGATGTATGTAATTTTTATTTCTCAATTATACTTTGTGGTAGTATGGTTGTAATTTTTTTGTAACATAAAATCATTCAATAATTTTAAAAAAAAAAAATTAAGGAAGGCAGCTCAGCTTCTCAAGGTCTCACGTATGTGTCTGTCCCGTCTCAGGACCCCATTCCCTTCCCCAGTGGCCCTGGCTTCTCGGCCCCCAAAGAGGAGACCCCTGGCGAACCTCGTAGCAGGAGTATTCCAGTGTCCGAGGGGCTCGCCCCACAGATCTGGAACCAGCTGAATTCCAGTGAGTTATTGCAACCATGCAGAGAAGAAGGAAAGGCCATGCTCCTGGGGCAGGCTGGGAAATCAGAACTGGCAGCGAGAGGGAGCAGCTTTGGGGATCAGGGAAGAGAGAGCAAACATTCCTGGCTCAGAGGTGCCCCTGTGTTTTGTTTCATCAGACTCCTCCCGAAAGAGCTACCGCCCTGCCTCTGTGGAGCCCTGGATCGACCCTCTGAACGCCTTTGAAGAGGTTGCTAGTACGGAGGTGAGGTCCGTTGAGATGGGATGGATCGGGTACATGTTCTGCAGAGGCTCCCTTTCCAGGGCGGAGCCGGACTTTGCCGATGAGGGAGCTTTCCAAGCACAATTGTTGGTGCTGACCTTTAAAGCCCTAAACGACCTCGGCCCAGTATACCTGAAGGAGCGTCTCCACCCCCATCGTTCAGCCCGGACACTGAGGTCCAGCACTGAGGGCCTTCTGGCGCTTCCCTCACTGCGAGAAGTGAGGTTACAGGGAACCAGGAAGAGGGCCTGCTCAGTAGTGGCAACCGCCCTGTGGAACACCCTCCCATCAGATGTCAAGGAAATAAGCAGCTATCTTATTTTTAAAAGACATCTGGAGGCAGCCCTGTTTAGGGAAGTTTTTAATATTTAATGCTGTATTGTTTTTAACACTTGATTGGCTGGGGAAACTCAGCCAGATGGGCGGGGTATAAATAATAAATTATTATTATTTTCTGCCCCCTAACCCTGTTTCCTGACTCTGCTTTGCCCCTTGCCCAGATGAGCCTGTCTGACAGCGGGGTGGACCTCAGCAGCGACTCACAGGTCTCCTCGGCCACCTGCAGTCAGCGCAGCTCTCCCGACGGGGGTCTGAAGGCCACACCAGATGCTGGGGCCAAGCGCAGCGGAGCCATCGGCAAAAGCACCGAGGATGCTGCCGCTTCAGCTGGACCGGAGGGAGCAGAGCCTAAAGAGCAGAGGAGGCGGCCCCCGCCAGCCAGAGACTCCAGTCTGCTGAAGGAGAAGAAGGTACACAAGTAACTCTGGGGTGTCGCCACATCTTCAGTCAGCACTAATATAAAGCATGCAGCTGCATTGGTTTCCTTAATGAAGCGGTGGCCAAACTCGGCCCTCCAGCTGTTTTGGGACTACGACTCCCATCATCCCTAGCTAACAAGACCAGTGGTCAGGGATGGTGGGAATTGTAGTCCCAAAACAGCTGGAGGGCCGAGTTTGGCCACCACTGCCTTAATGGTTTCCTTTACTGGATTGGTTCCACCCCACCCTGTTTTACTGAAACAGCTCTCCCAAAGGTTTCGTGTGTGTGTGTGTGTGTGTGTGTGTGTGTGTGTGTGTGTGTGTGTGTGTTGCGCTGACTGAGGTGTCCTCTTTTGGCTCTTCCACTGCCCTTCCCGTGATTGCCACCTCTTGACACAGCTGACTCTGCCATCCTGATTGGGCTTCTGAAATCGCCTGTTCTCCTGACTCAGACACCTCATTTCTCTCTTGAGCTCTTCTTGTCATTTTTGCTCCAGTTAGGACTTCTGCCTCGGTTTGGCATTACAAATGGTGATCTGTAAGAACTACAAGGCTTTTAGGAGGATTCCCACCTTACAAAGATCCTTTTAGCAGCAAAGAAAGCATCACCCCTTAACAGCCACAACAGCTGCATCCTGCTCCACTTTTCCAGAACAGCTTCCCTGCTCTCTTCTTGCTAGAAAGGAGTCCACATGTTGGTGGTTTCAAGGAATCTTGGTGTGAGCTGCGTTTGTAGCTAACACGGACCATGCATCCCAAGTTCTTCTTGCTTTGGGATTCTTTCAGGCAACTTCCCTTCCTCTTTCTGAAAGTACCGTATTTTTTGCTCTGTAAGACTCACTTTTCCCCTCCTAAAAAGTATGGGGAAATGTGTGTACGTCTTATGGAGCGAATTCCGGCTGCGCAGCTATCCCAGAAGCCAGAACAGCAAGAGGGATTGCTGCTTTCACTGCACAGGGATCCCTCTTGCTGTTCTGGCTTCTGAGATTCAGAATATTTTTTTCTTGTTTTCCTCCTCCGAAAACTAGGTGCGTCTTGTGGTCTGGTGCGTCTTATAGATCAAAAAATACGGTATATTCAGGAAGGGTAGCATAATTGAAGGACGTGCAAGTCTCTGCACTTAAAATTTTATCCAAGCAAAACTAGCCCAGGCTTTTCACCAGATTGAATTCCATTATATACATAAATGATTTTCACATATTCTAATCTTGGGGAACTGGCAATAATCCAGGCATGGAATGTAAGCTTCCACCCCCTGAAATCCTGCACTGATTTCGAAAATAGTACCAGGCATAATTCTCCCCCTTACATACCTTCATGCCTGTCTTTGCACTCATAAATATATGTTGTTGTTTTTTAAGTACTTTCACTTCAGCTGCAAGCATCAGTTGGTGCTAAATAAATGTGAAGTAACAGCCGCAGCACTTCCCCTCAACCCCCCCGCCCCCCCAAAAAAAACACCTCTGGAAAGTGAGCCTGGATACTGCCCTCCGGCTAAACTGTTTGCCACCCCATGGTCTCAAAGGGCCCATGAGTTTCACCACCCCTCCTCCTCCTCCTGCGACAGGTGAGCAGCTCCCCTGAGCCACTGCCCCGGGACCACCCTCCCCCTGGTGCTATTGGCACAGAGCGTTCCCAGCGAGTGGAGAAAGCAAAAGACAACAGCGCAGAGGGTCTGGGTGCGATGACGTCCGAGCCAAACCCCCAGCTCGATTCCCCCGGGGCCTGCCCACCCATCCAGTTTGGCGCTAGCGACAAGGTAAGTGCCAAGACGCATGTGCTTTGCAGTCCCTTCTCGTCCAAGTCCCAGGCTCAGATTCCAACCCCCTCCCCCTGGTTTTCGCCCCCTTCAGGATGCTGACCTTCGCTTCATGGTGAACGAAGGGCCGAAGCCAGACAAAGAAGAGCTGCACCAGGGACTTGCCGAGGGGGTAAGTGGGGAAGCCGTGCCAGCACTGATTTGGGGCTCCCTCTTCTCTTCCCACCCCCTTGGGTTCAGCTTGGGGGGCTGCAAAAGAGCTTGGCTTTGCTAGCTGGGCACTGGGTGACCTTGCATTCCAGCTGTGGGGCCTGTTGTAGTTTCTGCATGTCTCTTGGATCAAGATGCAAAATCAGGATTAAACTGGCTTCTCTTTTGAAAGGCCAGTCTTGGCCAGATTCTTGGATGGGAGCAGGGACATCTCTCTCCCCCCTCGCTGTTGCTCCCCATCAGTCCGCTGCATATTACTAATATTCCCCTCCCCTCACCATAATCCTAATCTGAGGAATGAGATCATTACCCCACCCTTACTTACCTTCCCAGGCTGCTCATCTGCGGCCACATTGTTCTTTCTTTTATCAGATCAAAATGATCAGACAACCGCAAAGGTTGCTAGGTTTATCAAGGCTGCAGTGAGATTAAGGGCCACTATCTGAACGATAATCTTGGTCATTTGATTGCCCTTTTAACCCATTGTTGTCTTTTTAATTGTATATATTGCTTGTTTTATGTTGCTATGGCCGTCGGCTAATGCGAATAAAGTTTATCTATCCATTATCCCCTCACCCTAAGGTGTCGGGGCGGGTTACAGCATGCACCTTTTTAAACCACGTATTCTACGGAACAGGGGACGCGGGTGGCGCTGTGGGTAAAACCTCAGCGCCTAGGACTTGTGGATCGCATGGCCGGCGGTTCGAATCCCCGCGGCGGGGTGCGCTCCCGTCGTTCGGTCCCAGCGCCTGCCAACCTAGCAGTTCAAAAGCACCTCCGAGTGCAAGTAGATAAATAGGGACCGCTTACCAGCGGGAAGGTAAACGGCGTTTCCGTGTGCTGCTCTGGTGCCGGTTCGCCAGAGCAGCTTTGTCACGCTGGCCACGTGACCCGGAAGTGTCTGCAGACAGCGCTGGCTCCCGGCCTATATAGTGAGATGAACGCATGACCCTAGGGTCCGTCAAGACTGGCCCGTACGGGCAGGGGTACCTTTACCTTTACTATTCCATGGAAGATAAAATCAGAAAAAATACTGATGTACAAGCGATATTGGGGCTTGATTTCTGCAACCTGTTGCGCATAGGATTGCCCTTGGCAGTTTCCCCCAAAACCTCTGCAGGTTAAAAATGCAGCTGTTAGACCTGGGTGATAGGGAATATATTTTGCCAGATTTACTGTCATTGCAGTGCAGGGGGTTAAGCTGTTGATATGATTTCTCTATTAGTACACGTTTGCACATGGCAAGGTAGAGTTTAAATCTGTACGAGGGAAATAAACATTTGGTCCGTTTAGAAAGGAAGGCTAGAGCCTTGGTTGCCTCCAATGACTCCCCTACCTCCTCCCTCTCCGCAGCTGACCTCGGCCCCCAGGGAGTGGGAGCTGCTTCCGCCGGCCCCTCGCAGCCACCGAGCTTCCCCCGAGGCGCCTCCTGGCCGCGGCTGCGAGGCCCGGCCGTTCCCCGTAGCCCCAGCATCTTGCCTGCACAGCCTCCCAGCAGACGCTTCCGTGTTCTCAGGTATGGAGGGGCATTTGGAGCGGAAAGGGAAGATTGCTCACGTTATGCGGCTCCCAGCCAGAGCAGCGGTTGACTGTGCTTCTTCCTCCCAGCAGGTGAGAGGGGCCAGGGTCAGCGGCTGTACCCGGAGCTGTTTTACGGGAACCAGGTACCTACCTTGGCAGATTGGGCAGAGGAGGGGCCAATTTGTGTTGCTGTGGGGCCTTTGGCACAGCTCAGGAGGAATGGTTTTAGCTCTCCCACCTCCTCTGAAACGTTCCTTGCATCCTCTTTCTGCAGGTCCAAACTGCCCAGCTGGAGTCCCAGCTTCATGGCGCGAGCGGGGGCAGCAGCTACCGACCGAGCACCCCTTCTCTGCACACCTACAGGTAAGGGCAGGGAGCATATGGGGCTCTGAGCTCCCCTTGTGGCAGGGATAATAGTATTTATTTATTTATTTATTTATTTATTTATACCCGCCCATCTGGCTGAGTTTCCCCAGCCACTCTGGGCGGCTCCCAATCGAGTCTTAAAAACAATGCAGCATTAAATATTAAAAACTTCCCTAAACAGGGTTGTCTTTTAAAGATAAGATAGCTGCTTATTTCCTTCAGATCTGAAGGGCAGGCGCCACTACTGAGAAGGCCCTCTGCCTGGTTCCCTGTAACCTCACTTCTCGCAGGGAGGGAACCGCCAGAAGGCCCTCGGCACTGGACCTCAGTGTCCGGGCTGAACGATGGGGGTGGAGACGCTCCCTCAGGTATACAGGACCGAGGCCATTTAGGGCTTTAAAGGTCAGCACCAACACTTTGAATTGTGCTCGGAAACATACTGGGAGGCAATGAAGATCTTTCAGGACGGGTGTTATATGGTCTCTGCGGCTACTCCCAGTCACCAGTCTAGCTGCCGCATTCTGGATTAGTTGTAGTTTCTGGGTCACCTTCAAAGGTAGCCCCACATAGAGCGCGTTGCAGTGGTCCAAGCAGGAGATAACTAGAGCATGCACCACTCTGGCAAAGGTCGTTGCAGATCACAGTATGTGCACTAGGCCAGCTGGGTGACACCAAATCGGGCGGCTTCCCTCCTTTGGACTACTTGGGAAGGTGGTGGACTTAGGAGCCAGTGTGGTGTAGTGGTTAAGAGCGGTAGTCTTGTAATCTGGTGAACCGGGTTCGCATCTCCGCTCCTCCACATGCAGCTGCTGGGTGACCTTGGGCCAGTCACACTTCTCTGAAGTCTCTCAGCCCCACTCACTTCACAGAGTGTTTGTTGTGGGGGAGGAAGGGAAAGGAGAACGTTAGCCGCTTTGAGACTCCTTCGGGTAGTGATAAAGCGGGATATCAAATCCAAACTCCTCCTCCTCCTCTTCTTCTTCCTTTGTTGGAGGTTTTTAAGCAGAGATTGTCAAGGATTCTTCAGCAGCGAATCCCTGCATTGCAGGGGCTGGACTTCCATCTCTGATTCTGACCTGTGGCTTTCTTCCTTCACTAGGTCCCAGCACCTGTACCTCCAGCCCAGCCCAGCCCCCACTTCTCCTGCTCAGACGGCCGGGGGCGCTGTCTTGCCCAGCTCTGCCTTGCTTTCGGGGGTGGCCCTAAAGGGGCAGTACGTGGAGATATCGGCCCTGCAGGCGGCGGAGCTTCCCAAGCTGCCAGCCACAGGCCTGCTGTACCAAGCTCCCCCTCCTTCCTTCATCTACAGCTCAGCCTTCTGCAGCAGCCAGCTGGCTCCAGAGCAAGCCCTGCTTCAGGTACTAGGCGTTGTGGTGGACGAATTAACTGAAGGGCTGGCCTTCTGGGAATTGGGGGTGCAGAGGAAACCCGGATTTCTGGAGGCAGGTTGGAGAGGAAGAGTTTATGATGTGGCACAAATGGGTGGGAGCTGGGAGAGAGAGCAGGGCAATGGGGAATTCAGGGAGCGGGGTCACGTTTTAGGAAGCCAGGAGCTCTCCTCTCACGCTGTGTCTATAATAGTAGGCAGCTTGGGACACTGGTGGCGCTGTGGGTTAAACCACAGAGCCTAGGGCTTGCCGATCAGAAGGTCAGCAGTTCGAATCGGGGGTGAGCTCCCGTTGCTCGCTCCTGCCAACCTAGCAGTTTGAAAGCACTTCAAAGTGCAAGTAGATAAATAGGTACCGCTCTGGCGGGAAGGTAAACAGCATTTCCGTGCGCTGCTCTGGTTCGCCAGAAGCGGCTTAGCCATGCTGGCCACATGACCCGGAAGCTGTACGCCGGCTCCCTCGGCCAATAAAGCGAGATGAGTGCCGCAACCCCAGAGTTGGTCACGACTGGACCTAATGGTCAGAGGTCCCTTTACCTTTACCTTACTCTCCATAGGTAAGTAGCTTTGTGCCTAGGAGCCAAGCATTCTTTTCAGTTGGCTCGCTCTGCAGCTCCAGAGCCACAGATGTGAGGAGTGTTGCCAGTTACTGAGGATCGTGGACCGCATGCTTCTAAATATTGGTTGCTGCGGATCATGAACAGGAGAACGTTCCTGCCCTTGGGTCCTGTGTCATGGAGTGTTTGGATGTAGAGGAATGATGGGAGGCCCCAGCTGGGGGACCCTCAAAGGAAGAAGGCTCAGAGCTCAGGGAGTGGTAGTGGGACAACAATGCGTGGTCAGAGGGAGAAGACGGGGAAGAGGAGTGTTGAAGAGCTAACAGGGAGCAGAGAGAATTGTTGGCGCAGAGAGGTCCAGAACCCAAAGCAGGAGAGGCAGAGAGGTGTCAGACTGGTGAAGCCAGGAGGATCTTGCCCTAATTCTACAACAGACCCGTTGGTCTCCCAGAATCAGAAGGGGTATGAAGAGGGAGGAGCAGAGGCAGATGTGTCGACGTAGTCTCAGATTGCTTGGGAAGGACCCAGGGAAAGAGGACATGGGAAGGCAAGGACCTGTAGTCTCCATAACTGCCTCCTAGGAGCAAGACTTACTGAAGAGAGTTGCTGTGGTCGCGGGCCTGGCACTCTTCAGCAGATCCTGTTCTTCTGATAAAAATCACTCTTGTGTGATTTGCTGCCAGCTAGCCTCTGACACCCTGCTTGTCGGTTTTGTAGAGCCATTGGCTTTATGGTGGACCTTGGAACTGATCCAGGAAGGCTCCGATGTCGAGCTTGCATTCAGAAACCTTTGATGCGATCAAAGTGGGCCTCCTCCTCTGGTCCTGTGTTGGGAGTTGCCATCATCGTGTCCCTTCTCCCTTGCAGGTGCGCCAAGAACTTGCATCCCCCTCCGAGTTCTACCCAGCCGCCCTGGGGCAAGGCAGCCAGAGCAACTTCCTGACTGCTCCAGGCCCTGGCCAGCAGGTGAGCGAAGCGCCATCTCTTTCAGCCCAGCTCCTGGACCAAAACTGCCCCAGGATTGTAATGCAGCCCTTGTCTTTCTCTTTTTCTCTCTCTCCGTCCCCTCTGTCCTGCCCCAGGTCCTGTTGCCCGTGGTGGAGCCGCCCCAGCTGCCCCCTGTGGTGAACTTTGGCTCCTTGCAGCAAGCGCCACCTTCTGCCCCTGCCCCTCCGCAGCCGCCGCCTCCCCCCATGCCCCTGGTGTCCGTGGCCACCCAGGCTCTCCGGGCGCCCGGGCAGCTAGCCGGGCGCCTCGTTTCTCCAGCCGTGCGAGCCTTTCCTCACGGCGGAGTGGGCCGTAGCGAGGTAAGGAAGAGGGCTGGTGGGCTGGAGTCTGCTCCATGGGAAAGGCCTCCCCACCCGCTGGTTCTGATGTAGGGTTTTTTTTTCCCCCGCCAGCTCCACGCTCTGGAAATGAAGCCGCTACAAGATTACAGGAAACTCAATGGCCTGGGGTCTCCAGGGGCCCGGCCCCCCTCTGGGGGCAGGTGAGTGTTCTGTGTGGGGCAGAGCTTTGGAGACAGAGGAAATGTCCTGGAAACAGACTAAGGCAGGGTTCAGCAAACTTTTTCAGCAGGGGGCCGGTCCACTGTCCCTCAGAGCTTGTGGGGGGCCGGACTATATTTTGAAGAAAAAATGAACAAATTCCTATGCCCCACAAATAACCCAGAGATGCATTTTAAATAAACAGACACATTCTACTCATGTAAAAACACCAGGCAGGCCCCACAAATAACCCAGAGATGCTTTTTAAATAAAAGGACACATCCTACTCATGTAAAAACACGCTGATTCTCGGACCGTCCGCAGGCCAGATTGAGAAGGGGATTGGGCCGGATCTGGCCCCCGGGCCTTAGTTTGCCTACCCATGCTGTAAGGTCTCCAGTTATCAAGAATTTCCCCCCCCCCCATGCTGCCTGGGGGTGCTGGCGCCCAGTTAATATGTAGCAGACTCCTAAAAGGACGACGACTGGGCCCATCTCACATTTTGTGGAGTGGACCCACATTGCCTTGAGTCAGCCAGGAAGCATAGAAAGAAAGGCCTTTCCCTAAAGCATCTTCCTGTTACTGGTGCCTTCTCTTTGCAAGTTCTCAGAAGTATCATTTCCGTTAAAAGTAGTAAGTGTCGGAAGATGGTTCCTGAGCAGCGAGAGAGAAGTGAAATGGCCCCTTTGGCTACCTCGTCACGGAGACTTTTTCTCCCCCCTCAGGCCTTTCTCTGGAGGCTTTGGTGCCAGGCTGAAGTCCCCTGGTTCTGCCTACGGTGGCATCTTCCGTGCCCAGCGCTTTGAGGTCTACCAGCAGGTGAGGCCGCCATGCAGGACTTGGTGGGATCGGGATGGAGAAATGGAGCCCGCTTTTTAAGGCAATTGTTTGGGTGGGGGTTTCAGGAACGCAGCGACCTTCCTCCTCTCATTGGCTGTGTGTGTTCTGCTCCCCAGTCGGATGTCCTGCGCTGGAATCCCCACTCTTGGGAGCGAGCCGCCCCACCGCGTGACGGCCCGCCAGCCCGCCGCCTTGAGCCAGACGTGCGCTCCCACACTGACAAGCAAGACCCCAGTCTCTCCGGCCCCCACTAGCCCAGGATGCTGAAGCCTCCCCTTTTCGATTCTGTTAACTTCCTCCCCCCCCCTCTCCTCCCCAAGATCGCGGGAGGGCTGTTTGCAGGGGTTTGTTCCTCTCCCCCCCCCCTTTGGTGTATCCTGAATACGGGGTGTCTCCTTAAACTCCTTTTCTGTTTGTACGGGGGGGTGACACTGGAATTTGCCCCTTGGAGTAGGGGTGTTAGACACTTAGTGGGTGCTCAGAGTGTAATTTGGGAGGGGGGCAAGGATCAGGATTTTGGGAGGCTCCCTGCTGAATGTATTTTTGCTTATTTCCTTTGGTTTCACCTGAGTTTATTTTTCTGGTAGGGGGCTCTGTTGCCCTTTGATCTGAGGGGGGAGCAGCTCTGAGGTTTGGAGTGTAAATATATATAAATATGAACGTGTCGGGGGGTCTCTCCTCTTCCCTCTTCTATTTATGGGGGTGGGGGGAGGTGAGACTGGGAGCCTGTCTCCTCTCCTATTTGCTCCCCCGAGTTTGAAATAGGAAGCATTGAGTTTTTAAAAAGGTGGTCGAGCTGGTTTGTTTAATAAATAAAACCAAAAAAGTTGTTTAAAAAAACCAATAAAATAAAAAGTCAGACTGTGGGTTTTTTGGATTGTCACCTTACCTGCCGACGTCCTCAGCGTGCGAAAACCTTTCACTCCATGGAAAATGAAGCCTGGTCAGAGGAAAGAATTAGTTCTCTGTATCATGGGGATTTTAGAAATCACAGGTGCCCGGGACGGTGCTTTGTGGAAAATATTGTCTTGGCAAAGCGCTGGTAGTGACTGCTTCCATATTATCAGAGGCACGAAAGGTTATATAGAAACTGCTTACCACCCCTTGTAGGCAGCTCTGCTTCTTGAGCTCTTCCATTCTCCCAATCCCTACTGGCGGCAGGGGGGGGGGGGAATCGAAATTGCAACACACAAGCCTTCAAAACCATTCCCTAGAAAGTTTGCACGTTAGGCTTTCCTGCCTCCATTTCTGTAGTGCTTAAAATAAAGGTCTACTTAGTTGTGCTGCTAGAAAAAGGTAACTTCCAAGGACGGTTATTTCCCATCACCCACACACCTAGCCTTTAAAAAAAAAGCATTGTGTTGTGTACCTTCCTGATAAACGCATGCTTTGCAGTGATTCTTATACCCTGGATTAAATCAGTTGTGCAGCAGCTATTGCTGCAATGTGGATGGTGGCTCTAAAGCAGGCATAGGCAAACTCGGCCCTCCAGATGTTTTGGGACTACAACTCCCATGATCCCTAACTAACAGGACCAGTGGCCAGGGATGGTGGGAGTTGTAGTCCAAAACATCTGGAGGGTCGAGTTTGCCTATGCCTGCTCTAAAGTATTAAGGCTGTCAGTGGGTACCAGTCCGGGTGGCTAAAGTGCCCCTCTGCCAGGACAACCAAATGCCTCATTACCAGCCACTAGAGAAGAGCAGCACACCTGGGCTCTTCGGAGGCTCCTATAAGAACCTCCAGGCAATGAGCATGCCTCTACAACAGAGCGAGGGAAGAACAGGAGCAGCTGGACTGAATGTCAAAGGATCTGTTGCAGGCACATTCTCCAGCCACACCTACAAAAGGAAGACCGTTCCATTGGTTCACGGGCAATAAGTGACCGATTGACAGATGGCCTACATTGGTTGGCGGAATCAGCTGTGCTGGGCAGCATCATTTGGCACTTAAGCATTTAATCTATTCCCGAAGAGAAGGAAACTGCAGGGATGTTGGCTGAAGAAGAAAATCCAGTCTTATAGCCAGTTTTTCACGTTGCAGCATCAGTTTGCTGCTTGCTTTTTTAAAAAGGTCTTTATAAAAAAATAAAATTGGCAGCATTCTTGGGCAGATTCTTCCCCAATACACGTTCTTGTATGCATTTTCCCCAATACAAAAATGTGTGTAAGTACGTTTCCCTTTTTCTGTGCTATTTTTCACATACACCGCTTTTATCCATACTTTACCCTCATACACATTAATATTATCTGCTTGGAGGCAGCTTTTCTTTAAAAAACCTCTTAACTGAACCAGATGGGACTCTTCCAGCAGGCTCTTCTTAAGCTCTTACAAGTTCTCTTCGGTTCCTCGTTGCCACGTTTAGACCACGCACAAGACTGAGGCACAAAAACAAGTTCAACATACTACTTTGCTGTGAGTTTTAAAAGGAAAGGTTTTTAAAAATCTGATTTAAATGGAAATGAGGTTTGCTTTTTTTTGAAAAAAAAGGCTATCTTAAAACAAAAGGTGTTTGAGAAGTAACCTGGTACCCCAGTATTGCCAGAGGTTTGGCACAAGTGGGGTGCAAAGGGAAGAGATGCCTGTCCACCCCCAACGTAGAAATGCAACACTCATCCTCTGGCAGTACCCAGCATGCCAAAGCTTACTAATTTTACTTATTTATATCCCACCTTTTCCCCCAAGGAGCTGAGGGTGACATACATGGCTCTCTCCTCACCCTGAGACAGGGTATGTGAGACGGTAACAGGCCGCATGGTGGCTCAGTAGGGATGCGAACCCTGATCTTTCCTACCGCAGTCCAACACATTAACCGCTATACCCCGCTGCCTTAGTCATAAAGTGTTCAAACCACACTCTTGGTAGCCCTACAAGTTTTTATCTTTCACCTGAATCAGTGTTAAGATGTAAAAGCTGTGTCATAACCAATCTGACAACTTCACTCAGGAATGTTTATATTCCACCTAAAAAGAACTTCATTTTTATTTGATGCTTTACCGAGGGAGGGTAGCACTGGGCCAAGCGGCGCAGAAAGAAGGACAGTTGTATCGTCTCTACATGGGAGAATGCAAAGGGACTCGCATACAAGTCTTATCAATTTGTGAACCTTGCAAACTGCCATAGGTGATAGTTACAAGGAAGCGTCTATTTGGGAATAGTGTAAAGCGATTCCCTTTCTAGGGTTTTTTTTTTAAAAAAAGGAAAGCATGTAAATATATATATATATACACACAATATACATATGAGATGTAAGGTTTGGTTGTTAAGAACAAAATTGTGTTTTTTAAAAAAACCTTTAGTTAATTTTACTTGTATATTATTAACACTGCTGTTGAAGCGATATCAATGGTAAAGATTTAAATCGGCCTCTTCCTTGGCGGCTTAAATTGCCGGTTTTGATCAATTCATCCTTTAATGCGAGATTGATGCACTTGGCTGCAGTCGCCGGGCCACGAAGCAACTCAATATCCCACCAGCCATAAGAGCATTTTGAAAACACACAAGCACCACCGGTCCCTGGACAAGTGGCTTTATTTACTGATTCAGCAGCAACTGATTCGAGCACTCCACTGGGGGAGAAAGGTCACAGCAACCAGAAGACGGGGTTGGGAAGGGGGGACGTAAGTTGGGAAGGAACTTAAATATTTGGCCTGAGAAGGGAGTGGCTGTCTGCATCGTGCACAAAAAAGGACAAAGAGGTGAGCCCCAGAGAGAGGGCCTCCCTATCCAGGAGGGTTTGGGGGCAGTGACCGTTACAAGTCCTCGGCCACAAAGGCTTGCTGGGCGTTGGGGAACCTCTGCGGGGTGAAGCTGGGATCAGCTTGCAGCCGCTTCTGCAGATCAGATTTCAGCTGAAAGAGAGAAGAAAAAGGAGAGTGAGGGGCAGGAGTCCGGCTGCCCCAAATCGCCTGGACAGATACCGTATTTTTCGCTCTACAGGACGCACTTTTCCCCCTCCAAAAATGATGGGGAAATGTGTGTGTGTCCTATGGAGCGAATGCAGGCTCCTTGGCTTCAGCCATAGAAATGCGAAGCCTCCGAAGCGCAGAGGGAGCACTCCCTCCGCGCTCCGGAGGCTTCACATTGCTTTCGCTGAAGCCAAGGAGCCTGCATTCGCTCCACAGGACGCACACACATCGCTGAAGCCTGGAGAGTGAGAGGGGTCGGTGTGCACCGACCCCTCTCGTTCCCCGGGCTTCAGGCAGCTATCCGCAAGCCTTTGGAGCGTGCCCCCAGCCCCGCAAGCTCCGGGAGCAACCTTACCGCCACTCCCGGACCTGTTCTGGGGGTTGCGGTCGGGGGAAGCTCGGGCTTCTGCCAAAGTTGCGCGCAGCCTCTCCCAGCTGGAGAGGTTGCGCGCGGCTAAAGAGGAAGCCAAGACAGCCAGCGGGATGGATTCCGCTCGCTGTCTTGGCTTCTTTACTCTTTGGGGCTGGGGGGGGGGGATAATTTTTTTTCCCTTTATTCCCCCCCTCCTAAAAACTAGGTGCGCCCTATGGCCCGGTGCACCCTATGGAGCGAAAAATACGGTAGGTGTCATACAGCCCCCATTGGGGTATAAAAGCAAAAACTAAGGCTCCACCCACCCACCAACAGACCCCCATGCTCACCTGCTGTCGGTAGCCCTCCTGCAGTGCTGGCTCTGCCAGGTCTCTGCTCAGGCTCTCGGCGCTCGTCAGAGGTTTCACGCCTGCTACTTTGGCCGCTTTGTTGACTGCCTCGGACAGAAGGAGCTGGGGACCATCCCCCTGCATAGTCTTCCAAGAGAAGGAAGAGACAAGTTAAGGGTTCTGCGCTTGTGCTAAGGTGCTGGAGCGGCAGGTAAGCCGGAGTGGAATCTGCCTGCGTTATGCGATTGGCCAAAAAGCACAGCGGAGATTCGCACAGAGACTTCCTTCAGCAGTGGGTCAACCCTGCTACACACACCCAAAGCATTAGGGGAAGTTCCCACAAGGCAACCCTCTCCAGCTCTGAAGCAAGAATGAATGAAAGCTCACATGACTAGAGGCCAGAGCCAAGAAGAGCCCTGCATCACTATTGTGAGTCTAGTTGTAAACATGCAGGTCTGGGATGTGCTGAAATTATGGAAGCAAGCATTAGCCCTTGCTCAAAGCTGGGGGTTGAGAAAGGTGACTTCCAAAACTTTTGCTTGCTTTCAATCGTCACATCTACTAGAGGAAGGGAGGATTTTGCATCCTTATTAGTGATACCATTTCCTTTCCATCATTTATTTACCCCTTGAATTTCTTTACTGCCCTTCCTCAGAGAATCACAGGGCAGCTTAGGAAAACCACAGAAAAATACGTAACACAGTAACATCATGAAAGAAGAAGTTAGAATTCCCAAGGGAAGGGGTGTTGAGTGGGCATCACAAAAGGGAGAGGACTAAAAGGAGACAGAAGGGGGAAAGAAGTGATGAGTTTCTCAAAACAAAAACCCAGAACATCTGCAATGAACTGGGGACATGTCATGTCTCCCAAACCAGAAGGAGCTCAAGTCTGATTTAAATCTGCCTCCACTCTACACTTCCCATTGGTGAAGATTGCCCACCAGAGTCGGAGTGAAAAATAAATATTTGTTTCCCCCCCAGAAAATTCACCACCCACAAGCAAGGCGTCCCTGAATCCCATCAAAACAAAAGAGGTTTAAAGACACTCAAGGCAAATCTAAAAAAAATGTAGTATAAACACCGACAACTGGGAAACACTGGCCTGCGAGCACTCCAGTTGGAGAACAGCCTTTACCAAAGGTGTCATGGGCTGTGAAGACACTCGAACTCAGGACAAAAAGGAGAAATGTGCTAAGAGGAAGGCACACTTGGCAAACGCTCACCGTGAACAACTCCCGCCTGCAAACCCATGTCCCCACTGTGGAAGGACGTGTGGATCCAGAATTGGCCTCCACAGTCACTTACAGATTCACTGTGAAGACTTTGTTAGTGGAAGACCTGTTAGAATTCCTGCTCCATGACTGCAGTCATGGGACTGTTGTCTTTCACATGACAGTGTATGTTTTGACTCCACAAAGTGGGAAGTAATGGAGACAGGATGTTTGTGTGACTGTGTTCCCTGAAGTGGGACTATTGTCCTTTGTTTTGTTTTTTCTCTTTGCTGTCTGATGCTAGAGAGAGGGGGAGCCATGTTGCAGTGCTCCGTGTATGTTTATATGTAAATAAAGTAGATTAGCCAAAATGCTGAGTCGCTGAGGTCTGTTACACAAGCTGCGAAGACTCTGCGGGTCCCATGTGCCGGTGTCGGTTGCCATCGGTTGCTGTGATGTTCGGGCTGAAGAAAGCTTTTGAAGCTCCCGAACGATCAACCAGGAGGCAGGGAACATGCCAGTCGGGCATGTGTCTCTGCCAGGGTCCTACTCAAGTGTAGGATAAGCTCCTGACAAGACAATCGTACTCGGCTACGAGTGGTCGCCAAAGAAGAAGAGGAAGATCCCGTCCAGGGAAATGGAATCGTGGACTTGCAGAGTCGGAAGGGACCCTGAGGACCATTCAGTTCAGCCCTCACCCACGCAGGAAGTGCTGCTTGAAGCCCCTGGGGTTGACCACGCGAGGAGAACCCGCTGTTTGAGAGAGGCTGGGCCGCCTTTGTCATTTCCGTGGGTCAACCCGAGTGAAGCGAATCCTCCCTGGGGCAGAAGGGCCCTCTCACCTTGCGCCGCTTGGCCGGCATGCCGCTCAGGTAGGCGTCGCTGAGGGGGGGCTGCTGCTTCAGCTTGCGCTGGCTCTGGATGTCCTCCCGGATGATGGGCACCCACTCCTTGCGGACGAGGAGGAGGGAAGAGGAAAGCATCGGGGGACCCGTTAGCAACTCCAGAGAGTTCTTCCTCCCTGCCCTCCCCCCGGTCGCCGCCCGCTTCCGCCCCAGACCACTCACAGGGGGCACAGCAGCTGCCCAGGGCTCTGCGTCGGGGGCGGGCGGCTCCCCTTGCTGCGGCTCCTCGTGCTCCGGCTCCCCGTGCTGCTGGGGCATGGCCTCTTCGGCTGTTGTGGCTGGGGCTGGGGATGCGGCGCTGTCTCGCTGCGAGGAAAGGGAGGAGAGAATGGGAGGGGGGCCCAAGCAGGGTGCGGAAAAGGGGCTTGGCCCCAAAGTCAGACAGTGGGCAGCTTCAGAATCAATAATCAAGTTTTCCCTCATATACCAGCAAGTTGCAAAGGGGTTCAGACACACAGACTGAGCCTAGGAGGGAGCCTCAGTCCTTCCACCTGCTATATGGGAACACGCCTCTTCTATCTCTCTTACAAGGATCACTGGCAGCAGCGCATGCTAAGGGCTTTGTATATTATTTTATTTATATGCCGTCCATCCTACTGGTTTCCCCCAGCCACTCTAGGCAGCAGCAAAAAGGCATAATAAAACACCAACTATTAATAACTTCCCTGTACAGTGGTGCCTCGCAAGACAAAAAGAATCCGTTCTGTGATTCTCTTCGTCTAGCGGTTTCTTCGTCTTGCAAAGCAAGCCCATTGACAGATTAGCGGATTAGCGCTATTAGCGGCTTTTAGCGGCTTATCTGCTGATCGGCTCAGCTGATAAGCGGCTTAGCGGCTTAGAAAAAGGGGGGGAGGGGGAAAAACCCGCAGGAACTCGCAAGACATTGTCGTCTTGCGAAGCAAGCCCATAGGAAATTCATTTTGCGAAGCACCTCCAAAACGGAAAACTCTTTCGTCTAGCGAGTTTTCCGTCTTGCGAGGCATTCGTCTTGCGGGGCACCACTGTACAGGGCTGCCTTCAGATGTCTTCTAAAAGTCTCACTGAGGGTGTTCCACAGGGTGGGTGCCACCACCAAGAAGGCCCTGTGCCTGGCTCCCTGTAACCTCACTTCTCACAGGGAGGGAACCACCAGAAGGCCCTGGGAACCCTGCCCTCTCCCAGCTCCACAGCTCCCTGACCCCGGCTCCCACTCCCACTCCATACCTGCAAGGTTTCGGAAGGCTGCTCTGCAGCCTGAAGCTCCATCGGCTCTTCTGGTACAGGCTGAGAGGATGAGAGAAGAGAGAGAGTGCCTTCAGAGGCCTTGGAGGTGATACCCAGCACCCACAATAGAGTCACGGTCTCCCCACACGCCGCCCCTCTGATCTCCCAACTAACAAGTCCCACCGGGATGTGGTCCACAAAACAATCTGATCTGGCTCCTGGAGGCCCTACCAAATCTTAGCCAAATGAAAAATGAAGAAGGCGAGAGAGACTGCAAACAGCACCCTGCAACTGCTCTCTCCTTGGGTTTTCCATGGAATGTCTTGGCTGTGCACTGGCCCCCGGTGGAGTACAGGGTCAGGTTTAAGGTGCTGGTTTTGCTGGGAGAAGAGACGGTGGAAGAGGACTGGAAGAAATTTTAAGACTATTTACAAAAACATTATAAGTTGTATGAATGCTAAGAGAATGCATGATTGAAAATAACACGGCATCAGCAATTTAGCTGTAAGATATATGAGAATAAGTGGTGTTTAAGAAAATGATGAAATTTGAATTAATATTATGTTTAAGCTGAGCAGTTCTTTTCATGACAAAATTACTCAAAATTTGGGACATAATTATTTGAGATCTACAAGATAAGAATTGAAATAAGGTAACAAATTGCTGTCTATAACTATATGACTGAGAACGCAGGGAAGGGCGATGTGAGGAAGTCCAAAGATTATGAAAATATGATCTATGAATAACTGTGATTTACTTGCATTCTTTCTTATTCTTTGTTTATTTCTTAACCTTGCTTTGATCTTTTCTGTTTGCTGTATGGTGATGGTACTTTATATGTTTGGTGGTTTGTTTGTTGTTTAAAATTTGCAATAAATATCTTATAAAAAAAAATAAGGTGCTGGTTTTGACCTTTAAAGCCTTATGCGGCCTAGGACCCTCGTACCTACAGAACCGCCTTTCCTGGTATGCCCCACGGAGGACCTTAAGGTCCACAAATAGCAACACTTTGGAGGTCCCAAGTCGCAACTAGGGACCAGGGATTGGTCTCAACTAGGGCCAGGGCCTTTTCAGTACTGGCCCCGACCTGGTGGAACGCTCTGTCACAAGAGACTAAGGCCCTTCGGGACTTGACATCTTTCTGCAGGGCCTGCAAGACAGAGCTGTTCTGCCTGGTCTTTGGTTTGGACTCAGTCTGACCCTTATGTTTCCCTCCCCTTATGGTTTTGATTTATGGGCTACTATTAAAATGAGGCTGCATTTTAAATTGTATTTTAAGCTGTATTTTAATAAACTGGGGGGGGTTGTTTCCCCCCTATTATGTTTTATTGTAATTTTATTGGTGTTAGCCACCCTGAGCCTGGCTCTGGCTGGGGAATAAAGAAAATATTAATATTAATAATTATGCCCCGTAACTGCAATGTCCTCACTGCAATTGAAATTGTGGATTGTGGGACAGTAATGGGGTTATGGGCCAAAATGCTCAACACTCAGAGACCTGGTCCACCGTCTCCTGGACAACAGAGGAGCCTCCCAAAAGCCACAGGAAACTAGGGTTTAGTGCCTGATTCCACTCGCGCTTCTCTATCCAATTTCAGGAGTCTTACCTGTGGGGGGTCGCCCACCCTGCGGACATACTGTAGGATTTGATCCTCTGTGACGGGCATGTGCTCCAGGATGACCTGCAGCCGCATGCTCATCATGGTGGTGAGCCAGCTCACCAAGGAGGGGTTCATGTCTGCCGACATCCGCCTCTGCCGCCCAGGCGGGCCAAGAAAGAGAGAGAGACACAAGGCTGTCAGGGCCGCAAACTCCCATTCCAAGCCAGCAGCCCTCAGGGAACGAGACGGCGTCCTTCCGATTCATTGACGCAACCTCGAAATTAGCAGGGGCAACAAGTCCTTTGGGACAAGTTAAGTGAGTTGGCAATATACAACTCACAAATTTAACTGTTTCAATGAAAAGAGTCCTTAGGGCTGAAGAAAGTGGGAGACCAGCTGAGATCTTCCATTTGTTTTCCTAAGGTGCTTCATGACCAACACAACTCCGATACAGTCATACCTCGGGTTATGAACTTAATTCGTTCCAGAGGTCCGTTCTTAACCTGAGGTGTGCTTTCGCTAATGGGGCTTCCCGCTGATGCCGCACAATTTCTGTTCTCATCCTGGGGCAAAGTTCTTAACCCAAGGTAATATTTCTGGGTTAGCGGAGTTTGTAACCCGTAACCCGAGGTAACACTGTACTGCATTAGCTGAGGCCCTGTGCAATACAGTGGTACCTCGGGTTAAGAACTTAATTCGTTCTGGAGCTCCGTTCTTAACCTGAAACTGTTCTTAACCTGAGGTACCACTTTAGCTAATGGGGACTCCCACTGCCGCTGTGCGATTTCTGTTCTCATCCTGAAGCAAAGTTCTTAACCCAAGGTACTATTTCTGGGTTAGCAGAATTTGTAACCTGAAGCGTCTGTAACCCGAGTTACCACTGTACAGAACAAAGTATGCTGGACTCTGACTGGGGAGACTGGGATTGTTACCTATAATCCCCACTCAGTTACAAAGCACACCAGTGGGACTCTGGTTCCGCTGCTCCCTGCCAGGTCAGCCTACCTTACGAGATAAATTGGGATGGTTGACTTCCATACTTCATTCAATCGGTTTCATTCTCCAATTTTTCTGCACCATTTTTAACGAGGTCATTATCATTGGGCAGACGTCAGGAAAGGTGAAACAGACACACTTTGAACAGTGAAGGGCTTTATAGGGCCTTCCATTCGCCAGGAGCACAGTGTGGAAGCTAGTTGCTTGACCATGTTTCCCACGCCCTATTTCAACAGTCTCACCCCTGGGCACACCCATATTACCATATTTTTCGTCCCATAGGACGCTCCGTCCCATAGGACGCACCTAGTTTTTTTTGGGGGGGGGGAAATAAAGGAATTTTTTCCCCTTTATTTCCCCCCCAAAACCAGGTCAGGGAAACCAAACCAGGTCGGGGAACAGCGGTATGGCGGCGCTGCGCCTCCCCGCTGTCCCCCGAGCTTGTGGGGTTGGCCAATGTCTGCCCAAAGCGCGGGGCTCCTGCAGGGCTCCCCAGGCTGCGGATATCTGCCCGGCGTGTGGGACGCTCTGCTTCAGGGTACTCCCGCGGGCTCCCCAGGCTTGCTGATAGCTTCCTGAAGCCTGGAGAGCAAGAGGGGTCGGTGCGCACCAACCCCTCTCGCTCTCCAAGCTTCAGTGAAAGCTTGTATTCGCCCCATAGGACGCACACAGATTTCCCCTTCATTTTTGGAGGGGGGAAAGTGCGTCCTGTAGGGCGAAAAATACGGTAACTTATGCTTGCAGAATTCCAAACGGGACTTCCAGCACGCAGCTCTGCCCATGGGATTCTGACGCTACCATCGGGGGACGCCACAACTCGCGGGCTTCCTTTTCTCACAACTCTAGTACCTCCCCAAAACTGCCCTGCGTCAGCCCTACATCCCCTGAAGATGGGGAACGTCAGCGGAGCACAACTCATCACTCACAATGCGGTCGTTGATGACAGCAGTCAGGGCTCCCTGCTCCCCGCGCAAGCAGTAGAGGTTCAGCGCCAGGCACTCGAACAGGCCCTGGTTGCACAACTCCAGCAGCCGATACCCAAAGGTATTATCTGGAAGGAGAGAGGAGATGGATGCTGGAGGGGGGTGGGGAAGGACCAGGAGGAGAAGCAGCCCCCTGCAGAAAGCTCCCAGAACTCAGCCCTTTCCCTTACCAGCGCAGTGGAGGATGTGCATTGCAATGCGGTTGAACTGTTCCTGCAGGAACTCCAGGTTGGTGCGGGTGATGTCAACGCCATCTTGAACTCGGACGGAGGCCTAGGGGGGAAATGGGAGGCATCAGAGACGAGGGGGAAGGGGGAAGTCGGGGTTATATAGCTTTCGGGCAGCAAGAAGCCAGCTCAAAGAGCGTTTCCGCCTGCATCTGCTCTTGTCACATGTGTTCAGTTTCTGTTAATTGATTCTCATGAAAACTTACAGATTCTGGCTTCACACAATTAACTCAAGGCAGTGTCAATTTACTCTTGGCAGAAAGCCAAGGTCTGCTTGACCTAGAAACTATTTGCAGTGATTGGTTAACGACCAGCACTCAACTCTGTTATCTAGGAATGCTAGCACAGTTTGGTGTTAGGTGTGTTGAAGGAGTAGAAGTGCTGTGTATGGTTAAGAGAGAGAGAGAAAGAAAGGATTTATTTGCTTTGCTTTGTATGCAGAAACTCTGCTGGTTTGTTTTTTTTCCTTTTAATAAAGCCTGTAAATAGTTATTTTGAGTCTAGCTGACTAGTCATTTCCACCTCAACTAGCTTCTTCGCTGTGCAGGAAAACTCTGCTACGTTTGGGCTAAAGCCATTAGGGCTATACCTGACACTTCAAAGTTCCATGAACATGTTGGCTGCCTACCATTGTGGAGGCTAGACCAGGGGTCAGCAAACTTTTTCAGCAGGAGGAAGTGGAACTTACAAAACTCTCACGGATGTACTCCTCTAAGCCATTGATCAAATTGTACGTGGCCATCTGGAAAAGCCGGAAGGGAGAGGGAACTGTTAGCAAGCAGCACAGGAATGGACTCAAGGTGGGGAGGGAGGGGAGGCTGCGCTTGGAACTAGGGGCAGGTCCACTCACCCGAACGTTGCGCTCAGTGGGCTCCTGACCGTGCAGGTACTCCTCCCGGAAGAAGCGGCTGAGCTGGGGCTGGATCCGCTGGAGGGGCTGGAACTGCCCATGGAGCAGCATCACCATGTCGACCATGGAGAAGTTCTGGCAGATGAGGGAGAGCAGGTCTCCAAAGAAGCCTAGAAGGGACACAAACCTTGCAAGCTGACCTTCTGCTTAACCCAAATGGGACGGGAGGAAGCAGCAGTGGCTGGAAACCCCGGGAGACAGAGAGAAGGAGGTATCGACTACTCCCTTGGGATTTCCCCAGAGAGAAAGAGCCTCACAGATGGAGGAAAAGGAGCAATGTCAGCTGGGAGAGGCCGTCCCTCTAGCAAAATACGTTTCTATGGGCTATTGATGGCAAGGAGCTCAGGCAGGAGAGTGGCCAAAAGGCAGAGCTTGCAACCCAGCTTGTCCATTTCAGCCATAAGCTTCTCAGTCAGCCTAAGGCAGGGGTCAGCAAACGTTTACAGCAGGGGGCCAGCTCACTGTCCCTCAGACCTTGTGGGGGGCCGGACTATATTTTGAAAACAGAAAGAACGCATTCCTATGCCCCACAAATAACCCAGAGACGCATTTTAAATAAGAGCACACCTTCTACTCATGTAAAAACACCAAGCAGGCCCCACAAATAACCAAGAGATGCATTTTTAAATAAAAGGATACACTCTACTCATGTAAAAACACACTGATTCCTGGACCGTCCGTGGGCCGGATTGAGAAGGCGATTGGGCCAGATCTGGCCCCCGGGCCTTAGTTTGCCTACCCCAAGGCCTAAGGCAAGAAATTATCCCTTTGCCTCAGGATGAAGCAGAGCAAAAGAGAGAGAGGAAGTGGAACTGAAAAAGGAATCCCCCCACCCACCCTTGGGCAACGGTGGCCGAGCCAGATCCCAAAAGTCCAGACCAGCGTTTCCCATCATCCCGTGCGAGCAAGAGCAGTGATCGGGGATGATGGGAATGGTAGTCCAAAAACAGCTGGAGAACCAAGTTTGGGAAACGCTGGTCCAGACTGTGGGAAGTTGTGGGCGACAGACACCCAAGAAAAAGGAGGAGCAAGGTTTGCAAGGGGTTCTAGAGAGGGTAGTGACCAGAGAGATCAAAAGGGTCAGCCTGCCTCTCCCAACTGGGGCACCTAGGACCCCAGAAAACAGGAGGAGTCTTTGAATTAGTCAGGGGGCAGAGGGCAGCCTTCTCTAAACCAGTAGGTTTCCGAGCACAATTCAAAGGGTTGGTGCTGACCTTTAAAGCCCTAAACGGCCTTGGTCCTGTATACCTGAAGGAGCGTCTCCACCTCCATCGTTCAGCCCGGACACTGAGGTCCAGCGCCGAGGGCCTTCTGATGGTTCCCTCACTGCAAGAAGTGAGGTTACAGGGAACCAGGCAAAGGGCCTTCTCGGTAGTGGCGCCCGCCATGTGGAACGCCCTCCCATCAATGTCAAGGAAATAAACAACTATCTGACTTTTAGAAGACATCTGAAGGCAGCCATGTTCAGGGAAGTTTTTAAAGTTTGATGTTTTATCCTGTTTTTAATATTCTGTTGGGAGCCATCCAGAGTGTCTGGGGAAACCCAGCCAGATGAGTGGGGTATAAACAAAAAATTATCTGGTTATCAACATCACAATATATCACCAGCTAAACATTGAGGTATATATCACGATGTCTGTTATAAGGATGGAGCTATGTAGAGGCACTGTCTGGCTTCACAGTTTTCCCTGCTTCGTGATTTTTGCACAACACACACCATGATTCACAATATATTGCCAGGTCCAAAATTATGAAGCCGATAGCACAATGTGGACTTCAAACCGGCTGTTGTTGTTACTGTTATTGTTATTATTAACCAGCAGCGTCCCCCCCCCATAGTGCAAAGGGGGCACATCCAAGACCTTCCTTACCCAGGGCCCCTTCTGTGCCTGGCTCAAAGATGTTGCTGGTGCCGCTCAGGCGCTGGATGAAGTCCGCGATGCTCTCGGTGCTGCCCTGCTGGGCGCTGAGCGACCCCATCATGGACGACAACACCCCTTGCACCACGCTGGTGAAGAATTCAGGCGGCAGGGAGTCTGCCGAGGCGCCGCCACGGACGTTGCTGCTCCCGCCCCCCAAAGGCGGCTCCATGCCGCTCTGGGGAGCTGAGGGCGGGGGAGGAGGCGGTGGCGGGGAGGCCGCTGGCTGTGGGGGAGGCGGGGCCTGCTCCGGAGGGTGGGGAGGAGCCGCCCCCATCTGCGTCGCCTGCGGAGAGAAGGGGACAGGGGAGTGAGGCCGGAAGGGTGCTGGGGAAAGGCATGCAAAGGCTTCCAGGCCAGCAGATACAAGGCAAAATGAAGGAAGGGCTGAGGCCAAAAGATGGCAGGTCTCTGGGTGACCCAAAGCACATTAAGCAAGGGCTTTGGATAAAGGTGAAGGTAAAGGGACCCCTGACCATTAGGTCCAGTCGTGACCGACTCCGGGGTTGCGGCGCTCATCTCGCTT
This sequence comes from Podarcis vaucheri, assembly GCF_965113315.1. Classification (NCBI taxonomy): domain Eukaryota; kingdom Metazoa; phylum Chordata; class Lepidosauria; order Squamata; family Lacertidae; genus Podarcis; species Podarcis vaucheri. The sequence continues at coordinate 119,168,373 of NC_138760.1, forward strand.
TACTGGCTGAGGGAGCTGGCGTACAGCTTCCGGGTCATGTGGCCAGCATGACTAAGCCGCTTCTGGCGAACCAGAGCAGCGCACGGAAACGCCGTTTACCTTCCCGCCGGAGCGGTACCTATTTATCTACTTGCACTTTGACGTGCTTTCGAACTGCTAGGTTGGCAGGAGCAGGGACTGAGGAACGGGAGCTCATCCTGTCGTGGGGATTCGAACTGCCGACCTTCTGATCGGCAAGTCCTAGGCTCTGTGGTTTAACCCACAGAGCCACCTGCGTCCCATGAAAACTGTTAAGTAGATCTAAAAGCAATAAAGCTTCTGAAGCAAATTTAAGAGCAGATGGAACAAAATCAGGTATCTAGATACATCTTCTGAAACAGAAAAGTTTCCAGTGGACATCTTGAAGAGAACAGTGATGGTGCTGGCCTAATCTCGCTATGGACGTTGAATGTCTCTGGAGTCTCCCAGTTTCTGCCATTTCCTCTTTCCGACACAATTTCCTGACTTGCATGTGTGCTGGCGGTTATGTGTTTCAATTTCTGTAGACTGCTTTGCTTTTGGTTCGCAGTGTCGTTTGGCTAACCAAACCAAACCAAAGGCTGTCCTGGATGCTTTAGCTGAGATTCCTGCACTGCAATGGATTGGACTTAATGAGCCTTGGGGTTCCTTCCAATTCTATGACTTTGCTCCCCTAAATTACACAGCTTAAATGGGCACCGGGGGTAACTTCGAGCAGATTTTCGTGCAGAAGGACCGAGTTTGGCTCCGTTTAAAAATGCCACGCACTTTTATTGTGGTTGTGAATCGCTTCAAGGCTTTTTCTAGCGGGGTGCGATATATGGATTCAACAGACAGAACCCAAAACCCAGTACAGTGGTACCTCGGGTTAAGAACTTAATTCGTTCCGGAGGTCCATTCTTAACCTGAAACTGTTCTTAACCTGAAGCACCACTTTAGCTAATGGGGCCTCCCGCTGCCGCCGCACGATTTCTGTTCTCATCCTGAGGTAAAGTTCTTAACCCGAGGTACTATTTCTGGGTTAGTGGAGTCTGTAACCTGAAGCGTCTGTCACCTGAGGTAGCACTGTATCTCCTGAAAGGATGCCGGCAGACCCTTCCTCCCCTGAGAGGAAGGATGGAAGAGGGGCTGATCTGCTGCCACCGCCCCCCCCCCTGCTGAAACCGCCACTCCGGGGAATGAAGCGAGGCTGGAACCAAGCTTACCTGGAGGAAGTCTGTCATGCCTTGCAGGAAAGCCGGGACGCCAGGCATTGCCACGGTGATGGTGGGGGAACCCAGGCCGGCGACACCGGCCATGCTGGAGCCGGCTGCCCCCAGGATGTTCCCCAGCAGCTGAGAGAACTGGAGCTCCGCAGCAGCCGCCGTGGGGGGTTGGCTGGAGGGGATGGGCCCTCCCGGGGCACCGGCCGAGCTGCCCCCTGCAGCGGTGGTGGCGGTGTTGGTGGTGCCAGCGCTGGCCGAGGCTGTGGGAGGGGAGGCAGAATTGCTGGTGCTGAAGGTGGCTTGGGCGCTGACAGAGGAAGAGGTGGAGGAGGAGGAGGAGGACGAAGAAGAAGGTGAAGTCCCGCTGCCCTGAGCTAGGAAGGAAAAACGAAGAGGTCTGCTACGTCAGTGACCAGGCAAGGGCATGGGAGCATTTGAGAAAGAGGAAGACAGATCCATCACAGACTCCTGATTTTAAAGGTTTTCTTCTGGCTAGCTTGCCTGGACCACACACCAACCACAGATGGAGTTCTCTATCTGTTTTCCAAAACAGAGTAGAGAGAAGCCAACCCCATGTGGGTAGGCCTACAGAGACCACACCATCTCACTGCAGAAACAGCCAGGATTCACAAGTGCCCTTGTGCTCTTATGCTACTTAGGGCTTTCAGGAAGAGAGAACAAGTAGGGAATGTCTACTCCTCTGGAGAATCCCCGTTTCCTTTTCTTAAAAAGAAAGAATGCAAAGCTATGCTTGGAAGTGCGTAGGAAACCTTGCCTAATCATGGAAACCAGAGGAGCTGAATTAGGGCTTACAGGAACTGGAGGTGGGGCTCTCCCCATCAGATTTTTCTCCTACAGACACTTTTTTTTAATCAGTTTGTAAAAAAAACAACAAGTGAGGCTTTGGAAAAGGCACTTGGGCAGAAACCCGTGGGGAAAATAGCAAAACACTCATCCTTTCCAATACCCTTGAGATACAGTTCTCTTTTTTGCTCTCCTCCCAATTACCAGCAAAAACAGAATTATAGAAGTGTCTGAATTGCAGAATTTAGACAGGCTGCGGAATTCAGCTTTTTTTGTTTCGGAATTTAAATTTTCATAGCCTGAAGAACACATTATCCTTGGCTATCACTCTTGGGTCTGATATTTGCAATTACCAGCACATCTTGAAATACTGTTTGCATGTATTTTTTTTAATGAACAGATGTATTTATTGTTGCCACCAACAAACAGTCTGAAAGAGTTTGAAATCCTAATATAGGATTGCACAATGAAAATAACAAAATAGCGCTGTTTGCATGCAAACCTTCATTGGACAAAGTCAGCACCCTGCCCTCTCTCTCTCATTCTCTCGGTGTCACACACAATCCCCTACGCCATTAACCATTCCAGAAGAAGAGTTATGTACTGATGAGGTCCAACTCCCATTAAGTGAGCACTGCAAGACGACCCACCCACGTTTCCATTCCAAACACTACAAAAACATCACCCCTCCTTCCCTCTGCCTCTTGCCACCTACCAACTATCACCGGCTGCATGAGGAGCTGCCCCACCAGCCCGCTGATCATCTGGGCCAAGGAAGCATTCCCCCCGAGGCCAGGGCCCTGCAAGAGAGAAAGAGATTCGGTAGAAGATGGCCGGCGGGGAACAGCGATCCCCTCTCGGAAAAGATGCTCCCCTCCGCCCTAGTCCTCACCCCTTGTCCCGGTGCCTGGGGTGACCCAGGGTGTGTGGGCCGCACAGACGGAGCAGAGGGCCTGGCGATCACGACACGCGTCGGAGCCGACTGGAAACTGGGGACCTGCTGGCCTAGGGAACAGGAAAAGGCAGGTAGAAGTCCGCCCCGTTCAAAATCCGGGCCCTAGAGCTGCTGCCACTCAAGTGTATTCAATAAACACACAAGATGTAACCGGCTGTACTTTTGAATAAATAAGGTATAATATTCACTGTATCAAATTGTAGAATTCAACGGAAGTCTCATAAGGTTCAACGAAAACAGCAGAAGACCCAGTGGATCACTTCATGCATAAGATCCATACATGTATAAGTATCTATTCCACCTGTCTGTTCATAGAGTCCAATAATCCACAAGAAGGGTTGTTACAGTTCCACATAAAGATATTAGCCACACTGGGAGCACATTTCGAGCCCATAGCTACACCTTGTTTTTGAATGAAGTACTTTGAACCAAACCTAAAGAAATTATTCCATAGAACTAAATCTAGAATCTCCATTAAAAAATGCACTGGTAGTAAAATGAAAATCAGATAGGTGGGACTTGGGGAAGCCCACTTAACAATGTTTAGGAAAATAAGGCTAGGACAAGAATTTGTTTGTATTGTTTGTTTTTCTGTTTGTGTTCTTTATTTGTGTTATAAAATGAATAAAAAAATTGGGGGGGGAAATAAAAATAAAAAATGCACTGGTGGAGAAGACTGATTATGATCAACTAGCAATTCTTGGATTAGAGATTTTACTGTGTCCAAATGTACATTAGTGTATAAAGACGACACATCCCATGTAGCAATTACCCTATTTTTTGCTCTATAAGACTCACTTTTCCCCTCCTAAAAAGTAAGGGGAAATGTGTGTGCGTCTTATGGCGCGAATGCAGGCTGCGCAGCTATCCCAGAAGGCAGAACAGCAAGAGGGATTGCTGCTTTCACTGCGCAGCGATCGCTCTTGCTGTCCTGGCTTCTGAGATTCAGAATATTTTTTTTCTTGTTTTCCTCCTCCAAAAACTAGGTGCGTCTTGTGGTCTGGTGCGTCTTATAGAGCGAAAAATACGGTATGCTATGGCAGTGACATGTGAATTTTCGATGAGGGTCAAGTGTGGGCAGCAATGGCTTCGATGGGCCCGCAATCTGGTTCAGCCTATGGCAGCTTCCTGCGTACTGACAACACAGAAGGGGAGGGAAAGAATCAACCATTCCCACCCCCAAAACAGGATCCTCTGCTGTGTTTCAGCGCCCTCCCGTGCCGTTACCTGTCGCCGCTGATGCGGCCGCTGCCATGGCCTGCTGGGTGATCTGATGGGCAACAGCCTGCATAAACTCTGGCGGGAGGCTGGGGAGCGGCATGTGAGCAGTGCCACCTTGGGGGGCAGGAGAGAACACAAAAAAACACAGGTTAGGTTCAACCAACAGCCCACAATCACAATGTGCAATCTCATATGAACCCCTCTCTCCCCCCCCACCCCAGCCTCTGTTCTCCCTCCTTACCCATTCCTTGGGGGTGCCCAGGGGGTCCGGAGGGTCCTGTGGGTGGCACTCCGGCTGAGCCGCTCCCACCCATCGGGGAACCTGAGTCTTGAAGGATGAGAGAGGCAAGCGGAATTTAAAACGGCAACAAGGGTCACAGACTCCCCCGCCTCCTCCCAGAGAAACTGAACGGCACAGGATCCAACATGCGAACCTATGCGCTCTCTCTCTCTCTCTCTCTCTGTGTGAGCTTTGTTAGGAGAGATCTGCGGCATCGCTCCCCCTTGAGTCCCCACTTTCTCTCTTCTTCTGCTCCCCCTTTTCTCCTGGGTTCTTTCCCTCCTTGCTACCTACGCAGAACTCAGCCAATCAGAGACCTCTGGGCCTAACCCGCCCCCGCCCCCCAGCCAGACCACTACACTGCAAGGCCCTGGGCACCCTTCTACACCTGGGCACATTTTTATGTGCTTTTAATGTTTAATAGGTTAGTGTATTTTAATATTCTGTTGGAAGCCGCCCAGAGTGGCTGGGGAAACCCAGGCAGATGGGCAGGGTATAAATAGTAAATTGTTGTTGTTGTTGGGTTATAAATAGTAAGTTGTTGTTGTTGTTGTTGTTGTTGTTAGGTTATAAATAGTAAATTGTTGTTGTTGTTGTCGTTATTATTATTACAAATGACCTGATAAGCCAATGCCAGAAAGGAGCCAGCATACCCCAGGGAAAAAACTGGCCCTGTGCCCTCCCCCCCTTCTCCAGGGCCCCACAATCCACCTCTCTCTCCCCCTTTCGGCTCCCCAAGAAGGAACCTGGCCAGCCCTTACCCTGTATGTTCATGTGCATCATGACCACTGGCTCGACCGTCTGGTGAGAGATGCGGATCACGCGGGGGTGGCCTGTCTGGGAGGCCTGAGTCTGAGTCGGGGTGACCACCGGGGAAGACGAAGGGGGCGGCCCTTCGGATGGCTGCCCGGCCTCGACGGGGCTGGAAGTGCGGGGCTGGGCGGCGGGGGCAGCCGGGGAAGCAGCGGAGCCTTCTGAGCCGGCCGGGGCCCCCCGAGCGCCGTTGCCTGTCATGGTGACTGTGGTTCCAACGTTGATCTGGAAGAGAGAGTGAGAGAGCAGGCTGCAGGCGCCACTGCTCCTTTCGGCTCTCCCTGGCTGAGCTGGCAAGCCAGCCTGCAATCGATGCCTCAACCAGGGAAGGCAAAAGCGCCGCCGCCACCAACCCCCCATCCCCAAGCAGGGCACTCACCTGGATGGGAATGGCAGCCTGCTGCAGCACCATGGGGGCTGTGTAGTGGGACATGGGCCGCACCACGTGGAGGTGGCGGGGGGCGCTGCAGGAGAGGTTGCAGCGCAGGTCGGAGAGCGCCACAAAGGTGTTCCCCAGGAGGCGCAGAGACTCCCCCACCAGGTTGATGATGCGCTGGTCCTCTTCGCGGCCCTCCGTCTGCCAAACGCAAAAGGGAGTAGAAAGACAGTGAGCGGCCACAGGCTTCGGATTCCAGCAGGGGTCTCTGCCAACCCCATCTACACCCAGGCCAAATCCCACCTCCCAGCTGAAACCGACAAAGGGCAGGACAGGAACCCCTTGTAATATAATAGGCTAGAAGGAAAACTGGAAGTGGGCAGGTAGAGGCTCACAAGGAACAGAGCTCAGCTTTCGAGAAGGGCACCTTAAAAACGACCAGGACGGTGGTCTGGTGAATGGAGTGCAAGGACCTATCTCTGCAGCGCCGCTGAAGCAAACCAGGTGCGGAACTGGCTGATTCTCTAATTATTATTATTATTAATAATAATAATAGTAATAATAATAATTTATTTATACCCCGCCCATCTGGCTGGGTTTCCCCAGCCACTCTGGGCGGCTTCCAAAAGAATATTAAAATACTATAATGCATCAAACATTAAAAGCTTCCCTAAACAGGGCTGCCTTCACATGTCTTCTAAAAGTCTGGTAGTTGTTGTTCTCTTTTACATCTGGTGGGAGGGCGTTCCACAGGGTGGGTGCTACTACTGAGAAGGCCCTCTGCCTGGTTCCCTGTAACTTGGCTTCTCGCAGTGAGGCAACCGCCAGAAGGCCCTCGGTGCTGGACCTCAGTGTCCGGGTAGAACGATGGGGGTGGAGACGCTCCTTCAGGCCCCCTGGGAGCCCCATGCAAGAATGGTCACCAGTGGGGCTGGGTGGCCCCCTTCTTGGAACAGTGGCGGAAAGCCCCAGGCACTCTGATGGGAGTGAAGCTGGCTTGCTGTATTCTTCACTTCTGATATCTACACAGCAAGGCACAGCGCAGAACGCCAAGCTAGCCGCTTCCCCCACTACTTGCTTCCCTTCCCAATAAACAAGACTGTCCCAAAAACATAGGAAAGATAATCGCCCATTGTCTCAACCACCGGGACAGGAGACGAGCGGACCCAACACTCGCCAAAATTCAGCCCCAGAACTTCCTGCGGGTCCAGCCCAGAAACATACAAAACGCCCTAACATTTCTCAACAAGCCTCCACCGGTCAGGATTTGGAGGACAAGCAGCTCCAGAGGACAAGCAGATTTGAGTCCCAGCATTTGTCGTATGAGTAACACACTGCATAGAAAAGAAAGTGTTGGGTGTGGGGGACATACCCAACCCCCCACGTGAAAACAGAGCAAGACTCTAATCACTGCTCCCTAGTCTGGGATGCCACGATGCACACCTCCGAGTTTGCCCTTACGTTATTGTTGTAGTCTGCGGTGCTGGCCGTTCCAAGGATCTCCTCGTATCTCTGGAGGAAGGGCTGGAGCCTGCTCTCCACCCCGCGGAGCTCCCCTAAGACCTCCACGTACTCGCCTGGAGACGGGTGGCTGTGGGGAAGAGAGGAAAGGTGCTCAGATGGTGCTCAGGCCTCCTCAATGGTGATCATCTGGCAGAAGCAACAAGGCCTCCCCCTTCTGAGCTCACCCATCTACTCCACTCCACCCTCCCCTTTTGTGACCCTTTTGCACCAGCCACCCTCTTGTTTCGGAGACCCCTCCACCACGCAGCAGCAGCTCCCCCCTTTGAATGCCAGGCCACAGAAGCCAGCCGGGACCCCATTCGCCCTCCCTGCCCTGTATGCCAGCTGCTCACTTGGGCGCAGCAGCCTCAGCGGTAGGGGGCGGCTCGGCCCCCGACGGGGGCATCTCCTCAGCTGGTGTGGGCTCACTGGGAGGCTCAGACTCGGCTCCCTCCATGGGCTCTCGTTCGGTGGGGCTGGCAGATGCCGTCTCCTCGGGTCCCGATGCAACTTGGCCATTGGTGCGGCCCTAAGAAAAGGAGGAGCACGTGAGGAAAATGTATTCCTTTATGCAACAGCAGTGGCCAGAATACTGATCGCAAAGAATTGGAAGGGGGAGAAAATACTATCATTATTAGAATGGCAAAGGAAGCTCTGTGAGTTTGTGGAAATGGCAAAACTGACGGCAATCGTTAGAGGCCATTCAAATCAGAGAATAATTAAAGAGTGGGATGGAGTGAAGGAATACATGAAAAAATATGGTTCCGGAACTGGAATGTTAATAGATAATGTGTAAAACGTGCAGGGGTAAGCAAGGAAATAATAAAAGAATCAACTGAATAATTATTAAACTACAACAACACAACAAGATGGAAGAAATGAAAAGAAATACTGAGATCACGCATGGGTGAAGGGGAGTGGGGAGTATAGGGGAATTTATAAACATTTCTAATATAATATTTCTAATTACGTTGCATTTCTAATTTACGTTGCAAAGGGAAGTCTATAGCAATTAGGTATATTTTAATCTAGTCAACTATGTAATAGGCTTATGTTACAAAACAAATATGGATTTTGAATTTGATGTTTGTAATTCTTTTTTGGTTTTGGAATACAGAGCACAATAATAAAAACATAACAGATAATCTACTTATTTTATTGTTATTATCTTAACAACTGCCTCTCCCTCATGCTTTAACAGGCTATTGATATATTCCTGTCTGCATACACCCCCTCCCCCCCAAAAAAAAAAGTTTCAAAGGCCGGCTCACCTCTAGTCGGTTCAGAATGCCCTGGACGTCCCGAAGCATGTGCTGGGCCATAACAAGGCGGACTCGAGGCTCGCTCTGGAACGAGAGGAGAGGAGAGGGACCCCAATCAAACGAAGGGGCTCACCTTGACAGAGTCCCTTTCCCCCACCTCTCTGAATCAAAACCATAACCCCCCTCCAGCCCCCTTACAGAGCTCATGCCATAAAGGAAAATGGGCGCATTTAAGACCAAATGCCAGGCCCCTCCTATTCCATCTTCTGCTCAAAGCAAAAAAAAAGGGGGGGTGAACTCAGAGGACCAGACCAAAACAGGGTTCAAGAGCCAGAATGTGTGTAGTCCACCACCAGTAGTCAGATTGGATTCACCCAACCTACGCCCTGTTTTCCCCAAACTGCCACCCTCCTGAACCTCAGAGATCCCCTTCATAGAACAGAGAGAGAGGCACCTTATGACAGGCCCCAACCAAGCCCAATATTGCCTAGCCTGCCCAGAAGTAAATCTCCTTGGTGTCACAGCAAGAAGGTCTTGCACATTGTCTGCTTCCTGGGCCTTGTAACTCAGGGGTGGGGAACTTCTGGCCCTCCAGTGTTACTGGACCACAACTCCTCTCACCCCTGGCCATTGGGGCTAACAGAACTGGGGTTCAACAACACCTGGAAGGCCACCAGCTTCCCAGCTCTGTTCTAACACGTGATGCCATGAAACTGGAAAGTTCTGCGTGCCAAGGAGATGCTCTACCAGTCAGCTGCAGCCCATTCCCGTGCCAGCAACTGCCAAGTCTAACTTCAGGGATAGGCAATGCTGCTAGCAATGTCGTGGGAAGTGGGAGGGCCAGCGATTTCTCAGTTGTGATGCTGACCCTTTGAAATCCTTCCCCTAGAGACATCTAACCGGCTCCTCCTTCTGATAAGCCTTTAGGAAGCACATGAATGAGCTTTATCTTCTTTTCTTGCAACAGGCGCCTGAAATGTGATTTCTTCAACACGGAAGCAATTCATGACCGTTCATGCTTTACTTCTTTTTGTTGCAGTTTTAACTTCACGGTCCGAACGATAGCGACAGGCACCCAGTAGTTTCAGTAGCATTATGCAGATTTTAGGCACGGGTTGTTGTTGTTGTTGTTTTGGGAACAGCAATATTTAAAGACTTAGAACGCCCTCGGAAGTTCATTTTGAGATTCTCCTGGGAGTCACCACAAACGGGCTGCCAAGAACACTGAACCCACAGATTTGGGACACCATCCTTTGGATGTGCTGCCAGTGGAAGCGTCTAGCGAAAACAGATGGTGGGAGCCAGGCAGCTGAATGGCCTTCACACAGGAAAATATCCCTGATAGAGGAAGCCCCAGACTGTCTCATGACTAGTGAAGTAGGAACCACAGATTTCAAACATGAATTTAGCAAGAGTCATGCTCTGAAGTCCTGCTGGGCTCTTGTGAGACGCTGAGCAGAGGTGACATCCTCTGTTCATAAAAAATCTGGCATCTAAGGATAAGCCCCAGACCATGTCCAGAGTTCCAAGGTTTCAATGAGGAAGAAGTCTTCAAAAAAAAAAAAGTTTAGAACAAAGTGCCCCCAGCAAAGCCTATCCTTTATTAAGGTAATGCTACATTCCTTCTTCAAAGCCTGGACTGCTTCCTGGCGCCTTTGCCCTCAGCCTAGCCACCTAGGGCAGCAATGTCTGGATCTATAGGTAGCTTGCCGCTTACACAAGGGCAGTCTTGAAATCATAATATTTGGCTACGGTGAAATAAGATTCTGGCTGTCAACTGACCAGGTCACAGCTGCATCGCACCAACAGTCAAAGCGTGAACCCAAACAATAATTTAGGACTCCCCCAAAATTTTGGGAAGGCGCCCAAATTAGTTATAAAAATGGACAAATCAATTTACACCACCAGCAGTTCCCTTCATGGAAAATTAACGCCCCCCCGCCCCAAATCAAACATCACCAAGATGCTACTGAAATAAATCATTGTTGTTACGCAAACACACACGTGCACACACACACCCCCGACAGAATATGTACCACCTTAAGTCAGTAAGTCCCCGTCTTCCCACCCCACTTGTACCTGTATGGGAGCCTGGTCCATATTTATATGAACATCCACAGACGATCCATCGCTCTTTGGGAAGCGGGGTTGAGGGGGAGAGAAAAGGAAGAGACAGAGGGGGAGGAAATTAAAGAAACAAACAAAAAATATAGGAGCGGGGGGAGGGGGAGAGGATGGAAGAGAAGAGAGAAATAACAAAATGGAGCAGAAAGAAAGGCAAGGAAATCCAGGAGAAAACAATACCACCATCAAACCACGGCTTTCCCCCCCCCCCAGCCCTCAGGGTCTCTTCTGACATTACACAGCACTTGAAAGATACTGCCCCATAGCGCTGGCTGCACCGAGACTGGAGTCTGATTTTTCACGAGACAAGCTTGGTCAAGACACACTGCTAAACCAGATTCAAACATTACTTCCAAGCCTCCATGTCCTGAAATTAGTGCTCTGCCCCGGCAATCCAGATTCTGCACCACAGAAAGCAGGCACTGGAAATCGTGACTTTCTTTGCTAGGCACAGGAACCAGCACTGAGGTCTGGAGAACGCCAACCAAACCCTGCCTGCAAACTGACCATCTGACTCAGCTACCCCTTGGCTTCTCAGAGTTCACCAAGCGCTTTTAAGCTTAACTGTCACAGCCCTAAGCATGAGAAATGTGTGTTTGGTTAAGAAGGAAACTGGGATTCTCAGGGAGCTGAACCTGGGGGCAAAAGCGCATGGTCGGCATTCTCTGGGTTCTTGTGAGTTCACAGCTTATGCAAGCTGCAGCGTTATCCCGAGTGGCACAAAGACGGTCAGAGGGAAGCAGATGCAAGCCTGAGCAAAACTGGTTCATCCCTATACGTGTGTTTGTGGGCATGTTCTGAAAGGCAGGCAGGCATGTACTTGGGCTGCAATCCAGTGCACACTTACCTGGAAGTAAGCCTCAAAAGGGAGCGCTTCTGAAGCTTAGGACCATGCTGTGAGGCACCAATCCAAGTTATAAATCATTTTGAAAGACCTCATTCGCCAGCCGGCCAGCACTCCACCGTTTGAAGTGCACTAACAAGCACGCGTAATTTCAGAAGTGGCCCTTGCCTTGCTTCATGGGTGGCCACTATCCTGCCACCACTGCCCAAAACCACCACCCTCCCTACGTCCCCTGCAAGTCCGACTAAGGTCATGCATGCTGCCCACAAAAGCCAACAAGTCAGCTGCTGTGGGAATACAATGAAAGGCGCAAAGCCAGATAGGGATTTGCCCCCGATGAGACCCTGTAGAGGCGTATAGGTAAGGTCGCCGCTTCTCATTCCGAATACCAGACCTTTAGAGGTCTCTCCCAAGCAGCGGGAGAAAATGTTGCCATGGCTACTCTAAGCGGATCCCTTGCTGATCCTGTCCCTTGCCCCCTCCCTCATCAGCTGCTTGCAAAAGGACAAGAGGACCAGGCAGAAGGATGCATTCATTCCCTCCTGCTGCATCACCAAGTGTCTGGGGTCAAGAAAGATAGCTCAGGTACAGCACAGCGCCCTCTGCCACTGACTGCATGCAAGAGCATCCAGCTACTAAGCCCCCACCACCGTGTTTGCCCCCCCCTCCACGTAGCGTTAACACCAGCAAATTCCTCCCCTTTTTATTGTGGGGGGGGGGGGAGAAGCACTAAAAGCATTACGGGGAGGCACAACACTCCCCCTTCCCCTGCAGTGCAGTGCAGCACCCTCTGGCTAAAACTCACTTGCGTGGGTGGCTGCGGGTCCATAATGCTTACTGGTAAGTTGAAGGTTCCCACCATGACGTAGCTGTTGGCATTGCGGTCGTGCACAGTTGGGCCCGTCACCCGGGGGCCTGCTCCGTTGTGAGGGACGGAGGACGAGCCGGCTCCAGAAGGGCCCCCCAAGGAGGGCGACTGTGTCTGAGGAGGCGCACGCTCCACCAGGTGGATGACTTTGCCCCCGACATCTGGCACGGAAGAGGGGACAAGCGTGAAGGTTTTGTCACAAGGGCAACCGCCTTTTATTCTCCCGGCAACCCTCCAAAGTTGAGGAGTCAAAGAGCGGGTCTTGGGTTTCAAAAAGGGTATCAGCATGGGCCTTCGACTGGCATACTCACGCTCTTTGAGAAGCAGCTCTCTTTTTAGGAGATACGAAAAAAAGGTTTACAAATGGGTAAAAGCTTAATGGTAAGGATTTGCTGAACTAACAAATTGAAGTGGAATACAAAGAAGGGAGGTATGAGGAGGTCTGGGGAAATAAGCATAAGGAAGATATGTTATGGAAAATTATTTGTTTTTTAACTGTTTTTATGTTGTATTTTGTTTCTTTTTATTTTTCATTTTCATTGTTATATTTTAAAAACTTTAATAAATATATTTTGGGGGGGAAGAGAAGCAGCTCTCTTCAGGGTAAAGTTTTTAAAATAACTTTAATAAATATATTTTGGGGGGGAAAGAGAAGCAGCTCTCTTCAGGGTAAAGATGCACATAGTGGGGAAATGTACATAGGAAAAGCTCAGAAAGTTCCCTTTTTTAAATGAAAAGAACTTTCGCTGGGTGTATTTTAAGCAGAGAAGTGGCAGAGAGGGTGCCTAACCCTCTCTTCCGCCAGTCATTTTCTGCTTGTCATTATCTACTCTCAGACTGTTCTGGCCTCATCCAGGCCCACATTTCAGATGTGTGTTTATGAAGATAAAAACATGCATGGAAACCTGCTAGGCAAAACAACAGCAACAACAAAGCACGGGAGGAGGTATTGAGAGGGAAAACACCTAAGCACCTCCTTCGCTGTTTAAAAACTGCAGCCTCCTCATGCAATTTTACATGTGTTTCTTTTTAAATTTGGGGGCTCGGTTGCGCAGTGTGATTAACAGTAGCACATATTAGGTCAGCCAGCAATTATGAGAGCCCTCAGAAGTAATTATGAAACAAGGAAATTATACAATGTTCCTATTCAATGCTGAGCTCGCTCAAGGGCTTTTTCTGGGGAGGAACGGCAGGAGCCAGCACTTTTCAGTGTCCCTCACAACTTAACATTTTATCCATGCCCCCCTCCCCGCCCCAGGCAAGAACTCCTCAGGCCCTCCCCCCTCAGCCCCCCACTGGAATTTCCACTCACTGTATTCTTTCAACTTCTTGTCATCCTGAAGGACTCTCCCTTGATAGATGAGGCGCTGCTTTTCCGAGGGGATGCTGACTGCACCTGCAATGTGCTCCTTAAACTCCTTCACTGTGATCTACAAAGCAGAAACAACTGCACTGAGAAGACGTAGCAGGGCAACCCTCTGCCCCCGCTGCTCATCAGTCCTAGGCCTCTGCTCCATGTCAGTATTAGTCAAATAAATAACAAACCCTCCAGAGAGTATACAACTTCTGTACAGCACTAGCAAAAGCACTAGTGGCAAAAAAAAACCCTATTCAATTACCCTAAATCAGGGGTCTGCAACCCGCGGCTCCGGAGCCGCATGTGGCTCTTTTACACCTTTGCTGCGGCTCCGGGGCAGATACTAGCGAGGGGAGGCGGCGCATTGTGCGCCCCGACACTCCCCACTGTGGCAGGCGCTGTACTGGCTGTGACGTCGCATGGGGGCGGTGCGTGCGTTAGTCACGCACTGTCCCGACGTCACCTTCCCGCCCGCTGTCAGATCAGACATTAAGGTAAGAAACAATATATGCAGTGTTATAGTTGTTTTAAATGTCGCAATGTTTTGCGGCTCCCAGTTTTTTTTCCTTCGGAAGCGGGTCCAAGTGGCTCTTTTTGTCTTAAAGGTTGCAGACCCCTGCCCTAAATGATCCCATGCCATACCAGTAGAGTTCCACAGGAGCAACAGGACTTGTGCTCATTCTCCCCTATATGCGCACAAACACCCCAAATCTGCTGCAGAGGATACCCCGGTTCCCCACAGCTGATTATGAAGATGTGCAAGGGGCTGGAGGAGACAGCAGAAGAACTTCTGCTGTGCTCATGGAAACCAGTTGCACCAGCAGTGCTGTGGCATTGGATATGGCCCTGTCACAGGATAAAAACTACTGGAACTGAGCTTGAGATGGGCATTTTGGAAAGGAAGAATGCAATGTGAAATGGGTCGCTAAAAATTAATCAAAAAGTTTGATGCCATCGCTTGTGGGTTGAACGAGACAGGATTTTCCACCACACTGCATGTGTGACAACAGCTGGACAATGCCAGACTATCTACACCCCTCTTTTTAATTTCCCAGAGGCCTCCTGGCTCGTGTTTTCCCACCTACCAGCCCCTGCCATCTGGGTCAGCAACTGGGCCTAGGGATCCTTAGTTGTTCCTCCAAGGCATGAGCCCTCCAGACCCCACCACCCAGTACAGTGGTGCCTCGCAAGACGAAACTAATTCGTTCCGCGAGTTTTGTTGTCTTGCGAAGCACGGTGTCGGGAAAGTTTTGGAAAAGCTTCAAAAATCACCGAAGTCTTAAAAAACCTCAAAAAAGGCTACCACACCGCGTTCTATGAGTTGCTCCTCGAAGTCAAGTCGCAACTGTATTAACGGTGTTAAGAAAAAGTAAACAAACTTGCAAGACGTTTCCGTCTTGCGAAGCAAGCCCATAGGGGAAATCGTCTTGCGAAGCAGCTCAAAAAACAAAAAACCCTTTCGTCTAGCGAGTTTTTTTGTCTTGCGAGGCATTCGTCTTGCGAGGTACCACTGTAGATACAAATGTCCTGCCACAGTTACACCAGAGCACCTTAATACAGTGGTACCTCAGGTTAAGAACTTAATTCATTCTGGAGGTCCGTTCTCAACCTGATTCCAATTCTATGACTTTGCTCCCCTAAATGACACAGCTTAAATGGGCGTCGGGGGTAACTTCGAGCAGATTTTCGTGCAGAAGGACTGAGTTTGCCTCCGTTTCAAAATGCCACGCACTTTTATTGTGATTGCGAATCGCTTCAAGGCTTTTTCTAGCGGGGAGCAAGCGATATATGGATTCAACAGACAGAACCCAAAACCTAGTACAGTGGTACCTCGGGTTAAGAACTTAATTCGTTCTGGAGGTCCGTTCTTAACCTGAAACTGTTCTTAACCTGAGGTACCACTTTAGCTAATGGGGCCTCCTGCTGCCACTGCGCGATTTCTGTTCTCATCCTGAAGCAAAGTTCTTAACCCGAGGTACAATTTCTGGGTTAGTGCAGTCTGTAACCTGAAGCGTCTGTAACAAGAGGTACCACTGTAGTTACCCCTCACTACCCTCCCACCTTCTGGCTGCAACCCCGGCTAAGGCCTTCTCACCTCTTCTTCCACTGTGAAAGTCCTTGTCTGAGAGTCCAAGGTTTTAACCATCACCTCAAGGTTCTCTGGTTCCGCCATGACGCCGCCTCAAATTCTTCCTTAGCTACTCCTGCAAGAAGGGGAAACATAGCAATCTGATTCTTGGCCACTGTAACCAAAGAAGTACAATTGTGAAGGCATCAGAAACAAAATAGACTTAGGAAAGGGTGGCTTTCCCGAATAGATCTTCAGCTGTTGGGTGTTTTTTTAAAAAGGTAATATACAAAAATATCCACAAAGAACAATGCTGGCTATATAACATTAAAGAGTACAGCTTTAAGTATGTATAATAGCCAGTTTATATGTAAAAAAAGGAAGATAAAGTGATTTCACATTGTAAGACAATGTAAATAAAAGAACCAATAAAAATACAATTAAAAATCTCTCAGCATCTAGCAGTGTATTACAACTGCTACAACCATTAAGTGGTCCATCAAGACCCTCAGCAATTTTCAAGTGGTCCATGGGGTAGGGAGTTTGAGAACCAAGGGACCAATGTTATTTTGCCACATATACAGTGGCACCTCTGGTTAAGTACTTAATTTGTTTCGGAGGTCCATTCTTAACCTGAAACAGTTCTTAACCTGAAGCCACCACTTTAGCTAATGGGGTCTCCTGCTGCCACCGCGCCGCCGGAGCACGATTTCTGTTCTCCATCTTGAAGCAAAGTTCTTAACCCGAGGTAATATTTCTGGGTTAGTGGAGTCGGTAACCTGAAGCATATGTAACCCAAGGTACCACTGTATAGCATACCCTTAACTGGCAGACAGCAAGAAGTAGAGCCTCTAGGCATTTCTAAGCAAAGCTCTGCTTGCTCTACGTTGTGCTACATTTGAACTTTGCACACACATACAAAATGTCAGACCAAATACTTTTGGCTGTACACCCACGTATGCATATCTTCCTTTCCAAGGATAACCCTTCATGGCTCTGATTAGCTGGGCTCTAGTCCGCAAATGTTTATACCACAAGGAATCTGTATGTTCTGTTGCCTTTCCCCTTCCTTTTGTGACACCGCTCACCCCTACTGGCTTACTTATTACTGATACATATGTCTTGACTGGCTTAACAAAAGGTACGTGCACTCTGCGTTCTAAGTATTTTGTTTCCATGTCTACCAAAACATTATCATCACTTGCATTCTCTGCAACAATAGCACGTGGAACGACATACAAAGTATAAAGTGCAAAATTCCAAGCTGGACAAGCATTAACCACTCTCAGGTTTTATTGCAGGCTTCCTCAACCTCGGCCCTCCAGATGTTTTTGGACTACAACTCCCATGATCCCCAGCTAGCAGGACCAGTGGTCAGGGATGATGAGAATTGTAGTCTCAAAACATCTGGAGGGCCGAGGTTGAAGAAGCCTGTTTTACTGCATGCCTTGCCTTGGGACTGAAAAGGAAGAAATGTCCCTCCAAAGTTGCAGTGCGTTTCTAACTCTCCTGCACTAGGTTCCACTGTGTTAACATGTACAAGACTGTGCTGAAAGTACATCTCTCTTCTTCAGGAGGCAGTGGGTACAACTAACACCTGTACAGTAGTACCTCAGGTTAAGTACTTAATTCGTTCTGGAGGTCCGTACTTAACCTGAAACTGTTCTTAACCTGAAGCACCACTTTAGCTAATGGGGCCTCCTGCTGCAGTCGCGCCGCCAGAGCACAATTTCTGTTCTCATCCGGAAGCAAAGTTCTTAATCTGAAGTACTATTTCTGGGTTAGCAGAGTCTGTAACCTGATGTGTATGTAACCTGAAGCGTATGTAACCCAAGGTACCACTGTACAAGCTTTACAGGAGTCCACAATGCTACCAACCCACCAGTCTACATATGAGTATGTTAGAAATTTGTGACCTAAAAGAAAGAACACATCAATTTGGTTCCTTGTCTGGTGACCTGGAAGAAATTCTAACTTTTTACGTGCTTATAAAATTTCTATACCGTCCTTCATCCAAAGCAACAAGAAATGTTATGAATTCCTATGAGGAAGCGTAAGAAACCCATTGACCACGATAAAAAACAAAACAGCAAATGCAGACTGCAACCAAGCACATTCGTTTGGAAGTACATTGAAATCAATGGCCTTACTGTTGTATAAACATGACTAGGATTGGGGATGTTCAAGCTTGGTTCTGCCTAACATGGTGCTAACTTTGGGTTTCCAAAGACTGATAATGTTTCCCACTCAGACTCCTTTAGCCTTTCGCTTTCCTTTCTGTACCATTTACACAGCATTTCACAAGCAACAATCCCTCTTCCAGGAAGGATTAGGTTCAAATCCCTGCTCAGCCATGAAGATCATTGCACAGTATTATGTGCATAGCCTTATGTGCACCTAAGATAAATATTTTAGGACCAACCCTATTCTCATGATTGTAATCTGTATTAACTGTTTTAATGTACTTTTAAATTGGGATCTCATGGTAAAAGGCAGGTAATAAATCAAATAATATTAATAGTGCAAGTCACAGTCTCTTAACTTATCCTGAGATCCTGGAAAGAGAGCTTTGACTTTTCCTCACTTCATCTCTACCTCCCTGAGCTGTTTTATTTATCAGACTTATGCATATTCTATCATGTGGACTCAGAGCATGTTACAGCAAGCTTTCCAAGAGAGATGTTTTTGTTGTCAACAGGCTCACAATCTAAGTAATTAGGGTTAAAGATAAGTAACATGCATTAAAAACAGCATTTTATAAACAAGTAGAAGTTTAATTTAGGAACTTAATTTTATCCAACGCCCCCAACCAAAGATTGATAACAAAACTGCTAACTGTCCTCCAGGGTACAAAACAGAAATTGGCAAGTCTCTCCTACAACTTGAACACGGATAGCCGCTATTTTATTTATTTAAGCATTTACATCCATCTCCCAAAGAAGCTTACAAAGCATTGGGTACTTGCTCACCCCTATATGCCTACCTTCAACTTTTATTTGCTTTCAGGCTCATGAAACCTGGCAGTCTTTGCTCCTAAAAGTTACAGAGTTCTTGTAACTACCAGCTGGGGAGCCAAACCCAAACTAGTCACCTTCTTTCAAAAGGTGCTGGGCTGTGGCACGTACAAGGCAATTTACAAAGGGAACCTAGAACGCCACCAGCTGATATCACAGTTAGCAAAGGAAAGCAAGAGCAGAGCATGTGATCCAGCCACTTACTGTACAGGGAAAGCCTCACAGCAGCAGAACCCTCCCCCACCCCCATCCCTTGCTTACATACACCAGCACAATAACCTAAAAGAGATGTCAGATCTCAGGGCTTGATCTGAAGTTTCTTGGCCAGCTTTCTCAGAGGATTGTGTGACGTCGCAGAGAAAGGAGCCTGGTTCAAGAAACCAGGCTGATTTCTACCTGGCTTGAGTGCCTTTTCTCCATTAGCTTGCGACGGAACCTACATCAAGGGAGTCTATCCTCACAGAACTATCCCTTGCTTCACCTCACAGCCCCAAGGATCCAAACACATGCAGGTCGCAGGATCTGGTCCTCAGGAGACCTGGCAACTATGTATCCTCGTGCCACCACCCAGAGCTTGCCAGCCATAGGAAGCAGAAACATCCTCCCTTCTTCTTCTTTTTCCTCCTCCTCGCCCCCCCCTCTATATATATATATATACACACAAACACACGCTGAACCACAGATTTATTTTTCAAACCTGCCCTCCGTCCTTTCCGCTTCACGTCCGAGAGGGAGCCAATTCCAGCACAAAAATCCTACTTCCGCTCAAATGTAAGGACACTTCCGGTCAAACAAACGACCGTCCAGAAGTCGAGCCACTGACGCACCATAGAGATAGGAATGGGGGAAGGAATGAAGACGAGCCCCCCCCCCCCGCCACGATCGTCTCTAAATTAATGACCCGGCTTTTCACTCTTATGCAAATAATAGTAATGATACAGGCGCCGTCAGAACAGAGATGCCAAGTGGCTAAGCAACGCCATTACGCGAAGGCTTTTTGCCGCAGCTTCTATATAGCTCTACCCTTTCTAGCTCTACGCAACTCACTTGCCTCTCTCCCAAGATGGCGGCACTTCCGCTTCCCTCGGCGACCAGAGGGAACGGAGGGGGGCGGTCTACGGGATTACCGGAAACTTCCCGCTTCTTGTCCCTTCTCACGAAATTCCTTTCTGCCTCCCCCGCACCCCTCCGTCTCTACAAAGCTCTGAAGCGGCCGTTGGTGACGAAACCGCCGCCGGCCTCGCGCCTGGAGCGTCTCCTTCCTCCTGCGCCGTCGCGTTCCCCGGCTGCTCGCTACAACGCATGCGCGAGCGGCCCGACAAGACTATTTACGTCTCGCTCTTCCGTTCCCGGCGTATAGCTGGCTATCAAGAGTGCCTGCTTCGCTTTACTTGCAAGCGGACTCCATGACCGCCTTCACGGGTCTGGTTCCCTCATTCCATAATTTGGGTCGGGATGTGCTTTAAAACAATTCCCCGTATCCGAACGGAGGCTTTATTGCTCCCAAATAAATGCTTAAAAGAGCGAAGTGGGAGGAGCTTAATAAACTCACGCCTGCGCCCTGCTCTCCTGACGTCATTACGTTACCCTTATGACGCAGCTTCCGCCTCATCAAGCGCCCGGTCGTGAAAGGTAACTCAAAAGGAAGTGAAGCGCGCTGCGGAGTTTGATGTTGGCGCAGGACAAACACCCTTTGGTGAAGCCAGTTTGCCCGCCATGTTGGTTACAGGCACGGGAAAGCTGCGTTGTCCGCCATGTTTGTTTAGGGCATGCTCCCCTTGTAACCCGAAAACCAATCCTGTCGCCGCCATTTTTGTTTACCTTGTTTCCTAGCAACAGTATCCGACCTGAACAAAATCCCATTTACCCAGGAGCAAGCCTCGTTAAATTCACTTGGGAATTACTTCTGCCTAGATATGATTGGAATTCTCCTGTGTGTGAATGTAGGAAGTCCAAAATATGGGGCGCACACACAGGCAGAACTTGCATATTATCCCATAATAACCAATGGAACGCACCAATATTCTTTGTCATTGGGATAAGATGAATGTCTTTAGGGGAGGCTCTCTTGGAGGCATCATCTTTAGCTGAGGCAATTGGGGGGGGGAGCCTTCTCGGTGGTGGTGCCCCAGTTTTGGAGCTCCCCTCTAGGATACAGTTTCCTGAAGACCTGGTTATGTGCCCAGGCATTTGAGGAAATCTTCTGACAGCATCCATGCCTTCAGTTGGCTAGTTGTGGCATGCCTACCTTGTTTTTAATAGTCGTATTGCAAATTTGAAACTGATTTAGTTGTCACCGTCACTAAAACTATTTAATTAATTAAATAAATATATATTTTTTAAAAAGTACAGGGATCCCCACCCAACCTGAGGCAGTGTCCCCTAAACAGGACTTTTGGTTAAAAAGAAAATCTACATATATATATATATATATATATGCAGGTTTTGGTGTCTTCGGGTGTCTTCCCGTGTAAGAGTCGGGGTGTCTGTGCGACGTTTCGACGAGGTCTCACTCGTCATCTTCAGGCTGGTGCTTTCGGCTTCTTGTTACTGGAACAGAGCAGAATCTGGTGTTTGAGTTCCTATAAATACTGTTGAGGGGTGTGGTGTATAGCCTCCAACGTTCTGGGCAGAGAGGAAGTTCCTAGATTAGTGTGCCTCTTCTTCTTTTGTTCCTTAATTACTTGAGGGATATCTTGAGTGATTTCATGAGTGATATTCTGAATACCACTGGGTGGGTCATTAAGTGTAGATTAGTTGCTAAAGCTTTTGTGTCTTGACCTCTTGAGCTTGTGAAGAGTTTTTCTGAGAAGATGGCTGTGCTGCATTTAGTTGTGCTCTGGCTTGGCTTCGTGTATAGGGGCGAGCTGTGGTTTTGTGCCTTGTGCCAGCCAGATCTGTGTAGGGATTGCAGGGGGGTGCAGCATCCGGAGGTGCCACTATAGTTTGGCTACTGGATGGAGTCTGTAATATGTCTGTGGAGAGGGTCTGGGTTTGGGTCTGGTGTGGTTGATTGGTGACGGCGTTCTGTGTGCCTCTGGTTCTGGTGTCGGTTTTTGTGGGGAGGGCTAATTTCCAGATGTCTGGCAGGCGGGACGTGTCGTCACGCTTGTTCATGTTGTGAGGGTGTTTCTCTATCTCGATGGCTTCCATGATTATTCTCTTGTGGTGATGTTCCATGTTAAAGAGCAATTTGGAATCTGCAAAATTAATTTCGTGTCCTGTTTCTTTCATGTGTTGGAAAAGAGAGGAAGTTTTTTCTTCTTTTTTGACGGCATTCTTGTGTTCTGCGATACGTGCATTTATTCGTCTGTTTGTTTGTCCAATGTACGTGGCTGGGCAGACTTTGCAGGGTATTTCATAGACCCCTTGGTTTTCCAGCTGGATTTTGTCTTTTGGGTTTCTGAGGATATTGGCTATTTTTTGGTTGGTGCAGAAGGCTGTTTTGATATTGTGTTTATGGAGGATTTTGCTGATTTTGTCTGTAGTGCCCTTGATATAAGGAAGGAGGGCCATGCCATTGTTTTCTTCTGTGTCTTGGTTTTTGGGGGGTGTTTCTTTTTGGATTAGCTTCGTAACCCTGTTTTTCTGGTATCCATTGGCGATTAACACATTTGAGAGATTCTGTAACTCAGTTGTCAAGTGGTCTTTGTCAGCCAGGCGTTTGGTTCTGGAGATGAGAGTCTTGGCTACGGAGTTTATTTGTGCAGGGTGGTGGTGTGATTGTGCATGTAAGTAGCGGTTGGTGTGTGTTTTTTCCCGGTAGATAGTGTGTCCTAGGGAGCCATCAGGTTTTTTGTAGATTAGGACGTCAAGAAAGGGGAGTTGGTTGTTGTCTTCTATTTCCATAGTGAATTGTATTTTGGGGTGTAGGCTGTTGAGATGTGTGAGGAAGCTATCTAGTTTTTCTTTCCCGTGTGGCCAAATTACAAAGGTGTCGTCAACATATCTGAGCCAAAGTTTGGGTTTGTGTTCTGACTTGTCTAAAGCATTGGTTTCAAAGTGTTCCATGTACAAATTTGCGATGACCGGTGAGAGGGGTGATCCCATAGGTGCTCCTTCTATCTGTTTGTATCTTTGTCCATTGTGGATGAAGTACGTGTTGGTTAGGCAGTGGTTGGTCAGGTCCAGGATGTATTTGGGGGGGTTGTATTTGTTTTGAATGGCTGTCAAGGCTTCATTAATGGGCACTTGAGTGAAGAGAGATACAACATCGAAGCTCACAAGTAGGTCATCGGGATGTAGGTATTGCTTCTTTATTGTTTCTATGAACTGGAAGGAGTTAGTAACGTGTGAAGCGATGGATTCTGCATAGGGCTGAAGTTGCTTAGCGAGAAATTTAGCGAGATTTTGTAGAGGTGAGCCTATGGAGCTGACTATTGGTCTGAGTGGTGTTCCTTCTTTGTGTATCTTGGGGAGACCGTAGAGTTTGGGGCATCTGGAAGATTTTTCTCTGGGGATGATTCTTAGCTGGATTTCTTCACTGATAGGAGAGGCTTTTATTTTGGATTTGGTGGTTTTTTCCAGATAGGTGGTGGGATCTGTTTTTATAGGTTGGTAGGTAGGGTCTTGGAGTAGATTTGATAGTTTTGCTTGGTAGTCCGATGTGTTCATCACAACAGTGGCGTTGCCTTTGTCTGCTGGGAGAATGATTATGTTGTTGTCTTTCCTCAGGTTGGTGAGTGCTTTCTGTTCTTCTTTGTGTAAATTGCTTCTGGGTGGTTTGCTGGAGCAAAGGATGTTGGTGACTTCAAGTCTGATTTTATTGGCTTCATCTGGGTCAATTTTGGTCAGGCTGGCTTCGACTCCGCATATGATGTTTTCCGTGGGGATGCGTCTGGGGGCGACTGCAAAGTTGAAACCTTTGGAGAGTACTTTGGTTTCAGTTGGGGTGAGGATCCTGTCTGATATGTTATGTACTGTTTGTTTCATGGGTTGTTGTGGAGGTTGGCTGGGTTTCTGGCGTTTCTCTAGTTTGTAGAGTTTGTTGGTGTGTCTGTCTGTCTTGTGTGAGGTCTCAGTTTCAGCTCTCCAGACGGCTAGTTGTTTGCATTTGTCCCAGAGTGCAGGGTGGATTTTGTTACATAGTTTGAGGTGAAGAGTGAGCAGATCTTTGTTGGTTTGGTTTAGTAGGTATCTTTTCTTATGTATTTCGTTTCTGATTAGGGATAGTTCAGTTCGTTTCAGGATCCTTTCGGTAGCTGGGGTTTTAGAGTGGAATTTAAGTTGGAAGCATGTGGGAGTTAAGTTGTTGTCTCGGCAGTTGCGTAGGAACAGGAGATCACATAAGATGGTGGCTCTTCGGATTTCTAGTTTCTCGTAGGTTCTTGTCAGCTGGAAGGTTTCCTCCCCGTAGAGGTGAGATATTTGCTTTCGTAGATTTTCACGGGTACAGGAATGCAGGTTTTGGTGTCTTCGGGTGTCTTCCCGTGTAAGAGTCGGGGTGTCTGTGCGACGTTTCGACGAGGTCTCACTCGTCATCTTCAGGCTGGTGCTTTCGGCTTCTTGTTACTGGAACAGAGCAGAATCTGGTGTTTGAGTTCCTATAAATACTGTTGAGGGGTGTGGTGTATAGCCTCCAACGTTCTGGGCAGAGAGGAAGTTCCTAGATTAGTGTGCCTCTTCTTCTTTTGTTCCTTAATTACTTGAGGGATATCTTGAGTGATTTCATGAGTGATATTCTGAATACCACTGGGTGGGTCATTAAGTGTAGATTAGTTGCTAAATCTCCAGAACCAAACGCCTGGCTGACAAAGACCACTTGACAACTGAGTTACAGAATCTCTCAAATGTGTTAATCGCCAATGGATACCAGAAAAACAGGGTTACGAAGCTAATCCAAAAAGAAACACCCCCCAAAAACCAAGACACAGAAGAAAACAATGGCATGGCCCTCCTTCCTTATATCAAGGGCACTACAGACAAAATCAGCAAAATCCTCCATAAACACAATATCAAAACAGCCTTCTGCACCAACCAAAAAATAGCCAATATCCTCAGAAACCCAAAAGACAAAATCCAGCTGGAAAACCAAGGGGTCTATGAAATACCCTGCAAAGTCTGCCCAGCCACGTACATTGGACAAACAAACAGACGAATAAATGCACGTATCGCAGAACACAAGAATGCCGTCAAAAAAGAAGAAAAAACTTCCTCTCTTTTCCAACACATGAAAGAAACAGGACACGAAATTAATTTTGCAGATTCCAAATTGCTCTTTAACATGGAACATCACCACAAGAGAATAATCATGGAAGCCATCGAGATAGAGAAACACCCTCACAACATGAACAAGCGTGACGACACGTCCCGCCTGCCAGACATCTGGAAATTAGCCCTCCCCACAAAAACCGACACCAGAACCAGAGGCACACAGAACGCCGTCACCAATCAACCACACCAGACCCAAACCCAGACCCTCTCCACAGACATATTACAGACTCCATCCAGTAGCCAAACTATAGTGGCACCTCCGGATGCTGCACCCCCCTGCAATCCCTACACAGATCTGGCTGGCACAAGGCACAAAACCACAGCTCGCCCCTATACACGAAGCCAAGCCAGAGCACAACTAAATGCAGCACAGCCATCTTCTCAGAAAAACTCTTCACAAGCTCAAGAGGTCAAGACACAAAAGCTTTAGCAACTAATCTACACTTAATGACCCACCCAGTGGTATTCAGAATATCACTCATGAAATCACTCAAGATATCCCTCAAGTAATTAAGGAACAAAAGAAGAAGAGGCACACTAATCTAGGAACTTCCTCTCTGCCCAGAACGTTGGAGGCTATACACCACACCCCTCAACAGTATTTATAGGAACTCAAACACCAGATTCTGCTCTGTTCCAGTAACAAGAAGCCGAAAGCACCAGCCTGAAGATGACGAGTGAGACCTCGTCGAAACGTCGCACAGACACCCCGACTCTTACACGGGAAGACACCCGAAGACACCAAAACCTGCATATATATATATATATATATATATATATATATATATATATATGCTTTCGTAGATTTTCACGGGTACAGGAATGCAGGTTTTGGTGTCTTCGGGTGTCTTCCCGTGTAAGAGTCGGGGTGTCTGGGCGACGTTTCGACGAGGACGTCCAGAAAGGGGACGTCACTTACAGACCTATTCCCAACTTACAGACCTATTCCCACTTACAGACCTATTCCCAACTCCCCTTTCTGGACGTCCTAATCTACAAAAAACCTGATGGCTCCCTAGGACACACTATCTACCGGAAAAAAACACACACCAACCGCTACTTACATGCACAATCACACCACCACCCTGCACAAATAAACTCCGTAGCCAAGACTCTCATCTCCAGAACCAAACGCCTGGCTGACAAAGACCACTTGACAACTGAGTTACAGAATCTCTCAAATGTGTTAATCGCCAATGGATACCAGAAAAACAGGGTTACGAAGCTAATCCAAAAAGAAACACCCCCCAAAAACCAAGACACAGAAGAAAACAATGGCATGGCCCTCCTCCCTTATATCAAGGGCACTACAGACAAAATTAGCAAAATCCTCCATAAACACAATATCAAAACAGCCTTCTGCACCAACCAAAAAATAGCCAATATCCTCAGAAACCCAAAAGACAAAATCCAGCTGGAAAACCAAGGGGTCTATGAAATACCCTGCAAAGTCTGCCCAGCCACGTACATTGGACAAACAAACAGACGAATAAATGCACGTATCGCAGAACACAAGAATGCCGTCAAAAAATAAGAAAAAACTTCCTCTCTTTTCCAACACATGAAAGAAACAGGACACGAAATTAATTTTGCAGATTCCAAATTGCTCTTTAACATGGAACATCACCACAAGAGAATAATCATGGAAGCCATCGAGATAGAGAAACACCCTCACAACATGAACAAGCGTGACGACACGTCCCGCCTGCCAGACATCTGGAAATTAGCCCTCCCCACAAAAACCGACACCAGAACCAGAGGCACACAGAACGCCGTCACCAATCAACCACACCAGACCCAAACCCAGACCCTCTCCACAGACATATTACAGACTCCATCCAGTAGCCAAACTATAGTGGCACCTCCGGATGCTGCACCCCCCTGCAATCCCTACACAGATCTGGCTGGCACAAGGCACAAAATCACAGCTCGCCCCTATACACGAAGCCAAGCCAGAGCACAACTAAATGCAGCACAGCCATCTTCTCAGAAAAACTCTTCACAAGCTCAAGAGGTCAAGACACGAAAGCTTTAGCAACTAATCTACACTTAATGACCCACCCAGTGGTATTCAGAATATCACTCATGAAATCACTCAAGATATCCCTCAAGTAATTAAGGAACAAAAGAAGAAAAGACACACTAATCTAGGAACTTCCTCTCTGCCCAGAACGTTGGAGGCTATACACCACACCCCTCAACAGTATTTATAGGAACTCAAACACCAGATTCTGCTCTGTTCCAGTAACAAGAAGCCGAAAGCACCAGCCTGAAGATGACGAGTGAGACCTTGTCGAAACGTCGCCCAGACACCCCGACTCTTACACGGGAAGACACCCGAAGACACCAAAACCTGCATATATATATATATATATATATATATATATATATATATATATATTTGCTTTCGTAGATTTTCACGGGTACAGGAATGCAGGTTTTGGTGTCTTCGGGTGTCAAGAAGCCGAAAGCACCAGCCTGAAGATGACGAGTGAGACCTCGTCGAAACGTCGCACAGACACCCCGACTCTTACACGGGAAGACACCCGAAGACACCAAAACCTATATATATATATATATATATAAAATATTGCAAAAACGCCTCCAGGCTTCAACAGCTGTTTTCAACAAATGAGGTTATCCGCATTTGTATGCTATGAAAAGTTGCACCGGTATTTCTCCCAGTCGTGTATGATTAGGATGTCTGTATGTATGCATGTAATGACGGGATCTGGTCTACAAATGAGCAATCCCTCAGTTCCCATCAGCCACCAACTCAAGGCGAGGGGCCCTAAGACAGACAGCTATTCTCTCAGCCCCCCATTTGCGGTATGGAGACAAAAATGATTTACCTTACAGGGTTGTGGTAAGAATTACAATATAATGTACAGTACGTGAAACATACTGAAGGCTAAAAAAAGTTTTGCATAAACTTCCTAAGTCGCCTAGAAACTTACCTGCCTTGGACAACTAATACAAGAATAATTATTAAATATTATTATTATTATTATTAGGCAGCCCTTAGCCACTTTCTGCTCTCAATCACTGAAGAATGGAGCAAAGTTTGCAGCTGTAAACATGGTTTCTGTGTGTGTGTGTGTGTGTGTGTGTGTGTGTGTGTGTGTGTATTAATAAGGCTTGACCTCAACACTTGCTGTCCTCAGATTTGAAATGTACATGCGTTGAAACCCAAATAAATTAATTTGAATAACAAGCAATAACTTATGAGGCACAGCCCATATTCTCTCCAAATCACTGCCACAGTTTTTGCCTATGCAATCCAGTCTACACTGTTTCCCACAGCAAGGCGTGGGTGTTGCCTGTCAATCACATTTTAAATCCACCCACCCTTGCTATTGGCTGAGCTGTTCTCATGTCATGATACACTGAGTCAATATGTACCCTCAGTTTACAGCCTGAAACTCATTAGGCCCTCAGGCAGCAGATGCAAGAAGCAGCTGCATATTGTAATACATCTGTATGTGTAATGTAGCCTGCACTAAGCTTGTCTGCTACCCTCAAGTGCTGTGGAGGATGTTGCCGTGTTTCTAACTTTGTACATGAAGGGACAGGCATCGTCTTGTCCTTTGCCTCAGGCAGCATAATATATTGAGCCATCTTTGTATTGCAGAACAATATACAGTGGTACCTCAGGATGCAAACGGGATCCGTCCTTTAACCCCGTTCGCATCCTGAATAGAACGTAAGACGCGACGGCGCGTCTGCCCGTGCATGGGTCACGTTTTGCCGCTTCCACGCATGCGCATGACGTCATTTTGAGCATCTGTGCATGCACGAGCGGCGAAACCTGGAAGTATCGCACTCCGTTACTCCCGGGTTGCCGCAGAGCGTAACCTGAAAACGCACAACCTGAAGCATATTTAACCCGAGGTATGACTGTACAGTAGTACGTGTTAAGTACTTAATTCGTTCCGGAGGCCTGTACTTAACCTGAAACTGTTCTTAACCTGAAGCACCACTTTAGCTAATGGGGCCTCCTGCTGCTGCCGCGCCGCCGGAGCACGATTTCTGTTCTCATCCTGAAGCAAAGTTCTTAACCTGAAGCACTATTTCTAGGTTAGCGGAGTCTGTAACCTGAAGCGTATATAACCCGAGGTACCACTGTATCTCTAATAGGACCATATATATTCCCGGTTGATGGTGTCCTTTCCCTATTTGTGGAATACCCTTTCTGATGAAATGTATCTGGCTGCCCCATTATTAACATTCAGGAGGAGTTTTAAAACTTTCCAGAGAGAAAATAACTTAGCTAACAGAATTCTTATCAGCCACCAATGCACAAGAGGAATTATATGGACACATTACCCAAAGGAGACTGTTTGGAAAACATTTCTCGGGAACTTAGGACTGACTAGGACATATTTGAAAAAGATGTAAGGTTGAAAAGGATCTATTTATAGCTGGTTGTTCTGCAGTGTTACTATTCAGTCATTTTTTTACATGTTTGTTCTTTGGAGTCCATTACATTATTCACATTTGTTGGTCTCATCGCTTATTGTGCTTAATGCATAGGAACCCTCAGGGCATATTAATTATACTGTATGGTTGGCAAAAAAAAGAGCAGAAGGACAAGGGTGCTTGGGAAGCAGATGATTCATGAGCTCAGAAACTGAGCAGGCAGGCAGGGGTAAATGGTAAAGGTAAAGGTAAAGGAATCCCTGACCATTAGGTCCAGTCGTGGCCGACTCTGGGGTTGCGGCGCTCATCTCGCTTTATTGGCCGAGGGAGCCGGCCGGGTCATGTGGCCAACATGACTAAGCCGCTTCTGGTGAACCAGAGCAGCGCACGGAAACGCCGTTTACCTTCCCGCAGGAGTGGTACCTATTTATCTAATTGCACTTTGAGGTGCTTTCGAACTGCTAGGTGGGCAGGAGCAGGGACTGAGCAACGGGAGCCCACCCCATCGTGGGGATTCGAACCGCCGACCTTCTGATCTGCAAGTCCTAGGCTCTGTGGTTTAACCCACAGCACCACCCGTGTCCCACAGGCAGTTAGGAGAAGACAAGCTAAAATGCACCTGATATTAACTGGCCAGCTACATTTGTGGATCGAACCGCACACAGCAGGAGAAAACCAACCTCCCTTTCAAATCAATGACAGGGTCACTGGAGTGGCCAAATTAATCTAGAGAAAATCCCTATTTGATATCAAATATGTGCTTACTTGGCTATAATTATAGACTACTCTTCAGAGTAGTAAACACAGTATAAAAAAATGAAACAATTAATTAATCCTCAGCGGACCAAGACAAGAAATCAGCAGCGAGCATTTGAATTCCTCTGCCCACTTACAGACCTATTCCCAAACTGCTATGTAAAAATATGTGTTTAAGCTGCCATATATAAAAAAAAAGTCAGGGAAAGAGGTAGTTCCACAAATGGGGGGCTACCACAGAGGAGACCTTCTCCTGCTTCACCCTGTAACAGGCCACCCCTGCTGTTGGGACCACACAAAGGGAGATATGGGAAAAGGCATTCCATTGGGTAATGATTATCTCTGTTTTCCTGCAATAACATCCCCATCATCAGAAACACTGCTTCCTTTGTTTGCTCTCAGGGCCCCCGGTTATGCTTGGTAGGGTCTTTCTGGATTTCAATCTCTGCCTCTGCTGTGAGGCACAGGGCAGCCCTGGCTGGACTCTAGACCCCAGAGAGCTAAACATTTAACAGGCAGGGGGCAAAGGTGAGCCTTGCAGGATGTTCTTTGCAGAGGTGGATTCTCCAAGTGAATTGCCTGCCATTCCCGCAATGGAGGGTCTGTGGTGCTATCTCTTCTACCTCTACGGGGTCCTTGTGGATGCTCTCTCCTTGTGTGAGGGTCCCGCGAAGCTGCATGCCAGCGAGCTGAACCGAGATCAGGTAGTTGAAGCCGATGGAGGGCAGCTGGGGTTGACGGCAGGTGGAAGCCTCTTAAATGTCCTGAAGGAGCGTCTCCACCCCCATCGTTCAGCCCGGACACTGAGGTCCAGCGCTGAGGGCCTTCTGGCGGTTCCCTCATTGCGAGAAGTGAGGTTACAGGGAACCAGGCAGAGGGCCTTCTTGGTAGTGGCACCCACCCTGTGGAACACCCTCCTTTCAGATGTGAAGGAAATAAGCAGCTACCCTATCTTTAAAAAACATCTGAAGGCAGCCCTGTTTAGGGAAGTTTTTTAATATTTAATGCTGTATTGTTTTTAACACTCAATTGGGAGCCGCCCATAATTAAAATGCTTCTGTGTTCAAGCAGGTAGAACCCTTGACGAATGAGGAGACCTTCATCCAGCATTTGGGGGGTGGGGAGACAAAATGCACATTATTATTATCACTATTAATCCTACTATTATTTTCCCATCACAGTGGAATCTTGGTTCTCGAACACTGAAAACCTAGAAGTAAGTGTTCCGGTTTTCAAACATTTTTCAGAACCCAAAGGTCTGATGCGGCTATCAGCTATTGTTTCCGGTGCTCTTATACCAATCGGAAGCCACACTTTGGTTTTCGAACGTTTCGGGAGTTGAATGGACTTTCGGAACGGATTATGTTCAAGAACCAAGGTACCACTGTATTTTTTTTACCACCCCCCCCCCCCAGTAGAGGAGGTTTATCAGAGGTGGCTTTAAGGAAGTGCAACAGCTTTGGTCGTGCTGGTTCGGAGCCTCAGGGGCACTGCAATTATTGTGTAGGATGGAAGGCAAGAGGCGGGGGGTGGGGGGTTAATTTAGGCATTGCTGCTGAAAGTTGAGACCTGCCACTGGGTTCAGGGGGCTCGCAGGAGGTGGAAAGGGGGAGAAAGTCTCATTGTGCAAGCAGACCTCATTCTGTACACACGTACATCAATGAGTGTCATGTTTAATTCCACCCCCTGTCCTTCTGCTTTTTAATTATTTTAATCAGGTTTTTTTTGGGGGGGGGCTTTGGAGGTTTGTTTGCTAAGTGGCTATTTCCTGCATTTATGATTTATAGCCAACTAACTTTTACTCAGAGTAGACCCATTAAAATTAATGTGCCTAAGTTAGGCATAGCCATTAATTTTAATGTAAGGCTGTCATATGTCCAGAATTTCCTGGACATATCTGAGATTTGTCCAGATGGAATTTCTGAAAATCAGTAAAATGTTCGGGAAGAACCAGGCGTATGGCAACCCATCTCGGAAGTGTTGATTTTTTGCCAAATTTCCTTTAAAAAAAAATAGCTAAAAAACGTCATTGGGGGGTGGGGAGCTCAACAACTTTTGTATCCAGATTTTCACTTTTTGAAATATGGCAACCCTATTTTAATGGCTCCCCTCTGAGTAGGACTAACAGTGGCCATGGCCATGTAGGTGGGGGTTCTTAGCATCACCATTTTCTTCTTCTGTGAAATGGGTATTTTGTGGTGCTCGTTATACGTTATCAGGTTTTGAAATGTGCCCTGGGCCAAAGAAGGTTGGGAATACCTTGGGAAAGAGCCATCCAAGTTAAAAGACACAGTTTTTGCATGTAACATGTAGTTTGGCCCAAGGCCAAGACATCTGAGGCGAACCACAAAATGTGGCCCCACCTGCAGCCAGGGAAGAAGGGATGAGTGAAGGTCTACACCAGGAAAAAGGGAGAAATTAATTTCTACTTTGGGAACAAGGGAAAAGTAAAGATCTATACAATGGTACCTCGGGTTAAGAACATCTGAAGGCAGCCCTGTTTAGGGAAGCTTTTAATGTTTGATATATTACAGTATTTTAATATTTTTTTGGAAGCCGCCCAGAGTGGCTGGGGAAGCCCAACCAGATGGGTGGGGTATAAATAAATTATTATTATTATTATTATTATTATTATTATTATTATTATTATTAAAGAACTTAATTCGTTCTGGAGGTCTGTTCTTAACCTGAAACTGTTCTTAACCTGAGGTACCACTTTAGCTAATGGGGCCTCCCACTGCCACCATCACATGATTTCTATTCTCATCCTGAAGCAAAGTTCTTAACCCAAGGCATTATTTCTGGGTTAGCGGAGTCTGTAACCTGAAGCGTCTGTAACCTAAAGCGCCTGTAACCCGAGGTACCACTGTACTGAAAACAAGGTGTGGGAATCAAACCAACCTTATCCAATGGTTGAAGTGAGAATTAAAGGTCATGTCACTGCAGAAGAAGCAGGTGACGCATTTCTTTGAGGCTGAATCTGCTGTTCCTGTGGATCCTGCCACCTGAGGCAGCTGCCTCACCTTGCCTCATGGGTGTGCTGGCCCTGCTTTGTCCCCAGGTGTGACTCAGTTCTCCCCTTTGCAGTATATTGGCAGGTGGTTCTTCATTGCAGCAGCCGCAGCATCACCTTCCTCACTGGAGACGTTCGCCAGCACTGACAGCAGCCTCTTCAGCATGACACAAACCAGCAGCCCAGAGCGGTTGCAACTGGAAGCTGCCATCCGACTGTGAGTTCCTTTTCCCCTTTGGCCCTTTCCCCGCAAAACACACTACTTTCCCAGGGGACCCAGGCTGAGCAAAGGCTCTCCAGGGCCGGTGTAGGGAAATAACAAAGAAGAGGCACAAATACAAGATGGGTGACACCTGGCTTGAGAGCAGTACATGAGAAAAGGATCTAGGAGTCTTGGTTGACCACAAACTTGACATGAGCCAACAGTGTGACGCGGCAGCTAAAAAAGCCAATGCAATTCTGGGCTGCATCAATAGGAGTATAGCATCTAGATCAAGGGAAGTAATAGTGCCACTGTATTCTGCTCTGGTCAGACCTCACCTGGAGTACTGTGTCCAGTTCTGGGCACCACAGTTCAAGAAGAACACTGACAAACTGGAACGTGTCCAGAGGAGGGCAACCAAAATGGTCAAAGGCCTGGAAACGATGCCTTATGAGGAACGGCTAAGGGAGCTGGGCATGTTTAGCCTGGAGAAGAGGAGGTTAAGGGGTGATATGATAGCCATGTTCAAATATATAAAAGGATGTCACATAGAGGAGGGAGAAAGGTTGTTTTCTGCTGCTCCAGAGAAGCAGACACGGAGCAATGGATCTAAACTACAAGAAAGAAGATTCCACCTAAACATATGAAGAACTTCCTGACAGTAAGAGCTGTTCGACAGTGGAATTTGCTGCCAAGGAGTGTGGTGGAATCTCCTGCTTTGGAGGTCTTTAAGCAGAGGCTTGACAACCATATGTCAGGAGTGCTCTGATGGTGTTTCCTGCTTGGCAGGGGGTTGGACTCGATGGCCCTTGTGGTCTCTTCCAACTCTATGATTCTATGATTCTAAGACTGTTTCTCGAGCATGTGCAGAGCACAGGACTCAAGATGTTTCGACAAGGCAAAAGATCCAAATGGGACTCTCTACGTAGGACTCCCCACCTGCTCTGTGGATACCTTGAGGGGAGGGGGAGATCAGAGATT
Organism: Podarcis vaucheri; assembly: GCF_965113315.1. Classification (NCBI taxonomy): domain Eukaryota; kingdom Metazoa; phylum Chordata; class Lepidosauria; order Squamata; family Lacertidae; genus Podarcis; species Podarcis vaucheri. The sequence continues at coordinate 119,202,669 of NC_138760.1, forward strand.
TTGTAGGAGAGGATCCCCCAAGTTGGTAGTGTTGTAGAAAAAATTGGAGTTGGCAGAGAATCGAATCCCGTTGCTCGGTCCCTGCTCATGCCAACCTAGCAGTTCGAAAGCACGTCAAAGTGCAAGTAGATAAATAGGTACCACTCCGGCGGGAAGGTAAACAGCATTTCCGTGCGCTGCTCTGATTCGCCAGAAACGGCTTAGTCGTGCTGGCCACATGACCCGGAAGCTGTACACCGTCTCCCTCGGCCAATAAAGCGAGATGAGCGCTGCAACCCCAGAGTCGGGCACGACTGGACCTAATGGTCAGGGGTCCCTTTACCTTTACCTAAGTCCGTTATCAGTCAGAGAGAAATGGATGGAAGCAGGAAGTCTGAGCAAGGAAGATATTTATTTTTCTGTTGCAACAGTGCCTCTGCCCCGCTTTGCAAGGAGGCAAGGACCCAGAACAAGATGTACAAGAACTTTTAAAGGCTTTAGAAATTGCCCAATCTCTTAGCCAAAAACCAGCCAAAAGCATCACACAAGCATCACAGGAGGAGGTGGGTCTACAACAGAAATTTGCGCGTGTAACTCATCTCCTGTCTGTCAAGGTACCTGAGAATGTTTGCTGGCGATTGTTTCCTGGCTAGTCAGGGCTATTCCTCCCAAATGGTAAATACCTACTGATACACAGTAGATTCTCTTTTGACAGGTCTGCTTTGCCTTTAACAAATACTTGCCAGACCGATTTGCAGGATCTGCAAGTGAAAGAAAATATTGGAAAAGGTTTCCCAAGATGAGAGGAAATGGCTTCGGGATTGCTCAAATGAACTCAAATGAAGCGTAATTTTCTCAGGGAATATTTCCTAAATTTTGAAAGGCGACAGATTGGTTTTCTGCGGAGTGTGTTTCCCCAATGTCTGTGCACCCTAAGTTTTAAAATAACAGTAGACACCCCCAGTCCTTGCAGAAGAACACTGGGAGGAGGTCACACCAAAAAAGGCCAGGTCCATGCGCTGGTGCTTACAATGGAAGAACCAACACCAGGAGCTGGCATCATTGGGCATTTGCCAAGGCCCCACTGCCACTCTGGAGATGCCTGGCTTTGCTGTTGTTGGCTAATCGCCTATGTTTTCTGGACATGCATCACCCACATGCCTTCTGCTGTGCCCCTGAAGGTGCGCAGTCTGGGAGTCATTCTGTACTCGCAGCTGTCCATGGAGGCGCAGGTCAATTCTGTGTCCAGGGCAGTTGTTTACCAGCTCCATCTGGTACGCAGGCTGAGACCCTACCTGCCCATAGACTGTCTCGCCAGAGTGGTGCATGCTCTGGTTATCTCCCGCTTGGACTACTGCAATGCGCTCTACGTGGGGCTACCTTTGAAGGTGACCCGGAAACTACAACTAATCCAGAAAGCAGCAGCTAGACTGGTGACTGGGAGCGGCCGCCGAGGCCACATAACACTGGTCTTGAAAGACCTACATTGGCTCCCAGTACGTTTCCGAGCACAATTCCGAGCACAAGTGTTGGTGCTGACCTTTAAAGCCCTAAACGGCCTCGGCCCTGTATACCTGAAGGAGCGTCTCCACCCCCATCATTCTGCCTGGACACTGAGGTCCAGCACCGAGGGCCTTCTGGTGGTTCCCTCACTGCGAGAAGCCAAGTTACAGGGAACCAGGCAGAGGGCCTCCTCGGTAGTGGCGAACGCCCTCCCACCAGATGTCAAAGAGAACAACAACTACCAAACTTTTAGAAGGCATCTGAAGGCAGCCCTGTTTAGGGAAGGTTTTAATGTTTGATGGACTACTGTATTTTAATATTTTGTTGGAAGGAGCCCAGAGTGGCTGGGGAAACCCAGCCAGATGGGCAGGGTGTAAATAATAATTCTTCTTCTTCTTCTTCTTCTTCTTCTTCTTCTTCTTCGTCTTCGTCTTCGTCTTCGTCTTCGTCTTCTTCTTCTCTGTGGGGGGTGGGGAGCCGTATCACTGTCCTTCCATAGCCCTTTTCTTCCATCTGTCCAAATCACTTTTTTTCAAGGAAAAATCTAGATGGGTACTTTGCCAAAGATGCATGTTGTAGCTATGAGAAATCCTGGTATTTAATTGAGTGTATTGTTACGTCAGCTGGAGTGATATTGAAAAATATGCAGGATTTAAAAATAAATTAAGAGGTAACATGTTCAGAGGCCCCCCCCCCAAGGCCTCTCAGTTGTCTCTGACACCCTGCCTTACCAAACCTACCTCAAAGAATCCATTACATTTGGCTGTTTAGCCATCTATCCATCTCTCTCTCTCTCTCTCTCTCTCTCTCTCTCTCTCTCTCAGGAAGACAGGCCAATGTGTTCCCAAATCATGGATTTACTTACTTAAGGAGCAGAGTGCTGATCTGGCTACAGAAGGTAAGGCAGAACTTCCTTTTCTAATGGCTCCTTTGACAAGCCCACTCTCAAAGCTGAGCTCAGAACAGGACTGGCCCTCTCAGCAGGCAGAGGGTGGAGCGTTGCAGGTAGGGAGAAGCAGCAGCAAGGTGTTTAGGGGGCAGGACTGCGAGTGTCATGTGGCCTGCCGACTGCATACCTCAGGAGCCGCTGAAGACACTGCCCGTTTTTGTTGTTTTTCCGAAGTAGTCCTTTTTATTATTTGCTGTTCAAGTCCTTTTGCGTTTTGAAGGTGGTAACGTTCTTGTTCACGGGGATTAAGTTAAACTCTTAAGAAAATTCTACAGTGGAAGGAGAACTTCTTACAATCGCCCTCTGAAAATAAAACATTCACTTGTCAGCTAGCAGAGACCAGGAGCTGAAGCAGTAAGAGCAGAAATCCACATTTCAATTACCGTATTTTTTGCTCTATAAGACTCACTTTTTCCCTCCTAAAAAGTAAGGGGAAATGTGTGTGCATATTATGGAGCGAATGCAGGCTGCGCAGCTATCCCAGAAGCCAGAACAGCAAGAGGGATTGCTGCTTTCACTGCGCAGCGATCCATCTTGCTGTTCTGGCTCCTGAGATTCAGAATTTTTTCTTTCTTGTTTTCCTCCTCCAAAAACTAGGTGCGTCTTGTGGTCTGGTGCGTCTTATAGAGCGAAAAATACAGTAGGTTTTGGTTTCTGTCCCACAGAGACCACAGCAGCCCCACTTTGATGCTCTTTGTTCTCCAACTTACACAAGTCAAGTGATCCTCCTCCCAAGTAGCACACAGTGCCCTTTGGTTTCTTCTTTGAGCCCAGGGTTGCATCTAATGGAAGTGTTTGAATGCATCCAGCATAGGTGCATTTTTTGTGTAGATATACTGCACTGCCAGACGATTATCAAATGTAGTTTAAACAAACTGTATTAAAAATAGATGCTGCTCCCCAACCTCCCATGTTTCCGGGGAGGGGGGGAGTTGCTCCAGTCTCCAGTGTTTTTGGTAGCAACAATCTCAACAAAACTAGTTGTTTGTTTGGTAAACTTTGTTTAGACACTGCCCGTGTTGATCTAAGATTAATCCGCAAATCCAGCCAGCTTCTCTGTGTGGAAATGGGAGGAGAATGTCATCTGCTCTGATGGTGTTTCCTGCTTGGCAGGGGGTTGGACTCGATGGCCCTTGTGGTCTCTTCCAACTCTATGATTCTATGATTCTTGTCCTTCTCCTCCTGCAGCAAAATGTCTCGGGCCAGCCCCAGTTCAGAAAAATAGCATGGTATAGCCCAGTGTTTCCCAAACGTTTTTGGGCAACGGCACACCTGTTTACCGGAAAAAAATCTCGCGGCACACCACCATTAAAGCCCCGCCCCGTGACGTCAGCGCACAGCGTCACGCCGGGAGGGACGCACAAAAGTGAAAGTTTTTTCCCTCCCCCTTGCCGGGGTGGGAGGAGGCAGCAGAGCGAGGGACTCAGGGACGGCGGCAGCTGAGGCGGCCACCCCTCGACGCCGTCCCAAAAGCCGCCAAAAAGCCCTAAAAAAAGAGGAGCAGCACAAAAAACACACCACACACGGGGGGCGTGTTCTAATTTGCTTCTAACTCCGGGTTAGAGCGCAGCACGTGGAGGATGGGTGGGGAAAGAGAGAGGAGGCGCACTGATAGAACGCCAGGCACGGGGGCCGCCAGGGAGAGCCAGCGCGCGCCCCACCCCGGACGCTCGCGGCCACCGCCATCCCTCCCTCCCAGGGAAGGCGGGATTAGAGCAAGCGCCCGGGCAGCAAGAAGCGCGCGCGCGCCGGCCCTGCCCTGGATCCCTCAGAACCGCCAGTCTCTGGGAAAGTGGGCGTGGCTTCAGAACTCTCAGGCAGCAGCACCCGCCGCCCGGCAAGGCTTCCCATTGGGAGGCGCGAATGCTTTAGTGGGCGGGGATTGGTGCAAATATAGGCAGGGCGGGCTGAGAGGAGGAGCCGCCGCCGAGGAGCAGCGACACCAGCAGCGTTTCCTCTCCCCCATCCCCTCCCGTGTCAACAAGCGGGGCGCCTGCGCCGGGGGTTTGCGCGTCAGGCAGGCAGCCAGGCAGGCAGACGGCGAGAGCCCCGCGCTGGGCGGCCGCTGCTCGCCGCCGCCGCCCCGCCTCTCGCCGCCCGACTCGCCCGCCTCCCTCCCACGGCACACCAGGCAACGTCTGGCGGCACACTAGTGTGCCGCGGAACACCGGTTGGGAAACACTGGTATAGCCTTTGTTAGCAAATGAGAAATGAAAGCTAGGAGCTAAATGGCACCTTAAACCTAGGTTATGGGCGCAGCAACGGAATGTCTAGGCACACTTTTTTTATAACAAGAATACAAAGCTGAAAATGAGTGGACTGCGCTAAAATATTCTATTCATTTTCACATGGTCTAGTCCTTCCCCTGCCCACCCCCCTAATATTCTTAAGAGGGTCTCTTCTCCAGTCTGCAGAGAGTAGCTGGACGTGCGGAGGCAGGAAAAGGCCCTCCTTTCCTTCCACTCTGCAGTTTTAATAGGCACAGTACCACACCCAGAGCTCGCACTAATGAAATTATCCATCCAAAATGCACCTAGAACAATGGGAGTTTTGAACGTTGGGTATATCCCAATACCCTGTGCCCAAGGTTTTCTGTTTTTGTATAGCCCTACTGGGACTGAGGTGGCATTAAATCCTGCTGTATTTGGGTGGCGCTGTGGGTTAAACCACAGAGCCTAGGACTTGCCGATCAGAAGGTTGGTGGTTTGAATCCCCGCGACGGGGTGAGCTCCCGTTGCTCGGTCCCTGCTCCTGCCAACCTAGCAGTTCGAAAGCACATCAAAGTGCAAGTAGATAAATGGCGGGAAGGTAAACAGCGTTTCCGTGTGCTGCTCTGGTTCGCCAGAAGCGGCTTAGTCATGCTGGCCACATGACCCAGAAGATGTACGCCAGCTTCCTCGGCCAATAAAGTGAGATGAGCGCCGCAACCCCAGAGTCGTCCACGACTGGACCTAATGGTCAGGGGTCCCTTTACCCTTTACCTTTACTAGGCCTGGGGTGGCATTAAATCCTGCTGCATTTGGCTGCATGCCCCAGTAACCCACAGGGAACTAGGGTGCGCAGCCATACTGAGCAGTCCTGCTTCACTGTCTACGTGCTCTGCCTCCCTGCAAAGTGAACTATCTTAACATGAGCTGGGCTTCCAGGATATTGATAAAGGTAAAGGGACCCCTGACCATTCGGTGCAGTCGTGGCCGACTTTGGGGTTGCGGTGCTCATCTCGCTTTATTGGCCGAGGGAGCCGACGTACAGCTTCCGGGTCATGTGGCCAGCATGACTAAGCCGTTTCTGGCGAACCAGAGCAGCGCACGGAAATGCTGTATACCTTCCCGCCGGAGGGGTACCTATTTATCTGCTTGCACTTTGATGTGCTTTCGAACTGCTAGGTTGGCAGGGCAGGGACTGAGCAATGGGAGCTCACCCTGTCGCGAGGATTCGAACCGCCAACCTTCTGATCAGCAAGTCCTAGGCTCTGTGGTTGAACCCACAGCACCACCCTCAATTTACCTCTACATTCAGTTGCTTGAATTTGTTTGGTATGTACCTCGACTTGAGTAAATGGGTTATTTTTCTCACCTGCATTCTGAAGTGGTATAGTCCTGGGAAGGCTGCACCATGGAAATCTGTGCATCAGCCTGCAGCCTCGACCTGCAGCTCCCATCTCTCTTGACCTATGAACATGTTTCTTTCTCTCCGACTTCCCCACTCCAGGCCGCCCTCACATGAGGACAGAGCTGTTCTCTGGCAGGTGCCCTGACTCCATCATTGTCCAGGAAACAGACCGAGACTACCAGAGGATCCTTCTGTATTGTGAGTCCCTCATCCACAGATGTCTGAACTGGGGAGCTTAATTGGGTTAGAGCTGGGGTCAGCAAACTTTTTCAGCAGGGGGCCGGTCCACTGTCCCTCAGACCTTGTGGGGGGCTGGACTATATTTTTTTGAGGGGGGGAGAAATGAACAAATTCCTATGCCCTACAAATAACCCAGAGATGAGAGTCCCCGATTATAAAAACATAGAAAATGGGAGATACATAGCCACTCCAGCAACATATCTCTATATCCTCGCATCCAGAAACGCAAGAAGGGCTTTTACTCTTGCTAGAAGTTCAGCCTTGCTCTCACCGGTTCTGGAAGTCTCCTATAGAAGAGTCCTGTACGCACAGAGACTTTGCGCCTGCCCATTGGGGGAAATAGGAAGCCCCAAACACACCCCGTATTTTTCGCTCCATAAGACGCACCTGACCATAAGATGCACCTAGTTTTTAGAGGGGGAAAGCAAGGGGGGGGAATTCTGCGCAGAGCATATAAGCGACTCTTGCCTTTCTTGCTTTAAACCCTTCCGTCCCTCCTCCCACTTCGCCGAGAAGCCAGCAGAGCAAGCTGTGCAGCTCTCGCTGAAGCCAGCAGAGCAAGAGCGACAGCTGCACAGCGCCTTTTCTGCTGACTTCCCAGCAAAGCGGGATGAGGGACGAAAGGGAGCCCTTACAAGGGATTGCTGAGCAGAGCCTGGCTTTTCCGGGAGGTGGGGGAAAGGACAGAGGGCAGCCCGTCAGTCCCTTCTCCCACCTTGCGGAAAATCTTTAAAGAGAGCACGGCTCCAGCAAGAGCCTCCCGCCTGCATTCGCTCCATAAGATGCACACACATTTCACCTTACTTTTTAGGAGGAAAAAAGTGTGTCTTATGGAGTGAAAAATACGGTATTTTTTAGATGTCCTTTTTATGCTGACATTTGTAGAGACACCGTTGATCCTTTGCTGAAGAGGCTCGCTGATCTTTCAGACAAGTCTAACCCAGAGATGCATTTTAAATAAAAGCACACATTCCACTCATGTAAAAACACGCTGATTCCTGGACTGTCCGCGGGCCGGATTTAGAAGGCGATTGGGCCAAATCTGGCCCCGGGCCTTAGTTTGCCTACCCATGGGTTAGGGTAACGAATCTTGGAATTGAAATGTCCTTGCATCTGAGCTGCGCTCGTCCTTTCTCCCCAGCCCGAGTCCTCCACCCTGCTGAGGGCTGTATTTCTGATTTCAAAGGCAAAGCTTCCTGCCTTGACATGAACGAATTCCTGCTTATACCCAGGACCCAAGGTAGGTATTACTAGTGAACTGGGTGATGCTTTACCTGTTGTTGCAACTTTTCCGCTTTTAGCATCTCTCAGATGGAGGGTGGTCACAAATGCATCACCCCAAAGAGAGGACAAAAGAAAACACAGATAGGTTCACTTATACAGTGGTACTTATACACCTTGGTTCTCAAACTTAATCCGTTCCGGAAGTCCGTTCCAAAACCAAAGCGTTCCTAAACCAAGGCGCGCTTTCCCATAGAAAGCAATGCAAAACGGATTAAACCGTTCTGTGCTTTTAAAAATAGCCCCCCCCAAAAAAACAGCAATTTAACTATTTTACTATCTAACGAGACCGTTGATCCATAAAATGAAAGCAATAATCAATGTACTGTACTACAAAATAAATAAGACAGTATTGTAGATGATAAAAATTAAAATTAAACGATAGTCATTGTTTGGGCGGGGGTTTTTTAAATCCATTTCTGCAGTCACGCAATCAATAAGTAGCTGAACTGGGCTCCACACAGTGGCAAAAACAAATTAAACAAAAAAGAATCAAAAACAAAAATGCAAAATAAATAGTTTTTTTTAAAAAGCGCCTAACTTAATCCGTTCTGGAAGTCCGTTTGACTTCTGAAATGTTCGAAAACCAAGGCGCAGCTTCTGATTGGTGCAGGTGCCCTGTAAACAATAGCCGACAGCCGCATCGGACGTTCGGCTTCTGAAAAATGTTCGGAAACCGGAACACTTACTTCCGGGTTTTCGGCGTTTGAGAACCAAGGCGTTTGAGTACCAAGGCATTTGAGAACCAAGGTACCGCTGAATATGGATTGATGCAAACTTGGAAATAATTATTAGGATTTAGATAGCAGTACTGTACAACATGTCTCTCGCCACGGTGGGGAAGACCACTGAGTCTGTTGCCCAGGTGGTAACCGCCGATGGGCAACTTCCAAGCCCCCTCCCCATGCTTCTTTCTTTTGCACCTCCAAACTGGATTTGGACTGGAGAGCTTTTCCGATGGAGGACTGTTTCAAACAGCGGACAGTCCTTTGCAATGTAGGGCGCCTAGTCAACCTTAGTCAGATGTGACTGCTCCTTTCTACAGAGGCTGTTTCCGAAGCACCCCAAAATCAAGATTGTGTACCCCACACTTGCCCTAAGCAAAGCGATATCTTGTCATTATAGCTCAGCTACAACATCCCAGAGTTAGAGGAGAGCAAGATTTCTTGTCCGTGACACACCCGGCTATGAAAACAACTTCACATTCCCATCCCTCGCTCTGCCCTGCAGACTCAAAATTCACTTCTGGATTCCAAAGACCGGAGTCACAACTAACTTTGCAAACGTTTGTGTACTAATCCTCATTGGCCTTCTCTCTTTCTCTCTTTCAGGTGCCTGTGAATTCCAAGCATTTTGACCTCAAACTCCTTGGGTAAGATAAGCCATCCTGTCCCCAACCCAAATACATATTTGACTTCCCTACCATCCTAAAATCACCATCTCCCTGTGGTATGAGTCAAACCTTAGGGTGCCTAATAGTAAAGAAATGTCCCTGATCCTATAGATCAGGGTTGGCTTCTAGCTCCCCTTTTTTTTTTCTTGGAATAAATTTTATTAGATTTTATAAAGAGAGATACAAAGATGATGATCAAACATGTTTTTTGGCTAAACAAATACGTTGATCTAGGTAAAATTAAAATATAGATCCAGAGGAAAAGAAGGTGAAAAGAAAAAGAGAGAGAGAGAGAGAGAGAGAGAGAGAGAGAGAGAAGGATTAAAATAGAGAGAAAATAAATAAATAAGGTTAAGATACTAAAGCACTTCTGGTTCTTCATCTGTCAGCTATATATAAACAATATTCAACTCATCTGCTTCAATATAACACTCAACACAACTGCTTTTTATAAGTAAACATTCTCTTCAGCCTTCAAACCCAAATGCCATTACAGTCATACCTTGGAAGCTGAACGCCTTGCAACTCGAACGTTTTGGCTCCCAAACACCACAAACCCAGGAGCTTCCTGCAGCCAATTGGAAGCCACACCTTGGTTTCCGAACGTTTTGAAAGTTGAACGGACTTCCGGAATGGAGTCCTTTCGACATCCAAGATACAACTGTATTTATTTTTCACACCAAAAGCACTCAGGGCTGATTTCCTTAAAAATGGATAGGTTTGATCTTCTTGCAGTCCATGGGACTCTCAAGAGTCTCCTCCAGCACCATAATTCAAAAGCATCAATTCTTCGGCGATCAGCCTTCTTTATGGTCCAGCTCTCACTTCCATAAATCACTATTGGGAAAACCATCGCTTTAACTATACGGACCTTTGTTGGCAAGGTGATGTCTCTGCTTTTTAAGATGCTGTCTAGAATGGGAATTAGTAGACCCAATTTGCTCACGTTCATTAATTTTAATGGCGCTACTCTTGAGTGGAACTTAGTTCAGTGCCACCCAAAGGAAGATGCCTCATTCAGAGTCAGACAACCGGCCAAGCTAGCTCACTGGCTGGCTCTGGCTTTCCAGGGTTTCAGGCAGGAGACAAGCGTAGCCCTGGCCTGGAGAAGCTGGGGTCTGAACCTGGGACCTTCTGGATGCAGGGCAGCTGCGCTGTCACCGAGCTACATCCCTTCCCCAGCTTGCAGGCGAACGTCTGTGGCTCAGCAATATCAGCCTGCCCCTGGAATGCAGGGCTGCTTTGTGAATTCTTCTCCAGGGTGGGTCACAGCCTCAAGTTCACGCAGGGGAAACCAGGAGGGCCTTAGCAAAAGGGCCAGAGCTCAGTCAGTAGAAGTGTTCGAAGTTATGAAGAGCACGGGGGCAGAACGGTTTTTCTCCATCTCTCAATACTGCCGGACCCGGGCTCATCAACTGAAGCTGAATCTCGCAAGCTTCAGGCAAAAGAAAGGGCTTTTGCATAAATGGTGCATTTTGCTCACACAGGAAGTAGCGAAGATGGGCAGTGACTCAGGGTGGTTGTGAAAGAGGATCAGACAAATTCATGAAGGATGAAGCAATCAGTGGCTACTAGATGAGGCTCAAAACATTTGTGTCAGTACACGTTTAACGCTGCACCATGGTTAGGTTGGAAAAGGCAGAGGAGGGGAGATTTGCATACAATGCCCAGCAGAGAAAGGATTGTACAACAAGCCTCCAGGGCACTCCTGATCTCGTAACAGACGCCGGGAGTCATCGACAGGCAATTTTGCTTTTTGGTATCTTCTTACCAGTTCCCCAGTTGCTCACGAAACCAATGAAATACAAAACCTCAGATTCTTTCAGTACCAACCCTCCTCATTCCTTCCTTTCTTGTTTTCACCTCAGCTTTGGACCCGCTGCGGCTGGACTTAACCGTATACAGAAGTTCGTTTGCCTCACTCACTGGGGATGCGGGTGGTTTTACACGTCTTGTGGTGTTGAATAAAATTCCTTTGAGCCAAAAGTTGACTTCCAGGTCTCTGTGTCCGGCCTCTGGGATTCTCCTCAGACCACGCACTTCCTCAAGTGCTTTTGCCTGGCTGGAATGTGTCCCTTAACTGCGGTAATGCCTCTTGCTTGTCTGCATGGAGAGGTGTGTGCTTGTGTGTATGTGTGTGTGGATAGAAACCCAACTTTTGTGTGGCTAGAATGCAGCAAACACAGGACGCGGGTGGCGCTGTGGGTTAAACCACAGAGCCTAGGACTTGCCGATCAGAAGGTCGGCGGTTCGAATCCCCGCGACGGGGTGAGCTCACGTTGCTCGGTCCCTGCTCCTGCCAACCTAGCAGTTCGAAAGCACGTCAAAGTGCAAGTAGATAAATAGGTACCGCTCTGGCGGGAAGGAAAACAGCGTTTCCATGCGCTGCTCTGGTTAGTCATGCTGGCCACATGATCCGGAAGCTGTACACCGGTTCTTTAAAAAAAGGGGGGGGGGAGGGAGAATGCAGCAAACTGCACCAAGCAGTGAAGGATAGCTCAGTTTGCAGAACACAAGACTTAATTGGCAGGGTTCGAGCCCCCATGTTGGGCAAAAATATTCCTGCATTGCAGGAGGTTGGACTAAATGATCCTTGTGGTTCCTTCCAGCTCTATGATTCTGTGATTAGTCACATCAGTTGCTCCTCCCATTTTTTGTCTCTGGCCCCACCCACTACTAGCATGGTCCCCACAAAGGAATTCGGCCAAAAGTATGTTCACCCCGCCACCCTGCTATAGTATTTTATTGCATACAATTCCATACAATAAAATACAAAACAAGAAAATAAAAGAAGCAATAAAAATGCAATTAAAAATCGACATGAATATTTCGCATGATGTATGAACTGCCTCCCGTGTTCCACCACAAATACACATAGACACACAGTGTTAATGAATGAAGTTTGTGGGCCCTGCTGTAAATCATTTTGCCTCCCAGCTGAGTTATGAAAAGTGACAGCAAGCCCAGCTGAAAGGAGGAAGGGGGGGAAGGCAGGGACCCACAGCGCAGGGGGTATTTGCTGACGAGCACTGGTAGCCTCCAGAGGAATGATGAACCCCTTTCTTCCCTCTCCTCCAGTAAAAACTGCCTGATTGCTGTCCAGGCTTTATCCAGTTGCCATGAGAACCAGCAATACGTACAATTGTAGGTCGCTCCGGTTGCAACTGAGAATCGCAGAGCCTCGCATTGTTCTTTGAAGTTTCCCTTTTATTTAAATATATAGATATATAGATATATTGACACAGGTTGGAAAAATAAACGAATCCAAATCAACAGTGTTTTAAACTGTTAAAACAGCAGTCAGGATATAGATACACAGGTTAGTTTACGCAGTTCTCCCGCCTGCAGCCGACCCCTACACACAACCAATGCGTTCGCAAGTAAAACAGGGTAATTTGGTCCCCACCCAATGAAGAAAATGACCACTATGCTTCCAAAATCACAAACGGCAACACACTTTCTCAGGCACTGGGGAACATCTAGAGTGGTGCATGACCAAACTGGACAGGGAAGAGGTATATTTTGGCTCTCAAGGGGTTGCAGAGATGTACCGTTTTGCGGAGACACAGAGGCACCCAGCCTCCTCCTGCTGTTCATGAAGCACACACAGTTATTATTATTTTCTCTTGACCTTCCCTTCACTGGCAAACTCCTCACAGTTTTCATAACAATGCTGCCTCAGGATGGAGCCTATTAAAATTCTAGCGTCTCCCTCCCTCCTATGCAGAATAGCACAGCCAGCGGTGCGATGATACAGGTGCATTATGTTTCAGCAGGAACCTCGCAGGCGGCTACTGGCTAGTATGTGTGACGCCACTCACACCCTTCAGTACCTGCCATTTTGAGATCGATTCGTACACAGTATAAATTTGCTGAGGAATTACTAGGTTTCCCAAATAAGCACTCTGGTAATCCCAGTAAGCGAGGCGGCGAGGGTTTTTTTGTTTTTTAAGAGCACTGCGTTGCATTGAAACCAACATAAGAAGTCAGTCACTACTAAGAGGGTGGAACGTCACATTATGTGGAAAAAAACGCAGGATTTCCAGCTTCGTCTGTTCCTTTTGGCACGTGTGCAGACAGGACACTTCCAGGGGAGGCAGGTGGAAGGCTTTAACCCTTCCTCGAGTTGGTTGTTCTCAAAAATGGCCTCACAGAATCCTTGTCACCCCCAACTCCGGCTCAGTTTGGTTGAGGAAAGAATGAGGGTTTTTTTGTGGGGGGTGCAGTTGTCGTGGGAAATCAACAGATACCAGAATACTACCTGCCTCTACCCAAGAAAGTTGCCACAAATTCACATTCAAGGATAGTTTTGCCAAGGAAGTTCTGCCTTCAAATGTTTTGGGGACTCACCCATTATAAGACTCAGTCGTTTCAAAATATTTTCTTGACTCCCCTCTCCCCTTGCCTTTCAAAAACAAAGTGGGTTCCTAATCATTTGTTCGAGTGTCAGAAATCCTGTTCTGCCTGCTTCCGAGCTGTGCAGAGCTCTCTAGATCCAGCTCCAATAGCCCGTTCTCTAGATTAGCCCCTCTTCCAGGAATAACCGTTCATGACATTTCAGTGGGTGGAAGGATGGCTTTGGCCCACAAGGATGGGGAACCTGTGGCCCTCCAGATGTTGTTGGACTACAGTTCCCATCATTCCCAGGTCACATAGTCAGGGACGATGGGAGTTGCAGTATTAACAACAACCAGACGCACAAACAGCACAAGGGGAAGAATTCCGTAAGACTTTGTGCTAAGGAAGGATGTTTATGCTGGTGGGTTTCGTTTTAGACTGGCTCTGGACTGAATTAAAAAAACACAACAATATAGACCTATCCCGATGGGCTGTAGTCAAGTCAATCAATTTGAGGAAACAGCTAATTCCGCTGCTAGGGCACAAGTAAACTTCTTGGAGAAAATAGGCCGAAGGACAAAAGTAGACACTTCAGTACCACAGCTATACATCACAAGATGGGTTTTTTAGGAGTCCCTCGAGGCCATAGTATCACAGAGGTGTCACATCCACGACTGCTGCTAGTGGTCAGCCTAGTTAGTCAGCTACAAGGGTCCTGAGATTAAGGTGGGGACATTGTCCAAAGCACCCTTTCCTCTCACTGCTCTCTGGAACGCCAGATGAAAAACTGTACCTGGATAGGAGACCAATGTGATGTGTTCTTACTGTGGAAGGGGCTTGCTTCTGTTTGCCTCAGAGGGCCTCCCCTCTGGACCGCTTTCCTCAGAGTTAGGGAGCAACAAAGAGCGATGGCCATTGCGATGGCCTTCTAATCGCCCCTCAGCAAGAGGGGAAGAGGCTCGTAGGTGAACATGAGGGAGAAATTAAAAGGGTGTCCACTTCAGATCTGTCACCCAGAGAGACAAAGATCTAGGACATGACCCTGAGCAAAGGGAACTGTTTCCTCTCAGTTCCTATCTCTGATTCAGGGGTGGGGGGCCTGTGGCCCTCCGGACTACAACTCCTATCATTCCTAATTACTGACCGTTCCGACTAGGGGCTGATGGGAGTTGGGATTCCGACAGCATTTGGGAGGCCATAGCCCTGCTCTTCTTCCTGGAACAGGAATGCACACCACAAAAGCAGTGTTTGCCGGCGCCCGCAGTGGCAGGCCAGAAGTTTGAAAGGATAGAGAAGGCATTCATTCTGCCTCAGAACCGGAACGCTTAAGATTTTTATTCTCGCTCGAGGCAGATGGCATGGGACGTTCTGGCTCTATTCGGACAAGAGAGGGGATTCACTTGAAAGATATCACATGGGTATTAGACAATATTCAGAGAAGGAAATGAATCTGAGAAAGCTTTTGCAGAAAGGGTTGTGCATTTTTGGAAAAGGCCTTGAATCCAGAGGACGTTTCCTAGATGAAATGGGAGTGTTTCTGCTGAAAATGAGATTGCAGCTTGCTCTGAGTGTGGTTGCAATGTAGAATTATTTCCTGCAACCATTTTTATAAAAATGAATGATCCGATTTGCCACTTTCTTGTCTATCACAACATGGAGATCAAGTGGATCTCAAGGAGCTAGAGGGAGAGGGATGATCTAGCGGGGAAAGGGGACATCACAAAAGGGATTAATGAGAAAGAGTGGATATGTTCTAGGTTCCAGAGACTCAAAATCAAAGCATGTTTTATACATCACTGCTTGCGGCTAACAGAGGGGTGTTCAGGGGAGAGGTTAAACTTTATTTGTGTTTGTGGAAGGAGTGGGGGCATTTTGGGCATGCCTCAGAGACCGTGGATCTTGAAGGGAAGAAGGGGGCGGGGAGACAGAAATATAAGGTATATAACTTGGAAAGGACCTGACTGTGGACTTCACATAGCTACAACATAGGATGGATTCCACACAAGAAGGTGGCGTTTGTTTTAGGAGATCACAACAGACATACATGATCACAGCAGAACTGAAGAATGAAGAGTGTTGAGCTGATCTGGAAAGATGTGCTGACCTAGGAATGTGGAGGCCTTGCCAGAAATGAGCCTCCCCATTTTGAGGAAAGGAATAATGTTCCTACGAACACAACTGCCACATCCACTCCGGTGGTCCCTAGTTCCAGCGGCAAGCATGGCGCAATATAAACTTCCCATCCCCTGGCAAGAAAAACACAAACAGGACCTTGGAAGAGAGGCTGATTGGGCCTATGGCTGGCAGCCCCTATTGCAAGTCTGTACAAGTGACCAAGCTGCCCGCAGGTGAACATTAATATTCTGGGAAACTTGGGCCACCCTCTTGCGAGGCAATAGGGCACACCTCAGGTGCAGGTGTGTGGTAAAGGTAGACATTTGTATCCCTGCGCGGCTCAAGCACACTTGGTGTGCTGAGATCCTCTCTCAATCACACACAGATCCTTTGGGCAACACATTGCTCACACTGATCTGGTAGCATTAAATCTCAATATTGCTGAAGTTGCTTGGGGTGAGTATCAAGAAAACAGGGCAAAGAACTAGACTCTCCTGCTGGAAAAAGTTCTAGATGCTGGTGAGGAGCAGGTGGAATCTAGCTGAAATTCCAGGCTCAGAACTGCTTATCCCTGAGGTTTGGGATGGAGGGGAAGATCAACTTTCTAAACAGCCACCCTGCCCTTTCAGAATAAGCTAGGGAGAGGCAGTCCATTTCTAACAGGGAGTCCTCAGTAGTCCACCCCATCCAGATTCCTCCTCAGTAGTTTTACATATTTCCTGATAGTGCCCTCCAGAAGTTCCTGAACTCCAACTCCCATCAGCCCCGGCAAGCCCAGCCAATATAACCAGGGAGGATGGGAACTGTAGTCCAACCATCACTGGAAGGTGCCATGATGGGTACCCCTGCTCTAAGTTGCGGGAGGCTTTCATGACTTTCTGGAATCTTCCTCCCCCAGATTAGATGTTATACCAATTAGAACACTTCCTGCCAAACCCCAGTCCTCCCATTGGCTCCTTTGAATCCTCTTGTGCAGGTACAATAGGTCTCTCTCATAGGAACTGACCCTTAGTTCTCAAATCCACCCCACCCTATCCTCCGATAAATCCACTCTCTGGTCCCAGTTAAGATAGGATGTTCTTCATCCCTAGTACCCACCCACTTGCCCCAGCCTGAGACGGGGGCAAGAAGATATAATGTGGCATCTACTAGCCCTTCCCAGATCATTTCCCCTGGCGTCTCCCTTCCTCCCTCCAAAGTGATTGTCCAAAGCCTCTTGCTTTCACCTGCTAGGCCACCAGAGCAGAAAGCTGCACTTGCTTGCTGTTCAAGATCAAAGCACAGCTCCCAGTGTCCGTTCTAGACAACTCACACTGGGTCTAGGGACGCCTCTGCTAAAACGTTAAGAGGACCCCACTGACTGATGAAATCACCAGTCTTTGCAGATTATAGGAACTGGGTATGTGTGGACCACCCCATCAACGCTTCTTCAAAACTGCCAGCCAAACATGCTCTACAGAGGCATGTCCATGACCCTGTCAATGAACCCTCGAGTCCCCTCACCTTCCCACCAAATCTAGTTCCCAAGATCCACTGGGTGCAGGCAAGACAGGAAAACCAGGTTCAGACTGGTTTGGATGTGGAGTGCACCCAACTCTCGTGCCCCATGATTTCTCCAAGGCCCCTCTAGGTGGTCATAGTTATGATGGTTTCCCCTCCCTTTGCTCCCCAAAAAGCCATTCACAAATGGGCACTGGAACCACCTGCACGGGGGACAGGACATACACACATACATATGTTTTTGCAAACATACACCCGCCGCACAACACTCTCTATTCCCTCCTCTTTTGTGCGTGTCTGTCCAGCCATCCTAAATGGGGACCACATCAGCTGCGCTCTTTGGCTTCCATGACCCAATTCTACCCCGAACAGCCGCAGGAGGCGGGCCAACAGAGTCTTCCTCCTTATAGCGGTGGCGACTGCTTGCCTGTGCCGGCTGCCGACAGTTCCTCTTCCTTGGCTGGGTCGGAGTCGATGGACTCTTTCTCCTCTGGGGGCTCAGACCCGCCGGCCTGGATACTGACACACAAGACCAGGGTCTGCAGGAAGCCGTAGAGGCAGGCAAACTGCACCAGGTACTCCTGCACCAGCCACAGGGCCAAGTACATCCCATAAGCGGTGACTAAGAAGCAGGCAAAGCCGTGGAGCCAGACCTTAAGAGGACCCCCGAATCCCAGGATATCCAAAACCAGCCGGAAGGCCGGGGACGAGGCACAGAGCAAAGTCACCACGCACAGGTCAAAGAGATGGCGGGCAAAGTTGAAGCAGATCTGCAACTGCTCTGGCGATTCGACGGATGCTTTCGGCGGCGAGAGGTGCTGAGGTATCCTGGCCAATAGGGAGCTCTCTCCAGCAGCGGAACTTTGGCCCCAGCCAATAGAGCCCAAGAGGCGTCGGCCGCTCCACCATCTTGGCTTCAGGGGCGCCGTGCTTTCCTCCGGCTCCCCCTGCAATTCCTCCTCATCCTTTTTCACATCTTTCGCCTTTCCTCGTCGCCAAGGCAGTCCAGGGAGCCACGACTTGGCTCTGCTGAGGAACATGGCGCAGGGAGAGGATGCACGATAATACAGATATATTATTATAATGTAGATGAATATATGTAAACAAACTAAAGAGCAGGTGTGGGAGCTATACACCCAGAGCAACCAAAGTTTACTTGGGACCCGAGGCTCGCGAAGATCAGCTCCCTGCCACGAAGAATATGGCCTTGCATGGCATTTTCCGCTCCTCCTAGCTGCTTCAGATGCCAAGGCTGGTGGCTCAGTCTTCAAGGAAACCACAATTGTGGGTTATGCATAAATCTTGGCTCTTCCGGGCTTGGAGCTGTCCTAGATGGTGGCTACCGACAACACGAATCTCCAGTGTCCAAGCAAATACATATGTTGGAGAACGGTTTGCTCACACAGAGGGAAGTTGAGCTTCCTGCCACATCACTCTGATTTTTTCAACACTCCAGGCAAACCAACCATCTTAGGGCACGCAGGTCTGTTTCCCCAAACGGGCATGGTGGGTTCAGTTCCCTGTTTCCAAAAGGGTGTGTTTGTGTCTCCCAAAATAAAAAAAATCTCAGCTTCTTATTAGTTCAGGGGCTCCAAAGTCTCGCATCATGCCGCCTCAAATCAAAGATGGGATCTTTCGCTCCAGAACAGCCTCCCCTATGAAACAAAGCAAGAAATTTTCAGTCAGCGAACTGACCGGAGGTGGGATAGGATGGCAATTAAGGGGAGATTTCTGATTTAACCTACTTCTTATCTTGAAAAATGGTGGTAATAGTGACCCATGGGCTTGTTGCAAGGGTGAACATGGTTTTAAATGCTGAAAACTGAAGACTAAAAGGCGAATAAACTTTAATTCTCATCCTTCATGAAGATTTTCCGTCTAGCTAGCAGGAAATGTTTCGGACCCCCCAAATACTGACAAGGCCCTGATATTAACTGTGGGTTATCATCAGCTAAGTTTTACTCAGTGTAGAGACACTGAAAATAACATGAGTTACTTAGAGCCATTCACTTCAATAGGCCTATGGTGAGTAAAACTAAGTGAAACGTAACTGAATACCACACTATGTTCCCTGGTAGTTTCTCTAGGGAGATTATCATTTTAAAAAAACAAAAACTGATCACATGATCAGTTCCCAAAACACTGATTCTCACCAATTCTCAATACTGATTTTATCCAATAATAAAATTATTATTTCATTGATCAGGTTTGTATCCTCACCCTTCACCACAGGCTCCCAGGGCAGGCTACAGAAATCACAAAACAAAGCGTTGAATACAAATAATAAAAGAGCAGCTAAAATTTTTAAAGAATGCAACTGAACAGCAAGCAATGAAAAACAGCAACAGCATGGCCAGCACAATGCTCAAGGCCTCCCAAAGGCCTCAAGAGAGACGTGTATCTTCAAGGAGTATCAGAACCAGACATACTTCAGAGAGGAGGTAATTCTGAAGATGGGCTTCTACTTCTGAGAAGGCTTCACTTGGTGATGGAACCCTGAGAAGGACCTCTTCTGTTGACCATAACAACCAGGTAGACTCAGTTATAGGGAGAGGCGTTCCTTCAGATATTTGGGCCCCACATCATTTCGGGCTTTACACAGACCCCATTCCAAGTGCTGGTTTGGACCTGTAAAACCTTAAAACGGAACCACAATGCCTCAAGGTCCGCCTCTCTCCATATGAAACAATCCAGACTCTCCTCATTTATCATCTGAGGCCCTTCCTCACGTGCCTCCTCTGTGAGAGGTGGTAACACAAGAACGGGGTCTTTTCTGCAGCGGCTCCCCGTTTGTGTGATGCTCTCCCCAGGGAGGCTCGCCTGGCACCTTCCTTATACAACTGGATGCAGCTTCCAAACTGTCTTCAGGAGCAGCTTCAGGTGGAGCACACTGCAATAATCCAACTTGGAGGTGTAACCAGAGAATGGGCAACTGTGGCAAAGCAAGGCCAAAATACAGTCCTTTGCCCAAGTGAGCTTTTGAAGGCAAGGCAGTGATTAAGGGCCAGTTTAAAATCAAATTATTATCCTGGATTCGACTACTTCAGACTGCAGGTAGAGGCGACGAATCTTGAAAGCACTGTGTGCGTGTTCCTACATGTAAAAAAGCAGCATGTTGGGAAACTGTTCAAGTTTGCCTTCTCTGTATTTGTGCATCTACCAGGAGGATTTTCTGCTGGGGAAGCACTCAGACCTAATTTCCTGCAGTGGTACGCTCCAAAAAAACCGAAAATCCCTTTACATCACTCGAATCTGCTGCTTGTATACACTGACCCTAATCTCTCTCTCTGTCTCAGAATACAATTGCATTCTATCAGCCACCCCAATCCCTTGATTGCTTTGGAATTTAATTGCAAAACTCCAAAAAGGGGTTTTATACCTCCAGAATTTTGATTTCCCCTATCTTAGGTTGACCTATCTTAGTTTCTCTCTGCTCTCTCCCCCCCCCCAATAATCTCTTTTGGATGGCATGAACCCAAAATGTGCAATTAGTTGAAAATAAGCAGATGGATATTCACCATCTGTAGCCACAAAACAAGATCTGCATGGCGTAATAGATAAGATATTTTGCAACACCAAGCCGAAACCTGTTTCTATAATCGTCTATGCATTTCTGCTGCTGCAGGGAGAAATAAGCCAACAAGGAGCCCTCAAGACGAACAAAAACCTCATTTAAACTCTCAGGAAAGTGACTTCCCCAACCTGGCTGAGGCTGATGGGAGTTGTAGTCCAAAATACCTGGAAGGAACCAATCTGGGGAAGGCTCCTCCTTAGTGCATGAACAAACATGGCGGCCCTCCAGACAGGTATTTTGGACCACAACTCCCATCAGGCCCAGGCAGTGTGGCCCACAGAAAGGGATTATGGGAGCTGGAGTTCAATGGCATCAAGAGTTAAACACATCAGCTACCCCTGAATTACCTGTTGTTGGGGGGGGGGCAGGATAGAACATATATACCACTCTAAGTTTCCCATAATCCAACTGCTTGTATGAAACTAGGGGTCAGAGGTGAATTTAGGGGAGCCATACTGGTTCACCCACACTGGGCACTGATCCAAGAGGGTGCCGCAACAATGACAAAAGAGATTGGGGGGGGGGGAATTTGGGTGTCATACAGGGTGCCGTGGAAATGTTAGAGCCCAATGTTCGCCACTGCTAGGGGTTCACCAAGAGTGTCCCAGAGCACCTCAGAAGAGCTACCAATGAAAGAGAATGCCTCTGAGCATGTTCAGAGTTCACCACTGAATAACCACAACTCGTGCTTGAGGCTGTGGTAAAGGGAATGACTTTGACGCACCGCCAGATTTTCTAGCCGATCCATGTCAGATATGCAGCAGCTTGCTTGCTTTAAAAAATGACTTTTGAAAGCCTTGATTTTCTCCTGTATTCTGCTTATTATAATGGCTGTTGGCTCTGCTAGTTCATCTTTCATCTCAGTCATCTATTACGTACACTGATTTTACATATGTTAACGGGGTTGTGGCCCCTCCAGCCCAAGTCAAGAGTTGGAACTACAGTGGTAAAGGTAAAGGTAAAGGGACCCCTGACCATTAGGTCCAGTCGTGACCGACTCTGGGGTTGTGGCGCTCATCTCACTTTATTGGCCGAGGGAGCCGGCGTACAGCTTCCGGGTCATGTGGCCAGCATGATGAAGCTGCTTCTGGCGAACCAGAGCAGCACATGAAAACACCGTTTACCTTCCCGCCAGAGCGGTACCTATTTATCTACTTGCACTTTGACGTGCTTTCGAACTGATAGGCTGGCAGGAGCAGGGACCGAGCAACAGGAGCTCACCCCGTCACGGGGATTCAAACCGCCGACATTCTGATCGGCAAGTCCTAGGCTCTGTGGTTTAACCCACAGTGCCACCCGCATCCCTAACTACAGTGGTACCTCGGGTTAAGTACTTAATTCGTTCCGGAGGTCCGTACTTAACTTGAAACTGTTCTTAACCTGAAGCACCACTTTAGCTAATGGGGCCTTCTGCTGCTGCCGCACCACCAGAGCACAATTTCTGTTCTCAACCTGAGGCAAAGTTCTTAACCCAAGGTACTATTTCTGGGTTATAGGAGTCTGTAACCTGAAGCCCATGTAACCTGAAGCATCTGTAACCCGAGGTACCAGTGTACTGAAATGAACGATCGTGGCTAAACGTAGGGCCAACGGTTTCGATGGACCTGCTCCGGGATAGGGCTAGCAAGGGACACAACAACCCTTTGCAGAAAATGAGAATGAACGAAACAATCATTAAACCCACAAATGGCTTCACAACCACCCCACAAGCACAAAATACTTCAGGCACCGGGAAAGGCGTAGCTTGACGAATCAAACCTTTTGCATGCATATGCAGAAACAGCCTACCTCAAAACATGTGTGTTAATGAAATGGCAAGGCTGCACCTTCTGCTGTGGTAATATTTGTGTGAGACAGGAAGCGAGGATGCGCTTGGGATTCCTCGTGAGCCACTTTCAGATTGGGCTGGGAGCCTGGTCTAGGTGTAATTATGGCGCCATATGTTCTGGTTGGGGGATCCCATTCCGACCAGTGTGGTTTTATTCGGCTTAGAGGGGATTGTGCCTGAGGAGCTGTCGGTTATTAAGAGCGGGAGCCTCATGGCGCGGAATATTTTTGGCGTTATATGTCATTTGCTCTCTGCAGCTCTGGAGTGTGCAGCAAGCATGACTTTTGCGAGACTAATCGGAAAAGGTGCCTCGACCGGAAAAGGTGCCTCAACGTGTCTACATTTATAGCATAATAGTCTCTTTATAGAAGCATCCTGTATCGAATGCTTTTAAGTTCTTAAAACAATCAGTGTGTGTGTGTCTGCAGGGCTATCTTCTGCAGTGCTGTGCAATAAGGATACTTGGGATTTTATATAAGGCATTTCAAGATATCTCTCACAACACATTTAACTCTGCAATGTTTCAAACCGTGGGGGTTTGTCAACCAACATCTGGTCTATTTATAGGCTTCATGAGATTCCCGGCGGAGGGAACTGCCTTCTTAGGCCTTTATTGCAAAAAATAATAATACTCCCCCCTCCCTTCTAAATTAAAGAATCCTTGCAAACCCTCACCTGAATCCTAATCGATGCAGCCACACACATCAAAAAAAGAAGAAGCAAATTTCCCCCCCTCCCCAAGAGCTGCTCCCTTAGCTCAAAGATTCCTCCCTCCCTCAGAGAATTTGTACACCCCCCTCCCTAAGCGACTGCACCCAACGATCCTAATTAGGGCCGATCTCCCGATCACCCCCACCCCCAAAATAAACCCCTCCAGGAATATCCACCACCCGCTTGCCGGAGAGACCGCAGCGCTGCAACACGCGCCCCCCCCCTTCCACACACACACGCGTTTAGCACGTACCGGGTGAGATCCAGAGAAGCGGTGCCTCCGTAGCAACTTTTTCCCTTTCCCCTCCCTACGGATTTCTTTCTCCTTCCCTTCCGATTTCAGCTTTTCGTCTTGCAGAGTAGAGCGGTTTGATTTCATTCCTTTCCTCCACCTCCCCTGGAAGGTAGCAACGCTCTTCTTTTTAATACCCCCTACCTTTTTAAAATATATATATATATATATTTGTGTGTGTCCAAACTCCAGCAAAAGAGGGACTTTCCGGAGGATCTTTGGCCCCGCCGAGCAAAGGGAGAGAAGGAAGGGGAGAGACTAGCCCAGCCCTAGATGGAGGAGGAGGGGGAAGGAGACGCGGGGAGGGGGGTGGGAGAAAGAGAGAAGTCTCTTCCTTGGGATTTTCTGGTAGGACTGGATTCGGGAGAAGCGCCACCCCAAAGGCGGGAGGAGCCTCTAGGGAGGGGTCAACTGGGAAGGAGGGACTACCTGGGGGGTGGAGGAAGTGGGAGAACTGGAAGGGCGGACTGGGTGTGGGAGGGAGCGGGAGGGGCTGGGAGCTGGCGCGTCCCGGACTCCTGGGTTCCCTGCGAGGGCGCGAGGATCATTATGGTTGCTGTTCGTCAATGCAACAGTATCGAGGCAGTGTGAAGTGGGGTGTTGAAATTACAGTCTCAGGCAGGGGTCAGCAAACTTTTTCTGCAGGGGGCCCGTCCACTGTCCCTCAGACCTTGTGGTGGGGGGCGGAAAAGGGGAAAAAAAGGGAAAAAAATAATGAACGAATTCCAATGCCCCACAAATAACCCGGAGATGCATTTTAAAGGACACATTCTACTCATGTAAAAAAACACTGATTCCTGGACCATCCGCAGGCAGGATTTAGAAGGCGATTGGGCCGGATCCGGCCCCCGGGCCTTAGTTTGCCTACCCATGGTCAGGTATAGGAGGAATCCTACAAAAAAACAAGTTTCAGGTTTCAAAAGGATTAGGCCTGTGGTTCCCAAACCTTTTTTTAGCCATGCCCCACCTAAGCATTTCTAAACTTCTGATCCCACCCCTACCCCGTTTGACATATAATTATTATTATTCAAAAATAAGATCCTGTTCATGTGGAGGAAGCCTAAAAGGCCATGGGGCATGTGCTCCATGTTGTGGGACCACAGGATTAGGCTGTAGTAGTAGTAATGCGGTTGGGTTGAGGGGAAGGGGAGCAAGAGCTGAAGGCCCGTACGTTTTTGGAAGGGGCCGGTGGGAGCCAGGACTCCTGGGTTCTCCTAAGAAAGGGCTGGGTGGGAGCCAGGGTTCTCCTAAGAAAGAGCTAGGACCATGGCAGTAGAAGTCTTTATTATTTCTTAAATTGGTATACCACCCTTTATCTGTAGATATCAGGACAGTTCAGTTACAAAATTAAAAATACAATAAACAAAACAATAATTCCCCCCCCCCAAGTAAAGCTTGGATTAGTGACAGTGGTGAAAGTTCCTAAATTAGAGGTGTTGTTGTTGTTTAGTCATTTAGTCGTGTCCGACTCTTCGTGACCCCATGGACCAGAGTACACCAGGCACTCTTGTCTTCCACTGCCTCCTGCAGTTTGGTAAAACTCATGCTGGTAGCTTCGAGAACACTGTCCAACCATCTTGTCCTCTGTCATCCCCTTCTCCTTGTGCCCTCCATCTTTCCCAACATCAGGGTCTTTTCCAGGGAGTCTTCTCTTCTCATGAGGTGGCCAAAGTCTTGGAGCCTCAGCTTCACGATCTGTCCTTCCAGTGAGCACTCAGGGCTGATTTCCTTCAGAATGGATAGGTTTGATCTTCTTGCAGTCCATGGGACTCTCAGGAGTCTCCTCCAGCACCAACATTAGAGGTACAGGAACTCAAAGAGTGGCTTGTAAGAGCCATGCGGTCTGAGCCGCAGCAACCAGCTAAGACATGCTCACCTTTTGAGCTTCCCTGGCAGATTGAAGGTGAACAATAGTCTTGATTACCTTCCTCCCAAGGCAAGTGGGAGTGACCTAGCTAAGCCTGGCAGGACAGTTTACTCTATGGTCTTAACCCCTTCATGCATTAATTAGACGTAAGCGTTGTTGGCTGTATGAGGCTGGTTATCCCACATTGTTTTCTGGTTCCTGCTTGCAGTCTTCCTTTAGGCATCTCTTTGATTACTGTGAGAACACAATGCTAGACTAGGTAAGCCTCTGGCCTGATCCAGCAGACCTTTTCTTATGTCATGAAAAGAGTCCATTCCCCCAGGAAAATAGCAAGGTTAGGAGCCAAAAGTCATGGGTTCTCCTAGGAGGAGTAGCTGGACTGATGATAGAGTTGCCATGCCAAAAGAGCTTCTGTCTCTTTAAACCTTACAATTTGAGGCACAGATTGTGAACCCCTGGCCTTCCAGATGTTGTTGAGCCATTCTGGCTGACAGCGCTGGCCCACCCATTAGGCAAGGTGAGATAACTGCCTCATGCATCAGGATCCACAGGGGCAGCAGATCCCAATGTAGATCACTATTTCTCCCTTTGTTCACTCATCCCTTCTTCGCTGGTGAGGAAGGGGTGCCATTTTGTGGTTCTCCTCAGGTACCAAAATGTCTTGGGCTGGCCCTGTTGGCTGAGATTTATGGGATCTGGAGGGTTATGGGTTCCCTTGTCCCTGCCATAATTGTTCATATATTAATCACTCGGAGGCTGCAGTTCTAAGCATAGTGGCACTGACTTTTGAGTAAGCGTCGTTTACAATAGCCTATTTATTTTGAAAGAAGTCACTTTGGAACAAATAGCCAGGCACCTATTGAGGATTTACAGCACCCATTTTATTTTTTTTATTTTTTTAAAGTCTGCTGGGTTCTGCTAAAACCAGCCAGAAAATACCCATGAACTCTTATCATACCTTTTAAGTGCCATGTCAGAACTAGTTCATTTCCTCATGCTTCTGGCAAGTGCTGGCTTAATGTCGCTACTAATCCATTTCTACAGTGTGAGTGTTCTTTATGGTCTATTAATTTTATCAGAAAGGCATGTCAGATTGTTAACTTCCTCAAGGGGGCAGAGAAGCAGGGTATAAATGTTTTAAATAAATAAAACACTTTTGTGTTTTCGGTAGCCACCTATTGGACGTACACAGCTGAATAAAAGATGACAAATGGGCAAAAAAGGAGGGGAAAGACTCTGTTCTGAGACAGATAAAAGAATTTATTCTTAAAAGCACACCTCTGTAGGAATATCAAAAGGAGATCCTTTACCAATTCAGTCTGCTAACCCAGAAGCCCAATGAACAGATACAAGAGCTGCAAAGAATTGTTTTTACAGGATCCCATCTCTCTTCCCTCAGGGATCATAGATGGTATATTGTCCCCTATTAAATAGTTTTAACTGGGGGTGGGATCACAAGGGACGAGTAAGATATTTCAGGGTATTAACGCATGACGAGCTGTTTTAATAACCCCAGTGGCCTTTTTTCAGGCACTTGTTAGGTCAGCATAGAAATGAATAGGGGATTTTTCAGGGAGGGAAGGGGCGCGCGCGCGCGCGTTTCCGTTGCTATGGTAACCAACTACCTTGAGGCCTTTCCCAGCCTAAGCAGAGCTGTGTTACTGTAATTAAGGCAACCCCCTGCAATAATCACCTTTTGACAGCTTTGTCTGCAGGCCTGAACTGGCCATTGGATAGTTCTGGCAAATTCCAGAGGGGGCCAGTCTCCCTGGGACTTTTATGCTCAGCAAGCAAATAATATCCCCTTTAAAAATGACACCTGATTTGCAATTCCTATGGGGGTTGTTAAACTGTGCAGGACCACAGGCAAAAGTGGGGTACACCATAAGGTTCTCACTTGGAGGAGGAAACAAGGATGGCCGAGTGTGAAAGCAGCAGTTTGGAAATTATGATATGAAAATCAGATAGGTGGACTTGAGGAAGCCCACTTAACAATGTTTAGAAAAATAAGGATATGACAAGAATTTGTTTGTATTGTCTTTTCTGTTTGTTTTTTGTGTTATAAAATGAATAAAAAATTTTTTGGGGGGAAGCAGTTTGGGGGATTAAATGTTCGGTGAAAATATTTGTTTCTGTGGTCTGCTCCGTAATGGTTTGGAAAGGGGCAGATTCGTCTTTTGGTTAAGTCAGTAGTAGGGGAATGGAGAAAAGCAGCGAAATGCTAACTTCAAGCAACACACTATGAGGTTGGAAGGAAAACCCATCTGGTATACTCTCCCTTTCCTTTTGATGCAGTTAGGGGAATTTCGCAGCAGCTTTTAGAAACTGAAGGAATTAAGTAGACGCGTTTAAGCCAATGACATGAGAATCTAACCAATTCCTTACCTTGCAGCGTTTAATTTTTTTTAGTATGTTTATTTAGGATGTGAAGCCTTACACGTATCAAATCAAAATTAAGCCATGACTTTATGATTGCACCTACTGTCCCACTTTTTTATGCTGAAAAAGTCCCTCTTGGCTTATACTTGAGTGAGGGTCCTTTCAGGCTGCTCCTTCCTCCTCCTCCGCTGTTGGCGGAGGAACGAGCAGCCCGGAAGCAGCCCTTTGGGGCTGCTTGTTCTTCCTCTAGGCAGCATCCTAGGTAGGCAGGGGGACGGGAGCAGAAGCCCTTTCTGCTGTGCGCGCATGCACACGTACACATGCACTCCAGCCCACCAGGTGGTTTGTGGTTTGGTGAACTGGCTTATACTCGAGTCAACAAGTTTTCCCAGTTTGTGGTAAAATTAGGTGCCTCGGCTTATATTCGGGTCGACTTATACTCTAGTATATACGGTATTTAAGCACCAATAAGCTGGTTGGCACTGGCAACCAGTAACTGACATTTCAATCTAGGTGGGGTGGGGGGCTAGAGGGCAAGCCCTTCATCCCTTCTGTGCCCAGCTTAGCTTTCGGGAGCTTACAATGTAAGTGTCAATTAAGTTCGCTTTCAGCACATAGGCCTTAAAGCACAGAGTATTAAGCAACTGATTAGACAAAACCTAGTATTTTGTCCTGCTTCATTTGCTGTACCTTTCCGTGTATATGACAAGGGTTTGTTATTTAAAAAGTATGTTTAACTCTGGGCTAATCTACCCCCAAAAAAGCTCAACAACAACCCCAATTTTCTTAATTTGGTGTCCCCAAAAATCCGTGTTATACACGGAAAAATATGGTATATTTGTTTTTTAAATTATTCTGTGAGCTGTCCTGCAAACTTTAAAAATTCTTTCAAATGATGTCTCATAAAGAGAGAGAATGCAGCCCCATACAAGAGATACTCCTATCCTAAAGAATGAAGCCACACCAGCAAAAGGTTACTCACAAGACTAGTTTAATTCAACACCCATAAGAGCTGGGCTCCTTTATTACCAAAAAATAATAGGGTCTCAAAGGGGGACGGGGAAGAGAGAACAAGCCACAACTAAAACATTATCAATCTTTCACTACTAGTTTACCTGCCAAGAAATATCAACTTTAAACAGGGGGGTTAATTTTAACATGCAGACAAAATTAAAAAGTGATAGGGCATACATAACACACACACACGCACATATACGGAAAACAGTCTTTTTAAAAAATGATGAACGGGCGTACGAAAAAATGTTTGTGTTTTTAGTTCCCAATCCAAGGAATTCCCCCCTCCCTATAAAACAAAATGTACTTTTAAATGTCAGGTATCACAGAGCACCCCCAACTAAGCTCCCCTTTCGTACTTCCCATCATCACAGAGGCAGATCACTGGTAGTATTGATGTATGGGTGGAGGGGCGGGGACAGAGCAATAGGTGGAGTCCCAAAATCTTGTTGGCAGGCAGGCAGTGGAAGTCCATCTGAAAGGAGGTCTCACGTGGAGGCTCCAGCAGCAGAACCTTCTTTGTCATCTGAGTGCCAAGTTGAGCAATGAGACTTTTGCCCTGAGGGAGTGCAGGATATCTGCTGATGTCAGCCCCAACTCCCCACTTCGCACAGCCCAGTGATAGATGCTCCTCTATCTGTGCCGCAGGAGTGGGATGTGGTTTGAGTGTTCCAGACTTGTCGGTCACCTCATTCTCCATCAGATGAAATTAAAAACGTGAAGCTCCAGGGAAGCGGAGGAGGTCAGGAATTTAAACCAAGGGCAACATGAAGAGGCAAAGCCCCCTTTATCGGGTCTGTTCAACTGAAAAGAGACAAAACACATTAGGCAGAACACAGCAAACAAGCTTAGGCTGCCCATTCAATTCTAATGTTTCTGAACAACCTTTCCAGCATTTTTCTGTCTTCTGTAGAAAGTGTCCACCATTACCAAACTAAGTACTTCCCTCCCCCAATTCCACATGGCAAATAGCAGCTCCCACTGAGCCAGCAGTCTGTTCACAGTGACTTCCAGAAGCTCAGTTCATAGGGCATTTTTTCCTCCAAGTGTTCCTTGCTCTCTCATACGGCTCATCCGATTCCTCAAATTTAGATTGAAGAGGAGAGCCCTCAGAACATCAAAGCACCTGGTTCAAAGGTTCAATCCCTGGCATGTACACCACCAAGGCTGGAAATGGCCTATGCCTGAAAAACGTAGCCAATAGGTGTGGACAATACTAAGCTAAATGGAGTAATGGCATAAAGCAGCTTCTCAGCATTCAGTCAACTTATACCTCCCCCTTCAGGTCTCAAATTTCCTGCTTGGCCTCCAATAACAAGCTCTTCCGGCAGTCTAAATCTCCCCTTCTCATTCCAACCGCCATCAAACGTCTCAGGCTGCACTTACTGTAGGAAGAGATGTCAATCTCATCAGGGAGCTCGCTGATGTTCACCTCGAAGCGGTCCTGCACTTCATTCAGGATCTTCGCATCATTCTCATCCGACACAAAAGTTATCGCCAGACCCTTCGTGCCAAAGCGCCCAGCACGAGCCACCTGCGGAAGCCACAAAGGAGAAGATGGGCCCAAGTGCCTGTCGAAGTATTTCCTGGTAAACTGGTACCTTGGGTTAAGTACTTAATTTGTTCTGGAGGTCCGTTCTTAACCTGAAACTGTTCTTAACCTGAAGCACCACTTTAGCTAATGGGGCCTCCTGCTGCTGCTGGAGCACGATTTCTGTTCTCATCCTGAAGCAAAGTTCTTAACCCGAAGCACGATTTCTGGGTTAGCGGAGTCTGTAACCTGAAGTGTATGTAACCCGAGGTACCACTGTACTTCCCCAAAAGTAGGCTGTTCTCTCCAAGGTCAAGTACTGAAAGCAAGAGGCACCAGGGCACATAAAAACCCACCTTTACCACGGGTGTTGCTCAGGGCTTGAAGAGACATCAAAACAAGTCAGAGACTCTAGTCTGAGCAAACTCATCAGCGCAACACCACCTTGGACTTTTCTATCCTTTTGAACTTGGGCCTCAAAGCTGAGGTTTGGAATCTACTTTCTCGCTAGCCCCACACTCACCCGGTGCAGATAGGTGTCCGAATCCTCTGGCATATCATAATTGAAAGCAATGTTGACCCGCTCAATGTCCATGCCACGACCAAAGAGGTTAGTGGCCACCAAGATACGGCGCTGGAAATCTTTGAATTGCTGGTATCGAGACAACCTGCAAGGCCATGAAAATAGGTAATATCTCTAGGCCCCCTAGAAACCCCACCTCTTAGTAGAACACCAGAAAGACAACTCCCACCCCTTTGTTCTACCCTACAAGACAAAACTACCCTTTCAAATAGGAGGCAAAACAAAAAAACAAGACAAAGATGCACACAAATGGCCTAGGTCAAACATGAGCTATGCTTCCACCTCTCTCCTGAAGCAAGCAGGACAAACATCTGGAGGAGGATGCTGTCTCACAGAAGACTCGCTGCTTGCTTAATGCAAACAGTCCTGCCTTCTGGAGTAACTGAGAGGAGGAAGCCAACCAAGGAATAAGACAATCACCATACAGAAAACACAACTCCCAAACAGCCCGTGTTTTAACCCACCAGATGTGACTGCCCTTACAAGGCTCATATTCCCTGGTTACGAACTAGACTTTTAGCTCCTCGTCACCCTATGAAAAGTTTTGTCCCCTAGCCACTCCCAAGACAAGGCATTTAAGTTCATGTTGACCCAAACTAGGATCTTGCTAAATGTAAGGCGCTCCAAAATGTCAAGCGCAAGAAGATGTTTCTCTGTACCCACCCCATGCCAAAGCTGATTCAGATGCCAAGAAAGTGGATGTCTGTATCAACTTTACCCAGATGATTCGCATTAATAGTGTTTTCTTGTCCCGGACCCCACTCGTTAAACATCATCTCCTGCCAACAAACTGCAAGAGGAGGAACTTTTATCTATGTCTCAGCAACGTAGCACAGTGACCATCGCTCAGGGCTTAGAAAAGCATCACCGAAAGAGTCAGAGACTCTAGTCTGAAGCAAACTCATCACAGCAAATGAGCCACCTGCATCTCAACCAGCAACCCCCTGCGTTGCAGCTCTGTGTCCTTCTCACCTCTCTTCCTGGGGCATACCCCTGTGGATGGCGATGGCCGGGAAGTTCTGCTCCACCAGCAGCTGAGCCAACGCGATGCAGCGCTGCACGGACTTCACAAAGATCACCACCTAGATGGGAAAGTGATGTGTCAATCCTACACCCTATTCACAACTGCCCCTTGATAGCGAAGGGATGTCGGTTTGGCCTCCTGCCAAGTCCCCTCTCAAAAATGGTTGGAGCGGGCATGGAGCCTGCACTCATAGGAAGCCATGAAGGCAGAACCCAACTTCTCCACCATCAGGTTATCCCCAAGGCGGGTCGCTTTGTGGTCGTCATGCCAGCCAACATTAAGCTTTTAATTTCAGTCTGTGAGACTCAGATCAAGCATCTAGCCAGGAAAAGGATCGGAAGCAGAAGCAGGCTCCCCACATTCTACCAAGTCAACCCTCTTAATCTTTAAAGGTGGACTGGACGTTTCAAGTTCTGGTCCCTCCCACATCGGGAAACCCTGACCCTGGGGCAGGGTCTACTTCCAGAAGGCACCTGGTTGAACTCCAGCACATCAAGCAGGTCAAAGAGCTTGCGGTTCTTCTCGTTGTCTTTCAGTTTGACATAGTACTGCTGCAGACCATGCAGCGTCAGCTTGGTCTCGTCATCCACGAAGATCTCCATGGGCTGAGGAGCAAACCCAGGGCCGGTTAGACCAGGGCAAGGCTGACCTGGGCTCGGAGGGAGGGGGTGGGTCGGGGTGGACAAGAAGCACAAAACGGGCACAGGAACAGCTTTTCTCGCCCACGGCCCTACGTTCCCTTAGGAAAGATCAGGAAAATGAAGGGACACCCCACCCCACCCTTCCGCTTTCAATAAATCTTAAGAAGCCAAAAGCTTCCATCCGAAAGATCCTGGGAGACACTTCTCCCGGCTCAGCCATGAACATTCCCTGCAAAGCATTCTGGGGGAAAGGCTAACACTGCCACCTCTTAATATCCTCCCCCTTTACAAAGCACTAAAACATTAGCCACTTTCAAGATTAGGCAGGGTATGAAATGAAACACAAGACTCAAATGCCTTCCTTTACGATTTCCTCCCAATCCCCAGTGTTTACAAAAAAGGAAAAGCAACAGCACAGGAATGAAGTCAGTGCATGTTGAGCAATTTCAACCACCTAAGCCATTCTGGCCTTGCACATCCCTCACAGGCTTCTTCCTAATAGCAAGCAGGGGCTCCGGGTCCAGTCGTGTACCACATCCCCTGCAATTTCCGACTATCTAGTTACCCAAACTCTGGTGCTTGGAACCAAGGGCCAGCGAAATACACATGGGAAGCAGATTCCACATGGCCCATTCCCTTCCAGAAACTCATCTTTCCACCTGACCCCACAGACCCACTATCTGCCTCACAAATCCTATTCATTTCAAGATTAATTTGGCATTCCGACTGTCGCTACCTCCAGCCATGATTTGACGGCTCTTTTTTTGCTGGGGAGGGCAGGGGAAGCAGTTTACTTCCCTCTCCCCCCCCCCAGCAATGAGGACCCTCAAGACAATCCCTTTCCCACATGGCACGGGGGTGGGGTGGGGTGGGGACAGAGAAGAAAGGGGTAATAGAAAATAAAACAGCACGCTTTTCCCAGTTCAGAACAAAAAAAGGATAAAACTTCTCCTCCAGGTCGCCAGGCACGTCTGTTCCACTGGCTGCAGCCGGTCCCTTGGATCCCTCGGGGAGTCCTTCGCCGCAGGTCTCCAGAGTGCCAGCCAGTGAGTGGGCAGGGCAGGACAGGGCAAGGAGGGCAGGATTGTGTGCGTGCGTGCTGCCGGTGCGTGTGTACCCGAGCGTAATGCATGGGGGTGAGGAGCCAAGAAAACTACACTTGCCTGGGTGTGAGGGGGCCAGGATCTTCTGAACGTGGGTGTGTGTGGGCCAGGATCTTCGGAACACGGTGCTGACCAGCAGGTGGATCCCACGCTGAAGGGAGTGCAGGGAATACAGGATAAAGAGCAGGGGGGCGCCGTGTATTCTGCGCCACCCGCCAAGTGTGGAGGCGGGAAGAGGATCCTTCTGGAATGGATCCCCTCCATCACTAACGTGGACACTCTCTAGGTCGTGTGTGCCAGCTGGGCAGAGGATGATCATGGTGTGTGGGTGCTCTCTAGCCCTTTTGGGAGAGGCCTCTCGTTCGTGTGTGCAAATATGCGGCTGGCTAGCGTAACCCGAATGATCTTCCGGAAGGTATGTGCCCTACAAGTGCCTTAGGGGGACTGGGGTAGCCGGTGGGCAGCAGCGGTGCAGCCCAGGGTGCTGTAGGCAGTGGTGGCGGTCTAAGCTCTGGCCCCCTGCTCCTTCCCTGGACGGGGAGGAAGGGAGGCTGGCCGGCTGGCCAGGTGGATAAAGAAGGTAGAAGGGGTTTAATTACGTCTTGCATGAATTTGCGGCACACAGGGCGGATTTCCTTGCTGAGTGTGGCACTGAACATCATGACCTGCTTTTCGTGCGGGGTCATGCGGAAGATCTCCTGGACGTCCCGGCGCATATCTGCAAGGAAGAAAAGGACCAGAGGGTTAGAAATGGCTCTCTGTGACACTCCAGGAATCCAATAGGTCTCCTCTCCTCCACTGCCACACCATAGCCACGTAAGGAAGTTATTCCAGTCTCACAAACACTTAATAGCTCTTATGGTGCTTTTTTCAGAGGACTGAGCATTCATGAGAAGAGTATGGGCAACTTTTTAAGGTGTATATACCCATACGTCACTGTCTGCCTTTCTATCTTCAGTTGCTATAACTGGCCAATAACTGTACTACTGCTTTAGGTAAAGGTAAAGGTACCCCTGCCCGAACGGGCCAGTCTTGACAGACTCTGGGGTTTGTGCGCCCATCTCACATCTATTGGCCGGGGGCCAGCGTTGTCCGAAGACACTTCTGGGTCACGTGGCCAGCGTGACAACGCTGCTCTGGCGAGCCAGAGCCGCACACGGAACGCCGTTTACCTTCCCGCTGGTAAGCGGTACCTATTTATCTACTTGCCCCCGGGGGTGCTTTCGAACTGCTAGGTTGGCAGGCGCTGGGACCGAGCAGCGGGAGCACACCCCGCCGCGGGGATTCGAACCGCCGACCTTTCGATCGGCAAGCCCTAGGCGCTGAGGCTTTAACCCACAGCGCCACCCGCGTACTACTGCTTTACTGTATCGTAAATCTGTATCTGATACAATCTGTATCTGACTGTAAGCTGCCTCAAGTTCAATTTCTCTCACACACAGTAGAGGAAAGAAATCTCATGCTGTTTGTACATTCTCTGGGTTGGCTCCTGACTTGCACTCTGTAGTGTTACACTCACGCAATGCTTTGCTGGAAGAAGGGGGAGGCAAAACAGTTTGCAGAGATTCCCCCTTCCCCCAGCAGTCCTCCCTCCATACAGAGCAGTAATGGAAGCATTAGCCAAAGCACTTCCCCAGCTCCCTTCAGCAGGCGCCTCCACTGAAATAACAGCCCCTTCCACAAAAAAGGAACAGCCCTGGATCTAACCCAATGTGCTCAGAAATAGTAAGCATTCTTCCTCTTGCTCTGGAAAACACAGCTTCAAAGAAGTCAAAAGCATGGACACCCGGCTGACCCAAGCAGTACCTTCCTTGCTGTCCAACTACTAAGCCCAACCCCCACGGATCACATGCCCACAGCCCCTCACCAAGCTGCTCAAGCATCTTGTCACATTCGTCCAGGATGAAGTGCTTGATGTGCTTGAGGTTGAGGCTCTTGTTGCGGGCCAAGGCCAGGATGCGGCCCGGGGTCCCCACCACAATGTGGGGGCAGTTCTTCTTCAGCACCTCTTCGTCCTTCTTGATGGACAGGCCCCCAAAGAACACCGCCACCTGGGAGGGAGGGAAAGAGAGGGAACTCTCAAATAAAGGCTGGCAGCCAGGAGAAACAAAAGCCCCAAGGGTGCAGAAATGGGTAAAAAGAAATGAAAACAGGACGTAGGCAGGATGCAAACGCTGTCAAATAAGTAACTTGACAGAAATTGCCTCATGTTAGTTTCATCCCCAAACCATGAAATCGTCCACACCTCTCCCACCGTACTCTTAGGTATATTTTCTACTGTTCACTCCCATACAGGCAAAGAAGAAGAGTTTGGATTTGACATCCCGCTTTATCACTACCCGAAGGAGTCTCAAAGCGGCTAACATTCTCCTTTCCCTTCCTCCCCAACAACAAACACTCGGTGAGGTGAGTGGGGCTGAGAGACTTCAGAGAAGTGTGACTGGCCCAAGGTCACCCAGCAGCTGCATGTGGAGGAGCGGAGATGCGAACCCGGTTCACCAGATTACAAGACCACCGCTCTTAACCACAACACCACACTGGCTCTCAAAACATTGTACATGGACTTGAGCAGGGACAACAGCTGTGGCAGCCCTTCGTCTCTCACCTTGACACTGGGCATGTACTTGGAGAAGCGCTCATACTCCTTGCTGATCTGGAAGGCCAACTCACGGGTGTGACACATCACCAGCACCGACACCTGTGAAGGAAGGAGGAAATATGTTTTAAGAAACCCCTGCTGATTACTTCCGGCACTCTAGCAGATTCTCATTCAGGTCTGTTTAAGCTGGCAGGCTGTCATGCTCCCTCCTCAAAACCCATCCACCATTTTGAAAAACGGCTTTCCTTTCTGAAACATACCTGACCAGTGACTGGCTCCAACTGCTGTAGTGTAGCAAGAACGAAGACGGCAGTCTTGCCCATGCCAGATTTGGCCTGGCACAGGACATCCATGCCCAAGATGGCCTGTGGGATACACTCGTGTTGCACTGCATTGAGAATATGAAAAAGTACAATGAATACCTCCTGGCAGGTCAGGGATCTCAGAAGCACTTACAGTCAGCCCTCCTTTGCTAACTTTCTGAAATACCCCCACCAGACAAGGCACCCGGGCTCACCTTCAGAGGGGTGTTCAAAGCCACAATCAACAATGGCACGCAGCAGCTCTGGTTTTAACAGGAAATCCCGGAAGCCAGAACTGTGGATGGAGACATAGGACCCCTTGACATCTTTCTTAGTTGGGACGTCCACCCCATCTCCAGCTGCCTGATTTTCCACCTCATCATCTTCGTAATCCAGAAGTTCATTGTCAACATCGTTCTCAGTCATGGTGATGCCTCTCTCTCTCTCTCTAAAAAATGAAACGAAGACTTAGCATAAAAGTGCATAATTAGTCCAGCCAAACAATATAAGAGGTAACAGACTGACAATTATAAAGGTTGAACGTAAGCAAGTAAAGTGCAGTTATCATTCACAATAGCTTGGTTGGTGAAAGCACAACCTTCCTACTTAAAGCTTATGTTAATTAACACCTGTATTGTTTGAGGAAGCCCTTGCCTGGCTTCAGGCCTCAACAAACACAACCAGATTTACAGGTTCAGAGCAAAGTCCCCCTTTGAAGTTTCTTTGCTGAATAATTCAACTTTTAGGTCAGCGGCAATGTGTCCTGGAAGATTACAATGTTCTTCCATTGGTTATGTAGATCCTTGTGCTGCCTGCACAGGGCAGAAAGGATGTTCTCTACACAAAATAATAAATGGGCAGAAACCTGACATCAAAAATTGAAAGATTCATGCTGTACACTTGTCTGTTCCTTTGCCACCATCTTTTCAAGCTGCATATGTATGCAAGTATTTTTACCTGCCCTTTTTATCACTGTTGCACTTAAAACAAGAAAAAGGCAGCATTTAGAAACCAGCAGAATATTTCAGTTCTCGCAAGACACTGTGGATAACACCATACCTCCGAGATTTTATTTTTTAAAAATAGCTAATGATGCGTATAGCTCTGTCACAACTAGAATAATTTGCATTCTAAAGGGAATGAGGATAAGACTCACATTGGCCTCATATGATTTTACTTAACATGAGCCTCCTTTATGAGGGCCAGATTGTTCATAAAGAACATGCATGAAGTACTAGAGAAGAAAGGCAAATCCTCTGAGCAGCACTTCAAGTCAGTTACAGGGACTCTGCAGCTCTTCAAATGTTGCTGAGACTCTACTTTCCATCAGCTCCAAGAAGGATGGCCAAGGGTCAGGAATGATGGGAGTTGTAGTCTAGCAACACCTGGAGGGTGGCACATCCCCTACCCCCAATTTTTATGACATGCATAAAAATTACTGATATGTTTTCATATACCACAAACACCCATTGCATACTTAATTTACCAGTGTTTATGGTGCCACAATAGGGACGCGGGTGGCGCTGTGGGTAAAACCTCAGCGCCTAGGGCTTGCCGATTGTATGGTCGGCGGTTCGAATCCCCGCGGTGGGGTGCGCGCCCGTTGCTCGGTCCCAGCGCCTGCCAACCTAGCAGTTCAAAAGCACCCCTGGGTGCAAGTAGATAAATAGGAACCGCTTACTAGCAGGAAGGTAAACGGCGTTTCCGTGTGCTGCTCTGGCTCGCCAGCTGCAGCTTTGTCACGCTGGCCACGTGACCCGGAAGTGTCTGCGGACAGCGCTGGCTCCCGGCCTCTAGAGTGAGATGAGCGCACAACCCTAGAGTCTGTCAAGACTGGCCCGTACGAGCAGGGGTACCTTTACCTTTACGGTGCCACGATAGTATACTTTCTTGCTATTTCTGCAACAGAGCAATATGGCTATTCCTTTGGCAGGTTTGGAAAAGTGTGTATAAGGGGTGCAAGTGGGACCCCCTAAAAGTTGCATGCGTTGCATTTGGACAGCAACAATCCTAAGCTCACTATGCCCTGAAAAAGCTCGTTACCCCAACAATTCCTCCTCATCACCTAAGCCCATGAAAACATGCCTCCATGCAGATGGCTTTGCAGCTTTACATTTATGCTCATAACAGACATGTTGGGCACCCCGAAAACACATGCAGCTAAAGATGAGCATCCTCACTTCATCTCTAAGTAGGGGGGGGGAGAGGGGCAAGAAAATGAGGGAGCCAGGCACACATCCACAATTCCCCACTTCCAAATCAATGCAGGAGGTTTCTAAGATATTAGGATTCTCAGATCCACGTGTCATATACGACACCAGTTACAGGACAAAAGAGAATGGCACCAGGAAACTGAAATTTACAACTCCTAAGAGAAGTCCCATTCTTGAGGTGCTGCCTGAAGCACAGTTGCAACACCAAAAGAAGAGATTCAAGAACAGCCACCTAAAAACCCTCCTAGATAAATCTCACTCACCAGCACTGTGTCAGAATGGGTCTTATTTTTTTTGATGGAATGTCTTGTTGACTCTTTCCTCACGCCTTTCCTACACAACAGCAGCTTTTTCTTCTTTTATCCTATAAAATCCACCTTAAAAATAGAAAAAGAAAACATCTGTATTCCAGCACATTAAATTCCCAGAGAAACCCTCTCCTGCAACAGCAATTTAGTGTTCTCCTGTAGCACCAGAATACACTCCACGTGGGTACGATCCCTAAAGATATTACACCCACTTGGCCCTGGCTCAGACCATACAAAGGATGAACTTAAAAAAGTTACGGAGGGTTGCAGCTTCCTAGTACATGTATGGCAAACTGTACTAAAATCACGCTCCCAAAACAATCCATTGCATACATTTCGGTCCAAAACGTAATCTTAAAAAAGAAAAATAGCTTGGATCTCCTGCCTCACTTGCCATTCATTGCTCTGCAATTTAATCTGTTCCATTGCAACCCATCTCATTACACCCAGTGGAGATCAGACCACCTAAACCTGCACTCTTCCCAAATAGCAAACATGGGAAAGAAAGACCCCTAGAATATTTAATCTGCAAACCCGCACGAACTGCATGAATAAATCCCCCAGCAAGGATCCGCTAAAGCGGCACGTTTGCGGCTGCATCTCAAAACCCCGTTATGTGAGGAAAGGGATCCCACCCGTCTCTCCTCTAGATGCAATTTCCCCTCCCCACAATTACCCCATAATTGTCTCATCATGTACAGTGAGCTATTGAGAAAAGGCCGTTTGGAAATGGGGAGCGGGGGGGGGGCGGCTAGACACACCAGAATTAAAACCCTCTGTATTTCCAGTTTCTAATTCTGAGCTAAAAAGGAAGGCACAAGGGGTCTCTCTATCCAAAGGACCACGCTTGGGAGGCCTAGTTAACGCCACAAGGAGGATGTTTCCCGATTACGAACAGCTCACGGGGAGCAGCGCGCAAAAGAAAAAGGGCGCCATCTTAAATTCTACTACTTAGCATTGCAATGGCAGGGGATAAGACACCCCCCCCCGCCCACTCCCGACTCAATTTTTGGAGGTCCAGACGGGCAAACGGCCCCCCAAAAAACGAACCATCGGTAGAAAAATGCCTGGAGAAACGATATCCACCCTGATATGGGGCGGATGGCACAACCGAGGGCGGATGGAGGCACGATTGTCGGGGAGCACCTTACCTTTTACGAAGGGGAGGAGTCGAAGAGCTACGCTGAACAGCGACCACAGCAGAAAGTGCGCAGCTTCCGGTAAAGGGGAAGGAGGTCACCGGAAGCCCCGGGTGGGAATCTGTCGCGAGGACCCCGCGGGTTTCTCGCGGGGCTTGTCTAAGTGAGAGCCTGACTAGAAATTGGTTAATTTCAAACAGATCTTCCTGGGGTTGTGAAAATTCAAATGAAAGGCTGCTCGTTTCTTTTCGCCGAGAGGCTTGTCTGCCATTTTGTTTCACAGCAGCAACGGGGCAGAAATTCAACTGGAGCAGTTTCCCCCCTAACTTGCTGGGAATCTGCACCCTGCTGAGTTGCATACCTGCCGTGCAAACTGTTAAGATCGCAAGAGGAAACAAGTAGTAACAAAAGACTTTCCCACACGGGCGCCTTCTTTAGTTTCAACCTTTCGCAGTGTTATAAGAATTCAAAGGTCTCAAATATAGAATAAATATTCATAAATACACACATATCGAAATATATATAACCCATGTGTCTGAAATAGTATGGGAGAGCAATCCTGAAGCCACTTTGACTCTCGCAGTGACCTCAAATATTCCTCTACCAGGGGCCTGCAAATTTTTTCTGTCCACTGTCCCTCAGACCTTGTGGGCGGCCGAACTATATGTTGGGGGGGGGGAATAATTCCTATGCCCCACAGATGACCCAGAGATGCATTTTAATTCAAAGCGCACATTCTACTCATGTAAAAACATCAGGCAGGCCCCACAAATATAACCCAGAGATGCATTTTAAATAAAAGGACACACATTCTACTCATGTAAAAACACGCTGATTCCCAGACAGTCCGCGGGCCGGATTTAGAAGGCGATTGGGCCGGATCTGGCCCCCGGGCCTTAGCTTGCCTCCCCATGCTCTACAGTAAGGGAGGCAAATAGGGAAAGCCTTCCCATTATTATTTTTTGCTTACAAATCCTGCCTAAAGGGCGTATTTGTGTATGAATAGGATGAGTCTGTGACCTGGACTCAGGAACTAAAGTATTAACCATCACACAAAAAATGTCCAGGTTGCCCAGGTAATGCAATCAGTGACCATTATCAGGTATCCTGGCAGACAGGATTTCTGCTGTAGACCGCCTCCTATGATGTATGCATGATTATTTTGGGGTGGTCTTTGATTAATGAGTTGGGCAATGTCAAAAGTCTTTAAAGGTTCCTGCAGAGGGTCTCTCAGGGTCTCTCCCTCCTTGGAAGGATAGGGAATCTGTTGCAACAGAAAAATAAATAAATATCTGCCTTGCTTTCCACTGGATCCTGCCTCCATCTATTCTTCTGTTACGGAAAAATTCTGGGTGCGGGGTTACTCTGCCACCCAGCTCATCGGACTAAGTCCGTGGGTCCCTGCGGAAGAAAATGAGCTCAGCCGGACGCAGGAGCAAACTGCAGAAGATCCAAGTTTATTGCGCAACAGGTTCAAGGCGAGATTGAACAGCGAGAAAGGGGTGGCATGAACTTTTGAGATTTCCCTCCATGTCCCAGAATACAGTGCATGAAACGTCACGAATACATTATGGGAAGGTTGGGTTTCACAAGTTACATCATGAATATACTTTACACGTCATGAATACATTATGAAAAGGTGGGATTACATTAATTAGCATTTTCGGATGAGGGAGGGGGGATATGCGGAGCGGGAAATATACATAGATACACATTTATTGAGTACCGGTGGTGGCAAGACAATGGGCCAGGAATATACATCGTCTGTCACCTAGTATTGCCCGAAGGAAGGATTTGCAAAACTATCTGACAGGATTAAGAAGTTCCTGCGTACGTGACCTGCCGCTTTGGGGATTATGGAAGTAGGGACAGCATCATGGAGTCCAAGGGGAACTGAGTTGAATGGCACCGAGAACGAGCAGATCAGAACCACGGCTGATTTTATATCAATTTTTGAAGATTTCAGTGATTTCTAAGCCACTCTGTACTAGAGAGCAAAAGCAGAAACAGAGTGGATACATTGTAACAGGATTTTGACAGTATTACTTGAGAGATTATGGAGGACAGGGGAGGGGTGATGGAGTCCTAGAGAAATTGAGCAAATATATTGTAGTGAAGAAGACATTGCCCCCCCCCCCGTTCCGTATCACTTCTCTGACCGATCATGGACTTAGGGGACTCAGAGTCCCATGGGGAGTTGGGCTGCAAAAGCCAAACCCCAATTTATACATCAATTGGTGTCTCAGAGCTACAACATAAACGGTCACATTCTTCCTATGTTCACCTTATTTTAAAATGTTGCCTTAAACATACAGAATCAAGGCTGTGGACCATTTCGACTCAGCATTGTCTACACCAGGGAGAACCAACTAGGGCGCCCTTCAAATGTTATGGGGCTTCAATTCTCACAAGCCCCTGCCAGCATTGGCAGTGATCAGGGCTGAAAGGAGATCTAGCCCAATAACAATGGGAGGGGTAGTTTCTGCCTTGCACCTTGCATTCATAGAAAGGCAAGCAAGCAAAAGCATCAAGCAGGTGCAACAAGCACCCTGGTTATTGTTACGGAAAAGCAGCAATGCGGGAGCGAGTTGCAGGAGGCTGGAAAGCAAAACAGGATGTTGATGTTTGGGACTGTACCAGGGAAACAAAGGGGCAGTCTATTCACTGTACTGAGCACCGGATGTTAGCTCAGAGTGTCATCTGACCTGTACTGGAAGTACAGGGGTGGAGTTTCTCTCTCTACTGTTGGAGTCTGATGAGTGCAGATGCGTTTCTCTGTACTGCTGCAAGGACAGAAATAAAGACATGTAAATACATTTCTGTCTGTCTCTTTCCCCTCCCTGGGGGAGGCAGGGATGAGGGGAGAGTGGTGTGTTCTTCTCACGCTTGAGGAGGATCGCCGATAGTGACCTAGCCTGTATCCTGCCGGGAGACGCAGACGGGGAGATCAACAAGGATCTCAAGCCGAGTGCCTGGAGAGTGGCCAGTTTCCTCTGACAAGGCTTGAAGAATCCAACAGTTATGACCTCATTCTCCTGGGTGGGACTTCAAAGCACATTGCATTCTTGGTTCTGCCCCAGATT
This sequence comes from Podarcis vaucheri, assembly GCF_965113315.1. Classification (NCBI taxonomy): domain Eukaryota; kingdom Metazoa; phylum Chordata; class Lepidosauria; order Squamata; family Lacertidae; genus Podarcis; species Podarcis vaucheri. The sequence continues at coordinate 119,245,770 of NC_138760.1, forward strand.
AGTCTGCTTATTTCTTTTAGAAGTTTGGAATAAGGAAGATTTAAGAGCAGGGGCCCTCGCAGACTTCCAGCTCCCATAACTCCACGTGGTGTTCTCCACACGGCCTGCTTTCTTTCATTAACGTGAAGATTGCATGCTTCGTTCCTGAGATGAAACCAATTATTTTCTCTTGAAACCCGTTTCTTTTAGAATCTTTCTTGCCGTCTGCATGGAGACATGTCTAAAGTCTCGTTTCTGTGACTTCTGTATATAAAGACTTTTGCTTCTTCATAAAGTGTCGTCCATGTGGTTCGCTTTTAGCCTACGCTATTGTAGGGGACACATGTTAAAAACTGGATGGGAGTGAATACTACTCAGGACAGATCCCGCTAAAATAGCTCCCACAATGCTTCTCTCCCCATTCCCATAGCGTCATGGTATTGTGCTGGATTAGTATTCCGGGTTTAAATATCACAGTAGACCTGTTCCGTTCTCTCGGCTACACACTTTTAATATTGGGGTGATTATGAGGGGTTATCATTTTTCCTTTCTCCTTCTGTGTTGGAACTCCTATCCGGGGACTTCCCTGGCTTTTTTCTGGCCCGTGTAAGACCAATCTGGATAGTTAGCCTTGGTGAAGACTTTATGTTTTTATCCCCCAAAATTTTTTGATTGAGTTTCCACTGAAATGAGGCTGCATTTTAATGTTTTAATGTTGTATTTTAATCTTGTTTTTTAAGCTGTATTTCAATCAATGGTTTTTATATTTGGTGTTAGCCGCCCTGAGCCCAGTCTTGGCTGGGGAGGGCGGGGTATAAATAAAATTTGTTGTTGCTGTTGTTGTTATCTTCTTACATAGTGAATTATCTTACATTAATTGAATGGGATATGTTCCCAGGTTTAGGACTGCAGCTTTAGGATACAACCCTGTACTTGAGCTATTAAGGTGATAGGATATGACTCTTGTCTTGCCCCTATAGCCAGTGACATATCTCTCCGATATGGGCTGTGTGCACATTTTACCTTGAAGGCACCTTGAAAGCACCTTCTTTCACCTCAAATAAGTCTGCATGACTATTATAACCTTCCCACGAGACCTTATGTTGAAGAGCAGGTACCAAGTCATATAAATAAAAAATATATTTTAAAACAAATGCTAGTCACATTATTTCACCTGCTGACACTGACCCATCTCCCTCAGATACCAGGGGGTCTCGCCCCACAGATGTATAATAAGCACTTTTTAATCCATTTCAACCGTAATGACACTTTTTATTAATCATGTTTGGAAGTGACTATTGAAACGTCCAGTTGTACATTTGTGGGGAGGGTGGGGCCAGGGAGGAGTCCTGGAGTACAACACTAGCAGAACAAAAACGAGGAGCTACATTTTCGGCACACGTACAGACACCAGCAGGAAGCGAGGGGGGCACTCCCCAAAACCCCTTTGCCCCAGTTTTCTCGACACACCCCTTCATGCCACGGGGTGCAGCAAAACAGAGAGAGGAACCGAGAACTGCGATGTGGAAGGTGATGGACCCATTTTGAAGGGCTCAGCTAAGGGGACCTTACTGCCCTTAAATATATATATATATATATTGTGGGAGCAGAGAAACAGGGAACTATGCAGAGACAAAATAAAGTTTTATAGAGCAGGAATGTGGAACCTCAGGCCCTCCACACTTCCCTATATGGGCCTCAGGGTTTTTTTCAAGCCACACTCTTCCTTTTGCTTTGCTCCATGCTTGGGTGTTTTTGCCTGACTGGAATTTGTCCTTGATTGTGCCTATTGTTTGCCTGTTTAGAGAGATGTGTAGCTCTGTAGAAACCTCTGGTTTTTGTGGCGGAAATGCAGCCTATTGTACGAAGAAGAAGAAGAAGAAGAGTTTGGATTTGATATCCCGCCTTTCACTCCCTTTAAGGAGTCTCAAAGCGGCTCACATTCTCCTTTCCCTTCCTCCCCCACAACAAACACTCTGTGAGGTGAGTGGGGCTGAGAGACTTCACAGAAGTGTGACTAGCCCAAGGTCACCCAGCAGCTGCATGTGGAGGAGCGGAGACACGAACCCGGTTCCCCAGATTAGGAGACTACTGCTCTTAACCACTACACCACACTGGCTCTCTTTTACGAAGGCAAAAAGTCAGTTGCTCTGCCCAGTTTTGCCCCAGAAGGTTGCCCACAATAAAACATGGCCCCCTTCCTTACTCCTATTGCTGATAAAAGGTTGAGAGCATTCATAAAACTGAGTAAATTTACATGCCACCAGCTTGCTGTTTCAGTCTGGGATAATGGTGATAACCATCGTGTGCTATTTCCAGCCTTAGATATGAGATATGATAGAAGTATTTTAAAAAAAAAATTGGTGGGGGATTATAGGAGCACAGGAAGCTGAAACGTGCTGGAGATTGGGAGGAACAGAGGTTCTAGGAGCATGTAAAGTTAGAACTTGAGGCAGTGGTGCTGTCAGAGTAGGATTCTAGGGAAGCAGTTCTGCGCTCCGCTCAGAAGAATTTGGCTTATCATATTTTGAGTGAAGGCACATGACTCTCCGCCCCCACAAGAATCCTGGGAACTGCAGTTTACCCCTCACAGAGCTACAATTCCTGGCACCACGAACAAACCTCAGTTTCTAGGATGATTTGGGGGGATATCACGTGCTTTAAAGTCATATGCCTAAGAACCAGGCAGAGGGCCTTCTCGGTAGTGGCACCCACTCTGTGGAACGTTTTCCCATCAGATGTCAAGGAGATCAGTAACTGTACAACCTTTAGAAGACATCTGAAGGCAGCCCTGTGACAGGGAGTTTTTAAATGTCTGATGTTTTATATGTGTTGGAAGCTGCCCAGAGTAGCTGGGAGCAACATTGATTATTATTGTTATTAAATTGAAATAATCATCATCTAAAGAGTTTCCGAAACACCGTTAAGGGCCGAGATAAAATTATTTAACTGCACCACTGCTTTTAGGAATCAGGGACATTATATGTGTTTGATGCTGGTCAGTAAGGTCCCCCTGATGGCAACTGCAGGCTGGGCCGATGGGTCAACTAGGCAGCTATGCGGTAATTGGCGTGTATTTGGGGTCGCACGTCCCAAACAATGGTGAGTAGCTGTCGCAGGACCCGATCCTTGCCCCGGGCCTGTCCTCCCTGCATCGCCTGCAGTTTCTTGCGGGTTTGGGCTTCCACCTCAGCCGACAGGTTCCCTTGCGAGCCCAGAGCCTGTGGGCGGAGAGAGAGACAACAAAGTTCTGAAATATGATAGCACCTGAAGGAAGGTACAGGTAAGTAGTGAAGTCTATTTTGACATCATAAAGGTAAAGGGACCCCTGACCATTAGGTCCAGTTGTGACCGACTCTGGGGTTGCGGTGCTCATCTCGCTTTACTGGCTGAGGGAGCCGGCGTACAGCTTCTGGGTCATGTGGCCAGCATGACTAAGCCACTTCTGGCGAACCAGAGCAGCGCATGGAAACGCCGTTTACCTTCCCAACGGAGTGGTACCTATTTATCTACTTGCACTTGATGTGCTTTCAAACTGCTAGGTTGGCAGGAGCAGGGACCGAGCAACAGGAGCTCACCCCGTCGCTGGGATTCGAACCTCCGACCTTCTGATCGACAAGTCCTAGGCTCTGTGGTTTAACCCACAGCGCCACCTGCATCCCCCAACAACAGGGAACTGAGCCTTTAATGTCATAGAATACTAGAACTGTAGAATTGGAAGGGCCTCCCAAGGTTCATCTAGTAAAAGGTAAAAGGCAAAGGACCTGTGGACAGGTGAGTCCAGTCAAAGGCGACTATGGGGTTGTGGCGCTCTTCTCGCTTTCAGGAGGAGGGAGCCGGCGTTTGTCCAGAAACAGCTCTCCAGGTCCCATCCTAATCCATCCCTGCCCTAATCCATCTCTGCCATAAGGAGGTCTGGAAAACGACCCTAAACGGGCTACCCAATCCTCTTTTGCATAGGGATCTGCCTTCCACCCTTGGTCCATTCAGCTCTGTGTCATCCACAGAGGCTGACAGAGGCTGTCTAGGATTTGGGGCATCTCCTACTTGGAGATGACAGGAATTGAACCGGCCACCTTCTGCATGCAGATCCAATGCTCTGTCACTGAGCTACATCTAGCACAACTAGTAAACCATTCTCTTCCCTCTCCCACAGCCATCCATTTTGCCTGTGCAGCGGCCTCTTAGAAGGTGAACATCACATCCTGCCTCCTTCAAACCTGCCCCATATCCTCTGTACCACCTTAGAACAGGGGTTGCCCTGAATTCTTCCCTTTCCTAAAAATAACCCTTGCCTGATCCCCAAATTCCCAATTTTAAGTGGGAGGGGAATCACAAAGGTTACCCTATACCATTTGGAATCGCTTCCCCACCCCTCCGACGCTGCTGTTCCTGTCTGCCTCTTCCTCCCGTGACTCATCCTCCATCCTCAGTTCCCCCCACCCATAAAAAAACCCCTCAAGAAATCTTACCGCCTGCTGCTTCTGCTGGAACTCTTTCTCACGCTCCAAGCGGTATTGCTCGATTTCAGCCTGAGCTTCTTCCTTGGCCTGCTTCAGCCTCCGGGCCTTCCCTGGGATGGAGGTGGCGAGACAGACATTGAAGGTCAGGTGGAAAGAACATTACCTGCCTCTTCAGGCCTGTTTTTTTTAGGGTTGTGCTTGCCCTGGGCAAGAGAAGGAAACTGGGGAATGGATCCAAAGGGCACTCAGCCCCCCCCCCCCCAATCCTAGTTCATTCCCCTCTGTGATAAGGACTGCACAGCAATCCTTTATCAGAGAACTCAGGCATGCTGGTCCTCTTCAACCCACCCATCTCCCCCCCCCCATAAAACAGAAGCCCCCTCTCACGTTTCCGAGCCTCTGCCACTTTCTCGGCAGCCCTCTTCTCAGCCTGCAGCAGCTGCTGGATTCCCTGTGTCTGGCTAGCCATGGTTCCCTAGCAATGATGCTCCCAAAACAGCTGATCTTCTTGCATCTGCTGAACTGGGTACCACAACATCCAAGGGAGGCAGCGCGAGGTCCTAGTGCCCTCCTTTTTCTGTGCCGCCCTGCTGGCGCTCTGCAGTCCTTAACTGCTACAGATAGCCAAATTGCAAGGACTTCTCTCTCGTGCTTTTATATTGGAATGCGCACGCATTCACACTTCTGAGATCCAGCGCCGAGGGCCTTCTGGCGGTTCCCTCATTGCAAGAAGTGAGGTTACAGGGAACCAGACAGAGGGCCTTCTCAGTAGTGGCACCCGCCCTGTGGAACGCCCTCCCTTCAGATGTGAAGGAAATAAGCAGATTTCTTATCTTTAAAAGACATCTTGAAGGCAGCCCTGTTTAGGGAAGTTTTTAATATTTAATGCTGTATTGTTTTTAACACTCGATTGGGAGCTGCCCAGAGTGGCTGGGGAAACTCAGCCAAATGGGCAGGGTATAAATAATAAATTACTACTACTACTACTACTACTACTATTATTATTATTATTATTATTATTATTATTGTCGGTCACTATTTTCGAGCGGGATTCAATCATGTTCCCGGTCAATTCAGGGTTGTGCAATTATAGTCGTTTGGGAGGTTTTGCACCACAAACTAAAATATCAGACTTTTTTTTTGCAGTGAGGAAAGCTAAGGGTAAATGCCGTGGGAAGTGTGGGATGAGTCGCAGAATTTCATGGTTGGAAGGGACCCTGTGTGTCATCCAGCCCAACCCTTGACACATACCTTGATGCAACGTTGTCTAACCTCTTCACAAGCAAATCAGAAGGAACGCCAGATAAATATCTGATGTTGCCTAACTTCCTCGCAAACCTTGTACCAACAAATTGGGTGGGTGGGTGTGGTTGACAAACAGGTTATTTGGAAGCATCCCCCACCGAAGGCAGCTTGTCCGAGCATGGAGAGCCAGCTCGAGATCCCTGCACTGCCAGAAAGCTCGCTAGGGGGCCTTGGCTGGTCACTGCCACTCTGCCTCGCCTACCTTGAAGGGCTGCTGTGAACTTAAAAGGAGGGGGCAGTTTGCACTTTGCTTGGTGCTCCCTTGAGGAAAGAAAGGGTGTGATAGTATGAAAGCAATCCATTAAATTAAGCCCCATTGCCTTGCCTCCTTAAGAGAGCAACCTAGATCTCTGCTAGGTAAAGGTAAAGGGACCCCTGAACATTAGGTCCAGTCGTGGCCAACTCTGGGGTTGCGGTGCTCATCTCGCTTTATTGGCCGAGGGAGCTGGCGTACAGCTTCCGGGTCATGTGGCCAGCATGACTAAGCCGCTTCTGGCAAACCAGAGCAGCACACAGAAACGCCGTTTACCTTCCCGCCGGAGCGGTACCTATTTATCTACTTGCACTTTGATGTGCTTTCAAACTGCTAGGTTGGCAGGAGCAGGGACTGAGCAACAGGAGCTCACCCCGTCACGGGGATTCGAACTGCCAACCTTCTGATTGGCAAGTCCTAGGCTCTGTGGTTTAATCCACAGCGCCTGCTGAAGTACAAATCGAGAAAGGCACAGTCTTGATAAACAGGACGCCTGAAACTACCGCCTCGTCATTTCTGAGGACTGCCAGACTGACCTTTGCCCCAACGCTGCCTGCTCATCCACTTAAGTTGTAGGATCAGAAGGAAGCCCGATATAAAAGTTTATTTATTGTATTTATTTCTTAAAAGTACTCATAAACTGCCAGCTCGTAAATCTATTAATGGCGGCGTCCAATAAAAAATGAAAACGTCGTTCAGTTATAAAATCATAAAACGCAGGACAAATGAACAACACAGAACCAAACAACTCCTCTGAAAAAACCAGGTGGCAAAACAGAAAGGTTTTCAGCAAGGTATCAGAATTGTAGGTGCCCGTTTCTATTTAATAAACAATTTGTTAATCCTCTTTGAAAGCCTCCCAGGTTTGTGGCCGTGGCTACGTCCTGTGGAAACTTGTTCCATAGTTTAATTATGGAAGCACTTCCGGTTCCTCTGTCCTGAATCGTTCAGCTTTGTTGGACATCCACAATGTCTTGTTTCACCAGAACAAAAAAAAAATAAAAAAAAATGCAAGTGTGCTTCACGGCAATTCTACCCGTTAAAACTAGCTGATTCGGTAAAATCAGTTAAAACTTTAAATTCGACATAGCTGCTGATTAAAGCGTGAGGCATCAGGACAGTGTGTCCTGGTTGGCTTGCTGCCTTTGTTCCAGGAATTGGCCTCAATGACGTAAGTTAAGATTGTTGAAAAGAGCTCAGGAAACAGTTAACACTTAACTACCCTGCCACACCTCCCGTTACCTGTTCTGTAGGCAAGGTTACACATTTATCTGCTTCAAGGGATAGTGGGGAGTGCCAGCCTGCTGTACGGAGGCCCTGTAATTGACATCATCAGTAAAACAACACCAGGTGCTATGTCATGCTGGTTTGATCCTGGCAATGTAGCTTAGATGGCTTTTGTAAAGGGATTAGACTCAATAAATGTATCGGTCTTTCTGTGGCCATACACCACGAGGTTCCATGGTCAGAGGCAGTTTATCACAGAACGGATTGATTGCTCTGTTTTATTATACAGTGGTACCTTGGTTGTGGGTTAAACCACAGAGCCTAGGACTTGCCGATCAGAAGGTTGGCAGTTCGAATCCCCGTGACGGGGTGAGCTCCCGTTGCTCAGCCCCTGCTCCTGCCAACCTAGCAGTTCGAAAGCACATCAGTGCAAGTAGATAAATAGGTACCGCTCCGGCGGGAAGGTAAATGGTGTTTCCGTGCGCTGCTCTGGTTTGCCAGAAGTGGCTTAGTCATGCTAGCCACATGACCCGGAAGCTGTCTGCGGACAAACGCCGGCTCCCTCGGCCAATAAAGTGAGATGAGCACCGCAACCCCAGAGTCGGTCATAACTGGACCTAATGGTCAGGGGTCCCTTTACCTTTACCTTGGTTTGCAACCGTTTCGGATTACAACCATTTCCAATTACAACCACGTCAAACCTGGAAGTGTGTGTCCTTTTTTTGGATTACAACCCATTTTGGGGGGATTACAACCCCCCTTTTTTGGAGGCCCCATTGGCGAAAGCACGCCTTGGATTACAACCTGTTTTGGTTTACAACCAGACCTCTGGAACGGATTATGGTTGTAAACCAAGGTACCACTGTATGTTCCGATGGATAAACGGGAGGCCCAGGTTTCAAGTTATGGATGCCGGGGATGAACGACAGGAAGTGGCCAGCTTGTGAACTTTCCAGGGGTATCTGGCTGGCCGTTTACATCCAGTTTTTGGGTGCTCCTTCTCACAAGAAATAATTTTTTAAAATTTGACGGAGACGATAGGTTAAAGGTGCATCAATTAATTTATTAATTCGTCGCAAAACTTCCCGGCTTTCCTCTTTCCGCTTGATCCCACTTAGAAAACAAACCAATGTATATTAACCGTGTGCTTCTTCATCAGTCTATTTTCGTCGTAATCAGTCTTCCTCTCTCCAACCCACCCCAACCCCACCCATCGCCTTCGCAACCTCCACCCGCTCAGAAATTCAATAGCAGCATCTAAAATCAGGAGTGTTTCTGAGGTAGAACGGCAACCCCAATGTCACTGTGGGGAAGGAATGGCTTGGGCCTGCACTGCCCGCTAGGAAGGCTTGTAGAGAGTATTTTTCTGCCAAATGCCCTTTGAATTGCTGCCCCGAGCCCTCCCACCCAACGTTGCTGATTTCTCCCCACGAATTCCCTTCTATCCTAAGCCAGCAGTCTCAGAGCTTCCAGTGTGACTACAAGGCACAAGGGGAGAGGGGACGGCCGAGGGCCCGAAAGTGTGGTCAGAGCTCCCCGTTGATGCTGATCTTGACCACGGAGACGCTCTCAGTGGACTGGAGACGCCCTTTCTCATAGATGATGAAGAGGCTGTGAGCATCTTCCGGGGCAGCCCCGTCCAGGGACGTCATCGAGGAGTAACCGCTGGCGCCGCTCCAGATCTGCAGGGGCTCCTTCCACCACGAAGAACCGTTGGTGAAGCTCCAACGTAGAGTCATGTTCACCCCTAGGCCAGAGGGGAGAAAGAGAACGTAAGGTCGTGTTCACCTGACAAAAAAGTTCCTCTTCAACTAGGCCTCGGGCTGATTTTGTATACCTGAAGGAGTGTCTCCACCCCCATCGTTCAGCCCGGACACTGAGGTCCAGCTCTGAGGGCCTTCAGGCAAGAAATGAGGTTACAGGGAACCAGGCAGAGGGCCTTCTCGGTGGTGGCGCCCGCCCTGTGGAACGCCCTCCCATCAGATGTCAAGAAAAAAACAAGCATCTGACTTTTAGAAGGCATCTGAAGGCAGCCCTGATTAGGGAAGTTTTTAATGTTTTTAATATTCTGTTGGGAGCCACCCAGAGTGGCTGGGGAAACCCAGCCAGATGGGCGGGGTATAAATAATAAGTTATTTATTATTATCATCATTATTTTGCTTATTTATCCATTATGTTTGTACAACACTCTTCATCTAGAGATCACAGGGCAGTTCACAACATAAAAATACAAAAGGAAGACACAAAATATATAATAAACAAAAGCAAAGCAAGCCAGTAAACAGCCCCTCACACAACAGGACCTCAACCTCTTATTCCCATGTGGTGGGAGGCTTGAGCTCTCCAAGCCAGGGTGCCCCAAATTTGGGTTTGCGGCTGTTTTTTAGACTACAGTTCCCATCATTCCTGATAGCTAGGGATGATGGGAGCTGTAGTCCAACAACAGCCAGAGACCCAAGTTTGGGAAACCCTGCTCTAAGCTATATGGGAGAACACACAAAGCTATTTTGTTTAACCACAATCACAGCCAATACTAAGGCATAAAATGTATAAACAATACAAGAATGTATTGGCCGTGCTACAGTAAGATTTCCTCACTCCTGTCCTTCCCTTCATTATGTTCCTCCTTGTATTAGATTTCAAGTGCCTTGGAGTCAGGCACCTAACTAAAGGAGCAAAGTAACATGTGCACGCCAACGGCACTGCAATGATAGCAGCTATTCAACTACACAACAAGTTAACTGAACACACAAAACATACCATTGTAGCGAAATGGCTTTGGTTTTATCGGGTTCTGAATATTCTGTTGGGAGCTGCCCAGAGTAGCTGGCGCAACCCAGGCAGATGGGCAGGATATAAATAATAAAATTATTATTATTATAGGAAATCCACTGAATATAATAAAAATAATCAAAAATAAAAATGATTTGATTTTTTTAAAAATGCATGGCAAAAATCAAGTGACCTTTTAAATGTGTTCCGGGAATGGGGGGGCGGGGGATTAGTGATTTTGTTTTTGTTATGTATTTTGTGTTTTTTTATATAGTGGTACGTCAGGTTACAGATGCTTCAGGTTACAGACTCCACTAACCCATAAATAGTACCTCAGGTTAAGAACTTTACCTCAGGATGAGAACAGAAATCGTGAGGCCGCAGCGGGAGGCCCCATTAGCTAAAGTGGTACCTCAGGTGAAGAAGGGTTTCAGGTTAAGAACGGACCTCCAGAATGAATTAAGTTCTTAACCTGAGGTACCACTGTATTGTGATTTTATGTTGTGAACCGTCCCAAGATCTACAGATGAAGGGCAGTATACAAATTTAAGAAATAACAATAATAAAAGGGCTGCGGTGGAGTTTGTTTTCTTGGCTCTTGTCAAATCTTGCGTTCTTTCAACCAAGAGCATTCTTCAATTTAGAAGTGCAGTGGTTATAAAGTAAAGGTAAAGGTAAAGGTTGGTTAAGTCCAGTCATAGAATCATAGAATCATAGAGTTGGAAGAGATCACAAGGGCCATCGAGTCCAACCCCCTGCCAAGCAGGAAACACCATCAGAGCACTCCTGACATATGGTTGTCAAGCCTCTGCTTAAAGACCTCCAAAGTAGGAGACTCCACCACACTCCTTGGCAGCAAATTCCACTGTCAAACAGCTCTTACTGTCAAAGGCGACTGTGAGGTTGTGGCGCTCATCTCCACCTTCAGGCCGAAGGAGCCGGCGTTTGTCCACAGACAGCTTTCCGGGTCACGTGGCCAGCAGGACTAAACTGCTTCTGGCGCAACAGGACACCATGACAGAAACCAGAAACGCCGTTTACCTTCCTGCCTCACCTGTACCTATTTATCTACTTGCACTGGCATACTTTCGAACTGCTAGGTTGGCAGGAGCTGGGACAGAGCGATGGGAGCTCACCCCGTCACGGGGATTCGAACCGCCGACCTTCTGATTGGCAAGCCCAAGAGGCTCAACCTGGGAAGCCTAGTTGCATCATCAGCTTTGTAGCAGAGGCTGGAAACATTTGTCTGGCCCAGGAACTGAGTCTGCCGTGTTGTCTGCCGGAAGCCACCCCTCTTCCAGCCACATGGAGCCCATTGTCCCCCTGTGACACACAGATTCCCCCTCACTCACGCCGCTTTTCATGGGCCGGGTTGCTGAAGAAGACGAGGCCGGATTTGACAAGGACTCCGGCGGCCACAGCAGGGTCCACCAAAGTGTCATCAAACGTCACGTTCTCCAAAGGGAGGGTGTCGCAGGCGTCGTAGCTGCGAATCACAATGCGGCAACTGCAGTGGTAAAAGTTCTGGTTCCTGGCGTTGATCACCACGGAGCCGTCAGGAAGCTCGTAGGGCTGCAAGAAGGTAATTTGAAGAGGGAAGGTGAGAAGAGGGCAGATTTTGAAGGGAATCAGAACATTTCCTAGCTCTGTTCTGAGGGCTCCACTCCACGTGCTCCACTCCCTATTAATAATTTATTATTATTATTATTCCCCTTCATGGATCACTGCCTTGCCGTGGCGAAGGGGCTTGAAGAACTCAGAGAAGCTATGAACTATGCCGAGCAGGGCACCCAAGATGAACAGGTCATAGTGGAGAGTTTGACCAAACGTGATCCACCTGGAGTAGGAATCGGCAAGCCACTCCAGTATCCCTGCCAAGAAAACTCCATGGACAAAGACAACAGGCATATAAAAGTTATGACACTGGAAGATGAGCCCCTCAGGTCGGAAGGTGTCCAACATGCTACTGGGGAAGAGCGGAGGACAAGTACAAGTAGATCCAGAGCTGATGAAGCGGCTGGGCCAAAGCCGAAAGGACGCTCAGTTGCGGATATGCATGGAAGCGAAAGGAAAGTCCAATGCTGTAAAGAAAAATATTGCATAGGAACCTGGAATGTAAGAACCATGAACCTGGGTAAGTTGGATGTGGTCAAAAATGAGATGGCAAGAATAAATATTGACATCCTGGGCATCAGTGAGCTAAAATGGACGGGAATGGGCGAATTCAGTTCGGATGACTACCATATCTACTACTGTGGGCAAGAAACCCGTAAGAGAAATGGAGTGGCCCTCATAGTCAACAAAAGAGTGGCGAAAGCTGTACTGGGATGCAGTCTCAAAAATGATAGAATGATCTCGATACGAATCCAAGGCAGACCTTTTAACATCACAGTAATCCAAGTTTATGCACCAACTACTGGTGCTGAAGAAACTGAAATTGACCAGTTCTATGAAGACTTACAAAACCTTATCGAAGTGACACCAAAGAAGGATGTTCTGCTCATTATAGGGGATTGGAATGCTAAAGTAGGGAATCAAGAGATAAAAGGAACAACTGGCAAGTTTGGCCTTGGAGATCAAAACGAAGCAGGGCAAAGGCTAATAGAGTTCTGTCAAGAGAACAAGCTGGTCATCACAAACACGCTTTTCCAACAACACAAGAGACGACTCTACACATGGACATCCCCAGATGGGCAACATCGAAATCAGATTGATTATATTCTCTGCAGCCAAAGATGGAGAAGCTCTATACAGTCAGCAAAAACAAGACCTGGAGCTGACTGTGGCTCAGATCATCAGCTCCTTATAGCAAAATTCAAGCTTAAACTGAAGAAAGTAGGAAAAACCACTGGACAGGTAAGATACAATCTAAACCAAATCCCTTATTGTCAGAGCTGCTACCAGGTCCCAGCTCACATAGGACCACGCCACACAGCGTCCACTTTAAAAGAGTCTTTATTGAGTTACAGGTTTCATTTCCGAACTGCAGCGTGCAGCTCTACACCTTCTGCCCTAGGTCGGCGAAGACCCATCTGAGTCCCCGCCTCTTGCACACCAGCTTAATACCCTAGCCTTGCTCCACCTCCTTCGCCTCTCCCTACGTCTCTGGGTCCTTCTGCCCCCCTGGGACTCCTCCCTTCTACTCTCCTCTGACGCTGACCCCCCTGATCCTTCCGTTTCCTTTCGGCGGGCTTTGGGACCTGGCTCACTCTCCGGGCTGCTTACTGCTCCAGCTTCCGCTGCATTTGAACTTGGCGCGCGCGCCCAACTCTCTACTTTCCTCTTGACCGTTGCCTCGCTCTCTGAGGAGGGCGTGACCACCCCTGACTCGTGCCCTCCCTCCTGCTGACGGCCTCCGGAACCCGATGCCTGGCTGCTTTCCTCCCTGCTGCTCTCAGTCTTGAGCGTGGGTCCCGACTTCCAGCTGCTGCTCTCTGAATCTCCTCTGTTCCCTTCCTCCTGGGGTGTCCCCCCGGATCCCCCCCTTGCTCTGCTCACTGGGGCTCCCTTTTGGGAGTCCTCTGACTCACTGCTTAGGCTTGGAGATCTCGGTTCGTCATCATCACTCATTCTCCCTTCGGCTTCCTCCCCCTCGCTCTCTGTTTCCACCCTTCTCTGCGTCTCTGCTTCTGAACCCCTGACATCCATCCCCCCCTCGAAGCCCCCCCTTCCCCCCTCCCCGCTGTCAGGTGTGGGTGCTGGGCGCTCCATCATCATGGGAGGGAATGCTGGATACAGGTCGCTCCCCGTGGGTGGCCGCCAACTGAAGACCTCCGAGTCTTCCCCCTCGCGGTCGTCGACGTTGACTTGTTGCTCTTCCATCTCTGTACCGCCGTGCTCGAACCCGAGGTCCTCCCCGAACACGTCCATGTCAGTCTCTGCGTCGGTCGCTCGACCTGGCCTCTCCAGCCACTTCCTGCGCCATTGCTCCTCTGGTCGATCGTCCCACCAATACGAGTTGCCTGATGCCGAACCTGCCGGTGAACCTTCTGGGGAACGGGTGCTCCGTGCGGGTTCCCCTTCTGAGTCGAATCCATGGAACGTGCTGGAAGAAAGTGTGGGTGTGAACAACCAGTCGTCGAAGAAGCTCGCTGGCATGGGTTTGTGTGGGAAGAGGGCATGAAACTCGTCCTTGAGCAGGGGTTCCTCCAAAGCGTAGTCTGGTACCCAGCTATTGGCGCTGGCCCGGGTGCCCTCTCTGGCTAAGAGGTATTCGACTCCCTCTTCCCCCCATCTGGAGTCCAAAATCTCCGTGACCTCGTTGATGTGGTCCTGGTGCTTCACCTCCCGCGTCTCCGTCCGTTCCCGGAGCGGACTTGGCGCCGTCCCTGGCTCCTGGAACCTGTGAGGTGCCTTGTAGGGAGTGAGCACCGACCTGTGGAACACCGGATGCATTCTGGAACCCTCCGGCAGCGCCAGTCGGAAGGCTACCGGGTTGATCTGCGCTTCGACTTGGTACGGACCGATCTGCTTGTGCCCCAACTTCTTCTTGGCAAGTGACCTGGTCGGCACTGCGTGGGCTGCCAACCAGACCCAGTCTCCCACTTGGATCACTTCGCCAACCCGCCTGTGCTTGTCAGCTTGCACCTTGTAGGCGTGCTTAGCTAGCTCCAGCTGCCGTCTGAGTTGATCGTGGACCGCCTGCAGCTCTGACGCGAACGCGTCCGCCGTCTGTGGTTCTCCTTCCCCCACTCTCTCCAGTCCCGGGAAGGTTCTGGGATTCCTCCCATTGTTGGCAAAGAACGGCGTCACTCCTGTGGACACGTGCTTCGTGTTGTTGTAAGCGAACTCGGCTAGCGGCAGGTAATCCACCCACGTCGCAGGCTGTTGATTGGCATAGCATCTCAGGTACTGCTGCATGATGGCATTGACCCTCTCTGCTTGCCCGTTGGTCTGCGGGTGTCTTGCTGATGCCAGATTGACCTTGACATTTAGAAAACCCATCAGCTTCTGCCAGAAAGACGAGATGAACTGGCGTCCGCGGTCGGACAGGATAGACCGTGGCAGGCCATGCACTTTGAACACGTGATCTATGAACAGTTTGGCGGTTTGTTCCGCCGTGGCCACCTTCGCACACGGAATGAAATGTGCCATCTTGGTGAACAAGTCCACCACCACTAGCACAGCTGTCTTGCCTCTCGAGCTGGGTAAATCCGTCACAAAGTCCAGGGCCACCCTCTCCCACGGTTCAAACGGTGTTTGCAGCGGTTCTAACAGTCCCGCCGGTGGTCTGTGTACCGGCTTGGCCCTCTGGCAGGTGTCGCACCTCGCGACGTAGTCCGCGACCTCTCCTCTCAGCCTGGGCCACCAGAAGTCTCTCGCGACTAATTCCATCGTTTTCTCTGTGCCAAAGTGACCGGCCGTGGGTGCGTCGTGCAACTGTTGCAGTACCTTGGCGCGAAGGTCGTCTCCTGGTACATAGACAGCCCCTTTGCGTAGGAGCAAGCCGTCCCGCACCTGGAACTCGTCCGTGGTAGCCGTGCCTCTGAGCAGTTCCGCCATCTTGTCTTGCGCGAATGAGTCGTCCCGCAATGCACGTCGCACCGCATCCAGGTCTACTGTAGCTGAGGCACACGCCCACGCCGTCGGTGCGAAGATGTGCATGGCCGCCGCTGGCGTCACCTCTTCTAGGTATTGCGGTTTTCGGGACAGTGCATCCGCCATGATGTTGGTGTCGCCTGGGACGTACTCTATTCGGAAATTGAAGTCAGCAAAGAACTCCGCCCAACGTATCTGCCTCTGGTTCAGGAACTGAGCCGTGCGCCAGTGCTCCAGATTCTTGTGGTCCGTGCAGACCTGCACCGTGTGCTTGGCGCCGATTAGGAAGTGCCTCCACGCCTTGAAAGCTGCATGAATGGCCAGCAACTCCCTGTCCCAGATGGTGTAGTTCTGCTCCGACTTGCTGAGCTTTCTGGAGTAGAACGCTCCCGGCCGCCACACCCCCTACGGGTCTCGCTGTAGCAGGACAGCTCCCACGGCTCTGTCTGACGCGTCTGTCTCTACCCTCAACGGTTTACTGGGGTCGATATGCAGCAGTTGCTTCTCCGATGCGAAGAGATGCTTGAGCGCTTGAAAGGACTGTTCCGCCTGCTCCGTCCAGATGAATTTCTTTTTTTTGGAGCTGAGCGTGTCCGTAATTGCTGCCGTCTGCATCGCGAACCCCTTGATAAACTTGCGATAGAAGTTGGCGAAGCCGACAAACCGCTGGACCTCCTTCCGGTTGCGCGGGCTCTTCCAATCCAATACCGCACGAACCTTGGTGCTGTCCATGGCTATCCCCTTGTCCGACAACTTGTATCCCAGGAAATCCACCTCCGTCGTGTCGAACTGGCACTTCTCCAGCTTGGCGTACAGTCTATGTTGTTGCAACCTGCTGAGCACCTCCCTCACGTCTCGGTCGTGAGCTTGCTGCGAGTCAGAGAAAATCAGGATGTCATCCAGGAAGCAGACGCATGTCTTGTAGAGGAGTCCCTCCAACACGTGATGCATAAAAGCTTGAAAACAGTGAGAGCCATTTTGTAATCCAAAGGGCATAACTCTGTATTCGTAGGTGCCCAGCGGTGTGAACATGGCCGTCTTCCACTCATCGCCCTCCCGCATGCGGATGAGATTGTACGCCCCTCGCAGGTCCAACTTGGTGAACACGCGTCCCTTGCGCACCGTCGCGAGGAGGTCGTCAATCCTGGGCATGGGGTAATCAGACGGTTTGGTCATCTGGTTCAAAAGGCGGTAGTCCACAACTAGTCTTTTTTGGGGCGTGTCTTTCTTTTTCACGAAGAAAACGGGACTGCCCCCCACTGCCTTGGACTCTCTGATGAAGCCACGCTCCAGATTATGCTCGATGAACTGTTTGAGTTCCTGCATTTCATCTTCAGACATGGAGTATAGCCGCCCCTTCGGCAGCGTCGCCCCCGGTAGGAGGTCAATCTTGCAGTCATATGGCCGGTGAGGGGGTAGCTTGTCCGCCTCCTTCTCGCAGAAGACCTCCAAAAAGCTCGCGTATTTGTGGGGGACCGCTTGCAACGTTCCCAACTGCAGTTGTGATTCCTCCTCCTCTCCCTCCCGTCGGGGCAGGATGCAGTGTTCTGCGCAATAAGAGGAGCCGAAGATCAGTTGTCTCTGGTACCAAGCCAGTGTCGGACTGTGCCTGTCCAGCCAACTCATGCCCAACACAATGGGCGTGTCCGACAGTTGGGTGACATTAAAACTGATGACTTCCCTGTGGTTGCCAAGGCGCATCACCATCGGTGGCGTCTGCTTCACCACCTGCCCCCCTAGCAACTCTCTGCCATCCACTGTGACGACTTGCAGGGGCAGAGTGGCAGGCAATAGCTGTATAGCGTGCTGCTCCACAAAGCTCTGCGCTATAAAGTCTGCGTTGCTTCCAGAATCCACAGAAAGCGGCACTTCGATAGTGACGCCGTCGGGTAGCTGGAGAGATGCTGTGAGCTGCACTACTGGTTTGGGTGGGAGGGGATCCGTGGGTTGCAATATCGCTGGGGACTGCTTCACAGATGCGTCTGGCTGGGCCCCAGTGCCTCCGTCTCCAGCCAGACATCGTCGTTTCCCTGCTGTGGTTCTCCTTGCTGCGTTGCTGCAGTCACCATTGCTGAGGCTGCAGTGTGCTTGTGGAGCCTCCGGGGACACTCCTTCGCCAAATGGCCTGGATCCTCGCAGATGTAACACTTCCTGTTCCCTCTAGGAGGCTTCGCTTTCACTGCTGCCGGTGCTAGGGCTCTGGCTGCTGACTGAGCCCTTGCACCTCCAACCTCCATCGGTTCCCCTCCCCCTCCTGGCGGAGGTGTGGATTGCGCACGCGCTGCTTCCCTCGGAACGAAAGAGAAACTTCTCGCTGCTTCGCGCCCTCCACGTCCTTCATCTCTGCACCATGGACGTTCTTCCAGCCTCACCCCCACAGTCAGCGCCCTTTGGACCACCTCCTGCGTGCTTCGGGGCCTCTCCCCCCTTGCAATTTCATCCTTAACCGCAGAACTTAGACCCTCCCAGAAGAGGTCTCTGACAGGGGGCGAATCCCGATCCCATTCTAAAGCACTGACCAGCGCAAAAAATCGGGCGTGATACTGCCGGACGCTCGCCCTCCCTTGTTTTAGTCCATGAATCTCCCGTCTGGCAAGATCCACATCAATAGTAGACAAAAAACACGCATCCATCGCTTTGATAAAGGCATCTGCATTCTGAAGCGCCGGATCTTTATCCCTCCACAAATTGCGCAGCCAGGCTTTGGCATCCCCATGCAAATGGGACAATATGAACCCCACCTTCTCTTCCTCATCTCTAAAGTCTTTTGCCAGCAGTTGCAGTGCGCACATTACGTCTGCTCTAAAATTAGGGTACTGTTGCAAAGTCCCATCGAAGTGAGCCACAAGCCCTCCTGCTCTCCGTGCCAATCCCACGCCCTCCGGTCTGGGTCCCGGTTGCCCTTGCTTAACAAGCATTTCAAACCTGGCGTGTAGGTCTCTGTAGGCGGCTGTAGTCTCCTCCTCCCGTTTCTTGGAAGCCAATACCTCTGAGGACAACTGGGTCACTGCCTCTTGCAGCGCGGAGATCCTCTGTTCTTCCGTCATCTTGCTAACCTTTGTGAGCTTGCTTACAGACACCCCTCTTCCTCCCCTAGCGGCTTCTGCTCCCGCTGCGAGGTTTCAGGTTTCTGAAGCTTTGAAGAGATGGGTCTTACTGTCAGAGCTGCTACCAGGTCCCAGCTCACATAGGACCACGCCACACAGCGTCCACTTTAAAAGAGTCTTTATTGAGTTACAGGTTTCATTTCCGAACTGCAGCGTGCAGCTCTACACCTTCTGCCCTAGGTCGGCGAAGACCCATCTGAGTCCCCGCCTCTTGCACACCAGCTTAATACCCTAGCCTTGCTCCACCTCCTTCGCCTCTCCCTACGTCTCTGGGTCCTTCTGCCCCCCTGGGACTCCTCCCTTCTACTCTCCTCTGACGCTGACCCCCCTGATCCTTCCGTTTCCTTTCGGCGGGCTTTGGGACCTGGCTCACTCTCCGGGCTGCTTACTGCTCCAGCTTCCGCTGCATTTGAACTTGGCGCGCGCGCCCAACTCTCTACTTTCCTCTTGACCGTTGCCTCGCTCTCTGAGGAGGGCGTGACCACCCCTGACTCGTGCCCTCCCTCCTGCTGACGGCCTCCGGAACCCGATGCCTGGCTGCTTTCCTCCCTGCTGCTCTCAGTCTTGAGCGTGGGTCCCGACTTCCAGCTGCTGCTCTCTGAATCTCCTCTGTTCCCTTCCTCCTGGGGTGTCCCCCCGGATCCCCCCCTTGCTCTGCTCACTGGGGCTCCCTTTTGGGAGTCCTCTGACTCACTGCTTAGGCTTGGAGATCTCGGTTCGTCATCATCACTCATTCTCCCTTCGGCTTCCTCCCCCTCGCTCTCTGTTTCCACCCTTCTCTGCGTCTCTGCTTCTGAACCCCTGACACTTATGAATACACAGTGGAAGTGAGGAACAGGTTTAAGGATTTAGATTTGCTGGACAGAGTGCCTGAAGAACTATGGATGGAGGCTCGCAACATTATACAGGAGGCAGCAACTAAAACCATCCCAATGAAAAAGAAATGCAAGAAAGCAAAGTGGCTGTCCAACGAGGCCTTACAAATAGCGGGGGAGAGAAGGCAAGCAAAATGCGAGGGAGATAGTGAAAGATACAGGAAATTGAATGCAGATTTCCAAAGAACAGCAAGGAGAGACAAGAAGGCCTTCTTAAACGAGCAATGCAAAGAAATAGAGGAAAGCAACAGAATGGGAAGAACCAGAGATCTGTTCAAGAAAATCGGAAATATGAAAGGAACATTTCGTACAAAGATTACCATAATAAAGGACAAAAGTGGTAAAGATCTAACTGAAGCAGAAGACATCAAGAAGAGGTGGCAAGAATACACAGAGGAATTATACCAGAAAGATATGGATGTCTCGTACACCCCAGGTAGTGTGGTTGCTGACCTTGAGCCAGACATCCTGGAGAGTGAAGTCAAATGGGCCTTAGAAAGCACTGCAAATAACAAGGCCAGTGGAAGTGATGGTATTCCAGCTGAACTGTTTAAAATTTTAAAAGATGATGCTGTTAAGGTGCTACACTCAATATGCCAGCAAGTTTGGAAAACTCAGCAGTGGCCAGAGGATTGGAGAAGATCAGTCTACATTCCAATCCCAAAGAAAGGCAGTGCCAAAGAATGCTCCAACTACCGCACAATTGCACTCATTTCACATGCTAGCAAGGTTATGCTTAAAATTCTACAAGGAAGGCTCAAGCAGTATGTGGACCGAGAACTCCCAGAAGTGCAAGCTGGATTTAGAAGAGGCAGAGGAACCAGAGACCAAATTGCAAACATGCGCTGGATTATGGAGAAAGCTAGAGAGTTCCAGAAAGACATCTACTTCTGCTTCATTGACTATGCAAAAGCCTTTGACTGTGTTGACCACAGCAAACTATGGCAAGTTCTTAAAGAAATGGGAGTGCCTGATCACCTCATCTGTCTCCTGCGAAATCTCTATGTGGGACAAGAAGCTACAGTTAGAACTGGATATGGAACAACTGATTGGTTCCAAATTGGGAAAGGAGTACGGCAAGGCTGTATACTGTCTCCCTGCTTATTTAACTTATATGCAGAATTCATCATGCAAAAGGCTGGGCTGGATGAATCCCAAGCCGGAATTAAGATTGCCGGAAGAAATATCAACAACCTCAGATATGCAGATGACACAACCTTGATGGCAGAAAGTGAAGAGGAATTAAAGAACCTTTTAATGAGGGTGAAAGAGGAGAGCGCAAAATATGGTCTGAAGCTCAACATCAAAAAAACGAAGATCATGGCCACTGGGCCCATCACCTCCTGGCAAATAGATGGGGAAGAAATGGAGGCAGTGAGAGATTTTACTTTCTTGGGCTCCATGATCAGTGCAGATGGTGACAGCAGTCACGAAATTAAAAGACGCCTGCTCCTTGGGAGAAAGGCGATGGCAAGCCTAGACAACATCTTAAAAAGCAGAGACATCACCTTGCCAACAAAGGTCCGTATAGTAAAAGCCATGGTTTTCCCAGTAGTGATGTATGGAAGTGAGAGCTGGACCATAAAGAAGGCTGATCGCCGAAGAATTGATGCTTTTGAATTATGGTGCTGGAGGAGACTCTTGAGAGTCCCATGGACTGCAAGAAGATCAAACCTCTCCATACTGAAGGAAATCAGCCCTGAGTGCTCACTGGAAGGACAGATCGTGAAGCTGAGGCTCCAATACTTTGGCCACCTCATGAGAAGAGAGGACTCCCTGGAAAAGACCCTGATGTTGGGAAAGATGGAGGGCACAAGGAGAAGGGGACGACAGAGAATGAGATGGTTGGATGGTGTTCTTGAAGCCACTAGCATGAGTTTGATCAAACTGCGGGAGGCAGTGGAGGACAGAAGTGCCTGGCGTGCTCTGGTCCATGGGGTCACGAAGAGTCGGACACGACTAAACGACTAAACAACAACAACAACATTATTATTATTATTATTATTATTATTATTATTATTATTATTATATTTATTTATACCCTGCCCATCTGGCTGGGTTTGCCCACCCACTCTGGGCAGCTTCCAACAAAATATTAAAATACAGTAGTCCATCAAACATTAAAAGCTTCCCGAAACAGGGCTGCCTTCAGATGTCTTCTAAAAGTCTGGTAGTTTTTCTCTTTGACATCTGGTGGGAGGGCATTCCACAGGGTGGGTGCCACTACCAAGAAGACCCTCTGCCTGGTCCCCTGTAATTTGGCTTCTCTCAGTGAGGGAACCGCCAGAAGGCCCTCTGTGCTGGACCTCAGTGTCCGGGTAGAACGATGGGGGTGGAGAAGCTCCTTCAAGTATACTGGACCGAGGCCGTTTAGGGCTTTAAAGGTCAGCACCAACACTTTGAACTGTGCTTGGAAACGTACTGGGAGCCAGTGTAGGTCTTTCAAGACCGGTGTTATGTGGTCTCGGCGGCTGCTCCCAGTCACAGTCTAGCTGCCGCATTCTGGATAAGTTGTAGTTTCCGGGTCACCTTCAAAGGTAGCCCCACACAGAGCGCATTGCAGTAATTATTAATTAATTATTTTATTTATACACCATTTTACATACCACCCTTTATCCAGAGATTTCCAGCTCCCTTCGCACTGTCTAACATTAAAAACAGATGCTAAAACTGGGTATGCTTAGCTTCGGAAAGAGAACACGGAGAGAAGGTATGTTGCCACACTTTTATTGTGGTTGTGAATCGATTCAAGGCTTTTTCCGGGGGGTTGGGACTAGATGACTCGGGGGGGGGTCCCTTCCAACTCTACAATTCCACGATTCTGCTTACCACAGCCAGGGCTTCCAAACAACACTGCTTGTTTCTTCCCTGCTGCTTGCAGGATTGTAGCAAGCCCTCAACCTCAGGATCACACCCACCTGGCATTCATCGGGATTGAAGTCGCTGGGCAGCTTCACCTTGCCATAAGGGATTCCATGCAAGGGTTGCCGCCCGTATCGCCAGGTTAAGCCGTGGTCGTCGCTGAGGAGGCACGAGATCCCGTCCCGCAAAAGCGTCCCGTGGCCACAGACGATCAAACGCCCCTTCTTGGGCTCGTAACGTTTCTGAAAGGCAGAGGTGACCGAGTGGGAGTTAGGCCCATCGCCTGCCGTTTTCCTTGCATGCACACGACACTGCTTCAGTCCTCCGGATGAGGTTTCTATAGCCTTGTTTCCTGGCTACCAGCGGTAGCGCTGAGTGGAAGCAGCAACATGTAGCCACAAACTGACCCAACCCCTGCCACCCTCCAGGCTCCTAAGATTTTAGCAAGCCTTGACACGGGTTGTTGAGCATATCTCCAGCAGCAATGAGGTCTAGGAACTTGCCCTTTTGTTAAACGAAAGCTGAGATTCTCCAGAAGTTGAACATTTAGTATTTATTTATTTATCTAATTTAAATGGTCTCTGTGCCAGTGTGTATTGTTTTTTAAAAAAGGAAAATCTCAATGTGGTTTGCAGCCTAAATTAAAACTGTTGGATAAAGCACACTCCATTCCTGTGGAATCATGGGAGACACACAGCCCATGGCTGAGGATAATTGTTCAAACCCTTCCAATGGATATGGGGGAGGGGAAGGAAAAATTGTATGGGAAATAAAAAAATTGGAAGGAGATAATATAATGTATGTAAAAATCCCAAAATAAAAATAGTTAACTAACTACTGCCTTTCTTTCTCTTTCTTTCTTTCTTTCTTTCTTTCTTTCTTTCTTTCTTTCTTTCTTTCTTTCTCTTTCTTTCTTTCTTTTCCTTTCTCTCTCCCTCCCTCCCTCCCTCCCTCAAAACACCACCCATAAACCTGTCATTCATATTATTATAATAACTATGATTTATTTGCTGCCCATCTGACTGGGTTTCCCCAGCCACTCTGTACAGCTTACAGCAAAATATAAAAACATCTGAAGAAGTGTATCTGTGTATCTGAAGAAGTGTGCATGCACACGGAAGCTTATACCCAGAACAGGCTTAATTGGTCTCTAAGGTGCTACTGGACAATTTTTTAATTTTTTAAATAAAAACACCGTGAGACATCAAACCTTAAAAACTTTCCTAGATGCCTTCTAAAAGTCAGATAGATGTTTATTTCCTTGACATCTGAAGGGAGGGCATTCCACAGGGCAGGGGCTACCACCGAGAAGGCCCTCTGCCTGGTTCCCTGAAATTTCACTTCTCACAGAGAGGGAACCACCAGAAAGCCCTCAGAGTTGGACCTCAGTGTCTGGGCAGAACAATGTGGGTGGAGACACTCCTTCAGGTATACTGGGCCGAGGCTGTTTCGGGCTTTAAAGGCCGCTTACCTGGGGATTGTAGGGAAAGACCTGCCCAAAAAGTTGAAAAACATCTTCATGTATGCGACAACGGCCGCGAGAGTTCTGGTAGCACAAGGATGGAAGACTAAAGAAACCCCAACTAAAGAATCATGGCAAGAAAAATTGATGGACTATGCAGAACTGTCAAAACTGACATATAAGCTATGGGACAAGGATAACTGTGACTTTAAGGATGAATGGGAACCCTTTACAAAATAGCTGAAGACGCAACAAAGCGAACTGGACTCCTTGGCAGGTTTTGAAGAAACATTCACAAACTTTTTATTGATAATAATCAGCTAAACAGTTTGAGGGTCTATACAACTGTGTAAGATGCAGAAAAGAGCATTTTTAGAGAAATCAAAGACTGGAACTGAGGGAAGTCGGGGGGTGGGTGGGTTTTGTGTGGGAGGGGGGAAGGGAGGAAAAATGGGGGGGGGAAAACAAGGATGATATGTTTTTGGATAATATGTCTTGTTAGAATTCTGAATAAAAAAATAAAATAAATATAGGCCGCTTACCTGAATGCCATAGCCTGGTCCTGGGGCAAACATAGTTGTGCCAATATCCTCAGAGAGGTTCCGGGGGATGCTCCAGGTGACGCCGTCATCGCGGCTGCGAATGATCATGGTGCTGGCTGTGGGGCATTTGTTGTAGTGAGCGCAGAGCGTATAAACCAGGAACACGATGTCCTTTTCAGAGTCCACCACCACCGCCCCCAGGTTGAGGCCATCCTCCAGGGAACCGTCATCAACTATGAAGGAAGTGGGCGTCCAGGTAGCGCCTGGAAGAGACAGGCCGGTATTATTATGAGAAACGCACAAGACTCTGGCACGCTTGAGGCGTGAGTCTGCCCTCGCTAACTTGGCACCTTCCAGAAGTTTCCGTGCAGGCTGGCTGAGTTGTAGTCCAAAGCCCCTGAGCAGCGCCAGGTTGGCAGACACTGGCATAAGCTTTCACGGCAGGGCTAGAAATTAGCCGGGCGCATTTTGCAACAGGCGTGGGCCCAATTGTGACCACGTGGAGATTTTTCCATCCGCCTTGGCCCTCCGGCTTTCATAAGCAGCTAAGCAGAAGAGCTTATTTGTTGCATTTATATCCCCAGCTGTTTCTCCAAGGAGTACATGGTTCACCCCCCCCCAACTAATCCCTACAACAACCCTGTGAGGTGGGTTAATAGACTGTGACTCTGAGGACCTGGGAGATCAGGGTTCGAATCTCCGCTTGGCTATGAAGCTCACTGGGTGACCTTGAGCCAGTCGCTGCCTCTTAACCTACCACACAGGGCTGTTGTAGGGAGCAAGACGGTTTGAGCATATAATAATAATAATAATAATAATAATAATAATAATAATAATAATAATTTATTTATACCCCTCCCATCTGGCTGGGTTTCCCCAGCCACTCTGGGCGGCTTCCAACAAAGTATTAAAATACAGTGGTCTGTTAAACATTAAAAGCTTCCCTAAACAGGGCTGCCTTCAGATATCTTCTAAAAGTCTGGTAGTTGTTCTTCTCTTTGACGCTGTGCATGTGCAGAAGCGCTCTATCGCGCTGCGCATGTGCAGAAGCGGCGCCTCATGTTGCGGACTTTTCAGGGTACATAAGGACCCCCGGAATGAATTAAGTTCATATCCAGAGGGTGCACTGTATTATTTTATCTATTGAATTAATATACCGCCCTATACCTGGGGGTTTCAGGGCGGTTCACAGAATAAAATCAAGATATAAAACTACAAAATACATAATAAAAATGAAAACAACAACCCAATAGCCCCCCCCAAAAAAAACACATTTTAAAAGGGCATAGGATGTCAATCAAATCAACCAAAGGTTAAAAAAAGAAAGTTTTTGCCTGGTGGCTAAAGGTGTATAATGAAGGCACCAGGTGAACTTCCCTTGGGAGAGCATTCCACAGATGGGGAGCCACTGCAGAGAAGGCCCTGTTCTTGTGTTGCCAGCCTCCGGACCTCTCAAGGAGGAGGCACATGAAGAAGGGCCTCAGAAGATGATCTCAGGGTCCGGGTAGGTTCATATGGAAAGAGGCAGTCCTTGAGGTATTGTGGTCCTGAACCATTTAAGGCTTTATAGGTCAAAACCAGCACTTTGAATTGGGCCTGGAGACAATCAGTAGGCAGTGCAGTTGGATCAGGATCGGTATACCTGAAGGAGGGTCTCCACCCCCATCGTTCTGCCCGGACACTGAGGTCCAGCACCGAGGGCCTTCTGGCGGTTCCCTCACTGCGAGAAGCCAAGTTACAGGGAACCAGGCAGAGGGCCTTCTCGGTAGTGGCACCCGCCCTGTGGAATGCCCTCCCGTCAGATGTCAAGGAGAACAACAATTACCAGACTTTTAGAAGACATCTGAAGGCAGCCCTGTTTAGGGAAGCTTTTAATGTTTAATAGGTTATTGTATTTTAATATTCTGTTGGAAGCTAGCCAGAATGGCTGGGGAAACCCAGCCAGATGGGCGGGGTATAAATAATAAATTGTTATTATTATTACTATTAATAATAATAATAATGTGCAGAATTGATATTATTATTATTCTGCATGCGCAGAATAATAGTAATAGTAATAATAGTAATAATAATAATAATAATATTATTACTATTATTATTTTGCGCACGCACGCACGGTGTAATCCGGAGGTATACACTTCTGGGGTTGTCATGTTCGCAACCCGAAAGTTGCCCAACCCAAGGGTCCACTGTAACAACAACAACAAGCACCAGTTAAGCTGTTTTTGGAGGAAAAAAGTGGGATATAAATGCAGTAAATTTAAAAAAAAAAATTAAAAGCAGGTGGCTTCCCTTAAAACACACACACAGAACTAAGGAGCCCACCCCTGAAATTGTGCTCCAGCACTTTCAGCTCCTCAGGGGTCTGCGGACACCCTTTTCTTCCAACCCCCTCCCCACAGGCCTTGCTCCCCTCAAACCTTTGTCCAGCGACCTGCGGAGGGCTATAAATTTCGCCCCAGTGTCGGAGGCAGAGTGCTTCCTGGCTTCGGAGAAGGCTAAGAGGGTGCCCTGTGGCGTCGCCGCGATGAGGGGGACTCTGAAGGTGTTCACCTCCCCAATGACACTGCCGCTGACCCATAGCAGCTGCTCCATCGTGATCATGGGCTTCACCTGCCGAGAGACAAAACGCAGAAGGGACTTTCGAGGGAGAACGGGTTTTTCCAACGTCCCACGCAGGAACCAGCAACACGGGACAGCTGCATATTCCTGCATAGCAGGGGGTTAGACTAGATTATGCTCAGGGTCCCTTCCAACTCTGCCCTGCAGAGGACCTTAAGGTCCATAAATAGCAACACCCTAGGGTCCTGGGCCCTAAGGAAGTCAGATTAGCCTCAACCAGAGCAGGGCCTTCTCAGCACTGGCTCCCGCCTGGTGGAACGCTCTGCCTCATGAGACCAGGGCCCTGCGGGATCTGATTTCTTTCTGCAGGGCCTGTAAGACAGAGTGGCCTTTGGTTGGAATCAACTTGATCCCCCCCCCCCTTTCCTTTTTCCTTTCTCCTTCTTGTGATGGAACTCTTATTTGGGGACTTTCCTGGCTTTTTTCTGGCCCACGTAGGACCAGTCTGGATAGTTGGCCTTGCTGAAGATTTGACGTTTTCATCCCCAAAAAGTTTTTGATTTGAGTTTCTACTGAAATGAGGCTGCATTTTAATGTTGTACAGTGGTACCTCAGGTTAAGAACTTAATTCGTTTTGGAGGTCCGTTCTTAACCTGAAACTGTTCTTAACCTGAAGCACCAATTTAGCTAATGGAGCCTCCCGCTGCCCCTGGAGCACGATTTCTGTTCTCATCCTGAATCAAAGTTCTTAACCCAAGGTACTATTTCTGGGTTACCGGAGTCTGTAACCTGAAGCGTATGTAACCCGAGGTACCACTGTATTTTAATCTAGTTTTTAAGTTGTATGTTAACCAATTGTTTTTATACCTGGTGTTAGCCACCCTGAGCCTGGTCTTGGCTGGGGAGGGCGGGGTATAAATAAAATTTATTAAAACGCCAGCACACATTCTTGCATTAGCCAAGGGTACAGTGTGCTAGCAAATGTGAAGCTTTCCACGCCTTCTTACACATCCGGTGCCATTTCCCTGCTATTTTTCATCCCACAATTGCTGTTTTCTGCCAGGCATGTGATCAGAGGTGCCGATGACTCATTGGCAGTGAAGCTAGGAGGCAAGCGCTCTGCGTCCTTGATTGTCACGCTCCAAGTGAGCCCACGTCTCTCTCTGTGTGTGTCCTTTGACTAAATCGTCCTCTTCCCTGCCTGAACCTGGAATATGTCAAGTTCAATGTCAGGGGAGAGAGTTCTTGATAAGCCTTTTCCCCTGACATGCTTTTCAAGGGAGGAGCAGAGAGCGAGGGCATTCACCTGTCTCAAGAGACAATGGAGTGTGCCTCTGGGGGTGAAGTCAAACCACTGCATTCCCAAGACCAAAGGGACCTCCCCGGGCACAGGTATGGAATCATACAATCATAGAATTGGAAGAGACCACAAGGGCCATCGAGTCCAACCCCCTGCCAAGCAGGAAACACCATCAGAGCACTCCTGACATATGGTTGTCAAGCCTCTGCTTAAAGACCTCCAAAGGAGGAGACTCCACCACACTCCTTGGCAGCAAATTCCACTGTCGAACAGCTCTTACTGTCAGGAAGTTCTTCCTAATGTTTAGGTGGAATCTTCTTTCTTGTAGTTTGGATCCACTGCTCCGTGTCCGCTTCTCTGGAGCAGCAGAAAACAACCTTTCTCCCTCCTCTATGTGACATCCTTTTATATATTTGAACATGGCTATCATATCACCCCTTAACCTCCTCTTCTGGTCCTGGGCTGGCCAGATGACAAGACTCCTCTTTCGGCCTCCTGATGTGGTCTAAAGGAAAGCAGAGCAAGACATTTGGCTGCAGGAGTTGCTGGAAGGAGGCGTACAAGGCGCCACCCAACTGTCTTAGGGACTCCCCTCTGGATTTGTGTAAGGTTTACTCCTTAAGTCTTTTCTTTTCCCAAAGATCTCCCACAAGGCAGTGGAGGTTTTGTTGTTGTTTAGTCGTGTCCGACTCTTCGTGACCCCATGGACCAGAGCACGTCAGGCACTCCTGTCTTCCACTGCCTCCTGCAGTTTGGTCAAACTCACGCTGGTAGCTTCG
This sequence comes from Podarcis vaucheri, assembly GCF_965113315.1. NCBI lineage: Eukaryota > Metazoa > Chordata > Lepidosauria > Squamata > Lacertidae > Podarcis > Podarcis vaucheri. Next base: position 119,274,796 of record NC_138760.1, read on the forward strand.
AGAACACTGTCCAACCATCTCGTCCTCTGCCGTCCCCTTCTCCTTGTGCCCTCCATCTTTCCCAACATCAGGGTCTTTTCCAGGGAGTCTTCTCTTCTCATGAGGTGGCCAAAGTCTTGGAGCCTCAGCTTCAGGATCTGTCCTTCCAGTGAGCACTCAGGGCTGATTTCCTTAGGAATGGAGAGGTTTGATCTTCTTGCAGTCCATGGGACTCTCAAGAGTCTCCTCCAGCACCATAATTCAAAAGCATCAATTCTTCGATGATTAGCCTTCTTTATGGTCCAGCTCTCACTTCCATACATCACTACTGGGAAAACCATAGCTTTTACTATACAGACCTTTGTTGGCAAGGTGAAGGCAGTGATCCGTGAAGGGGAGTGGAGGTTTAGGGTGAAATAAAAAATTTAAAGATAAATATTCATAACTGCATATATGAACCACATGTCTGAAACCCCACAGAAAAAGTCCTGAAACCATTTTGTCCCTCCCAAATTGACCTCAAATATTTATCTGCAAGGCCGAAGGAAAATGGAAAAGCCTCCCCATTGTCTCCTCCTTCACAAATCCTGTCTTAAGGCTATGTGTATGAATAGGGTGTATGAACAGGGTGAGCCTGTGACCTGGCTCAGGAACTAAGTATTTGTCATGACAAAAGACTGGCCAGGCTCCCCAGGGTATACAATCAAGTGACTATTAATAGGTAACCTGCCAGACAGGAGATAAACAAGGCACTCAGATTTCTGTTGTTGACTGCCCTTTCTGTGATGTAGTTATGATGTACAGTGCTGCCTCGCAAGACGAAAAGAATCCGTTCTGTGATTCTCTTTGTCTAGCGGTTTTTTCGTCTTGCGATGCAAGCCCATTGAAGGATTAGCGGATTAGCGCTATTAGCGGCTTTGAGCGGCTTATCTGCTGATCGGATCAGCTGATAAGCGGCTTAGAAAAAGGGGGGGGACCAGCAGGAACTCGCAAGACATTGTCGTCTTGCGAAGCAAGCCCATAGGAAATTCGTTTTGCGAAGCACCTCCAAAACGGAAAACCCTTTCGTCTAGCGAGTTTTCCGTCTTGCGAGGCATTCGTCTTGCGGGGCACCACTGTATCTGGAGGGTCAGGGGCGCCGACTTATAAAAAATATTGGGGGGGCCCATACTGGGGTCCTGCCGCTGGTTCGCTCGGGTAGCCGGGAGAACGCAGTTCGAGGTGGCGGTGTTGGGGAGAGACCCTCGCTCAGGGCGCCACTAGACTTGGCGGCCGGCGGCCTATCTGGGGGGTTTTGGAGTGTATTTCGGCGGAGAGATTGGGGAGGAGGGGGCTTGTTGCCGGATTCTTCAGCTGAGCCGGAGATCCGCTGCTTGGGGTCCCTGGGCCGAGTTGTGAGCACAGCCTGCTGAAGGGAGATCCAGCCGATTGCGCGACGGGGACGGCCGGGGCTCTCCGGCTAGGGCGCGGGGCTGGCTGGCTGGCGAGGGAGCAGGTGGGGAGGAGGCGGGGGTCCTCACTCTCTTAGGAAACGCACCCACGCGCCCGATTGCCACGAAGTCCGAAGGGTGCGTGTGTGGAATTAAAAAGCAAAAACGAGATACGGGCAGGGCAGGCAAAGAGTTTTCTGCAAGAGGATGGAGGGCAGGTTGAAGAGAAAATCACTCAGGATGAGACAGTCAAATCAGCCATGATAAAATGGGCTCAGGATATTGGGTATAACATCATGTTTGAGGACTGGGAAAGGTTATGGACCACCGGAATGAAATTCACGGCATGTAATGCCTTGAAGGAAAATATTATGAAAATGATTTATAGGTGGTACATGACCCCAGTCAAGCTTGCAAAAATATATCACCTGTCTGATAATAAATGTTGGAAATGTAAGGAGGCTGAAGGGACATTCTTTCACCTCCGGTGGACTTGTCCAAAAGTGAAGGCCTTCTGGGAAATGATCTATAATGAGTTAAAAAAGGTATTTAAGTATACCTTTCCCAAGAAACCAGAGGCCTTCCTCTTGGGCATTGTTGGCCAGAAAGTGTTAAAGAAGGATAGAACTTTCTTTATGTATGCAACTACAGCAGCAAGAATACTTATCGCAAAATATTGGAAGACACAAGATTTGCCCACACTGGAAGAGTGGCAGACGCAATTGATGGACTACATGGAACTGGCTGAAATGAGTGGCAGAATCCGAGATTTGGGAGAAGAAACAACGGAAGAGGACTGGAAAAAATTTAAGGACTATTTACAAAAACAATATAAGTTGTATGAATGTTAAAAATTTACACGATTCGGAAACTATAGCTTCAGCAATTAGATTTGGGAAACAGGAAATTATATTTTCAGTAAGAAAAGGTCAAAATCTAAGGTAATACTATGTTTAATTTAAGATATAAGTAACTGATGAAAAGTATGTTAAATTTAGAGGTATAGTATTTGAAAAGTACAAAATAAGGTACGAAACAAGGTAATAATTTGCTGATATCTTTATTATAAAGAATGCAGGGTAAGGGAGATGCGAGGAAGTCCAGTTAGTTATATAAAAAATGTATTGAATGGTTGGTTTTCTTTTCTTCTTTTTCTTTTTTTCTTTTTCTTGTTCTTTTACTTTTTTCTTCAGTGTATGTTTCTAACTTTGTATTTGAAAACTTAATAAAATATTTATTAAAAAAAAGAAGAGAAAATCCTTTCGCTTTTCTGGGGCGCAGGGAAGTCTCAGAGCCGGAGGTTGGGGAAGGGACCCCCTTTGCTCTGCCCTCTTCTCCCGTCTTAGATTCGCATGGGGGTCCCCGCCCGAGCTTGCCTGGCCACCGGGCGCCCGCTGCGCTGCCAATGACAAGCGGGCGACGTCGCGGGCGGGGAAGGCGTCGCTTTCTTTCCCGATCCTTCATCCTCCCAGTCTTCCAGCCCTTTTTTGGGTTGGAAGCTCGTCTCGTTCGCCCTTCTCCTTTCTTCACCCTGCGCGCAATTTTCCTCCCTCGTCTCCCTCCCCATTTCTCCTTCCTTCCTGACTGACTGATGGGCTTGGGCTCGGGCTCAGGCTCGGGCTCAGGTTTCGGGTAGGGCTCGGGCTCAGGCTCGGGCTCGGGCAGCCACAGCGTCGGCGGTGTTGGCGATCGGCGGCGCGGGAGGATGGCCCTCCCGGGGGAGCCGGCGCTGCTCAATGGGGTTGCCAAGGAGACAGGCCGGCCGCCCCCCTCCCCTGGCCCGGCGCCCCCCGCCGCACCGGTGCCCGTTATTGAGCTGGTGCGCGCCGGGCGCCCTATAAAAGCCGCGGACGTGCCCACCGCCGCCCGAGATTATTGGGGGGGCTGAGCCCCCCCAAACGAATTTTTGAGGGGGCTCGGGCCCCCTCAGGCCCCATGGAGTCGGCGCCTATGTGGAGGGTGGTCTTGAGCTACACCCCTGTCTGTGATGTATGCATGATGTTTCTGGGGGTGGTCTTGGACTCCAGGGCGGGCAATTTAAAATGTCTATATAAGGGCGGGCACACCTTTGTTCTGGGTCCTCCTCCTTTCTCCTGCGTGTGGGGGGAGCACCCTGTTGCAACAGATCAATAAAGATCAAGCTTACTAGCTGCTTTGCTTCTCAATATTCTCTGGTTGGCCTCTGTTATTTTCTCCAACCGATGGAGAACCTACAAAGGACTCTATAAGGGCTCTTGTGTTCCCCATAAGGGCAGATTTTCGTTTATTACAAGGGCCAGAGTTCTCTTTCCCGGGCTGATGGGCCCCCTCTGTCCTTCGCCTCCCTCTGCAGCACGTGCCTTCTTGACCGATGGACCTTTGAACCTTGAAAATATTGCCGTTTTGCAGGCCTGCCCTCTGATTTCCCTTCTGGGAAATCCGAAAGGGCAGCATTAGGTGGGAGGAGCTGTGGCTTCCGGGTAGTGATTGTTTGCAGAAGGTATCGGGTTCAATCCAGGCTCAAACTCCCTGCCTGAAACCCTGGAGAGCTGCTGCCAGTCCGAGTAGGAAATACTGAGTTACATGGAACAACGGTCTGACTCTTTGTATAAGACAGCTCCAGATATTTCCATGAGACGTCCCTAACAATCCAGCCAATGCTCAGCACATGTGCATCCTGCGGTTGCTGATATGAGCAAGTTAAACCCGTGATTTTCTTGTTCGGCATCAGTGGGGCTTCAAAATGCTTTAATAATATAATAATAATACATTTTATTTATACCCTGCCCTCCCCATCCAAGACCGGGCTCAGGGCGGCTAACACCAGGTATAAAAAAAAATAACATACAACTTAAAAACTAGATTAAAATACAACTGCCTCATTTCAGTAGAAACTCAAATCAAAAACTTTTTGGGGATGAAAACGTCAAATCTTCACCAAGGCCAACTATCCAGACTGGTCTTACGTGGGCCAGAAAAAAGCCAGGGAAGTCCCCAAATAGGAGTTCCGTCACAGGAAGAGAAAAGAAAAAGGAAAGAGGGGGAGGGGATCAAGTTGATTCCAAGCCAAAGGCCCGGCGGAACAACTCTGTCTTACAGGCCCTGTGGAAAGAAATCAGATCCTTTACTGTGGCTGGATCCTAACCAAGATTTTGTACGTTTACAAAAAAGGTATTGACCACCCCAGAAAAGACAGTAGGGCTTCCATGCTTCGTCGAAGGAAAGAATTTGCCTTCCAATATGTTTTTTTTAAAAAAGTTATTCATCCCCATTCCCACGCCTATTGCCTTATGATAGCACACACGATTTCCAATTTTTAAAGCCACATTAACTCTAACTGGCATAAACAAGTTATTCATCAATGCTTTGCGCCTTGGCTGAATAGCTTTCTTTTACAGAAGCTTGATAAGGCAAGCGGCACATAAGAGTGATTTGATTTCACAGCCCAGATTCTTGTCTGTGATCACGATCTGCTGGGCTGCCAAGCTGGGCACGCGGTTAACCGTTCTCATGCAAAAGTCACTGGAATTGAGATGTGCATTATGCTAATTCATTAATTAACTAAATTCATATGCAGCCCCTTTATCTGTGGATCACAGGGCGGTTTATGGTATAAAGGTAAAGGGTAAAGGGACACAGGGCGGTTTATGGTATAATGGTAAAGGGTAAAGGGACCCCTGACCATTAGCTCCAGTCGTGACCGACTCTGGGGTTGCGGCACTCATCTCGCTTTAGTGGCTGAGGGAGCCGGCGTACAGCTTCTGGGTCATGTGGCCAGCATGACTAAGCCGCTTCTGGTGAACCAGAGCAGCGCACGGAAACACTGTTTACCTTCCCGCCGGAGCCGTACCTATTTATCTACTTGCACTGGTGTGCTTTCGAACTGCTAGGTTGGCAGGAGCAGGGACCGAGCAACGGGAGCTCACCCCGTCATGGGGATTCGAATCGCCAACCTTCTGATCGGCAAGTCCTAGGCTCTGTGGTTTAACCCACAGCGCCACCCGCATCCCTCTTAACGAACTACACTTCCCAGAATTCCTTGAGGGAAGCCTTGACAGTTTAAAGTGGTATGATACTGGTTTGAGTGTCTAGTGCGGACAGGGCCGTTGCATGTGGAACCATGAAGAGAAGCACTCCGTATACAGCAACATTTTGTTGCAGGCTCATATCCTATTTGTTGCCGAGAAAGTAGGGGAAGAGGAATGACAAGGCCTGCAGCGATGGTGTGTTGTTTGTTTAAGTTTTAATTTTGGGAAGTCTGCCCACCCCAGTCTCATTGCTAAGCCACAGTTTGTTTAAAAGTTGAAGTAACTGGGAACATCTACGTGGCACTGCTCTGACATCTGTTTGGCACTTCAGAAGACTGCCTGTGTACCTGGGGAGCAGTACAGCCAAGGCTGGGGTCAGTTCGACATTTCCCTCCCACAAAACATAGGAAGGAAGGGCAAGTATGTGGACAAATTGAGGAGGAGGGCAAGCAGAAACGGCCACATCGCCAAGAGGTGCAACCAGGGAGAAACCGCCTGCTGCCTTCTCCTGAGAACTTTGCACCAGAAATAATAATAATGATGATTTATTACTTATACCCTGTCCATCTGGCTGGGTTTCCCCTGCCACTCTGGGCGGCTTCCAACAAGAGATTAAAAAGACATTAAAACCTTTCAAATACTCAAGAGTGCACCCTGGAAACTGGTAGAACAGCAAACATGATTCGGGAGAGCAGGGAAGGCACGACCTGGGCTAAAAGAACAAGACACTCCCCTTGGTTCTCAAACGCCTTGGTTCTCAAACGCTGAAAAAACCAGGAAGTAAGTGTTCTGGTTTTTGAACGTTTCTCGGAAGTTGAACGTCCAATGTGGCTGTCGGCTATTGTTTCCGGGGCACCTGCACCAATCAGAAGCTGCGCCTTGGTTTTTGAACATTTCGGAAGTCAAATGGACTTTTTGCAATTTGTTTTGCGTTTTTGTTTTTGAAGTTTTTTCGGCTAATTTGTTTTTGTGACTGTGTGGAACCCAGTTCATAAGACCACAGCTACTACTATGCCATAAGATTCACTGTCCTGTAATATCACATATGAGCTTTAACTACCGATGAAGCCCAGGACGGTGAAACAAGGCCAATATTCTGGAAATCCTTGTCTTTCGACTCTGTGAAAGGATTCTGTGGAACTGTAACAACCTTTCATGTGGATTGTTTGGACCTTATGAACAGACAGGTGGAATAGACACTATTACACAGATGGACCTTATGGATGAACTGACTAGAGAATGATCTGATCCATTGGGCCTTCTGCTTTGTTCGTTTGTTGAACTTTATAAGTTACTTTTGTTGAAATTTATGATTTGATACAAGGAATAATATACCTTATTTATCTAAGAACACAGCAAAGTTACGTCTTGTGTGTTTATTGAGTCACTCTCTCTCAGCTTAGCCTACTCTGCAAGAACGTTGTGTGAGGATAAACCTGGGGGAGGGAAGGCGGGAGAAGAACCATGTATGCTGCTTTGAGCTCCTGGGAGGAAACACGGCTTATAAATGCGGAAACAAAAATAGACAGCATCTGGCACCATCAAATGTCTTGATTCAGGGGTGGGCAATCTGTGGCCCTTTGGATACTGCTGCACTCAAACTATGACCAGCATGGCCCACGATCAGGGACAATTAGAGCTGTAAGTTCAACAATATGGAGCAACACAGAGATGCCATTACAGTTTCGGCCGTTGCTTTCACCTTAACTGATTATATGCAGGGGGAAGCGTTGGATTGTTGTTGTTGTTGTTTAGTCGTGTCCGACTCTTCGTGACCCCATGGACCAGAGCACGCCAGGCACTTCTGTCTTCCACTGCCTCCCAAAGTTTGGTCAAACTCATGCTGGTAGCTTCCAGAACACTATCCAACCATCTCGTCCTCTGTCGTCCCCTTCTCCTTGTGCCCTCCATCTTTCCCAGCATCAGGGTCTTTTCCAGGGAGTCTTCTCTTCTCACGAGGTGGCCAATGTATTGGAGCCTCAGCTTCAGGATCTGTCCTTCCAGTGAGCACTCAGGGCTGATTTCCTGCAGAATGGAGAGGTTTGATCTTCTTGCAGTCCATGGGACTCTCAAGAGTCTCCTCCAGCACCATAATTCAAAAGCATCAATTCTTTGGCGATCAGCCTTCTTTATGATCCAGCTTTCACTTCCATACATCACTACTGGGAAAACCATAGCTTTTACTATACGGACCTTTGTTGGCAAGGTGATGTCTCTACTTTTTAAGATGCTGTCTAAATTTGTCATTGCTTTTCTCCCACGAAGCAGGCGTCTTTTAATTTCATGGCTGCTGTCACCATCTGCAGTGATCATGGAGCCCAAGAAAGTAAAATCTCTCACTGCCTCCATTTCTTCCCCTTCTATTTGCCAGGAGGTGATGGGACCAGTGGCCATGATCTTCGTTTTTTTGATGTTGAGCTTCAGACCATATTTTGCGCTCTCCTCTTTCACCCTCATTAAAAGGTTCTTTAATTCCTCCTCACTTTCTGCCATCAAGGTTGTGTCATCTGCATATCTGAGGTTGTTGATATTTCTTCCGGCAATCTTAATTCCGGCTAGGGATTCATCCAGCGTTGGATTACTGACTGCTATTAATTGGGGGAGGGGCTGCCACTGTGCTGTTTTTATTCTGATTGTCTGAATGTTTTTAATAATCATAGAACTGGAGAGCTGGAAGGGACCCCAAGGGTCATTCAGTCCAACCCCCTGCAATGCAGCAATCTCAAGGCAACAGATCACATTCAAGAATCACCGGGCCGTTTACAACATAAAAACTTGAAAATGCAGAACATAGTAACAAACAAACAAAAAGGCTATAGATTGTTTAATTATCCAAAGGCCTGGTTTTACAGGAATGTTTTCATAATAAAGGTATCCTTGGGGAAAGCATTCCAAAAATGGGGAACCACCGCAGAAAACTAATACACACACAGAGTTTTAATTCTATTAATTGTTTTAAAGTATTGCCGCCGCCCCTTTGTGATTTTAGCTGTTCTTATTTTATCTGTTAGTCATCTTGAGTTTCCATAAGGGAAAAGGCACGGTATAAATAAATATTTGACAACCACCACCACTACCCAAAAGGCAGAATAAGCATGTGCTTAGGGCATCAGCAAAGCAGGGGCATGCCATATATATATATATATAATTTTCTTTTGGAAAGAATTAGACACTTGATATTTCAGAAAAGGCATTGAAATAGGTCAACATGGCAGGAGGGTGGGAAATCAGAACTTCCTTATGCTCCACATTCCCCCTCCCCCGTTTCTAGCACTGATTTTATTTTATTTTTTATTTCCATATAGGGTGGAGACACACCATAATCTTTTTTTTTTTAAAGTGTTTAGGGCCTCCAAAGATTTCCATCCGGTCCTGACCGGGGGAAAGGAGAGAGGCACAATACGTGGCCGGACCGGTTGGGTTCAGTGGGTCTGAGGGCCCAACGACTAGCCCCAGCTAAGCCTTCCAGTTCTGTGGGGTTATGAGGTTGGGGAGCAGATTGGGGGGAGGACAAAACAAAGACACACCCCCCCCGGAACATTTCCAATCGTACCTGATCAGGGGTGGCCACCCCGCGCGTTTCCCAGCAGCAGAGCCCCAGAAACAGCAGCGGCCGTAGACAGAAGCCCGGCCTGGCCCAAGGGTGGGATCTCCTCCGGGGATCACGTCTAGCACCCATTGCTTCGGCCGTCAGGATCCCCTCTTCCGCATCCACCAGGGCCACTTCCCCTTTAAGCGCGCCGCTGGGACCGAATGTTGGGTTTAAACAGTAGCAACCCGAGGGAACTCCCGGGCCGCCAGCCGCCCTCTGATTGGCTGGCTTTGGAGAATGGAACGAGGAAGGCCGGCTTCAAAGGCAGCACGTGACCATGCCATGACCTTAAATACCGCAGAGATAGGGAGGGAAGCCAGGTTAGAGACGCCCGTTCTACTTTTTAAGAAAACAAACATATTTATTAAAAAATAAATAAAAATAGGGATTCTAGCTCCGCCCACTTGCCGGCTTCTTAAAGGGACAGGACTAAAAGGAGAGGAAGCGAGCTCAAACGAGGCGGTGCGGGAGAGGATCGAGGAACCGAAACGTCCCAAACGCATGTTCTGAGAAATGGTTTGCGGTTAAGGGGAAAGGAAGCATATTCACTGCGGGCAGCTATATTAGGTGTGAAGCTAAAAAAAAAAAAACTAGGATCATGGCCTCTGGGCCCATCACCTCCTGGCAAATAGAAGGGGAAGAAATGGAGGCAGTGAGAGATTTTACTTTCTTGGGCTCCATGATCACTGCAGATGGTGACAGCAGTCACGAAATTAAAAGACGCCTGCTCCTTGGGAGAAAGGTGATGGCAAACCTAGACAGTATCTTAAAAAGCAGAGACATCACCTTGCCAACAAAGGTCCGTATAGTTAAAGCCATGGTTTTCCCCAGTAGTGATGTATGGAAGTGAGAGCTGGACCATAAAGAAGGCTGATCGCCGAAGAATTGATGCTTTTGAATTCTGGTGCTGGAGGAGACTCTTGAGAGTCCCATGGACTGCAAGAAGATCAAACCTATCCATTCTTAAGGAAATCAGCCCTGAGTGCTCACTGGAAGGACAGATCCTGAAGCTGAGGCTCCAATACTTTGGCCACCTCGTGAGAAGAGAAGACTCCCTGGAAAAGACCCTGGTGTTGGGAAAGATGGAGGGCACAAGGAGAAGAGGAAGACAGAGGACAAGATGGTTGGACAGTGTTCTTGAAGCTACCAGCATGAGTTTGACCAAACTGCGAGAAGCAGTGGAAGACAGGAGTGCCTGGCGTGCTCTGGTCCAGGGGGTCACGAAGAGTCGGACACAACTAAACAACAACAAATATTAGGTATGAGGGCTAAGTGGAACCTCCAGCTCCAGCAGCAGTATACCTCTGAATGCCAGTGCAGACAGTACAGGAGGCAAGTTTCCTTTGCACCTGGCCTGCATGCTTCCCTAATTCATTCTGGACAGCTGTTATTAGAGATCATTTTCTAGAAAAGGACCCCCCTTGAACCTGATGTAGCAAAGTAAAGGTAAAGGGACCCCTGACAGTTAAGTCCAGTCATGAACGACTCTGGGGTTGCAGCGCCCATCTCGCTTTATTGGCCAAGGGAGCCGGTGTACAGCTTCTGGGTCATGTGGCCAGCATGACTAAGCCGCTTCTGGCGAACCAGAGCAGCGCACGGAAACGCCGTTTACCTTCCTGCCAGAGCAGTACCTACTTATCTACTTGCACTTGACGTACTTTTGAACTGCTAGGTTGGCAGGAGCTGGGACTGAGCAGCGAGAGCTCAACCCATCACGGGGATTCGAGCTGCCGACCTTCTGATTGCCAAGTACTAGGCTCTGTGGTTTAACCCACAGCGCCACCCGTGTCCCACGATGTAGCAAGACTCTTATATAAAATAGCATATTGTAATCAGAAAATCAAGGTGGCATTCTTGCATGCATTTCTATTTGGAATTACCAGCTGAATTTGTGGTACTTCTGAGTATAAAAACAGGGGTCAGCAAATTTTTTCAGCCGGGGGCCATTCCACTGTCCCTCAAACCTTGTGGGGGGGGCGGACTATATTTTTTTTTGGGGGGGGGTAAATGAACAAATTCCTATGCCCCACAAATAACCTAGAGATGCATTTTAAATAAAAGGACACATTCTACTCATGTAAAAACACGCTGATTCCTGAACCGTCCACAGGCCGGATTTAGAAGGCAATTGGGCCGGATCCGGCCCCCGGGCCCTAGTTTCCCTACGCATGGTATAAAACGTGTAGGATCAGGCCATAAAGACACGGAACCTGTGGCGCTGCAAATGTTCCAGGAATATAATTGCCTTCATCCCCTCGATCTGGACGCTGTAATTCGGTTGATGCAGTCCAGAATGCCATTGGCTTTTTTTGCTGCTGCATCTCACTGTTGACTCATGTTAAGCTTGTGCTCCACCAAGACCTGAAGACCCTTTTCAAATGTACTACTGGCCATCCACCTGTTCCTCATCTTATATTTGTGCAGCTGGTTCTTCCTGCCTAGGTGCAGAACCTATTTGTCCCTACTGACATTCTTTTTCTTAGTTTGGTCCCAGTTGCCCCATCTGTTAAGGTCATTTTGAATCCTGATTCTGTATGTATGTACTGTAGATATGCAAAGAGAGACACAATCTATGTTGAAGCAGGGACCAGGCGGAACATCTAACGAGACAGTGTTTTTGGGTCAGTTTCCATGTGTGAAAAGTCTTATTTTAGCTCGGTCACAGGGCACAGGCTGAACACCACAGATTTGGACAGTGGCGTCTCCACCTACAAGGAGCAGGTCAGTCGTGAAGTGGAAGACCTTCCACTGGCAGGCTAGAGAGCCACCAACAGAATCATAGAGTTGGAAGGGACCCAAGAGGCCTCTAGTCCATTGCAGGGGAGAGTGAGTATATAAATACTGGGCTCAAAAGACAAGTAGTCTGACCAAACAGGAGACTACTTCCTGCCTGACAGAAGTTCTTGGGCTCCTCTGGGCAGGAAGGATAGCTGCTTGCACTGTACAAAGTGAACTAATTGCAGGGTACTGGAAGAAGCAAAGATCACCAGTGTCAAAGCAATTATTCCTCAACATCAACTTTGTTGGACTGGTCATGTTGTGAGGGTGCCTGATTATTGTCTGCCAAAGCAACTGCTCTATTCCAAACTTAAAAATGGAAAGTGTAACGCTGGTGGCCAACAAAAGAGGTTCAAAGACGCTCTCAAGGCAAATCTAAAAAAAATATAGTACAGTGGTACCTCGGGTTACATATTCTTCAGGTTACATACACTTCAGGTTACAGACTCCGCTAACCCAGAATTATTACCTCGGGTTAAGAACTTTGCTTCAGGATGAGAACAGAAATCATGCTCAGGTGGTGCGGCAGCAGCAGGAGGCCCCATTAGCTAAAGTGGTGCTTCAGGTTAAGAACAGTTTCAGGTTAAGAACAGATCTCTGGAACGAATTAAGTTCTTAACCCAAGGTACCACTGTACTGACAACACTGACAACTGGGAAACACTGGCCTGCGAGTGCTCCAGTTGGAGAACAGCCTTTACCAAAGGTGTCATGGGTTTTGAAGATGATCAAACTCAAGACGAAAGGGAGAAATGTGCTAAGAGGAAGGCACACTTGGCAAACCCTCACCGTGATCAACTACCGCCCAGAAACCAATGTCCCCACTGTGGAAGTATGTGTGGCTCCAGAATTGGCCTCCGCAGTCACTTACAGATTCACTGTTAAGACCGTGTTTATGGAAGACAATCTTACTTGGCTATGAGTGATCACCAAAGAACAAAGTAGAACTAAGCTGTTGTGAGATGTATCTGTCTCCCTTGCTAGTGACTTTCAGGAGGTGGTTACATACATCCCTGTTTAGCCAGCATCTTGTCCCAAAAACGTATCTTCTCCAGAACATATCAGTAAGCCAAGAAGAAATGCTTTTAATCAAGCTCCAATGTAATTTTCTGACACGGGGGTCATCTAAGAGATCAACACTCATACATACAATGCCACACACACACTTCCAGGAATGAATTCCTTGTGGGAACATCTTGGCCCTGGCTGTTCTTAGATGCGCAGGTTTCCCACAGTTCTCCGGCATCCAGAGATCAAGCCAAGAGATTGCACAAGCGGCTCCCTCCTCTCTTATCCACGGCCTCCCGTCAGTCACGTCACGTCAGTCAGGGGTCCTACTAAGATGCTCTCGCACATTGGGCCCATATTAAGTGCAAAGTATAAATCTGTTTCATAAATAATAATTAAAAAATTGTTTTTTGTTGGAAAAGGTGCTGTTTGTTCACAACGATGCTGGTGGCTCAGGTAGGCATCCTGTCCCCTGTGGCAAGAGCCCCAAGCAGCATCCATTCATTTTAGGCACAGCTGTTGGTCTGGTGGCAGACAAGTGGCACGTCCTTAATCATCAGCCAGTCGGAGGAGGGTGCCGGAGGTCGTGGGGACGCTAGAGGAAGCGAGAATGAGGTGGTCAGGTTAAAAGCAGGACAGAATAAGAAGAGCACAAGAAGAGCACCAGCAGGATCAGGCCAGGGCCCATCTAGTCTAGCATCCCGTTCTAGTGGGGTACAAAGGTAAAGGGAGTACAAAGGTAAAGGGACCCCCGACCCTTAGGTCCAGTCGTGGCCGACTCTGGGGTTGCAGTGCTCATCTCGCTTTATTGGCCGAGGGAGCTGGCGTACAGCTTCCGGGTCATGTGGCCAGCATAACTAAGCCGCTTCTGGTGAACCAGAGCAGTGCACAGAAATGTCGTTTACCTTCCCGCCGGATTGGTACCTATTTATCTACTTGTACTTTGATGTGGTTTCGAACTGCTAGGTTGGCAGGAGCAGGGACTGAGCAACAGGAGCTCACGCCGTCACAGGGATTCGAACCGCCGACCTTCTGACCGGCAAGTCCTAGGCTCTGTGGTTTAACCCACAGTGCCACCCGTGTTCTAGTGGGGTAGGAGAGAAGAAAATAACACCCATGTATTTCACATCTGGCAACCAATGTACCCCTTGGGTTTCAGATACTACATGGGTATACAAGTCTACCTTCAAATGTCTTCTAAAAGTCTGGTGGTTGTTTTTCTCTTTGACACCTGGTGGGAGGGCATTCCACAGGGCGGGTGCCACTACCGAGAAGGCCCTCTGCCTGGTAACCAGGGAACCAGAAGAGCAAATCTGTTCCCAAGTGAAAGCAACTCCCAAGCATGCCTTTGCAAGCAGGGCTTGCTGTCCCTGCTGATGACAGAGAGCCCCTCTGATGATACCAGGTGATTGGCAGGTGGGCGGCATCACCCACCTGCCCAAATGGCCCCTGGGGGTAAGAGAGGTTGGGATCCAAGTCACCAGCCCAGAAAAGGACCCCACTCCTCAGTATGCAGGATTACAGCCTTGGTTGGCTGCCCAAGGGCAGGATCAAGCTCCACGGCAACAGGCTGAGATCCAAGGCAACATTTGGTTTTTCACAGGTGGGAGCGAGAGCAGAAGTCTAGTATACCAGTCCACCAGCTGGGCTCCAATAAGGTCGTGGATGTGGTAAGGAAGGCCCAGCTTCACAGCGCTTGGAGCTCGGCGGTTCTGCAAGTCAGACAGCAAAACCTCCTTGTATTTGGCCTTCTGGATCATGCTCAGCACAGCTTTCCTCCCTGGGAAGACGGAGAGACACACACAACACAGATCAGTAGGTTGCTGCCGTCAGAGGTGTCCCAGCTTTTGCCTGGAGCAGGGAAACGAACTAACCTTTGATGAAGCATTTGACAAAACGACCTGCTCCAGGCACTGCCAGCCACCAGCTCCCTGCGTCACGGACAGTCAGGACTCCGGCATTCACCAGCTGCCTGAACATGAAACACAGGAATGGGAGAGAAATGGAATTCCCCCCATTACGACTTGCCCCTTTTGCACCAAGATAAAGCCGCTTCTGGGACTGTGGAAAGCCGGAGAGAACGGGAGTCTAAGGGAAGCGTTGCTCAGTGATGCGATCAGGACAGGACTTCAGGGAAAAGGTCCTGTTCAGTAAAACGAGAAGGAGTGTCCCCAAGCACAGCAGAGCTGGCTTACTGCATTTTGAAGTAACGTACTTCCCATTATGGAGAGGCCAGGAGATGTAAGACAACTAAGTCCAGAGTTCAAAATGACCAAACCCCACCACTAAGTGTGTTTGAGGATCCCAGTATGAGCCACTGTTTCTTCTTCTGAGGTGCCTGGATCTCAGCTCTGGGCAAGACACTACCCGTTACTCAACAATCTCCATGCAAGTTAACCGTCAGGTATGATGGTCCAAGACCTTTATTATTTTTGTAAACAGCTTTGAGGGCTTTTGTTTTTGTTTGTACAATTGTAGCCATAGAATTGTACACTTGGAAGGGTCGTCTCGTCTAACCCCCTGCATTACAGAAATATTTTTGCCCAGTGTGTAACTCGAACCCACAACCCTGAGATTAAGAGTCTCATGCCCTTATATACAGTACATTACTATATTCTTAGAGGGTGCCTGCTGTGGCATGTGCAGTCATGTCACAGAATACTTCCCCTTGCCCCCAGGGAACTGGGTTGTTTAACCCCATACAAAATTATGCAGATTTAAACCAATCAGAACGAATTCAATCAATTTACTAAGATTCATTATAACCGGACACAGCAAAACCTCAAAGAGGAAGCCCAATCTTCATACCCGGCCCTCAGAACACACCCTACTCTGTCTCCACTCTGCGGAAAACTTTACTCACGTGATTTCCGCATCACTGAAGCCAAACTCTCTCACCATCCTTCTTTTGTCGAAACTGATGTCAGGGCAGGAGCTGAGGACAGAATCCAAGAATTTCCTAACAGTCCTGTCAAAGTCCTTCCCAGACGTAAACTCTAGCACCTGTGGGAGAAAGAGCCATCACAATCTCTCTCCTGCTTCTGCACTAACCACATACACACACACACACACACACACACAGACACAAGACCTTAGATTTATAGTTGTCTGTGAACGCCACAACGAAAGTGTCTGCATCGAAACCATGCTGGAACATCCGGATCCGGCCCTCATCTTTCAGCTGGCTCTGGAGAAAGACACAGAGGGAGGAGGAGGTTTTATTTATTTTAACCAGTCTATTTCAAATGCAAACTCTGAAGGTGGAGAATTGGAGGCAGCAGGAGGAGAGATTTGTCTATCTATAGACACACACCTCATTTTATTGAAATCATGGTAGGGTGTGTGCGTGTCTACATGAGAGGATGAGGAGGTTTATAGGTTTCCCATAGGATCCTTTGGTTCTTCAAACACCCCATATCCTGGGGAACCTCAGGTCCGGGGGAGTGGGGGGCAAATTCAACCCTCCAGATTCCTCTACCTGGCCTCTGAACTGAGGAAGGAATCACCTACCAAGTGCCTGTCGACGGTCGTTCGGTCTTTGACGAGGCTGTAGATCTGGTGTCTCAGAATCAAGGGTGGCAGAAAATCCTCAAATAATTTGCGGGGGAAGAGAGAGGCCAAGAACTGGAGTGCAGATTCTACTGCCTCGGGGCCTTCTGGGGGAGGAAACATAAGAAGCTGGCATATTTCTGCAGCGCTCTGCCTCATGCCACCCAGAATTGATGGCACTCACCTCTCACTCATCATCCCCCCAGAAGTCCACTCACGCACACCTCCCCATGCAGAGAGAGAACTCTGACCCCTCACCACACAACACTTCCTCCATTCTTACCCTGTTCGAGAGGCTCCGATCCGAGAACCAGCCGTCGTTTTTTCGCCTGGAATGTATCCGAGATGAGCTGATGCTTCCGCTTCATGGGGCTGGAGGTGAGGGCTAAAGATGGGAGACAGAGTCATTATGCTACCTGCTCCGTAGACCAAGTGTGCAGAACTCTCTGGTCCTCTGGATACTGTGGTACTACAACTTTCATCAGCCACAGCCCAGGGACGATGGGAGTTGTAGTCCAGCAACATTTAGAGGGCCACAGGTTCCTCACACCTGCCACAGACCCTTGCTAGCCTTCATTCTCCACCCTCACACCCCTTCAATACTGAGGGCCATTTCAGAGACCAGTGTCTTCCTCCTTCTCAGCCTTTCAGTCATAATCGTCCTCCCCTTCTTCCAATACCTTTCTGGGTGCTCTGCAATGAGTTACGCTCCCCATCTCTAATCCATCCCAAAAGGTCCCTCAGCGTTCATTCTGGTCTATATCTCACAATCCTATTGTCCTCAGAATACCCTTGATGCTGCAGATGGCACACAACCCACAACTTTCATTGCCCTGGCACCTCAGTATAAGGCTGACGGCATTCATACTGGCAGGCCCTGTCTCCTGTATTATTAAGTACTGGCTGGCATGCAGAAATTAAGGAGGCAAAGCTCTCACCTCATCACTTCCCTGCCATACCCTGAAGAACTTCAGTTGCATGCTCTACTTTAAAAGAGAATGTAATGAAAATGGTCTATCGCTGATATCTAACACCTGACAAACTAGCAAAAATGTATAGAACAAGTAGCAAAATCTGTTGGAAATGTAAAGAAAAGGATGTGGATTTTTACCACATGTGGTGGACATGTGATAAAATGAAAGTTTTGGGAATTGATCTATAATGAATTGAAAAAGATGTTTAAATATACTTTCCCAAAAAAGCCTGAAGAACTATTGCTAGTTTTGATAGGAGAGGATATTAAGATGACGGACCAAAGATTATATATGTATGCTACGACAGCTGCCAGAGTTTTGATAGCCCAAAAGTGGAAAACACAGGAGATACAGACTGTAAAGGAGTGGCAGACAAAGTTGGTCAAGTACACGGAATTAGCAAAACTGACACATAGGATTCGCAGTCAGGAGGAAACAAAGTACCAAAAATAATGGAGTAAATTTATGGTCCATATAAGTGAGAACTTTGAAATTTGAAGACGTTAGCAGGACTGAAATTATGTCATGTTTTAGTTTTTAATTAAGGAACTGTGAATTAAGGACTGGAATAAGAAAACCTGCGGAAGGGAAGGAGGGAAGTCAACAGATCTATGGAGCATAAAGTAAGACAGATGTAAAAAGACTTGAAATATTTGTTTGTTGGTGTTGGTGTATTTGAAATGAAAATTTAATAAAAAGCATATTGTAAAAAAAAGCACTTCAGTTGCTTAATATCTGCATCAAGCAACTTCAAAAGCACAGGGGAGGTAAAACAAGTTGGGTGTGGATCACACCTATGCTGATCAAATAGTCTGCTCATACAACTGGGTTGCTGTATGTTTTGTATATGAGTGATTCAAGTTGCTGCTTTTTCTAGCCTGGTTTCATCATCCGGCTTCAATTTTGCCTTTGAATGTTATTGTCGTCTTCTCTGTATGCAGTGTGATAAATGGCTTTATATTAACAGTACCCACCTGTAGCATCAGCTTCCCTCCCCCCCCCTTCATCAATATCTGCCCCATGCAAGCTAATGCCACAACCAAACAATTAATATTTTCTTTTTTAAAATGTTATTATCAAAATTTACAAATATCATTAAAAGAAAATGTATTTCCATGACACATCTGTCTGTTTTGAAAACACGATATTCTGTGATAACCTTGGATAAATTTATTATAACACAACTGCTTTCTTGGGAGCAGAGTCCACTTTATTAGTAGTAGCCGTATCACAGGGCAGTGATCACTAAATAAAAGCACAAAACGAGAAACCAAAACACATTTAAAAAACAACAACCCGGAAGAAAGGGGTCAAGTTTACTGCATGTACGGTGTCAAAGGAAAATATTATGAAAATGATGTAAAGATGGTACTTAACCCCTGTAAAATTAACAAAGATTTACCACAACAGTGATAATGTTGGAAATGTAAAGAAAAGGAGGGTATCTTTTATCATATGTGGTGGACCTCCCCCAAGGTGAAAGACTTCATTTATAATGAATTGAAAAAAATGTTGAAATATACATTTATTAAGAAACCAGAGGCCTTTCTTCTTGGAATAACAGGTTTGGAATTGCCCAAGAAAGATGTTAAATTGTTTTTGTATGCCACAACTGCAGCAAGAATTTTGTTAGCTAAGAATTGGAAAACACAAGAAATCCCAACAGTGGAGGAATGGCAGATGAAGATGATAGATTTTTCGGAGCTAGCCAACCTGACTGGAAGAGTCCGCCACCAGAAGGAGGAGGAATATCAGGAAGAATGGATGGAATTCAAAGACTATTTAGTTAAATATGTTAAGATAACTTAATTGGAAAAGCTTGCAAATATTAGATAGGCTTTAAATATGTAATGTTAGGAATTAATATATCTAAAGCTAAAATAGAAAGAAAGAAAGATGTTAAGTGATTAAGTTAATCTTATGAGAAAATTGGTTTTGGAAAACTGTTAAAATGATACACACTGAAATTCAACTAGGAGGATTCAAGGAAGTCACTTAACAATGTCACTAAGATTGTTTTAAATACGATTGAGATTTATGTTTGTTTAACATTTTTGGAAAATCAATAAAATTTTTTTTGGGGGGAAACAACAACCCAGTAACAACGCCCCCACAAACACATCATTATTATTGTGCAAACCCACTGCTCTTGTGTAAGAGGAAAAGTACTGTAGTAACAAAAGTGAAGATGTAAATAGACTAGCGAATTATGGAAGCAAAGTCTTCTGAAACGCCACGAGTTGCATCCAAGACCCGCTCAAGAGGAGACCCATTGAACCAAATAGCCCTAAGTTAGTGATGCTCATTGATTTCCTTGAGTCTTCCTCTCCCTCCCCTCTTTCCCACCCCCCTGGACCCCCTCCTCCATTTAAAGCGCCCCCGCCTCACAAAGAGACCCTCGTAGTCTCGCCTGCCAGTCCCCGCTTCCGGCCAGAGCTGCCTCTGACGACGCCGCTGCTGCCGCTTCCTCTCCAAAACGAGCCACTCCAAGTCCCCACCCGAGTCGGCAAAGCTCCTTGCTGGCCGCCTCCGGAAGATGACGTCACTCCCCTCCCACCCCGCCCCTTTGACACGCTCGCCGGCTGCCCGCCATCTTTATTCCGGTCGGGACGAAGCTACCTCTGACCGACGCTGGGCTAAAGCCGCCATCTCCATTGAGAAACAGGGAATGAAGCCGAACTGGCGGCCATTTTGGACATGGGAAAGAAAGCTGCTTTATCCGCGGGAGGCAGAAGGCGGGCCGCGGTCGCCACCTGCCGGCCGCGCTTTTCGTGGCACCTCCTGGGGTGTTTGTTTGTGTATGTGTGTGTGGGCAGGAAATGGGAAGGGCGTTGACTTCGCCTCCCGACTGGCGCCCTGTGATGACGCCATCGCCGCGCGGCCTGGCGAGCCGAAGGAACGGAACGCAGCGATTGTTTTGAGCAAGATGTCGGGCGCTCGGGTCTTGTTTGGCTGGTGACACAAAGGAGACGCGCGAGCTGCGTCCCCGCCTCTCTCTCCGCCGCAGCGCGAATCGGCGGTGTCCTGCGATGACGTCACAGAAGGTAGGTACGGGAGCCGGCAGGGCTCAAAAATGAAAGGCTGATTTGTTAATTTATTTTTTATGGGGGGGGGAGGTGTCTTTCCCTGACTGCAAGAGGAGGAGGAAGAGGTCAAAAAGCATCTTTGGGCATCTCTCCCAAGTGGGTGCTGGGGTGACCAGGACTCCTGGGTCCCTTGCGTGTGCATGAGCGCCTGAATGTGCTGCGCGCATTCTCCCGGGGGGAGCGCGCCTAGGTTTTGCGGCTGAAGACTGCGGGGAAGGAGGAGGAGGAGAGGTGAGCCGAGGTTCCCCCCGCGGTCCGACACTTGACATTGGGAGGATATGGTGGAAACTTGAATGGGAAAGAAGAAATGGCGGGAAAAGAG
Source organism: Podarcis vaucheri (assembly GCF_965113315.1). Taxonomy (NCBI): domain Eukaryota; kingdom Metazoa; phylum Chordata; class Lepidosauria; order Squamata; family Lacertidae; genus Podarcis; species Podarcis vaucheri. The sequence continues at coordinate 119,295,520 of NC_138760.1, forward strand.
GGACGGAAGCAGCCTCCGCTTGGGTTGCTGGCTGCACCGCCAAGCCGTCGCGTCTGCTTTGCGTGCAAGGAGGTCCGGGGGTTCAACAAGCCCCTGGCCTCGGGGGGCTGGTCTGATTGAAACCCTGGAAAGCCGCTGCTGCAAGTTCCCGCGGAGTCCGTGTTGCAGGCAGTTCCTGACCTGGATGGAGGAGTGGCTGCATGACCACTAGCATCCATTGACAGCCTTGTTGTTGTTGTTGTTGTTGTTTAGTCGTGTACGACTCTTCGTGACCCCATGGACCAGAGCACGCCAGGCACTCCTGTCTTCCACTGCCTCCCGCAGTTTGGTCAAACTCATACTGGTAGCTTTGAGAACACTGTCCAACCATCTCGTCCTCTGTCTCCCCTTCTCCTTGGGCCCTCCATCTTTCCCAACATCAGGGTCTTTTCCGGGGAGTCTTCTCTTCTCATGAGGTGGCCAAAGTACTGGAGCCTCAGCTTCAGGATCCGATTGACAGCCTTATCTAATAATAATAATAATAATACAGTGGTACCTCGGGTTGCGCTGTGGGTTAAACCACAGAGCCTAGGGCTTGCCAATCAGAAGGTCGGCGGTTCGAATCCCCGCGACGGGGTGAGCTCCTGTTGCTCGGTCCCTGCTCCTGCCAACCTAGCAGTTCGAAAGCACGTCAAAGTGCAAGTAGATAAATAGGTACCACTCCAGCGGGAAGGTAAATGGCGTTTCCATACGCTGCTCTGGGTCACCAGAAGCGGCTTAGTCCTGCTGGCCACATGACCCGGAAGCTGTACGCTGGCTTCCTTGGCCAATAAAGCGAGATGAGCTCCGCAACCCCAGAGTCGGTCACGACTGGACGTAATGGTCATGGGTCCCTTTACCTTACCTCGGGTTACAAACACTTCAGGTTACAGATGGTTCAGGTTACAGACTCTGCTAACCCAGAAATAGTACCTCGGGTTAAGAAATTTGCTTCAGGATGAGAACAGAAATTGCGTGGCAGCAGCGGCAGGCCCCATTAGCTAAAGTGATGCTTCAGGTTAAGAACAGTTTCAGGTTAAGAACGGACCTCCGGAACGAATTAAGTACTTAACCCAAGGTACCACAATAATAATAATAATAATAATAATAATAATAATAATAATAATTTATTTATACCTTGCCCATCTGGCTGAGTTTCCCCAACCACTCTGGGCAGCTCCCAATCAAATGTTAAAAAACAATACAGCCTTAAATATTAAAAACTTCCCTAAACAGGGCTGCCTTCAGATGTCTTTTAAAAAGATCCTGCTTATCTTATCAAATGATACTTCCCTGCTACTGGGAGAAGCACCCCTTATAACGCAGCCCAGCATTCTGGGATAGCTGCGCAGCCTGCATTTGTTCCATAAGACGCACACATATTTCCCCTCACAGTCATACCTTGGGTTGAATGTGCTTCAGGTTGAGCGCGTTCGAGTTGCACTCCGTGGCAACCCGGAAGTAACGGAGCGCGTTACTTCCAGGTTTCGCCGCTCGCGCATGCACAGACGCTCAAAATGACATCACGCGCATGCGCAGAAGCGGCGACCCGCGCACGTGCAGATGCACCGTCGCTTCTTACGTTGCATTCAGGATGCAAACGGTGCTCTGGAACGGATCCCGTTCACATCCCGAGGTACCTCTGTACTTTTTATGAGGGAAAAAGTGCGTCTTATAGAGCGAAAAATACGGTATATGATCCTCGTGGTCCCTTCCAACTCGGCAACTCTGTGAATTGAATAGCAAAAGCCTCACAGTTTAAAAGTCCCCTTCTCCCCTGACCATTTAATATGTGCCTTGAGAGCAGAGAGGGGATTTCCAAATGCACTGTTTGTGGGTGCGACTTATAAGTGCTGAAGGATGTGATTTCTGAGCGCATGTTCTTGTTGAGAGGGGTAAGCAGAGCATTAAAGAAAGGAGCAGAAAAGGAAATTGTGTGCGTGCCTCCTGTGCCCTGTTTTAGTCATGCGGTTATCTGACCACGCAAGGGCGTCTTTTTCGGAGCGTTTTACCATCGCTTTCCCTTGTCGATTGCAGTCCCTGATGAAGACCGCTCTCGACACCAGGACTCACGACCGGGAGGACGACGCTCCTAGAGACTGCAGCGCCAAGCGCCAGAGGAGTGACGCCAAGGCTCCCCTCACGTTGCCCGTCACGCCGTCTCGCTACGATGCCCCTTTCCCCTTTTACCGGCGGCCGGCTCAGCTGGGACACTTTTCCCTGGACGCCCAGCGCTGTTACCACGGGGACGCTCGCCGCCTGCGCTACTATGCCCCGCCCCCTGTCGAGGGCCCCTCCCCCGGCTTCGACCTGCGCGACGGCTACCGCGACCGCTATGTGAAGCAGGATGAGACCGTCCGCGAGGGGCTGGAGCACTTACTGAGGTGGATCACCCAGAACCGGAAGCAGCTGCAGACTGAGGACAAAGGGTGAGGAAGGCACGATTCTCGGTCTGTCTCTCCTTCTTTTCTCTCCCCGCATAAGAGAAAGGAAGGCTTAATGGAGGATCAGGTTATCAGGGACTAGTATATATATATGGACTATATTTCGCCTCCGCCATTCCGGCCGTGCTCTGCTTACATTGTTAGGAAGCTGCTGCTTATTTTATTTATTAAATTTGCCCTTCGTCGAAATAAGCAGCTACCTTCTCTTTAAAAGACATCTGAAGGCAGCCCTGTTTAGGGAAGTTTTTAATATTTAATGCTGTATTGTTTTTAACACTCGATTGGGAGCCGCCCAGAGTGGCTGGGGAAACTCAGCCAGATGGGCGGGGTATAAATAATAAATTATTATTATTATTATTATTATTATTATTATTATTATTATTATTATTATTATCCATAGATCTCAGGGCGGTTCACAACATAAAAATGCAAGATAAAAGCACAAATAATAAAAACAGAATTTATTTTTTTTTTTCAAAAAAAAAACAAAACAACACCAAACACAAGTCAGACCATTGCCTTGCCTTGACTGGAAATGGCTCCCCAGGATCTTGGGCCAATCCACTTGGTCCTTTTAAATCGGGAGGTTGACGCTCAGACTGGGGACCATGCACCTGTAATGCGAGTGCTGCTTTGTTCAGCAATGATCTTTCCCTCTGTGTTTTGCCTGGCGTCTGAAGGTGTGCAAGGAAGGCACCAGGGGAGCGTCCCTGGGGAGAGCACTCTGCAAATGGGGAGCCACTGCAGAAAAGGCCCATTCCTGTGTCGCCACTATCCATACTAATAAAATGATGATGATGATGATGATGATGATGATGATGATGATGATGATGATGTCACCCATCTGACTGGGTTGCCTCAGCCACTCTGGGTGTGTCCCAACAAAAAAATAGTAAAAACACAATTAAAAAGGTAAAGGACCCCTGGACGGTTAAGTCCAGTCAAAGGCGACTATGGGGTTGCGGCGCTCATCTCCCTTTCAGTCTGAGGGAGCTGGTGTTTGTCCAGAGAAAGCATTCTGGGTCACATGGCCAGCAGGACTAAACCGCTTCTGGCACAATGGGACACCGTGACGGAAACCAGAGCGCATGGAAATGCCATTAATCTCCCCGCCACAGCGGTACCTATTTATCTACTTGTACTGGCATGCTTTTTAAAAAAAACAAAACAAAATGAAACGTTTTTATTAAGTTTTCCATTTTAACAATCCAATCAAATCACATTCAATCTTCCAAATTATTATACATATCAAATAATCCAAATATTCGGGGGAGCTCTGATCATCTCATATTTCTACTGCTTTTCATAGTCTGTACTGGCGTGCTTTTGAACTGCTAGGTTGGCAGAAGCTGGGATAGAGCAACGGGAGCTCACTCCGTCGCAGGGATTCGAACCTTTGATCGGCAAGCCCCAAGAGGCTCAGTGCTTTAGACCACAGCGCCACCCGCGTCCCTATGTCACCCATCTGACTGGGTTGTCCCAGTGGCTCCCAACAAAAAAGTTAGTAAAAGCACGATATGACAGCACACTCTGAAATCTTCTTTGAACAGGACAGCCTTCAGATGTCTTCTTAAAACCATATGCAGAGTGGTGTCTGCAGGTTCCTATGTGCCCATTAGGGCTTCCTTGGTGATCCCTGCTTTCACCAGAGTTTGACTTTGGCGGCCTTAGAATACAGAGGAACGGCTCCTGCAGCTCGTGCTTTGCTCTTTTTAACAGTTTTGTCTCTCCCCGCTTTGCAGGCGGCCGCTGAATGCTGACTTTGTGACGTGGCGGGGGCATCTCACCAAAGTGCTGACCACGCCCTACGAAAATCAGGACGGTTGGCTGCTGGCGGTGAGCCTCTTCCGCGGGACTCTGTACATCAGCGAAGTCGAGACGGAGGCCGCCCGGAGGCAGCGGGAGCAGCGCACGGACCTGCTGAAGGAGCTCATGTACATGGGCTACAAGTTTGAGCAGTACATGTGCTCTGGTAAGGATGCCAGAGGCCTCTAAACCATAGCTGTCAACCGTCCCTTATTTGGCGGGAAACTCCCTTATCCCAGCGCCGTGTCCCGCTGCTGTCCCTTATTGATGATGTCCCTTAAATTTCCCAGGTTTCAAAGGAAGCAGCTCCTCTCCCTCCCTCCCTCCCTGCCGGCCAGGGAGGAGGCAGGCTCCAACTGTGTTGCTTGGCTGCGTTGCTCACCCAATAAGGAGTCTAAGAATGACTGGGGGGTGGAGCTTGCATGCCTTGTGCTGGTCAAATCGGCTGTGTTGCCTGGGGACTTACCTTTGCTCAGCGCTTCCCAGCAGAGATGTGACAGTGGTTTTCCTTGCTGCATCTCCTTTGCCGGGTTGCTGCGCTGTGGAAACCACCGCTTGAGGCTTCGTTTGGCTGCTGGGCTGGCTGGGCTTTCTGCCTTTGGCTCGGGAGCTGGTTGACTAAAATCCTTTATTTTGGCTACTGGTCCCTTAGTTTCGAGGCTGCTGGTCCCTTATTTTCAAATCTGTAAGTTAACAGCAATGCCTGGTCTGAGCATACGGCTCGGTTCTGGGCAGCGGTATTGAGAGCCAATGTGGTGTAGTGGTTAGCGTGTTGGACTAGGACCTGAGAGACCAGGGTTCAAGCCCCCACTGGGCCACAAAGCTCGCTACGTGACCCTGGGGCAAGTCACTCTCTCCTGGCCTACCTTAAAGGGATGCTGGGAGGATGAAATGGAGATAACCACATACGCCGTCTTGAGCCCCGTGGAGGAAAGGCGGGATAGAAATGTAATAAATGAATCAAAATCGGAGCTTTTCAGTTCAGAGCCGCGGTTCTTAAACATTTTTCCCTCTGGGCCACACTTTCAGAATAAAAATTTGCTCGTGCCTTGGCAAACTTTTAAGCGATTAAGAAATACATTGGAAAACACAGCTAGGATTGTCCCTGGCCTCACTTTATGCTCTCATTTTGAAGTGATATCCATATTTTGCAAATAAAAACGATTATTTCTATACTGTACTACATTGAAATGTTGAAATGTTTGATGGTTCTTGAATTTCCCCACCATGCTTACCATCCTCTGCTGCCATGCCCTTTGAGAACCACTGTTTTAGAGTAAAGTTGAATAATAATAATAATAATAATAATAATAATAATAATAATTTTTTATTTATACCCCGCCCTTCCCGGTTCAAAAACTGGGCTCAGGGTGGCTAGCAACAAATTTAAAACATTTGTAAAAGCAGCATAAAATACAGTATAAAAACATGAATAACAATAAAATTCAAAAATCAATTTAGGGGAAATAAGCATCAGATAATAAGTTGTAGTTGGGGCATAAGACGGGTAGAGAAAGGCTGCATGGGGTGCAAAAGTGGGTGTGCCTTTCTCATCATAATAAGATCTTCAGGTTCATCCCCTTTAAGCCTAAGGGTGAGAGACTCAGGATAAACACAGGAAGGGAGTTCTTTAGTGCATAGTTGAACTATGGAACTCACTGTTGTAAGATGCAGTGATGGCTGCCAACTTGGATGGCTTTAAAAGATCAGACAGATCCACTTTGTGCCTCTTTTGCCTCTGGAGAACACTCACTCTCAAGCGCGGTCCCCAAAAGGGTTACACGGCCCTGATCAAATCCAAGAACCAATTAATGAGCTTAAAATATACTTCTAATCTGTTGAGGCGTCGGACGTTGTGTGCTGTGTCTTTCGCTAGGGAGTTTTTTCCCCTTTCTCGAATGCGAAGATGGGAGTAAATGTCTCCTTGTGAGAGCCAGTGTGGTGTAGTGGTTAAGAGCGGTAGTCTCGTAATCTGGTGAACTGGGTTCGCTTCCCCGCTCCTCCACATGCAGCTGCTGGGTGACCTTGGGCCAGTCACACTTCTCTGAAGTCTCTCAGCCCCACTCACCTCACAGAATGTTTGTTGTGGGGGAGGAAGGGAAAGGAGAATGTTAGCCGCTTTGAGGCTCCTTCGGGTAGTGATAAAGCGGGATATCAAATCCAAACTCTTCTTCTTCTGCTCCAGATACTCCGGACGGGACTCCGGATCCGACGGGGGTGGTGAACACAAACGAGGCTTTCTGCATCGTGATCCGGACCCGCCTGGGAACCCATTCGCTGCTGTTCTCGGGAGAGGTGGACTGCACGGACCCCCGGAGCCCCTGGCCCGACCCTCCAAGCTGCTACGTGGAGCTGAAGACCAGCAAAGTCATGCACAGCCCGGCTCAGAGGAAGAGTTTTTACAGGTGAGGTAGGCGGGGAGATGAAAAGCAGGGAAACTATGGAGTCTTCTCCCTTTCCATAAAAAAACCCAGGTACTGCAAAGATGTTCCAGAACTACAACTCCCATCATCATCATCATAAATTTTTATTTATACCCCGCCCTCCCCAGCCAAGACCGGGCTCAGGGCAGCTAACAAACAATAATAAATCTAGGTGATTAAAATACAATTTAAAAAAGACTAGAATACAACATTAAAACATTAGGATGCAGCCTCTTCACAGGAGGAGAAAGGAAAAAGAAAGAGGGGGAGGGAATCAAAATGATTCTAAGCCAAAGGCCAGATGGAACAACTCTGTCTTACAGGCCCTGCAGAAAGAAATCAGATCCTGGTCTCATGAGACAGAGCATTCCACCAGGCCGGAGCCAGTGTTGAGAAGGCCCTGGCTCTGGTTGAGGCTAATCTGACTTCCTTAGGGCCCGGGACCTCTAGGGTGTTGCTATATATGGACCTTAAGGTCCTCCATGGGGCATACCAGGAGAGGCGGTCCCGTAGGTACAATGGTCCTAGGCCGTGAAGGGCTTTAAAGGTCAAAACCAGCACCTTAAATCTGACCCTGTACTCTATCGGGAGCCAATACAGTTGGAAAAGCACTGGGTGAATATTCTCCCATGGCAGAGACCCCGTGAGGAGCCTCGCTGCAGCATTCTGCACCCGCTGGAGTTTCTGGGACAGCTTCAAGGGCAGCCCCGCGTAGAGCGAATTACAGTAGTCATGACTATTGTCCATGCTGCCTAGGTTCTGATGGAAGTTGGAGTTCAGTATCGCCTGGAACTTCAGGGATTCTCCACCCTCGCCTTAAACAGGCTTCTGCCTTGAACTAGCCTAGCCAGAATGCCACCCAGGCCATTTTTCCGGAATGCAAATCTCAGCTCCGCTTTCTAAGACTCAGAATAAGGTGTGGGAGAGTCCCGGCTTGTCTCTACAGCAAAGTGCAGGGGATCTTACTAGGATTTTTTAAAAAATGTGTGCTTGCTGGTGGCTCTCTTGCCCTTAGTAACTTCCCACCCTGGAAGATGTCTTCCAAGTTTTAACCACTTTCTCAGTCCGGGGACTGGATCTCTTACTCTCTTGCTGATTTGTTGTTAGCAGAGGGCCGGTCTTGCAGCCTTCATGGAGGCAGCTGCCTGACTGTGCTGAGGGAAAGGAGGTAGGTCTGGGTGGTATCTCGGAGTGGCCGCCAAGACCATATAACACATTCAGGGGGTTTGGGCTGGGTGTTCATCAATATGCGGATGATACCCAGCTCCACCTCTCTTTCAAATCAGAACCAGTGAAGGCGGTGAAGGTCCTGTGTCAGTGTCTGGAGGCAGTTGGAGGATGGATGGCAGCTAACAGATTGAGGTTGAATCCTGACAAGACAGAAGTCCTGTTTTGAGGGGACAGGAGGCGGGCAGATGTGGAAGACTCCCTGGTCCTGAATGGGGTAACTGTGCCCCTGAAGGACCAGGTGCGCAGCCTGGGAGTCATTTTGGACTCACAGCTGTCCATGGAGGCACAGGTCAATTCTGTGTCCAGGGCAGCTGTCTACCAGCTCCACCTGGTACGCAGGCTGAGACCATATCTGCCTGCGGACTGTCTCGCCAGAGTGGTGCATGCTCTAGTTATCTCCTGCTTGGACTACTGCAATGCGCTCTACGTGGGGCTACCTTTGAAGGTGACCCGGAAACTACAACTAATCCAGAATGCGGCAGCCAGACGTAACTGGGAGCAGCCACCGAGACCATATAACACTGGTCTTGAAAGACGTACATTGGCTCCCAGTATGTTTTTGAGCACAATTCAAAGTGTTGGTGCTGACCTTTAAAGCCCTAAACGGCCTCGGTCCAGTATACCTGAAGGAGCATCTCCACCCCCATCATCCAGCCCGGACACTGAGGTCCAGCTCTGAGGGCCTTTTGGCGGTTCCCTCCCAGCAAGAATTGAGGTTACAGGGAACCAGGCAGAGGGCCTTCTCAGTAGTGGCACCCGCCCTGTAGAATGCCCTCCCACCAGATGTCAAGGAAATAGACAACTATCTGACTTTTAGAAGGCATCTGAAGGCAGCCCTGTTTAGAGAAGTTTTTAATGTGTGATGTTTTATCGTGTTTTTAATATTCTCTTAGGAGCTGTCCAGAGTGGCTAGGGAAACCCAGCCAGATGGGCAGGGTATAAATAAGAAATTATTATTATCTGGTTTTCAGCATCATGATATATCACCAGGTATATATCATGATGTCTGTAACAAGGATGGAGCTATGTAGAGGCACTGGCTGGCTTCATGGTTTTCCTGCTTTGTGATTTTTGCACAACACATACCATGATTCACAATATATTGCCAGGTACAAAATTATGAAGCCGATAGCACAATATGGACTTCAAACCAGTTTGGGACAATATATCACCCAGCCTTAATGGGATGATGGCCTAAATAAGCAAGGGACCAGTGGCCTTTTCGGTGTTAAAGGGACCCTGATCATTAGGTCCAGTTGTGGCCGACTCTGGGGTTGCAGCGCTCATCTCACTCTACTGGCCGAGGGAGCCGGCGTACAGCTTCCAGGTCATGTGGCCAGCATGACTAAGCCGCTTCTGGCCAACCAGAGCAGCACACGGAAACGACGTTTACCTTCCTGCCTATTTATCTACTTGCACTTTGACATGCTTTTGAACTGCTAGGTTGGCAGGAGCAGGGACCGAGCAACGGGAACTCACCCCGTCACAGGGATTTGAACCGCCGACCTTCTGATCAACAAGTCCTAGGCTCTGTGGTTTAACCCACAGCACCACCCGCGTCCCTTTTCGGTGTTAGTGGACTACAACTCCTGCCATCCCTGGCCATTGGCTATTCTGCATGGGGCTGATGGGAGCTGGAGTCCAGCAACATCTGGCGGGCCTTAAAGGGTTGTATCCTACAAAGAAATTCTGTCTTTGTAACAGGACTCTCTCCCCCCAAAAAGCCTCCCCCCCCCATCCACTTTAAGAGGTTGGGGGAAATCCCCAGAACAGATTTCTTTTGGGGGGGTGTGGCACATGAGGCAAGGGGAAGGAAGCTGATGACTTTGTTGGACGCAACCCTTAGTCCCCACCCCAAGATAGGCCTCAAGTCTGTTTCTGAGCGTAGCATCAGTACTTGGGGAGGAAGACGGCCGAGCGCTCGTGAGATCTCAAGGAGGGCAGCCAAAGAGGACGTCAGGCAGAGGGATTGGATAAGCCAGCTTCTCTTTTCTTCCCAGGCACAAGATGATCAAGTGGTGGGCTCAGTCTTTTCTGCCCGGAGTGTCTCGGATCGTGGCCGGGTACCGGGGGCCAGATGGCTCCATCGTGGAACTGGAGACGTTTGAGACGATGAAGATATTCCAGCTCATTAGGGTGAGTCCAAGCCCAGGAGGAAGGGCAGCCAGGCTGAGATCTTAGATTCCTCCCTTTCATTCTAACCTTTCCCAGCTCCAAGGGAAAAGGTGGGGCAGGTTGGTGCACTAATTCTTCCTCCAGAGCAGCTCTCTATAAGGGTTCAGCAGGTGATCGGTGGTTACAGGGAACCCCTGTGAAGCTGTGCTCAGAGTGAAAGTGCATCTTCCACAGAGGTTGCTGTAAGAGCCAGTCAGCCGGCAGACTTCAGGCTTGATGAACTGCTTGTTCACCTGAACTCCCAAGGTACGCCGGGACAAAGCATTAGCTTAGGTACGGAAGCACAGGTGGTCAGGTGCGCACTTCAGAACTGAAAACACACACCTGCTCCTCTCAGGCATTGGCTTTCAGCATCAGAACTGTGTTTGAGGAAGGCTGAACTAGATGGACCAAGGAGCCAGACTCTGCCTAAGGCAGCTTCCCATGTTCCAGGTTGTATCACCCCTAAAATAACCTCCCTTCTTCCTGGGCAGGAGGACCCGGGCTGCTGGAAGCCGGCGGTGTGCATGAACTTTTGCGCAGCGTTCCTCGGCTTTGTGAAGAAAGTGGTGACCGAAGACAATCCGAAGTAAGTACCGTATTTTTTGCTCCATAAGACACACATTTTTCTTCCTAAAAAGTAAGCGGAAATATCTGTGCGTCTTATGGAGCCAGGGGCAAAAAACAGATCATGCTTTTTTATTATTATTATTTTTTTAAAAGAGGGAAGTAGGTGTTGAAACAAAGCCGCTAATAAGCAATCAATCGGGGAGGGAGATAAGGGAATCTAGCAATAAAGGAGGCTGCCTGGGAAGGGGGAGATAAAGACAGTGAACATGCAAGGAGAGGAGATAGGAAGACTGAAGCAATGAGGAGAGAAACTAGAAGAAAAAGAGGAGCAAAAAACTGCTCCAGCTAAGGAAAAGACACTAAGGCAAACAAGTGGGAAGGGAGTGTTGAAAGGAAGCAGCTGATCGGTAAGCGATCAGGAGGGAGATAAGGGACGCTAGCGATAAAGGAGGCTGCCTGGGAGGGGGGAGGTAAAAGCCCATGGATCCTCAGGATTTTTAGGTTGGGTCACCCCAAATTCACCATCAGATCCCATAGCATGTCCATGGCTATAGCCTGCACCAAAAAAATCACGCATCCACTGGTTTGTGGGGCTGCAGTGGCACAAAAACATGGTTACAAAGCATGGATCCACATGAATCCTCAGGATTTTTGCATTGGGTTACTCCAAACTCACCATCAAATCACATGTCTGTGGCCACAGCATGAACCACAAAAATCATACATCCACCGTTTCGTTCAGAATTTTTTTTTCTTGTTTTCCTCCTCTAAAAACTAGGTGTGTCTTATGAAGCGAAAAATACGGTAGTCATGGTGGGTGAGGCCAGTGGGAGTTTGCAGTCCAAACACTAGGAGGGGGAGCAGGCTGATGACGGCCGGTTAAGTAGAGGAGGAAAACAAAATGGGAAGACTAGAGTGAACGGGGGCTCCTAGCAAGGGAAAGCAAACTCCTTGGCTTAGTCTCCCTTCCAGAGGAACCTCACGTTGTACCTGCTGCTTTCTCCTTTGTCCAGGTTGGTCCACCTCTTTGCCTGGGAGCCTGGCCACCCTGTCTCCTTCACGGTGCACCGGGACTCCGAGCACACCTTCCTGCCCGACTGGTACGTGGAGGCGCTGAGCAGCGAGAAGCCCTCCACTCCGCACATCCCAGACTGATGGGCTGCAGCTGGAGGGAGAAGCTGGATATTTTTTTTTTGTATCTTGAGTGGGCAACGCAGGGTGGGAGGTTAAACACACACACACACACACACACACAGCAGACCCAAGGAGGCTGGCACTTGGTGCTCAGAATGTCAGGGACATGCCTGGGAGGGCCCCCTAACCCCCCCCATCATCATAATGAAGGAGGGACAGGGCAATAAACTATTAACGTAAACACAAACGTCTCCTAGCAGTGCTTAGTTGAAGGGATTGCGTCTCTCTGGTTTATTGGTAAGGGCTTCTTTAAGGACAGCAGGGATAGAGGGAGGTGGTTTGTCAATACAGTGGTACCTCGGGTTACAGACACTTCAGGTGACAGACTCCGCTAACCCAGAAATAGTACCTTGGGTTAAGAACTTTACCTCAGGATGAGAACAGAGTGGGAGGCCCCATTAGCTCAAGTGGTACCTCAGGTTAAGAACAGTTTCAGGTTAAGAACGGACCTCCAGAACGAATTAAGTTCTTAACCCGAGGTACCACTGTAAGTAAGTTTGATCCGTGGCAGCTCACATAAAAGAATAAGCCTTTGCCTGGTTCTACACAACAGTCTTCAGATATTTAAAAAACAGTATTGCTTCTTCCCCCTCAGCCTTCTGCAGGTTAAACATGCCTTCAACCTTTTCTCACAGGGCTTCCCATACATAAGATTGTCTTCATTGCCCTCCCATGAACCCAACTTGTCCACATCCTTCTTTTTTAAGTGGACCCAATGAGGCTCCAGACAAGGTCTGAGTAGCGCAGGATAGAGTGAAACACTTGCTTCTGTTAAGAGGAAGAGCAGGAAACTCGCAACTTCCACGCATTTAACTTGTGTGCATTCAGCTTTGGCAAATTTTTCAAACAAAAAAGATAGAAGGGGGTGGGCGTTTGGAATAAAAGAATTTGGCAATCCCACCCACCCTTGAACCCAATGTGTTTTGACTATACGTGATTTTGGCTTTAGGCTGACTTTTAAATCCCTAAATCAGGCATAGGGATACTCGGCCCTCCAGATGTTTTGGGACTACAATTCCCATCATCCCTGACCACTGGTCCTGTTAGCTAGGGATGATGGGAGTTGTAGTCCCAAAACATCTGGAGGGCTGAGTTTGCCTATGCCTGCCCTAAATGGCCTCGGCCCAGTATACCTGAAGGAGCGTTTCCACCCCCATCGTTCAGCCCGGACACTGAGGTCCAGTGCCGAGGGCCTTCTGGCGGTTCCCTCACTGCAAGAAGATAGGTTGCAGGGAACCAGGCAGAGGGTCTTCTCGGTGGTGGCACCCGCCCTGTGGATGTCAAGGAAATAAACTACTACTGACTTAGAAGACATCTGAAGGCAGCCCTGTTTAGGGAAGTATTTAATGTTTGATCGTGTTTTAAATATTCTGTTGGGAGCGATCCCCAGAATGCAGCCTCTGTGCCAGTTGAGAGTCACCTGTCCTCTGGATGGGCCTCCGTCGCCAACAGACCCTAACCCAACACCGCCTCACCCTTTGCATGTGTCAGAAGGAAATTACCCACTCCCCTTAAGTAAGCAAAAAATTGTATTTTATTGCGTATACCTGCAAGGCGCATTACAACTTTTCAGACGTTAGAACAGAGAGAGGTGCATTTTGAGGGGGGTGGGAAGAGCCGAATGTGCCCCCCCTCCCTCACTGGGTGTAGAGGCTGGCAGCAAAGACGATGTCCCTCTTGATCATGTTGGAGGCGGCCTCCATCTTGGCGTGGAGTGTCGGCTCCCCGGTGACGCGGGCTGCGTTGCGCATCTCTCGGCAGGTCTCGTCCAGGCGCTGGATGCAGCGGACGATGATCCCTTCCTGCACGTCTGTCAGGCGGGCGATCTCAGCAAACGGCTGGCGAGGAAGCAAAGGAAGGAAGTTGCGGCTCTTGCCTTGCAGGGGGTTAGGCTACTGCAGGGGTCAGCAAACTTTTTCGGCAGGGGGCCGGTCCACTGTCCCTCAGAGCTTGTGGGGGGCCGGACTAGATTTTGAAAAAAATATATGAACAAATTCCTATGCCCCACAAATAACCCAGAGGTGCATTTTAAATAAAACGACACATTCTGTCATGTAAAAACACGCTGATTCCTGGACCATCTGCGGGCCAGATTTAGAAGGCGATTGGGCTGGATCTGGCCCCCGGGCCTTAGCTTGCCTACCCATGGGCTATTGTCAAGGCTTCAGGGAATCTGGTCCCTCCCACGGTGGGCAGCCAAGAAGTAGATAACGGGAGGAGTTCTTACCAAGTCCTTTATTCAATATTCACAGAGAGAGGCTTGGAAAAGTGGCTCTCCATTGCAATAATGGCGTTGCTCCGAGTAAAGTCCCACCCCCTCCGTCTCTCTTATCCTACGTCATCCCTGCGCAGGCTGATCTGTGCTTTCTGCCTCTGAGCTTTCTGTTCTCCTACTCTCAACGCTCACTGGGACCTGGGAGAGGCCTGCTTTCCAAAGACACGGAGTCTGTCAGCTATCTCTCCCCTGGTGCTGCTGCTGCTTCCTCCTGCTCCTCTCCCAATATCCCCCAGCTTCTCCCCTCTGCAGCCTCTGAACTGCGACCTTCTGCAAGTGCTGTTCTAAATCTATACTGTCTCCCTCTGCTCTGGGAAGTGCAGGGGTGGTGGTCCACAACATTCCTCCACATTCTATCATTCTCCACTCTATCATTCTTTGAAGGCCATGGAGCCCATCATGGGGAGTTAAGTCTAAGGCAGCTACCTCCGTCCCTGAGTCAGACCATATAACTCAGGGGTCGGCAAATTTTTTTAGCAGCAGGCCAGTCCACTGTCCCTCAGACCTCATGGCGGGCCGGAGAAGTGGTGCGGGGGGTGGGGGGAGCTGGAAGAAGAGGTGGGGGGGCAAGTAGTCCTCCTCCCCACCCCCCAGCTGCTGCGCTTACCTTCCCAGGGCCTGCCACCACCACCACCACCGCTTTTCGTGTGTAGGCAGAACAAACTCGTCTGCTCCGCTCTCTGGCCCACAGGAGCGCCAGGGCGGCAGCAGAGATGGGAGGAAGAGGCTGAGTGGCGGCAGCTCTACCAATCAAATGTGCGCCTGGTTTACCTCAGCGCGGCGCGGGGACGTCTCTGCCAATCAAATGCTGCTGAGGTAAACCAGGTGTGGAGTTTGGGTGCCAGAGCCACCGCTGCTCGGCCTCTCCCTCTTGTCGCCATAACCGAGCGTCTCGGCTTTGCGGCAGGTTCCAGCTTCGTGGCGCAGGCTGGGTTTAGGGCCCAGGCGGCCCGGGGGCCATAGTTTGCAGACCCCTGATCTAGCTTATGACTATCAGCAGTGGCTCCCTGGGATTACAGGGGGTTTCTTCCAGCCCTGACCTAGAGATGGCGGATTGTACCGGGGACGTTCTGCATGCAAAGCACTGAGCTACGGGAGGGATGCTGCTTCCCGCCTCCAGGTTCAAGTGTTTCGCTGGGAAGCAGATGGAACAAGGGCTGAATTTGTACTTTATGTCTTCTGAAGCAGCAGGTTCTTCCCAGTGTATTTGCAACATCCCTCCTCCCAGGGCCCAGGCACCATGTCGGCATTCAGGGTTCACCCAATCCTTGTGATTATATATTTTTAAAAAACTCTCTGAATTTTTAGTTGCCGTAACCCACCCTCGGACCTGCTGGTGAAGGGCGGGTAATAAATATAATAAACAGCAACAGCAATAAATGCATCTGTAAGGGCTGGCGAACCCTGTAGGCCTCCGAAGGTTTGTTGGACTACAACTCCCATCAGCCACAGCCAGCATGGCCAATGGTCAAGCATGCTGGGAGCCATAATCTTATAGCTGGGTGAAATGGTCTCTGCCTTGGTTGTAGTCTGTTGATGCTGGCAAAGCTCTTTAGTTTGGCCAACCAAAACAAAAAGTCTGTAAGGATTGGAGAATCTTTAAAGAATATTTAGAAACCTATGGAATAAAAGGAAACATCTTGGCAGAATTAGACTGATCCCTGTATTGTCTAACTATAAGTTTGTAGGGAGGTAAAAATAAATTATATAAGAAATGTGTAACTGTGTGGTATAAAGTAATGGATAGACAAAGTACAGTGAGAGTAACTGGAAGTCCTCCAACTTAATCCGTTCCGGGATTCCATTCAAGAACCAAGGCGCAGCTTCCGATTGGCTGCAGGAGCTTCCTGAACCTCAATCAGAAGCCACGGAAGCAGTGTCGAATGTTCAGCTTCCAAAAAACGTTTGCAAACCGGAACGCTCACTTCCAGGTTTGCGGTGTTTGGGAGCCGACTTGTTCGACAACAAAGGCATTCAACCACCAAGGTACCATTGTATTTTTAAATCGCACTAAGACTCACATGGAAGACTATTCATGAATTTAAATAAAATCCAATTAATAAAACCACCCCAGCCACCTCCTCTGGCCACAGGCTCCCTCCTCTTGCCCTGCATTAATATTAACTTTGCCTCAAACCCCTGCCAGGTGCTCTCAGGTGGTTGGGGACAGAGGCTGACGCCTTACCATGCCGCGGGCCCATTCGTAGACCACCTCCACCAGCCCAAATTTGTACTGCTCCACAAAGTCCTCCACTGACTCCTGGAGGCCGCACTTGCGCTGCAGAAGGGCGATCTCCTCGGCCACCGACCGGATGTGCTCTATGCCCTGTAGGGGGAAGTGTGGGTCATGAGAGCCGGACTCTGGGAGCTGCTGCCAGGCCCCCACATTTACGTCCACGCCTCTGGCTGGCTCTATGGGGCTCCGGCTTCTCCTCCCCGCTGCCCCTCCCCCCCGGCTCACCTTTTGCAGGACGGAGGGCAGCTGGGGCTCCACCCTGGTGCGGACTTGGCAGACGGTGCAGCTGAGCAAGGCCACGATCTCCTCGGGCCGCAGGTCCGTCAGGGCGTTGTCCAGCAGCAGCTGGGTGAGCAGCAGCTCGTGGTTGCTGATCTGGCGGGCCACACTGCCTTTCAGCTCCACGGCACCGCCTTCGTTGATGTAGCCCAGGGAGCGCAGGACCTGGGGGGGCAGTGGGGGCACAAGGTGACCGAGGGGGGAAGGAGGAAACAGCAGCATAGGGTGGGGCAGACACCCCCCCCATCTATTTTGAACACAACCGGGGGCATCTCTGAGTCACTGGTGGAAGTCCTTGGATCAAATCTATGCTTCCAGGTGCTATAAGAAAGCTGCAGAGATAGCGCAGGATAGTGCGCGCCCCGGAAATGATCTCTTTCAGCTTCTGCCTTCTGGAAGAAGGCACAGGGTTATAAAGACCAGGACTAGCCGCCTGAGAAACAGTTTCTATCCAAATGCAATTTTGGTTTTAAACGCTGTGTAAGGAGTGGCGCTGTGGGTTAAACCACAGAGCCTAGGACTTGCCGATCAGAAGGTCAGCGGTTCGAATCCCTGTGACAGGGTGAGCTCCCGTTGCTCGACCCCTTCTCCTGCCAAACTAGCAGTTTGAAAGCACCTCAAAGTGCAAGTAGATAAATAGGTACCACTCCGGCGGGAAGGTAAACGGCGTTTCCATGTGCTGCTCCGGTTCACCAGAAGCAGCTTGACCGGGAAGTTGTACACCGGCTCCCTTGGCCAATAAAGCGAGATGAGTGCCGCAACCCGAGAGTTGGCCACAGCTGGACCTAATGGTCATGGGTCCCTTTACCTTTAAGGAGTCTCTATAGGAGTATATTGTATTTTAAAAGCGGGGTATCAAGAGTTTTTAGGGGGCTAACCAGGTTGGGATGGCTGGGATAGCAGGCTTGTTGGTTTTGAATGTCTTATGTAGACTTTTTTTTCTTTTCAATTTCGTTGTTCTGTATGGGACAATGACAATAAAGATTATCGTACTGTATCCTTTTGGGAGGCTCCGGGAGGGAGAAGCTCTTACCTGGACTCGCTGGTGATACTCGGGCAGCAGCAGGAGGGACTGGTCAGAGAGCAGGAAGCGCAGCTGTTCCAGCTCCTCCAACACCTGCTGGCGCTCCCTGAATCGCACAAACTAGAAGGGAAGAGGAAACAGAGAGAGAGAGGAGATCAAGCCTCATCTAATGCTGGGAAAGGGAACTTATGGCACATGCATTGCTGCCGCTGGGACTCCAATTCCCATCAGCCCCCTGCTGACATAGCCAACACTCAGATGGGCTGGGAGGTGTAGTCTTGCCGCACTTAGAAGTCCAAGCATCCTCCCCACCTCCGTTTCTTCGCTGCCTCTGGATGTGGGCAGATAAAAAGAGCTCCAAAGCCATGTGTGCAGCGCTGCGCTTGTCTGCGGCAATTCTTTTTTTAAAAAAGAAAGAAAACCACACTGGGCTCCGCCCACTCTCCCATGTTCTGTAGCTTAAGAATCACAGTTGGAAGAGACCCCGAGGGTCATCTAGCCTGACTCCCTGCAATGCAGGAATCTTTTGCCCAACGTGGGGCTCGAACCCACAACCCTGAGATCAAGAGTCTCATGTTCTACCAACTGAGGTATTCCTGGGAATTGCAAAAATTATGCAAGTTGAACTGGGGTTGAGGTGCTCTCCCCCCCCCCCATTTTGAAATCTTTTATAGTGGTACCTCAGGTTAAGTAAGGTACTTAATTTGTTCCGGAGGTCTGTTCTTAACCTGAAACTGTTCTTAACCTGAAGCTCCACTTTAGCTAATGGGGCCTCCTGCTGCTGCCACGCCGCGCCGCCGGAGCATGATTTCTGTTCTCATCCTGAAGCAAAGTTCTTAACTCGAGGTACTATTTCTGGGTTAGTGGAATCTGTAACCTGAAGCGTATGTAACCCGAGGTACCACTGTATTATTTTATTCACATAATATACATTCTTTAAAGCAAACAACTCCAAAGTCTCATGTTTTCGTTTACATAAACCATAAGTCTCATGTTTTCGTTTACACTGAAAATGAAAAAGGGAAATTATTTAAAGGGAAATTCCCTTATTCCGAATAGGATTCCTTGCAAGAAAAGGGAAAAGTTGACAGCTATGTCTCCGATACTTGATATTTCTTGCTGCTTTCTGCTTTCCTTATTTGAATCTCTTAAATCCTATACCAATCTTTAACAATTTAAATTAATCCCTTCACCTCCCTCCCCCACAGCCCAGTACTTCCCTCCACCCACATGTAACACGGCATCCTTGGGGACTGGGGAAAGGTGTCAGTGGCCACCTTTACCTCTGCCTTCCTGCCATCCCAGCCCTGCTCCATTGGTTCCCGCTCCTGCCCCGACTCCGCGACTGACCTCCGTGTGGAAGCAGGGGCTGTGCACGCACTGGAACCCCAGCAGCGCCTCCTCCAGGCGACGTGCCTTCACCACCCCTTCCACCACCTCCAGGTCCTTCAGCTGAAGGTCGTTCACAGGATCCAAGAGGGGGAGGCCCTCGGGGGAGCCCTCCGCCAAGCGCAGCAGCTCCTGGGTGGCGGTGGCAGCTGACGGCCCAGGCGGATCGTTCCTGCAGGGAGAGAGAGTGTGGAGGTGACGCTCCGCTTTGAGAAGGCAAACCTCGCACCAGACATGCAACCGTGTGTCAAGGAGCGTTACGCCTAAAAAAACAGGGTTTTCTCCCTGACCTTTTGTCCTCTCACAATTTTTTTGTTAGACCTATCGCTTGGTTGGAGCATGACCGGGAACACAGACGGAATCAAGTACAGTGGTACCTCGGGTTAAGTACTTAATTCGTTCCGGAGGTCCGTTCTTAACCTGAAACTGTTCTTAACCTGAAGCTCCACTTTAGCTAATGGGGCCTCCCGCTGCCGCCGTGCCGCCGGAGCACGATTTCTGTTCTCATCCTGAAGCAAAGTTCTTAACCTGAGGTACTATTTCTGGGTTAGCGGAGTCTGTAACCTGAAGCGTATGTAACCTGAAGCGTATGTAACCCGAGGTACCACTGTATTGAGGGGGAACATTTTAGGGAAACACCTGCTGACACGTGTATTTGCTAATGCTGGAAATGTGCTTAGATGGAAATACGTAAAGTTCTGGGTGGTTTCACTACGGTTTCCAATTGTTGACATCTGCTAATAAAAGGAGCCTCTACAGAGCTAGCCGGCAGCTTGTTTGGAGCATGCTTGCCAGTGTGCTTCTCCACAGCTCATCTGCATCCAACCTCCTGTCATCTCCGTTATTCCAACAAAAGAGGGAGAGAGAGAAGAAGGCATGGAACATCTTATTCTGCCTGATCTCTCCTTGCTGCAACGAACACTAAACCCACCGAGTGTCTCTGGAGCTCTTGTGGTCAAAGGGCCTCCCCACAAACGTCCAGTTTGCTCCTCCTTCCCCCTCCCCAATATACATCAAAATAAAACCTGAGCATGAACCACTAACATGGGCTTATAAGTCCCCTGTCCTGTGAGCGGCAGTATGAGGGCTGCCATAGCTGCCATTACCTGTAATCAATCAATAAATTAAATCTGCATACACTACTGCCCTTTTAGCTGAAGATCTCAGGGCAGCTTACACATCATAAAAATACAATACGTAAAAGCACAAACTTTCCAAGAAATGACAGGCCAGCTGGTATTTTTGCTGTCTCGTGTTTATCGTATGCGAAAAAATTAACCTGCAGTTTTTATAAGAGTATGTATTTAAAGCAGGTGAATAAATGAGTAAATTAAGTTAATTTGGGACACAGTGGCACCTTGGTTCCCGAATGGCTTGGCTCCCAAACAAATGTGCTCCCGAATGCCGCAAACCCAGAACTGAGTGTTCCGCTTTGTGATCGTTTTTCAGAAGCCGAACGTCCGACGCGACTTACGCGTCTTCCGATTGGCTGCAAGAAGCTCCTGAAGCCAACTGGAAGCTGGGCTTTGGTTTTCAAACAGTTTTGGGAGTCAAACGGACTCCCAGAATGGATTAAGTTTGAGAACCAACGTACCACTGTATGCAGAAAATATAAAAAATAAACTTAAGGAACCGCAGAAAGAGGGGGAAAGAAGTCGAGTTTTGAAATGTTAAAATGATTGTAAGTGTATAAAAATTGAAAATCATAAAATAATAATATCATATGCAAAAAGGAATAAAACGTGCTCTTTTAAAAAAAAACAACCACAAAAATGCATTTTTTTTGTTTTGTTTAAAGGCACTGTTATGTGTAAGGAACACTTTGTCCTTGTAGGGCTAGAATGCAGAGGGCTGGGCCAAAGCTTCTGACATCCAGACTCAAAACACAGGCTGTGGAGGGATAGATGTCTCTGCCTCTTCTTTTGAGGCCAGATCATGAGATTTGGAAGTGTGGGAGGAGGGTGGGCAGGGGAAGACGAGGAAACACGAGAAGCTTCCTGGAGAACAGCAAGCTCTCCTATTTCTGTCCCCTGCACCCACCCAAAGTACTTTGCGCAGTTCTGCTACAGCTGCGAGGACTCGCTCTCTGCCACCCTCCAACACTGAGCATTATCACCTTAGACACAAGGGATGGGGAACCTGCGGCCATCCAGGTGTTGCTGACCTCCAGCTCCCACCCTCCTCACCTGCTGGCCGGGCTCCTGTCTCACCTGAACCTGGGCATCTGGCGCTTCTTGAAATCTTCCAGGATGCGCTCAGCATTGACCCGCAGAGTTTTGTTTGTGATACTGAAAATGTCTGATGGGCCCAGTTTCTTTATAGTATGTCCGCAAGGGCCTACGTGGGGTGGAGAAATATATACATACATATATTGCAAGCCTCCATCGGCTGTCCCAACCCAGAACACAGGGCCAAAATCAACCATTTGCACAATTCTGGATTCCTAGATGCATTGCTTATGTCTCAGCCAACTTCTTTTAAAAAAACAAGTTTCTGGTTCTCTTGAACTAAATTATTGCCAGTGTCATTTGAAAAAGGCTGTCTCCTCCTATCAAGCCCTCCTGCTTTTCTCCCGCTAGTTTGAAAAGAGTTATTTGGAACGCTTAATGTGCACACACAACTTGGAATGTTATCTCACGCTCGGTATTTATTACCCCTGCTATGCAAAAATCTCCAAATGAATCCGAACTTCAATGTCTAAAATCCCTGGTAGAGGACAAGGACCCTGAGTTCACGTTAAGGGTAGCCAAATTCTGTGCAATTGCCATAAAACTTAGGGGAACAAGCTGTGCTATCATAATGATTAAGGTTTTAAATGATAATTTTAGGTTATATGTTAGTGACTAAGTTTTAATTTATATATTTTTTAACTGTTGCTATATCTGTAATGTCCCTGTTATACCTAATTGCAAATTCAAATGTATCCCTATGCTGTTTTATGACTTCCTTGATATTGTATGTGGGCTGGAACTGGTCTGTGACCGAAATAATAAAATTCATTCATTCATTCATCTCACTTTGAGTTCCATGTGGGAATGCAAGCAGATCTGTTCACAACAGGCAAAAATGATGCTTGACTTCCACCCCTCTTATTTAAAGGTCAGCAAAAGGGAGATCAGGATCTAGTCTGGGAAACTTGCAGTAGATCAGCAAGGATTTACAACTCCCTCTGTGTTATCTTTTTTTTTTTTAGCAGCGACAACAAAAGGTTTTCCCTTCCTTGTAAGTTAGGCTGCTGAGATGAAGAAATCTGCTATGGGTAAGGGGAAGGCCAGGAGCGATCTTGTGTGTGAAACAGCTGCAAATTTAGTTCTGGTACTGAAGACAAACTCCTGGGCCAAGCATGTGCTCAGAGGAAGCCCATTCCTTAATCCCAAGAGGATTCCCTGTCCCGAACGACTACTTTGGAACCGGGGTCTTGCTGGCGGACCTCAGGGTTCTAGTAAAAAAAGAAGATGCAGAATTTGCCCCGTAATATCATCATCATCATCAACCTTTATTACGGTCCAGAGACCCAACAAATCGTTACAAAGCAATACACAATTCAAACAGCCTACCTCCAGGTTAAACAAGCATTTCGTTCAGAACATAGGGGTCATTGGTTCTTGCAACCACCGATAAAAACTTGGCCACTGCATTTGCAGTTCTAGCATTTGTCCGGTCTTCCAATAGGAACCTGACATAGTGAGCCTCTGATTTTCCCGGGAAAGGTACCAGAAGGGTAATAGCAGTTCAGCCCTGGCTTGCTCATATTTTGCACAGTGCAACAAAATATGTTTTATGGAATCGATATCTTGAGCACACGAGCAAAGTCTGTCCTGGTAGGGAACTCCTCTCAACCTGCCATCCAACACTGCAGAAGACGTTTAGTCTGGCTTTGGTGAAAAGCCTTCGATAATTTGGTACTGTCTGGTTTTTAATGTAAGATGTTAACTTAAAGACATGCCCATATTGTACTCCTACTGCCAGCGGACTACAGACTGCGTGTGATCGAGATCGCAAGTCACTGTGTGCATTATCCCATAATCTTTGCTTTAACGTCTTTAGGGCGCCTTCATAACCCAGCCCCGTAATATAAAACCACAAACCTTGTTTCCCCCAAATCAACCCCTATTTCGCCTTACCCTCTGGAAGGAAGAGCTTGGTGTGAAGAAAGTCATCAGGAAGAGGCACCTCTGGAGGGGAAGGGAGAGCGGCCTCCTTGCAAGCAGCCGCGTCCTCCTCTGACAGCTTTTTCTCGCACATCACCAAAGTGCTGAAGGCTCGGTTGGCCGCATCAGAGGAAACCTGAAGTCAAGAGCCCGGGAACGTGATTTGCAAAGGGGAGTAAACAGGCTACCTTTTCCTCGCGCGGCCTCCAGCCTAAACAACCATCCACAGTTGAGGTTGTGCATCCCTTGGCAAAAGTGGGCCAGAGACAGAGAAGAGTTTGAAGAAGAGTTTGGATTTGATATCCAGCTTTATCACTACTCGAAGGAGTCTCAAAGCGGCTAACATCCTCCTTTCCCTTCCTCCCCCACAACAAACACTCTGTGAGGTGAGTGGGGCTGAGAGACTTCAGAGAAGTGTGACTGGCCCAAGGTCACCCAGCAACTGCATCTGGAGGAGCAGGGAATCGAACCCGGTTCCCCAGATTACGAGACTACCGCTCTTAACCACTACACCACACTGGCTCAACCCTGATTCCTCATCCCTATACAGTGGTACCTCGGGTTAAGAACTTAATTCGTTCTGGAGGTCCGTTCTTAACCTGAAATTGTTCTTAACCTGAAGCACCACTTTAGCTAATGGGGCCTCCTGCTGCCGCTGCGCCGCCGCTGCACGATTTGTGTTCTCATCCTGAGGTAAAGTTCTTAACCCGAGGTACTATTTCTGGGTTAGCGGAGCCTGTAACCTGAAGCGTCTGTAACCTGAGGTATACCACTGTAGTCTCATCTTCTTTTATTCTACCACAATGCTGATTAAATGCAGACCGACCAGCATGAAACCAGCTTTCTATCCGCCTCACCTCCAAATTCTGCTTACCACCCCGCTGGAAGAGTTATGGAGAACTTGCTCACAATTTTGTGACATTTGGGCTCCTCCTAATACCAGCTAACATTGAGTACCCAACTGCAAATTCCAACCCCCCCCCCCCGTCTAAATAGCTCAGTGTTGCTTCCTTCCTCTTCTATGTTAAAGAAAGATCCTGCCTTAGTGAATTTGTCAAGCCATTTGTAGGCACTGTGTTGTTTAGATACCTGCTGAAGGCTTTTAAAAAATTATTATTACAGCAAGCCTACACAGACATATAATTTAGTCTATGATTTAAAGGTTTTGTTGATTTTGTCTTGCATATACTTTTCTGAACAGTTTGGGGGATTTTAGCAGCATTTTATCAACAATTTTCTTACGTTTGAACTTCTTAGAGAGTTTTATGATTAAGTGGTCTGTTAGTCTTCCTAACTCTCTCTCTCTATATATACGTATGTGTGTGTGTGTGTGTGTGTGTGTGTGTGTATATGTGTGTGTGTGTGTGTGTGTGTGTGTATTTGAGAGAAAGAGAATAAGTTGCTTCAGCCATAGAGAACAGCTTCTGTATGGAAAACCCAGAATCTAGTCCTCATGCTTAGGGAGACAATTTACATGCCAGGGTTAAAAGTTTGGATTTTTGGGTGCAGTGACTGAACAAGACTCAGTCATGAGTCTCAATGCCCTACATATCATCTTCAGATTCTTGACTTTTCCAAGCCCAAATCTATCCATGAGCAAAACCAACCAACCAACCAAGACACAAGAGCATGTCTTATTTATCTTTCTTCTTGTAAAAAGCTTAGAGGTGGGTTTTTGCTTTGCTTTTTACAATCAAGCGGTAAATCAATCTACACCTGTGAGCACTGAATTTGGGGTTCTTTGGCACATGGCACTGGAGAAACTCCCCCACTTACCTGCAAGATCACCCCCAAGGCATTTCGGTGCTCTTGGTTTTTCACCACAATCACCCGTCCCACGGAAAGGGCCTTCAGTCCGTTCATTGACTCCATGACTCGCCTCTGAAAGTGAGAAACAGCTAGAGGATGGGACACACGCAAACAGCACACTTAACTGGAATTCTAAAACAGAAAGATCTCGTGCTCTGCTTCCAAGTTTTCTTCCAAAGTAGCCAGTTCTGTATCCACAACTTTGAGGAGCAGGAAAAATGCTGGATCCAAACCCCTCCCTCCTCCAAAAAGTCTTTCTCCTTCCTATAGACATAAGCCAGGTCAGAGGAAGGCAATCCATACACACACACACACACACACACACACACATATATAATTAGATTTTCTGTTTTACAATTTAAAATACTCATTTAAACAACCTTACATTATCAGTGACTTCCCTTCTCTTTCCGTGATTCATTTTGCATACGATAAACCCCTGCATACTTTACATGAACTAAACCATTGTTACAGCCATCAAAACTTATTTACACTGTTGAATTTACCTTCATGCTGCGATCATTTTCAAGTGTACACAATTTCCCCCCATATATTCAGTAAATATTTGCCAATCTTCTTTCAACATACGTTCTTCTTGTTCTCTTATGCCATACGTTAAATCTGCAAGCTGGGCGTATTCCATCAGCTTAAGTTGCCATTCTTCTTTAGTTTGGGCCCTTTTGGCAAAGGGGGCAAAGATCCCACGGGTTGTTCTCTCTATCTCCCCATGTCCAGGTGTAAGCGCCGTTGCTTACATGGCATTGTTTATGCCAAAGAGGGAGACACTGAGGTCCAGCGCTGAGGGCCTTCTGGCGGTTCCCTCGCTGCGAGGTTACAGGGAACCAGGCAGAGGGCCTTCTTGGTAGTGGCACCCGCCCTGTGGAACGCCCTCCCACCAGATGTCAAGGCAATAAACAACTATTTTACTTTTAAAAGACAACTGAAGGCGGCCCTGTTTAGGAAAGTTTTTAATGTCTGATGCTGTATTGTTTTTAATATTCAATGGAAGCCACCCAGAGTGGCTGGGGAAACCCAGCCAGATGGGCGGGGTATTTACATACGTATGTATGTATGTATGTATGTATGTATGTATAAATAAATAAATAAATATAATTATATCAGGCTTCGGGTTTGTTTGAAGAACAAAGGGACTTGAGTAAAAACAAGCAAACAAACCTTCATCGGGACACCCACACGACCCAAAACAGCCCCATGGAGACTAAGAACGCTCTGTAGCCATGGAATACCGGCAGACTGTGGGCATTTTGGGGTGGATGGGAGAAAATGGAATGGAGTATCTGTTGGGAAAAAGCACCAATGCAAAAGCCAGCTCCAGATGGCTGGAATGCAAAACAGGATGTTGTGGTTTGCAACTGTACTGGTGGGAAAAAGGGGGAGTCTATTCTCTGTACTGAGCACCGGATGGAAGCACAGGGGAGGAGTGGTGACTCTTCTGATGGAGTCTGAAGGGTGCAGTCACGTTTTCTATGTACTGCTGAATGACAGGAATAAAACATGTAAATAGGACTCCTGTCTGTCTCATTTCCCCTCCCTGGGGGGGGAAAGCAAAGGAGAGAGAAGCAGAGGGTGTGTTCTCCTCACGTCTAATGAGGAGAATCGCCGGTTTACGACCTAGCCTGCTGGGAGTAGCAGACGGAAGGTAAACAAGTATCTAGCTCAATTGCCTCGGGGGAGGCCAGTTTACCTCTGACTGTGAGCTGAGATACTGACAGTATCTTGAGAAGGGCCTGGCTGGCACAGTGAGCACTCACACTACAGCCTTGTGCGCAGGTTTAAGCTTGTGCCCCCTGGAAAAAGGGGGAAGAGATTATCCCTCTTGTCAACACCTCCTGATCCTCAAGTGTCTCTCCTCCCGGATGAGACCTGAAAACTCCAAGTGGGGAAGCACCAAGACATTCTTCTTTCCCTTCCTGTTCCAAGGAGAGCCAGGGCATGAGGCTGCCTGAATGCCCACAGCTGATCCCTCTCATTGAAGGAAGCAAGCCATCCTATCCCAGAGCGTCTCATGCAGCCTGAGTACTCTACCTTGGGCAGACGCACCAACAGCACCACCTAGAGGCACTGGGTGATACTGTCTAGCCCACGGGTCAGTCAACTCCAAAACTACGGCCACTCTCCAAGAGGGCAGAGCTCTGCACCACCGTTCCCCGGATCCCCCCCCCCGAAATCGGCACCTGTATGAGTTCCCGGGTCTCCTGTAGCTCTCGGACCACGTGATAATACTCCTCTAAGTCGCCAAGCTGTCCCGACAGATCTGAGGCTTCCATGTTGGCCAAGACGCAGCTCAGTTGGGCAATCCTGTGTTCGTGGACCTAGGAGGGAAGGGGGTCAGGGAAGGTGGAGCGATGTGAAGAGGGAAAGCCCCAGACGCAAGACATAAGGGAGCCTGGACAGACAGCACCCGCAGGTTAGCGGAGGACGCGTTCTTGGCAATCAGAATGCTTCTAGCTTCATTCCCTGGCAGCAGGCAGACAACACTGGGCTAAATGGACTACAGTGGGGCCTCGCAAGACGAAAAGAATCCGTTCCGCGAGTCTCTTCGTCTTGCGGTTTTTTCGTCTTGCGAAGCAAGCCCATTAGCGGCTTAGCTGATAAGCGGCTTAGCGGATCAGCTGTTAAGCGGCTTAGCAGATCAGCTGATAAGTGGCTTAGCGGATCAGCTGATAAGCGGCTTAGCGGCTTGGGAAAAAGGGGGGAAAGGAAAAAAGCCCCGTAGGAACTCGCAAGACATTTTCGTCGTGCAAAGCAAGCCCATAGGAGATTCGTTTTGCGAAGCACCTCCAAAACGGAAAACCCTTTCGTCTAGTGGGTTTTCCGTCTTGCGAGGCATTCGTCTTGCGGGGCACCACTGTAATTGCCTGATCCACTTATAAAATTCTCATGTGTACACCATGCTGATCTTCATTCAGCTGTTTCTTCCCCACGTTCCCGACTCGGTCTGACCCTTATGGTCTTGATTTATCAGCTACTTTAAAATGAGGCTGCATTTTAAATTGCATTTTAACCTGTATTTTAAATTGGTTCCCCCCCCTTTCCCCCCTATTATGTTTTAACTGTGATTTTATTGGTGTTAGCTGCCCTGAGCCTAGCTCTGGCCAGGGAGGGCAGGGTATAAATAAAATTTATTATTATTTATTATTATTATCTGGCTTCTTACATATTTGCATGCAGACCTCCATCAAACATGGAAGGGGAGCCTGCAGCCCTGCAAACGTTATTGGACTCCCAAGCCTCCCATCAGCCAGGATAGCTGTCCAGGAATTATGGGAGTTGTCCAGCAACATCCGGGGAGGCATAAATTCCTAGCCCTGATCTACAATTCCCCTCTTATTCCTTTGCTCCTCCCATACAGCCTTGGACCTGTAGGGTGTGTGTGTGTGTGTTGTGATAGGAATTTTGAGGTCTTAAATATATGGTAGTGTTCATAAGTGTACCAACCAAGCACGTACATATATCAGCACAGGAAGACCGACCTGGAACCATTTTGATTCCCAAACTGACCAAATGTTTTCCCTGCAAGGAGGGAGGAGGGTCAGGGAGCCTTCCCATTGTCTCAGGAGTAATCAGCATTTTAATTACAGATAGGTAGCCGTGTTGGTCTGCCATAGTCAAAATAAAAAAATTCCTTCCAGTAGCACCTTAAAGACCAACTAAGTTAGTTCTTGGTATGAGCTTTCGTGTGCATGCACACTGTGTATCTGAAGAAGTGTGCATGCACACGAAAGCTCATACCAAGAACTAACTTAGTTGGTCTTTAAGGTGCTACTGGAAGGAATTTTTTTATTTCAGCATTTTAATGGGTGACAGACTATCAGGAAAGACAATCAGGAAAGGCAAGCAGATAACCTGGCAAACAGGAAAAACAACATTCAAATTTCTAGTTACAGATAGGTAGCCGTGTTGGTCTGCCATAGTCAAAATAATATCTGAAGAAGTGTGCATGCACACGAAAGCTCATACCAAGAACTAACTTAGTTGGTCTTTAAGGTGCTACTGGAAGGAATTTTTTTATTCAAATTTTTGTTGTAGACCGCCTTTTCTTTGATGTAGGTATAATGTATCTGGGAGGTGGTCTTAGGTTACACCCCTTCTGTGAGGTATGTATGATGTTTCTGGGGGTGGTCTTGATCTACAGGGTGGCAATTTCAAAAGTCTTTGTAAGACCTTGCGCACCATTGTTCTGGGTTCCTCCTCTCTCCTGCGTGTGGTAAGTGAGGACACTGTTGCAACAGATCAATAAAGATCAGGCTTACTAGCTGCTTTGCTTCTCAATATTCTCTGGTTGGCCTCTGTTGTCTTCTCCTACCAATAGGGAACCCACTTAAGGACCCTATATGGGCTCTTGTGTCCCCCATAAGGGAAAAGGGCAATTTTTGTTTACAACAGTGTTTAAGATCCTTACATGACAGGAGTTCCAGCTGCTGCCCAACTCATGCCCTGGACTTTCCAAGTGTCCTCAAGTCAGATCTGGTTACGACACCTGTCCTTTCTTCTGTTCCCCAGGGAGCCACATACTGGTTGGCCACAGAGGAATGGCGGGAGACCCCAGCTGGGGAACCCTCAAGGGAAGAAGGTGGCACAGTGCCCAGTGTGACGCGGCAGCTAAAAAAGCCAATGCAGTTCTGGGCTGCATCAATAGGAATATAGCATCTAGATCAAGGGAAGTAATAGTGCCACTGTATTCTGCTCTGGTCAGACCTCACCTGGAGTACTGTGTCCAGTTCTGGGCACCACAGTTCAAGAAGGACACTGACAAACTGGAACGTGTCCAGAGGAGGGCAACCAAAATGGTCAAAGGCCTGGAAACAATGCCTTATGAGGAAAGGCTAAGGGAGCTGGGCATGTTTAGCCTGCAGAAGAGGAGGTTAAGGGGTGATATGATAGCCATGTTCAAATATATAAAAGGATGTCACATAGAGGAGGGAGAAAGGTTGTTTTCTGCTGCTCCAGAGAAGCGGACACGGAGCAATGGATCCAAACTACAAGAAAGAAGATTCCACCTAAACTTCCTGACAGTAAGAGCTGTTCGACAGTGGGATTTGCTGCCAAGGAGTGTGGCGGAGTCTCCTACTTTGGAGGTCTTTAAGCAGAGGCTTGACAACCATATGTCAGGAGTGCTCTGATGGTGTTTCCTGCTTGGCAGGGGGTTGGACTCGATGGCCCTTGTGGTCTCTTCCAACTCTATGATTCTATGATTCTATTCTATGATTCTAGGGAGTGGTGGTGGTGGGACAACCATGCGTGGTCAGGCAGAGAAGAGGGCGCAGACTGGGAAGAGGCGGGTTGGAAGCTAAAGGGGTAACAAGGCTTCGTGAGCTGAGAGGAGTCTGCGGCAGAGAGAAGTCCAGAATCAGTAGAGGCTGGAGAGGAGGGGTGTGTGCAATGAGTCTGGCTGGGGAAGAGGCACGGGTGTCTCCCCTCCATGCTTGTCTCCCAGAACAAGTAAAGGCATGAAAAGGGCAGAGGAGAGATTGGTGATGCACAGGCAAAGTCTCAGATTGCTGGGAAATAAACTGGGGTGGGGGTGGCCACTTAGGCAGCTGTGGGGTCTTTCAGTCCCAGCACCTGTTTGATGAGAGCAAGACCTACTAGGGATGAGTTACTGTGCTCATTAGGCTTGACACTCCTGTGTGGAACATAATTTTGTTAATAAAGATTTAACTCCAACTTGCACGGCGTGGTGTGACTAGCTGCCGGCTCGCTTCTGACACCCACTCTCTCCAGAGACCTACCTTGCTGTCCTTCCGGGTGTGGAACTCGGAGAAACTCCTCTTCATCATGTCCTCCACGCGAAGGGCTTCTACTCTCAGCAGGTTGAGGATCATGGTGTAGGTGAGGCGGAACTGGGACTGCAACTGGGTGGGTTTGCCCTGGAGGGACAGAGGAGGAGAGTTGGGAGAGGAAGGCAGCAAAGCTGTTTTTCCCAAATGCCTCTGCTCTCACAGGTTTCGCATCGGGGGCCTCTGCCTTGCTGGACTAGGCGGGGCATTTGCCTGAACCAGCTACAGGGTTCTTCTTCATGACCTTAAGGCCCTTCTAGGAAGCCTATATACCAACAAGCAGTAATAATAAAATTAATAATAATAATAATAATAATAATAATAATAATAATAATAATAATAATTTATTATTTCTACCCTGCCCATCTGGCTGTAGAAATCCATCGGGCTGTGTCTCCATTGCGGTTTTGCAGGTGCACAGAAAATGGCACTGGGAGCAGTGAATTCAGCTTCTGGAGAATCCCCGTATCTGTTTAAAAGCAGCAGCCAAGTTTCTAGCTCTTAGGGCTGAATGGAAGCAATGCCTGCTACTATCTCCAAAGCTAGAGAGAGATGGCTGGCTGATGCTTCTAGGGCACAAGAGCAAGACACTGATGCTGATTTCTTTCCCTTGTGTTGTGCATAGGCAAAGGTAAAGGGACCCCTGACCATTAGGTCCAGGTGTGGCCGACTCTGGGGTTGCGGCGCTCATCTCGCTTTATTGGCCGAGGGAGCCGGCGTACAGCTTCCGGGTCATGCGGCCAGCATGACTAAGCCACTTCTGGAAAACCAGAGCAGCGCACGGAAACGATGTTTACCTTCCCACCAGAGCAGTACCTATTTATCTACTTGCACTTTGATGTGCTTTCGAACTGCTAGGTTGGCAGGAGCAGGGACCGAGCAACCGAGCTCACCCCGTCACGGGGATTCGAACCACCAACCTTCTGATCGGCAAGTCCTAGGCTCTGTGGTTTAACCCACAGCGCCACCCTTGTGTTGTGCATAAACTTTGGCTAAATGAGGATGATTGCGAGAAGACTCAAATCGGTCTTGGTATGTTTGTGGATTATGCCAAATGGTAAAAATCGGCAGAATTTACGCAGAGCGAAAGCAATACAGATTTACTCACCTCGCAGAAAATTCACACAAGCATAGAAATGGCTTTTAAAAATGGATTGTGCTAAATAAACTACAGTGGTATCTCAGGTTAAGTACTTAATTCGTTCCGGAGGTCCGTTCTTTACCTGAAACTGTTCTTAACCTGAAGCACCACTTTAGCTAATGGGGCCTCCTGCTGCTGCCGCGCCGCCAGAGCACGATTTCTGTTCTTATCCTGAAGCAAAGTTCTTAACCCGAAGAACTATTTCTGGGTTAGCAGAGTCTGTAACCCGAAGCGTGTGTAACCTGAAGCGTATGTAACCCGAGGTACCACTGTATTTACTTATTGCATTTATATATCACCCTTTCCTCCAAGGAGGTCAAGGAGGAGCACATAGTCCTCCTCCTCCCCATTTTATCCTCACA
Source organism: Podarcis vaucheri (assembly GCF_965113315.1). Classification (NCBI taxonomy): domain Eukaryota; kingdom Metazoa; phylum Chordata; class Lepidosauria; order Squamata; family Lacertidae; genus Podarcis; species Podarcis vaucheri. Next base: position 119,327,826 of record NC_138760.1, read on the forward strand.
ACAACCCTGTAAGGTAGTTTTGACTGAGAGTGAGTGGCTGGCCCAAAATCCCCCAGTGAGCTTTGTGATCAAGCCGTGATTTGAACCTGGTCTTCCAGGTCCTAGTCTAACCATGTTGATCAGCTAAAGTAGCCTCGAAATACCAGTTGCCAAGACCAAAGAGATTCTGGTGGTCCTGCCCTCCTTGCAAGCTCCGGATTACATTTAGGCTTGACCCAGAAGGAAAGCTCTTACAATACGTTATTTCAGCCCTGACACTTAAAAGGACACCCCATTGCAGAATAATCTGGTGCAACAGGGATGGGAAACGGTTTGTGGGCATTTGTGTGCCTAACTCACCAACATCATCCGGTGAAGATCAGCCATCTCAGGTGCTTGGTTTTTGCACAAGATGATGACCATCCCCGTGGTGTCAAGACCTCGGCGTCCAGCTCGGCCTGCCATCTGGATGTACTCAGCTGCACGAGAAAGAAACATGCACTTAGATGTTAGAATTCCTGCTCCCTGATTGCAGTCATGGGATTGTTGTCTATCACATGACGCTATATGTTTTGACTCCACGAAGTAGCAAGTGACGGAGACAGGGTGTTTGTGTTACTGTGTTCCGTGAAGTGGGACTATTGTCCTTTGTCCTTTTTCTCTTTGCTGTCTGATGCTAGAGAGAGAGGGAGCCATGTTGCAGTGCTCCGTGTGTGTTTATATGTAAATAGATTAGCCAAAATGCTGAGTTGCTGAGGTCTGTCACACGAATTGCGCAGACTCTGCAGATCCCTAAGTGTGCCAGTGTCGGTTGGCATCAGTCGCTGTGATGTTCGGGCAGAAGAAAGCTTTTGAAGCTCCTGAATGAACAACCAGGAGGGAGATGTGTCTCTACCAGGGTCCTACTCGAGAGGACGACGAGCTCCTGTCATTAGATGGTTGGCACTGCGGTCAAAAGGGGCTCTTCAGTAAGTAATGGTTGCCAACTAGGAATCTATCCAGGCGGACAACAGTTCCTGCCTCAGCACCGGGGGTGAATGGCAGCTTGCTACCAGGTGAATCAATGAGCAACACCATGTCCGTATCTTGCTGCTGATACTAGACTTGCCGCTTGTAAGGTGAGACCTGCAGCTGGGAGCTTTGTAATTTATTGCAGGACGGGAGGAGCAACATTGCATGCACATCCCCAGTCTTAACATTTGGCCAGAAAGGAAGATGAGCAGCCACCACAGATCTGGCCTCACTCCTCTTTCTCCTGCAGCAAGACAGCCAAGCTATCGCTGCTTGGGTGCCCACCATAAAAGCTATCAAAAAGAGCTTGTTCATCCCAGATTGGAACAGAGTCAGATGAAGCTGCGCTGAGAAAAAGACAGTTGGAAAAATATATACAGTGGTACCTCGGGTTAAGAACTTAATTCGTTCCGGAGGTCTGTTCTTAAGCTGAAACTGTTCTTAACCTGAAGCACCACTTTAGCTAATGGGGCCTCCTGCTGCCGCCGCACCATTTCTGTTCTCATCCTGAGGTAAAGTTCTTAACCTGAGGTACTATTTCTGGGTTAGCTGAGTCTGTAACCCAAAGCGTACGTAACCTGAAGCGTATGCAACCCGAGGTACCACTGTACTAACAAAGCAGTATCCGACGGATGAAAGTATATGATGTTTGACACGATTGCGAATCGTGGACTCAGGGAACGGAATTATAAAGCGTCAAAATTGAGATGTGGAAAATATGGAAACAACGAGGAGAGGCAGGACTGAGATGTGGAGATATGCTTCAGAGATCCAGACCGTGGGGAGCTCGAAAAATTAAAAATTATAATTTGGTCTTTTTTTATTTTACTTTTTTATTTTAATTGGAGCGTTATGATTGGATTGATATTAATTGGATGTTTTTTATTGGAAAATCAATAAAAATGATTTTAAAAAAGGAAAGAAGAAGAGCTTGTTCAACAGTGGAACAGACTCCCTTGGAAACTCTCCTTCACTGGAGGTTTTGAAGCAGAGGTTGGGTGGCCAGCTGTCCTGGAAGCTTCAGCTGAGATTCCTGTATTGCAGGGGGCTGGACTAGATGGCCTCGGGGTCCCTTCCAACTCTACAATTCTTTAAGAAGCTAGAGAATAAAACGTGGGTAGAAAAACCCACAGAGGAACGGGGGGGTAGGGAAATGATTAAATATGGAAGGAAAGCAAGCATTAAGGCCAGGGAGGTACTTTGCCACTGCGGTCTGCAAAACAGGTGCACGTGAAAGTTGTCTGTCCTCCTTCCGCATTCCCTGTTACCTGGCACCAGATCCCGGAAGTTTGTGCCGTCGTGTTTGCGGATCGAATCAAAGACCACTGTCCTTGCCGGCATGTTCACTCCCATGGCGAAAGTCTCAGTGGCAAAGAGGATCTGAATCAAGAAGAATGGAGAAGAATGTTGTCAAGTTGCTCCTTATGTTTGTCCCCTGCCCACTGTCGGCTTCGCCTTTGAGCCAGTGCCAACGACTGGGCTCAACCTCTTCAGCCCCGACTGGGCCAGGTGAGCTGGGAAGGCACTTCCAGAGACCTTCCACTGTGGGAGGGCAGGTCTAAGTGCAACGGACTCACAACTTTGAGCTGTGAGCACCAAAGTCAGCAGAGCACAGCAGAGTATGAATCACACGAACAACGGCTCTGAAGCATAAATTCTTTATTCTTTTACAGCTACTGCAAACTGAAAAATAAACTAGAAACTAAACACTGGACTGCATGAGTGTTACAGCTGCTGAAGCAGCCATCTTATCTCCACACAGAGAACACTCAGATTCCCACAGAGTCAGGCTGGAGCAGAAGAAGGGATGAGCAGATCCCGCCCCCTCCTTTCTGAAAACATTGTCAGGAGATTCTTGCAACTGGAGGGGTGAAATATCCACCCCCAACCGTTCTGTTTCTTTTAATTATTTTTTTTTTACATTTTCATCTCGTTTTCCCTCCAAGGAACTCAAGGTAGCACGTAGGAGGTGTCCGCCCTTTCATCCTCACCTTGTGGGCATTATTATTATTATTATTATTATTATTATTATTATTATTATTATTATTATTGCCCCACCCATCTGGCTGGGTTTCTCCAGCCACTTTGGGCAGCTCCCAACAGAATATTAAAAACACAATAAAACATCAGACATTAAAAAATTCCCAATACAGAGCTGCCTTCAGGTGTCTTCTAAAAGTCAGATAGTTGTTTATTTCCTTGACATCTGGTGGGAAGGCGTTCCACAGGGCGGGCGCCACCACTGAGAAAGCCCTCTGCATGGTTCCCTGTAGCTTTGCTTCTCACAGTGAGGGAACCACCAGAAAGGCCCTTGGAGATGGACCTCAGTGTCCAGGCAGAATGATGGGGGTGGAGACTCTCGTGCCAAGCGGGAACAGGAACCTGTGTCCACTTCAGGTCACATCCACACTTTAAACCGTCATGGCTTCCCCCCAAAGAATCCTGGGAAATGTTAAGGGTGCAGAGCGCTGTTGGGAGACTCGCTCACAGAGCCACACCCTCCACAAACTACAGCTCCCGGGATTCTTTGGGGGGAAGCCATGACTGCTAAAAGCGGCATAAGAGTGCGGATGTGACCCCAGTCTGAGTCTAGCACTCTTAACAGCCACACGGCGGCACCTCTCCAAAGTATAAGCTCACGGGACTCACCTTGACAAGGCCTTTGCTGAACAGCATCTCCACCACTTCCTTTAGGATGGGAAGGATGCCACTGTGGTGGACCCCAATGCCTCGCTTCAAGAGATCCACCATATGAAGGACCTGGAAGAACCGCAACCGGGCTGTTAAAACGCTGTTAAAAAAAAGACAAAGCCCGGCAGCCCCTTCCCTATTGCTTCCAGGAAGCTCATCACCATCTTGGATTTCTCTACTGAAAGAGGCTGTCAAGAAACTCCTTGGAAATAACGTCTATACAACTCTGGCGGCCATGTTGATGCTTGCGAGACAACTTGGGAGCGGCAGCCATTTTGAAGTCTTAACCCAGGCCTTGGAGGGGCGGTGGCTGTTGAAATCCAAGGTGGGCCAAGTCCAAGGTGCTGGCACAGTGGTACCTTGGGTTAAGAACTTAATTCGTTCTGGAGGTCCGTTCTTAACCTGAAACTGTTCTTAACCTGAGGTACCACTTTAGCTAATGGGGCCTCCCGCTGCTCCGCGCCGCCACTGTGCGATTTCTGTTCTCATACTGAAGCAAAGTGGTACTATTTCTGAGTTAGCGGAGTCTGTAACCTGAAGCATCTGTAACCTGAAGCACCTGTAACCTGATGTACCACCGTACTAACGTATAAAGCCCGTAACAAAATAATAAAATAATAAAACAAAATAATAATACTCCGTGCCTCACGCTGGCAAAGACAAAGGGTGGTCTCCAATGTTAGTTCTACTCAGAGAAGAGCCGGTAAAATTAAGGGCGATGGCTCACTTTGGTTTCTTCATTGCCCAAGTGCAATACTTTACATTTGTCCCTGATGAATTTTAACAGGGAGAAATGTAAAGTATTGCACTTGGGCAAAAAAAATGAGAGGCACAAATACAAGATGGGTGACACCTGGCTTGAGAGCAGTACATGTGAAAAGGATCTAGGAGTCTTGGTTGACCACAAACTTGACATGAGCCAACAGTGTGACGCGGCAGCTAAAAAAGCCAATGCAATTCTGGGCTGCATCAATAGGAGTATAGCATCTAGATCAAGGGAAGTAATAGTGCCACTGTATTCTGCTCTGGTCAGACCACACCTGGAGTACTGTGTCCAGTTCTGGGCAGCACAGTTCAAGAAGGACACTGACAAACTGGAACGTGTCCAGAGGAGGGCAACCAAAATGGTCAAAGGCCTGGAAACGATGCCTTATGAGGAACGGCTAAGGGAGCTGGGCATGTTTAGCCTGGAGAAGAGGAGGTTAAGGGGTGATATGATAGCCATGTTCAAATATATAAAAGGATGTCACATAGAGGAGGGAGAAAGGTTGTTTTCTGCTGCTCCAGAGAAGCGGACACGGAGCAATGGATCCAAACTACAAGAAAGAAGATTCCACCTAAACATTCGGAAGAACTTCCTGACAGTAAGAGCTGTTCGACAGTGGAATTTGCTGCCAAGGAGTGTGGTGGAGTCTCCTTCTTTGGAGGTCTTTAAGCAGAGGCTTGACAACCATATGTCAGGAGTGCTCTGATGGTGTTTCCTGCTTGGCAGGGGGTTGGACTCAATGGCCCTTGGGGTCTCTTCCAACTCTATGATTCTATGATTTCAATGGCTCTACCCTGAGAGGAACTGAATTGGATGCAACCTGAAATACACTGTCTCTTTCTTTCTTCCTCCTTCCTGGTATCTACTCCACCTCTTGGAAGCCATGTTTTCCACACCCAGTCCCTTTCCCACTTAACACAAAGAGGCCCCAATGCTCTACTCTGCCTTGCAGTCCGGATGAGACGGGACAGCCTCCGGAGAAAACATCAGGCATTCACTATCTGCATTTTCTGGAAAGAAGACATTTTCGTTCCAACAAGCTTTCTCAACAGGTCTCTGCTATAGGTGTCAATTTTGCGTATGTGTGTGTGTTTTAAACACAACTTCCCATCATTTTTTGTACTTTTGTTGTTAAAAGGCTCTTCTTCATTATTATGTTTCAAGAAGTAACTTTCTCCCAAGAAGGGAAGAGCACAGTTCTTGGAGGTACTGCAATACCTGGCTGATGTATGGAGTGGATGGGGCAAGCCCCTATTCCATCTCCCAGCACCAAAGATCCGTTTAATATACAGTGGTACCTTGGTTTCCGAATGGCTTAGTCGTTGAACAAATCGGCTCCTGAATGCCGCAAAGCTGGAAGTGAGCGTTCCGGTTTGTGAACGTGTTTTGGAAGCCGAACGTCCGACGTGGCTTCTGTAGCTTCTGATTGAGTGCAGGAAGCTCCTGCAGCCAATCGGAAGCCGCACCTTGGTTTTCGAATGTTTTCGGGAGTTGGACAGACTCCTGGAACGGATTAAGTTCAACAACCAAGGTACCACTGTATAGTTCTCAGGTGACATATCAGACATTAAACTGATAAGAACAGGTGCTACACTTGATCTTAGCCAAAAAGCCAAGAAGCAATATGAAACCAGCTTTTTAAAATTCTATATTGTACATCTCCTTGGGACACATGTGGAAGGCGATGAAGCCGCTATCTAGCAGTTAAGTTGTTCCAAGGCCCGGCTTTTCCTCCCTGGGCAGCGAAGCTGTTTTGCGGCCCGGTTCCCCTCAGCAACCCAAAAACTGAAGAGACACCTTCACGCCAAGAGGCCCAGCGCCCTGTGGGCCTCGCCGCGAAGCCAACCACTCACTGCCCCACTCTCTGACCTGGGGGAGCTGGCGGTCTGTGCCCTTCAGGCGGGAGATGCACTTCTGGAAGAAGACGTGGATCTCGCTCTTCTCGTTCGTGGTGGTCAGGTTGACGGTGGTGAGCATGGAGGCGTTGTCGTCGCAGCGGTTGCGGGAGAAGGTGAAGGCCACCACGGGCAGCTGGTCTTTCTTGCGCAGCATGTCGATGAGGGAGAGCCAGATGTTCTTGTCCTGAGGGGAACGCCACAGGTCAACTTGGCTTGGGGCCTAGGCTGGCATCCTGGACTACAAGTCCCATCAGCCTCCGCCACCATGGCCACACTCACCTATCTTTTTTTTTTTAAATGCTTTTTATTAAGTTTTCATTTTAAATACACCAACATCAACAAACAAAAATGTCAAGTCTTTTTACGTGTATCTTATTTTGTGCTCCATAGAGCCACTGACTTCCCTCCTTCCCTTCCACAGGTTTTCTTATTCCAATCTTTAATTCAGAGTTTCATTAGTAAAAAACTAAACCATGACATAAGATTTATTTCAGTCCTGCTAACGTCTTCAAATTTCTACAGTTCTCGCTTATATAGACCATAAATTTACTCCATTCTTTTTGGTACTTTGTCTCCTCCTGTCTGCGAATCCTATGTGTCAGTTTTGCTAGTTCCGCATACTCGACCAACTTTGTCTGCCACTCCTTTACAGTTGGTATCTCCTGTGTTTTCCACTTTTGGGCTATCAAAACTCTGGCTGCTGTCGTAGCATACAAATATAGTCTTTGGTACATCTTCTTAATATCCTCTCCTATCAAACCTAGTAGTTCTTCAGGCTTTTTTGGGAAAGTATATTTAAACATCTTTTTAAATTCATTATAGATCAATTCCCAAAACTCTTTCATTTTGTCACAGGTCCACCACATGTGGTAAAAATCACCGTCCTTTTCTTTACATTTCCAACAGATTTTGCTATTCATCCTATACATTTTTGCTAGTTTGGTGGGAGTAAGATACCAGTGATAAACCATTTTCATTACGTTCTTTTAAAGTAGAGCATGCAGTAAATTTTAAATTCTCATTCCAAAGTTTGACCCATGCATCATATTCTATATTGTGCCCAAAGTCTATTGCCCATAGGCCACACTCACCTATCAAGGTGGGCTGCCAGGGGATTGGGGGCTCAGGATACCACACGCCAAAAGGCGCCCCCACCCTTGTTTTAAAAAAGCTATGCCAAAGGGGAAGCGGTGACATTAGGTCCTAATGAACCCATTCTCCATTGCCCTTCCTGTTACAACACACAGCAGCACTGGGTCATTTTATGTATTTATTGATGCTGGGGGGAGGGGAGGCATAACCTATTTGGTGTTTCGCAACTTTCTGACTAGTTGCAGGACCTTAGCCAGACCTAGCAGAGTACACACAGAATCCACGGAAGTAATTGGCGACTTGGCTGCAGACAGGATAGACGAAGCAGGAACCAGGAACTTGTAGTTAGGTGTTTATTATATACAGTGGACTATTTACAGGAACAGAACACGGATCTTTAGCTAGCTCTCTCTGATACGACTCACAACTCCTACACTGACACACAGAACTCTGAACCTCTGAACTCACACATTCCAGTTAGTAGGCCATTAATCATCACTCCCTTGAGAGAGCTTGATCAATCAGGGAGCTGTCTCCATGTCTCTGTTATCACCAGGCAGACTTACTCCTTCAGATTGCCTTCTGGCTGTCTGCCAAACCTTAATTGACTCTGTGTGAGTAGCTGCACGTACACAGATTCCCAACAGGCCAGCATCAAACTCCCTCCCTCCCAGGTCCACGATGAACCTGGCCCAGCGTACCTGGCCTGCCCCAGCCCCCGGGTGCATGGGCTGCTTGGCCCCGAAGGTCTGGGAATGCTTGCTGGCCCGCTCCTTCTTGGCATCCACAGCATCGTAATACCTGGAGGATTCATTTGGATAGGGAGAAAGGGGCGAGAGGAAACACGACCAAGGCGTATAAAGTTACACATGGTGCAGGGTAAAGGGGACAGAGTTTTTTTCCTCTCAGAAATACTCCAAGCCATCTAGTGGAGCTGAGCATTGGACGGTCAACTTTTTTTGCTGGCTGAGGCAAAGGACAAGATGGCCGCCGCTCCCAGTTCCATAGCTAAACCAACAGCTGAATCTTACTTCAATACTGGCAACAGGACAGCACCCCTCGCCCCACCACGTCCATGGGCAGCAAGTTCGCTCAGGGCAGGCTGTGAGTGGCACATGCCAGCTCTGCCCTCCCGATGCCTTGCCACCATTCCCCCAACCATCCCTGAGCATCAGCCGCCTGAGACAAATGCTTCACTCGGCCTACTGGCAGAGCCGGCCGGCCCCACGGAGAGTTCAGGCCAGCCAAAGGAAGGATTCATTCATAAAGCACACAAAGTTTAGGGGTTTTGGACAAACTAATGGAGAGCAGCCACAGCTACCAATGGCTACTCATCATGATGGCTATATATCACAAGCCAAATCAAGGGTAAAATACCAGAGTTGTTGGGACTCGCAAGCGGGGAAAGCGGCTTTTGTGCTCAGGTATCCAAGATACCAATACGAATCTGGTTGGACAGTAAGAGTCTGATCCATTATTATTAATAATAATAATAATAATAATAATAATAATAATAATAATAATATTTCTCACTTTATGTACATAAGCAAAGGGTGGATAAGACATTATTCCACAGACAACAAGTAAAAAAAGAGAAAAAATGAGAAAAGGGGATGAGGTGCCATTTTCAGCTTGTCTCAGGCAGGAAGAGAGTGTCTTGGGCCGGGGTTGGAGTAAACCTAAGGCATGGTTAACAAGCCAACCTGATGCCAGCAGTAGTCAATGCCATGCCCTCCTGACCTTACTGAACTACAACTCCCATCATCCTCAGCCGTCAGCCACACCGGCTTCCCTTCCCTGCCCTAACTGCTTTACAAGGCCATGCCCCTGCCATTTAGATGGACTAAGTGAGCTGCTTCTGGAGACAAGATCTGGGGCACCATTAAAGTGCGATTATTGGGCTTATTACACTTTTGGCCACCAAGGTGGGGTGGGGGCTGCCATTTGGCTTCCCACCAGCCGCCGAGACGCTCTGCCAGCGCATCGGCCCTCACCCCTTGGTCAGGAACGTGCCGCGGGCGTCGACCAGCAGGAAGAGCTCGTTCTGCGTTTTCTGGCTGTTGCCTGTGTACAGGTAATGTTCCAGCGGGACGGGGCGCTTCAGGGTGCTGATCACGTAGATTTTCTTCCTCTTGATCCTCCTGCAAAGAGAGAAGGATGCCCAGCACGGCTGAGTTGCAGGCTTGCGGACTCTCCTGTTCCCCCCAGCTCACCCAAGGCACACCTCTACACGGCAGATGCTGGCGTGATACACATGATGGTACTGCGAGGGGGAGGAGCCCTTCTTTATCCCTTCTGGGCCACCTTCCAATGGGAGACAGGCAAGCCAGGGGTGGGCGGGGCAACAAATGCAAATTTTGCATTTGTACAATCAGCTGGCTTCTAGATGTGCTCACAGACACCCCTCTCTGTCTTCCATACAGGCAAGCATGGCAAGCAAGAGCTGTCCCAGAAACTCCAGCGGGTGCAGAATGCTGCAGCGAGGCTCCTCACGGGGTCTCTGCCCATGGGAGCATATTCACTCAGTGCTTTACCAACTGCACTGGCTCCTGGTGGAGTATAGGGTCAGGTTTAAGGTGCTGGTCTTGACCTTTAAAGCCCTTCACAGCCTAGGACCCTCATACCTACAGGACCGCCTCTCCCGGTATGCCCCACGGAGGACCTTAAGGTCCATAAATAGCAACACCCTAGAGGTCCCGGGCCCTAAGGAAGTTAGATTAGCTTCAACCAGAGCCAGGGCCTTCTCAGCACTGGCTCCGGCCTGGTGGAATGCTCTGTCTCATGAGACCAGGGCCCTGCAGGATCTGATTTCTTTCCGCAGGGCCTGTAAGACAGAGTTGTTCCACCTGGCCTTTGGCTTGGAGCCAATTTGATTCCCTCCCCCTCTTTCTTTTTCCTTTCTCCTCCTGCGCTGAGGCTACATTTTAATATTTTAATGTTGTATTTTAATTTTGTCTTTAAGTTGTATTCATTCAACTTGTTTTTATTATTGCTTGTTAGCCGCCCTTGGCTGGGGAGGGCGGGGTATAAATAAAAATTATTATTACTATTATTATTATTGACAGAGTTTAAGGCCACATCCCAGCCAGCGAGAAGCACTTAAGGAGGGTGTGGAGCAGCTCCCATCAAGGGTGGGACCTGGTGAGGGGGTGGGGCCTGTGAAAAGTCCCTAGGCTGCTGCTTCTGCTGAAGTTTCCCATCCCTGCTGGCAGGGGTGAGCCTGCAGTAAATTGCACCAAGCAAGTTGGAGTGACCTCTTTCATTAGCAAAAACACAACCTCCACAGACTTGGCAGGATGTCAGGCCTAATGAGCACACCATTATAGAAGAGTTTGGATTTGATGCCCCGCCTTTCACTCCCCTTCAGGAGTCTCAAAGCGGTTAACATTCTCCTTTCCCTTCCTCCCCCACAACAAACACTGTGAGGTGAGTGGGGCTGAGAGACTTCAAAGAAGTGTGACTGGCCCAAGGTCACCCAGCAGCTGCATGTGGAGGAGCGGAGACACGAACCCGGTTCCCCAGATTACGTGACTACCGCTCTTAACCACTACACCACACTGGCTCCGACCTGGTGGAATGCTGTGTCCCATGAGACTAGGGCCCTGCAGGACTTAACTTTCTTCCGCAGCCTGTAAGACAGAGCTATTCCGCCTGGCTTTCAATTTGAACTTAGCCTGATCTTTTATTCCCCTTCCTTCCCTCCCTCTCCCCTTTTTATGAAGATTACCCACTCTGGGATCCCACAGCTAATTCTCCCCCGGTCTCCTCGCTGGCCCAAATAGGACTAATTTAGCCAGCTAGCCCTGGTGATCATCTAATGTTTATTGGATGGATTTCCCCCCTAAATTGATTTTTGAATTCTGAATTTATTGTTATTCACGTTTTATGCTGTTTTTTGTTGTATCACAATAAAGTGTTTTAAATTTATTGTTAGCTGCCCTGAGCCCGGTTTTCTGAACCGGGAACGGCGGGGTATAAATAAAATGTTATTATTATTTATTATTAAAGGTAAAGGTAAAGGTACCCCTGCCCGAACGGGCCAGTCTTGACAGACTCTGGGGTTTGTGCGCCCATCTCACATCTATTGGCCGGGGGCCAGCGCTGTCCGAAGACACTTCCGGGTCACGTGGCCAGCGTGACAAGCTGCATCTGGCGAGCCAGAGCCGCACACGGAACGCCGTTTACCTTCCCGCTGGTAAGCGGTACCTATTTATCTACTTGCCCCCGGGGGTGCTTTCGAACTGCTAGGTGGGCAGGCGCTGGGACCGAGCAGCGGGAGCGCACCCCGCCGCGGGGATTCGAACCGCCGACCTTTCGATCGGCAAGCCCTAGGCGCTGAGGCTTTAGCCCACAGCGCCACCCGCGTCCCTTATTATTTATTATTACTATTCTTTAATTGACAGTTCATTAGGGTTTTCACATCCCATAAAAGCACTATGCTCCTTTATTCCCTCCCCAGCCCAGTCCCCTCCATCCCTCATCCCTCCCTCTTCCTAGAAATAGAACTGCAGGGTTGGAAGGGACCCCCAAGGGCCATCTAGTCCAACCCCCTGCAACGCAGGAATCGCAGCACCAAGGTTTTCATTTCTGACTGCACCACATCTTACCCTATCCAGTCAGCAAACTCCAGGGTGTTGGGGACGGTGGCACTCAGCAAAATTATGTTCACGTGGTCTGGCAGCATGATGAGAACCTCCTCCCAGACAACCCCACGCTGCAAGGGAACGGAAGAAATTAAGAAGACCTCTGCTATGTCAGGCCCATGGCCGCCAGAAGGACCTGAGTACAACAAGAAGATTCCCCCCTCCCCCCATTTTTCCAGGTTTCGTCCAGGCCTTCGCCATCTCTATTCTGGACTGTACCAGTTCAGAGTGGGACGTGGGTTAAACCACACAGCTTCGGACTTGCCGATCAGAAGGTCGGCGGTTCAAATCCCTGCGACGGGGTGAGCTCCCGTTCCTCGGTCCCTGCTCCTGCCCACCTAGCAGTTCGAAAGCACGTCAAAAGTGCAAGTAGATAAAGAGGTACTGCTCCAGCGGGAAGGTAAACGGTGTTTCCGTGCGCTGCTCTGGTTCGCCAGAAGCGGCTTAGTCATGCTGGCCACATGACCTGGAAGAACAAGGCAGCTACCTATGTTTCTAGGAAGGCTGCGGATGGGGAGAGGAGCTGTAGGCTCTGATTGGCGTGCAGAATGCAGTCTCTGGTAGCAGGTCTCAGGTTCAGTTCCTGGCATCTGCAGGCAGGGCTAGGAAAGATCTCAGACCCGGGAAAGCTGCTGCCGGCCTGTGCAGACAATACTGCCTCGACTTGGTACGTGGCGGATCCAAGCTCTGCTCCCCCTTGGTGTGCGCATTTCCTCACCTCTGAGTCGTTGATGTAATGCACCTCGTCAAAGATCACCCACTCCAAGTCTCTGAGGACATCTGAGCCATTATAGAGCATTGACCTGAGGGTTTTTGGAAAGAGAAAGGGATATTGCAAGACCGGGACTCTTTACCCTGATCAACAGCAGAACAAGGGCTGGCCGGACCGTAGAATCATAGAATGGTAGCATTGCAAAGGAGCCCCCGAGGGTCATCTAGTCCAACCACCTGCAATGCAAGAATCTCAACTCAAGCATCCCTGATGCACGACCATCCAACCGCTGCTTAAAAACCTCCATTAGAAAAAGGCAGAAAATGGTTGATATTTAATGATAATGGTAATCATATGTTTCCGAGCACAATTCAAAGTGTTGGTGCTGACCTTTAAACCCTAAACAACCTCAGCCCAGTATACCTGAAGGAGTGTCTCCACCCGCATCGTTCTGCCCAGACACTGAGGTCCAGCTCCGAGGGCCTTCTGGTGGTTCCCTCGCTGCGAGAAGCCAAGTTACAGGGAACCAGGTAGAGGGCCTTCTTGACAGTGGCACCCGCCCTGTGGAACGCCCTCCCACCAGATGTCAAAGAGAAGAACAACTACCAGACTTTTAGAAGACATCTGAAGGCAGCCCTGCTTAGGGAAACTTTTAATGTTTAACAGACCACTGTATTTTAATATTTTGTTGGAAGCCGCCCAGAGTGGCTGGAGAAGCCCAGCCAGATGGGGGGTATGTATAAATAAATAAATAAATAAATAAATAATAATAATAATAATAATAAAGGTAAAGGTACCCCTGCCCATACGGGCCAGTCGTGTCCGACTCTAGGGTTGTGCACCCATCTCACTTAAGAGGCCGGGGGCCAGCGCTGTCCGGAGACACTTCCGGGTCACGTGGCCAGTGTGACATCGCTGCTCTGGCGAGCCAGAGCCGCACACGGAAACGCCGTTTACCTTCCCGCTTGTAAGCGGTTCCTATTTATCTACTTGCACTTAGGGGTGCTTTCGAACTGCTAGGTGGGCAGGAGCTGGGACCGAAAGACAGGAGCTCACCCCGCCGCGGGGATTCGAACTGCCGACTATGCGATCGGCAAGCCCTAGGCGCTGAGGTTTTACCCACAGCGCCACCCGCGTCCCCAATAATAATAATAGGATGGGTCTAAAGAGTGACATTTGTCTTTTCCAAGAGCTTCTTTTAAAACAAGGATTGCTGGCATTTCGGGGCACATTTGCAAACCCCTCCCTATTTATACCCCAAATCCTCACCGAAGGATTTCCGTCGTCATGATGAGGCACGAGGCATCCGGATGGAGCTGAACGTCCCCCGTCAACAACCCCACGTCCCCAAAGGTGTTCTTGAAATCCCGAAACTTCTGGTTGGAAAGAGCTTTGATTGGGGAAGTGTAGATGGTGCTGCAGGGAAGAAAATAAAGAGTTTTAGAAGTTCAAAAGGAGGAGACTCTGGACTCCAGCATACCCAATAGGTACCGCTCTGGTGGGAAGGTAAACGGCGTTTCTGTGCACTGCTCTAGTTTGCCAGAAGCGGCTTAGTCATGCTGGCCACATGGCCCAGAAGCTGTACGCCGGCTCCCTCGGCCAGTAAAGCGAGATAAGCGCCGCAACCCCAGAGTCGGCCACGACTTGACCTAATGGTCAGGAGTCCCTTTACCTTTACTAGGTAATCATAGGCAATTGCCTGGGACAGGAGTCTGTTTTACTACTTTCCCTCCCTACGTGAGTCAATAAAACCAGATATTTTGTCGTCCTAGGCCAAGGCCTCACAGGCTCAACCCTAGCAGGTTCAGTACAGTGGTACCTTGGGTTACATACGCTTCAGGTTACATACGCTTCAGGTTACAGACTCCACTAACCCAGAAATAGTGAAAATAAAAAAATTCCTTCCAGTAGCACCTTAAAGACCAACTAAGTTAGTTCTTGGTATGAGCTTTCGTGTGCATGCACACTTCTTCAGATACACGAAAGCTCATACCAAGAACTAACTTAGTTGGTCTTTAAGGTGCTACTGGAAGGAATTTTTTTATTTTGACTATGGCAGACCAACACGGCTACCTATCTGTAACCAGAAATAGTGCTTCAGGTTAAGAACTTTGCTTCAGGATAAGAACAGAAATCGTGATTCGGTGACGTGGTGGCAGTGGGAGGCCCCATTAGCTAAAGTGGTGCTTCAGGTTAAGAACAGTTTCAGGTTAAGAACAGACCTCCGGAACGAATTAAGTTCTTAACCTGAGGTACCACTGTATTTTACATAACAGTGTTCATTTGGGCGTGGAGGGCAGCTAAACACTGTAAGAGCTACTGTGGTATATTGGTTAGTGTCAGACTACAACCTGGGAGACCAGGGTTCAAATCCCCCCTTTGCCATGGAGCTCGCTGAGCAACCACGGGCCAGTCGCTACCTCTCTGCCTGACCAGGGTTGTTGTGAGGAAAACTCCATACTTCTCCTCCTTGAGCTTCCTGGAGGAACGGTGGGGTACAAATGTTAATTATTATCATTCATAACACGCACTCTCACCGTGTCATGTGCTTCTGGGACAGAGCAATGGCATATTCCGCCACCACAGTCTTTCCGGCAGAGGTGTGGGCAGCCACAAACACAGAGTCGTGCTTCTCCAAGTGGAGAATCGCCTGCTTCTGGAAAACGTCTGGCTCAAAAGGCCACTGAGGAGCGGGGAGAAAGACAGAGGAAGTCACACAGGGGGGCGAAGTTTAGCGTCATCAGTCCTTGGCCCCACCCCCATCGTTCAGCCCGGACATTGAGATCCAACGCCGAGGGCCTTCTGGTGGTTCCCTCATTGCGAGAAGTGAGGTTACAGGGAACCAGGCAGAGGGCCTTCTCGGTAGTGGTGCCCGCCCTGTGGAACATCCAGATTCAGATGTGAAGGAAATAAGCAGCTTTTGTTGTTGTTGTTTAGTCGTTTAGTCGTGTCCGACTCTTCGTGACCCCATGGACCAGAGCACGCCAGGCACTTCTGTCCTCCACTGCCTCCCGCAGTTTGATCAAACTCATGCTAGTAGCTTCAAGAACACCATCCAACCATCTCATTCTCTGTTGGATGGTGTTCTTCTCTTTAATAGACATCTGAAGGCAGCCCTGTTTAGGGAAGTTTTTAATATGTAATGCTGTATTGTTTTTAACACTTGACTGGGAGCTGCCCAGAGTGGCTGGGGAAACTCAGCCAGATGGGCGGGGTATAAATAATAAATTATTATCATTATTATTAGCCCCTACCTTTCCTCTCCCCACTCGGCCCTCTGAACTGCCATCATACCTTGAAAGCCGGATCAGGAATTCGCTTGTAGAAGTCGTCCACGGGAGAGCTGACGTCCACTGGGATGGCCCACTGCTCCTTGGGGGGCTCGGAAGCCGCAGCAGGGGCCGGGGCGGCCTGTGGGGCTGATTTAGGGGCGGGCGTCACCTCCTGAGAGGAAGGCAAAGAGGAGACAGGAAGCGTAAAGGAAGCCAAGGATGGGAAAAGGGAATCCTCCACCCACCCACAGACCCAATAAAATGGGAGGGTTGTGTACCAATGCTGGTTCTATTCAGAGCCACCATATCTAGTAGCCTTGTCCTTCCTTTTGTCTGAATTTGGCTAGAGCAGCTTTGGCTCCTTGGGGGCAGCGCCCTTCGCAGTTCTTATTTTTTTTTTTTTAATGAGAAAAAAAGAAGAAAAAATAAAACTATCCTTATCAAATTCTCCAAATTCCATTACCTTCTTTCTATGACCTCCTCCCATCTCTTGTATCTTGATTAATAATTGTCGCAGCAAATCCTTTCCATAACTCATAACATTTTATCATTACGTTACCTTACTCTATTCTCATTTTATCTTATAAAAACGACCTTAGAGCTTAAAACTTAAATCTTTTTTACCAACTTCTCATAACCATTACCTTTTTGCCTAGTTCTTTAAACATTTTAACAAGAGCCAAGTAATTTCATTTCAACATTTTCCCAACATTCACAAAACATTTCTATTAATAACAATACAAAAAAAGAAGTACAAAAATACGGAACGCTTCACAAATTTGCGTGTCATCCTTGCGCAGGGGCCACGCTAATCTTCTCTGTATCGTTCCAATTTTAGTATATGTGCTGCCGAAGCGAGCACCTTCGCAGTTCTTTCCCAGGCCAGAAGCCTGCCGCATCTTCTGCCAGTCTTCCCTCCCCTCTTTAGACAGAGAAACCCCGCTGCCACCTGCTTGGCCAACATCGCCCCAAGATCCTCCCGTCCCTCTGTAGGAGTGCAAATATTCAGAGTGTGGGGTCAGGTGGGACTACTATGAGGAATGATAAAATATGCATCAAGCCATTGTGTCCGCCGTGAAAGCATGGCGTTGACTGGGTTTCATTGACAATAATTTCTGATCAAATCCCACAACCCTCTGCATCTCTGGCCATTTCCTCTACTGTCCTTTTCTCTTGCTTGACAAGTCACGTACATAGCCCAGTGGCCAGCTGCTTCACCAGGCATGCATCCTGGGCTGTGAAAGATAGTGGGCAGCTTCTTTGAAGTAGCCTTTCCGATATGTTAATCTCAGGATGTTGATCTTAAAGGTAAAGGTAAAGGGACCCGTGACCATCAGGTCCAGTCGTGACTGACTCTGGGGTTGCGGCGCTCATCTCGCTTTATTGGCTGAGGGAGCCGGCGTACAGCTTCCAGGTCATGTGGCCAGCATGATTAAGCCGCTTCTGGCCAACCAGAGCAGCGCACGGAAACACCGTTTACCTTCCCACCACAGCGGTACCTATTTATCTACTTGCACTTTGACGTGCTTTTGGAGAACCAAAAAGTGATAAAGATGCCTATCTCCTTGCCATCCTTCCATCCTCTCCTGTTTACTCCTGTGTCTTTGTAGTTAAAAGAATTTATTTTGATCTGACTTTGTCCCCACGTGGGGTTTGTTGAAATGCTCAGAAGAAATCTGATTGGTTCTTACGAACTCTCTGTAAGAAGTTCTTTTGTGAATAAAAGGACCTGGGGCAGGGGGTGGAGAGACAGATTATTATACGCACCCTTCCCAGAGTCTCGCTGGTTCAAGCCTCTGTGTGTATTCTTATTAATCAGAGTTCAATCCTTCCTTTACTTTGAGAACGCCTCACCCTCTCCGCACACAGGTGGCCCTACCTTGAGCACCAGCTCCTCCAGGCTGTTTGCCCTCTGCAGCGGCGCTGGTTCTGCCGGGGGCGCCTCCTCTGCCTTCGCCCCTTTCCCCTTCTTCATCCTCTTCCTCCCTTCCTCGGCCTTCTCCTTCTCTTCTTCATCGCTGGAGGCTCCCAGCTCAAAGGTGTCCAGGGCCCCCAGCAGGTGGGTCAAGTTCAGCAACCCTGGGGAGGCCTTGAGCTCTGAAGTGGGGGGTGAGACACACAAGCAAGATAGGTTTCTGTACTCAGGAATCCCCTCTGAGGGCGGGAGGGCAGGGGTGGGGAGAGCAGCTTTTGGGCTCAGGGATCCAAGGAAAAGTTTGCAACTGGCTCAGTGGAAAATATGCCGTGGAAATGTGTGTTTCATGCAAGGGCAAACCTCTCTACAAGGCTTGCTATGGTCCTTCAGCTCATGTTAGGGCAGAGACAGTGACTGGGCCAAGCTCCAAGGCAGATGGGGGATTTGAACCCAGATCTCCGAGGTCTTAGCTCAATGCTCTTATTGCTTATGTTTATTTGTATATCGCCCTTTATCCAAAGATCTATGGGTGGTTCACAGCATACAGTATATAAATATAAAACACATAACAAAAGCAAAACAAAACAATAAACCCCTTCCCCAAATATGTATAAAAGGATATACAGGATGTTTAGCCAGAGACCTGGTTGAAAAGGAACGTTTTTGCCTGGCGCCTAAAGGTGTATAATGAAGGCACCAGGCGAGTCTCCCTGGGGAGAGCATTCCACAAATGGGGAGCCACCACAGAAAAGGCCCTGTTCTCAGGTTGCGACCCTCCAGACTTCATGTGGAGGAGGCACACGAAGAAGGGCCTCAGGTGATGTTCTCAGGGTCTGGGTAGGTTCATATGGAGAGAGGCGGTCTTGCCCCAGGGTAGCCTTACAGAAGCTGCTAGACCACAGTTATCATCATCTCTGACCATTGGGCCATACCAGAAGGGGCTGATGGGAACTGGGAGTCCAACAACACCCAGAGAGCACCATGCTAGCTGCCCTTGTTCTAACCACTACACCACACTGTCTCCCAGTCCCCAGGCCAGCCTCCCCACCAGTCCTAATCATCTCTCTACCAGAAATGAGGCTACCTTGTCTGGTGAACTCCACTCCCTTCTTCCAGCCTGGTGGGACTGTCAGCAAATCTGAGGGAAGAAAGAAAAAGCAGGAAGGGATATGGGCTTGAAGACGGAAGGAAAGAGAAGGGTCCGTGGCCTCAAAGCAGGGGGCAGCTTGAGGTACGAGGAGGCCCCAGCCAGAGGATACTCTGATGGGCCTAACCTCCTCATGCCAGTGGGATACCTGGCTGCAGAGGCAGCTGTCAAGGACAGCTGGGTCCAGCCCCCCTTTTAAATTTCCCACAATGTCCCAAAGTGATGGTATGGTAGGGCAGCTTCCCTGCACCTGCTCAGAGGCCCAGACCACGTATCAGCAGTGAGCCCTGAGAGAGGAGAGAGGCCCCAGAATCTGCAGGGATTGTCCTTATTTTTATTGATCTTATGTCAACGGTGCTGCTGGCCTTTCCATCTGAAGAGTGGGCTTAAAAAAACGACTTCAACACATCATAATTCACACTCGGTGCCTGTTATTTCACCACTACTTTAGCCTTACTAGGGTGATGTTTTTTTGCTATCAAAGGCCACCCAGTTGTGATTTCAAGAAGAGGCAACCCCATAGCCCACTATCTTCCCACCCTACATTAATAGTGTAACATCTTCAAGCCTCACCAAGGCTGCTGCAGAGGACACATGGCATTAACACCAGCAACCCAGAACTGGCTGGGATCTTAAGAGAAGGTGCACCATCTATTGCCAAGTACCGTTCTCAAAATCAATGTCCTCTTCCTGGTCTTCTTGAGTCTTGATCTGTTCAAGGCTGGGTTCGTCCATCCCACCTAGAGAGAGGTTGAGTTAAAACAATGCACTGCGGACAATTAAGAGCAAAGCTGCATGCATGGCAATAATTCTGCAGTCAGAAGACTCAGAATTCTGCAACTGAATTGCACAGTAGGGCTGGGCGATATATTGATATATCGCCAAAAACTGGTTTGAAGTCCATATTGTGATGGTGCTTACATAATTTTTCACCCAGCAACATACTGCAAATCATGATTGTGTGTGTATGTGTGTGCGTGCGTGCACGTGCGCTATGCAAAAATCACAATGTGGGGAAAACCGTGAAGCCAGCCAATGCTTCTCTCGATTCCTGCAGTCCCTGTCAAGTCTGCTGGCACAGCCCTCTCCTGACTCCTACACAGAATAGCGAATCACTGTTAGAATTCCTGCTCCGTGATTGCAGTCATAGGATTGTCATCTATCACATGGCAGTGTATGTTTTGACTCCACAGAGTGGAAAGTGACGGAGACAGGATGTTTGTGTTACTGTGTTCCATGAAGTGGGACTATTGTCCTTTCTTCTTTCTCTTTCTCTGATGCTAGAGAGAGAGGGAGCCATGTTGCAGCACTCTGTGTGTTTGTATGTACATAAAGTAGATTAGCCAAAATGCTGAGTTGCTGAGGTCTGTTACGCAACTGTGCAAACTCTGCGGATCCCTAAGTGTGCCGGTATCGGTTGCCATCGGTTGCTGTGATGTTTGGGCTGAAGAAAGCTTTTGAAGCTCCTGAACGAAAGACCAGGAGGGAGAGAACGTGCCAGTTGTGCATGTGTCTCTGCCAGGGTCCTACTTGAGTGTAGGCTGAACTCCTGACAACCACAAGAGCAGGCGCTGGCAAAAATCATGATGCGGGGGGGCCCTCCTCCCATCATCTCTGACCCACTGGCCTTGCTGGCTGGGGCTGATGGGAGCTGGACTCCTAACATGATTCCAAGCCCTGGCGTAAGACTGTAGCGCCAATTCCCCAGACCAGGCAGTGCGAACAGGAGACCCATACCTGGCCAGAAGGGGTAATTGGTAGCGCTGCCTCGGAGAGCCTCGACTGGAGGGCCGGGTGCTCGTTGGAAGGAAAGAGAATTTTTGGCCGACAAGCCCATATTGTCCACAAGTGCCTGAAACGGAAGGGGGAGCAGTGTCAAGACCAAGACAGCAAGTATACAGGTGTCCTCCCCACTTATGCAGGGGGTTATGTTCCGGGGCCCCATGTGCATAGTGAAAATGGCATTAGGTGGGAAGCACCCTCTAAAAAGACCCTAAAATGCCGGCTTTCTCCTGCTTTTGTCACCTGTTAGGCGGGGAGCTGAACTGCTGAAACAAAGCCCCGCTACACCTCTGGTTTTGTTGGGGTTTCCTCCATCATCACTGATGTCACAAGGACGCCACAAGGACTCTCCAGCTCTCTCTTGTCATTTCCTGGTTTGAATCTATCCATTTATTTCCCGGCACCGCACATATACCCGGTCATGGGAGGGGGGTAAAGGTAAAAGGTAAAGGACCCCTGGACGGTTAAATCCGGTCAAAGGCGACTATGGGGTTGCGGCGCTCATCTCGCTTTTCAGGCCGGGGGAGACAGCATTTGTCCACAGACAGCTTTCCAGGTCATGTGGCCAGCATGACTCAACTGCTTCTGGTGCAACGGGACACTGTGATGGAAAGCAGAGTGCATGGAAATGCCATTTACCTTCCTGCTGCAGCGGTACCTATTTATCTACTTGCACTGGTGTGCTTTCGAACTGCTAGGTTGGCAGGAGCTGGGACAGAGCAATGGGCACTCACCCTGTCGCAGGGATTAGAACCACCGATCTTCTGACCAGCAAGCCCAAGAGGCTCAGTGATTTAGACCACAGCGCCTGTATCTAGCTGCAAGAGGAGCAAAATGCTCACGCGGTCGTTTAAGCTTGCAATCCTTGCTTGGAGCAACCGGGGGCTGGGGTGGGCAGCAGAACGGGACACGTACCAGAGCCTGGCTGCTACCATGGAGGCGTCCAGAGATTTAGCACAAGGGTGGGGGGAACATGTGGCTTGGCACAGGTCCCCAATTTGGCACGCGAGACTGCTTTCCCCAAACTACCCCACACCCGCCTTCCACCAGGTATGTTAGCCCTGGTTGGCTGAAGCATATTGAACCACCCACCTGCCCCAACAAGGCGGGAAACCCCTTTCTGCCCAAGGGACACACTCACTTCAGGACAATGCAGTGGGTGGGGCCAGGTAAAAAAGAGGGCGGAGCAATGAGTGTGCCTTTGATCTTCCTACAGCAGGCTAGTTTTCACACCCAGCTCACATGCACTTTTCTAGCCTTCTCATGGGCAAGAGTTTAAGAACCAATTCCAGCCAGGCGAAAACAGTCAGGGTGGTGCAAAGTGGGGCTGGTTAGGGGGTGTGGGGAAAGTTCTGCGGGCCAGGCAGAGAGTGCCGGAAGGCCACCTTGAGTCCCTTGGCCTAGGACTCCCCACCCTTGCCTGACAAAATGATATTCTGGAGGGAACACCGTTCCTCACCTCTCTGAAGCCCAGCAGCTCTCCTGTGGTGGGGTTGCGCTCAGCCTGAAGCGTCGAATGCACGGGGGTGACGTCCACCTCAAAGAGCGACTGGATGTCTTTCTCGCGGGGCCAGAACCTTCCTCGAGAAAGCAGGCAGGATTTTGGGGGTTTTTTTGAAAAAAACAACACCACCAAAAACATTCCCAGATCCCACACCACCAAAACGGCCGCCCCAACCAGAGAACACACGAGTAACTGTGTCCTCTTTTGCTCCTTTCTGGAAGGAGAGACCTCAGTTTAACACAAGGGAGAGATGGCTCCGCGGCCGCCGAGAACCTCACCTGTGAGACCTTTCGAAGTGGTGGATGGGAAGCCAGTCCGGGCTGCTGAGGAAGCGCTGCTCCAGTTCAGAGGCCAGATCCTCAGCATGAGGGGGCAACCCGTGAGGCAGCTGCAAGGTGGGATGGGGAAAAAAGGTGCAAGTGTCATTCCTAGATACCAGCGTCTATGCAGCCGAGGTAACTTGCAGTGGGTCACATCCTGATGTAAAACAGGTCGTATCCTTGCAGCCACCATGATTATGCTCTCAAAGACTGGTCTGACGTTTTAAGTCACAAAATGTCATTGAAAAGGTGGGCGAGGGGGAGAGAAAAGAGACAGACATATATGGGAGGGGGAATTAAACTTCTTTTTTTAAATTGCGTGGCATTTCACTTGGTTGGCTGGTTGCCCTAACTGACCAGCCTCCACTGAGCAAACAAAGAAATCAAGAGCGGAAACAATGCAACAAACAGAAATGCTAGAATTCAAGTTACAAGATGGGAGATTCCGACTCAATGTAAGTAGAACTTTCTGACAGCAAGAGGTTTTTGACAGTGGAACGGTCGCCCTCGGGAGACTGTGGACTCTCCCCCTTTGGAGGTTTTTAAGCAGAGGTCGCATGGGCACCTGTCGTGTATGATCTAGTTGAGATCCCTGCATTGCAGGGGGTTGGACTAGATGACCCTCGGGGTCCTGTCCAACTCTATAATTCTACAATTCTATGAATTCAACTTCTTGCATTTGGATCCCACTTTTATTCTACCATAGCATGAGGTTCCCAGGAGGCCACTCATTCAGTTACTGACCAGACCTGGGCCTACTTCAGCTGCCTCACCTTCAGGAGCCAGTGGCTGCTTTAAAAAAGTTTTTTTAATGGTTTTCCAGAATTTCAAGACGTGCAGCTGGTGGCTGCTTATTGTTGTTGTTGTTGTTGTTTAGTCGTTTAGTCGTGTCCGACTCTTTGTGACCCCGTGGACCAGAGCATGCCAGGCACTCCTGTCTTCCACTGCCTCCCACAGTTTGGTCATGCTGGTAGCTTCGAGAACACTGTCCAACCATCTCGTCCTCTGTCGTCCCCTTCTCCTTGTGCCCTCCATCTTTCCCAACATCAGGGTCTTTTCCAGGGAGTCTTCTCTTCTCATGAGGTGGCCAAAGTATTGGAGCCTCAGCTTCAGGATCTGTCCTTCCAGTGAGCACTCAGGGCTGATTCCCTTAAGAATGGAGAGGTTTGTTCTTCTTGCAGTCCATGGGACTCTCAAGAGTCTCCTCCAGCACCATAATTCAAAAGCATCAATTCTTCGGCGATCAGCCTTCTTTATGGTCCAGCTCCCACTTCCATACATCACTACTGGGAAAACCATGGCTTTAACTATACGTTTCCCTTTTTTAAGGGAAATTCCCTTATTCTGAATAGGATTCCTCGCAAGAAAAGTGAAAAGTTGACAGCTATGCCGATAGGTCTACTCTACATAAATATGCCTAATAATCTTTGAGCATCATCTAAGATGTGGCCATCATAATTGTTCTCTTACTAGACCTTGCCTTCCTGATCCCGTGGCAAGGTGCATTATAGAACAAGTCTTTTCCCCCACGGGCTCCGGTGCATTTTGAGGTACAGACGGGAGAGAAGCAATACAGTGCTTTTTCGAAGCACAGGCAATGTTTATTTGCACATCTTAACAACAACAAAAAAAGCAAACATTTAAGAAACACCCCACTGCTCGAAATGGGGATTGTCCCACAGGC